>NW_027212583.1:2426972-3640458 GCF_041682495.2 Bombus fervidus | reverse complement strand
AAGGCGACATGACGTATAACGTCATATAGAATTCTGGTTTAACGTATAACGCCATATAGCAATGCGTCATAACGTATAACGTCATATAGAATTACGGCATAATATTTAACGTCACGTAGAAATACGCCATAACGTATAACGTCATATAGTAATGCGTAATAACGTAAAACATCATATAGTAATGCGTCATAACGTATAGCGTCACATAGAATTACGGTTTAACGTATAACGTCATATAGTAATGCGTCATAACGTATAACGTCATACAGTAATTCGTCATACCGTATAACGTCGTATAGCATTACGTCATAACGGATAACGTCTCATAGTAATACGTCATAACGTATAACGCCATATAGCAATGCGTCATAACGTATAACGTCATACAGAATTACGGTTTAACGTATAACGTCATATAGTAATGCGTCATAACGTATAGCGTCACATAGAATTACGGCATAACGTATTACGTCGCATAGTAATACGTCATAACGTATAACGTCATATAGTAATGCGTCATAACGTATAACGCCATATAGTATTGCGTCATAACGTATAACATCATATAGTAATGCGTCATAACGTATAACGTCATATAGTAATACGTCATAACGTATAACGCCATATAGTATTGCGTCATGACGAATAATGTCACATAATAAGGCGACATGACGTATAACGTCATATAGTAATGCGTCATAACGTATAACGTCATATAGTAATGCGTCATAGCGTATAACGCCATATAGTAATTGCGTCATAACATATATCGTCATATAGTATTGCGTCATAACGTCTAACGCCATATAGCAATGCGTCATAACGTATAACGTCATATAGTAATGCGTCATACCGTATAACGTCATACAGAATTACGGTTTAACGTATATCGTCATAGAGTAATGCGTCATAACGTATAACGTCATATAGTATTGCGTCATGACGAATAATGTCATATAATAAGGCGACATGACGTATAACGCCATATAGCAATGTGTCATAACGTATAAAGTCATATAGAATTCCGGTTTAACGTATAACGCCATATAGCAATGCGTCATAACGTATAACGTCATATAGAATTACGGCATAATGTTTAACGTCACGTAGTAATACGCCATAACGTATAACGTCATATAGTAATGCGTCATACCGTATAACGTCATACAGAATTACGGTTTAACGTATATCGTCATAGAGTAATGCGTCATAACGTATAACGTCATATAGTAATGCGTCATACCGTATAACGTCATACAGAATTACGGTTTAACGTATATCGTCATAGAGTAATGCGTCATAACGTATAACGTCATATAGTATTGCGTCATGACGAATAATGTCATATAATAAGGCGACATGACGTATAACGCCATATAGCAATGTGTCATAACGTATAAAGTCATATAGAATTCCGGTTTAACGTATAACGCCATATAGCAATGCGTCATAACGTATAACGTCATATAGAATTACGGCATAATGTTTAACGTCACGTAGTAATACGCCATAACGTATAACGTCATATAGTAATGCGTAATAACGTAAAACATCATATAGTAATGCGTCATAACGTATAGCGTCACATAGAATTACGGTTTAACGTATAACGTCATATAGTAATGCGTCATAACGTATAACGTCATACAGTAATTCGTCATACCGTATAACGTCGAATAGCATTACGTCATAACGGATAACGTCTCATAGTAATACGTCATAAGGTATAACGCCATATAGCAATGCGTCATAACGTATAACGTCATACAGAATTACGGTTTAACGTATAACGTCATATAGTAATGCGTCATAACGTATAACGCCATATAGCAATGCGTCATAACGTATAATGTCATATAGTAATGCGTCATAACGTATAACGAAATATAGTAATGCGTCATAACGTATAACGTCATATAGAATTCCGGTTTAACGTATATCGCCATATAGCAATGCGTCATAACGTATAACGTCATATAGTAATGCGTCATAACGTATAACGTCATATACAAATACGGTTTAACGTATAACGTCAAAAGAGTAATGCGTCATATCCTATAACGCCATATAGTAATTGCGTCATAACGTATAACGTCATATAGAATTCCGGCATAACGTATATCGTCATATAGTAATACGTCATAACTTACAAGGTCATATAGTAATGCGTCATAACGTATAACGTCATATCGTATTGCGTCATGACGTATAACGTCATATAATAAGATGACATGACGTATAACGTCATATAGAATTACGGCATAACGTATAACGTCACATAGTAAAACGTCATAACGTATAACGCCATATAGCAATGCGTCATAACGTATAACGTCATATAGTAATGCGTCATAACGTATAACGAAATATAGTAATGCGTCATATCGTATAACATCATATAAAATTCCGGTTTAACGTATAACGCCATATAGCAATGCGTCATAACGTATAACGTCATACAGTAATACGTCTTAACGTATAAAGTCATATAGAATACCGGGTTAACGTATAACGCCATATGGCAATGCGTCATAACGTATAGCATCATATAGTAATGCGTCATAACATATAACGTCATATAGTATTGCGCCATAATGTCTAACGCCATATAGCAATGCGTCATAACGTATAACGTCATATAGTAATGCGTCATACCGTATAACGTCATATAGAATTCCGGTTTAACGTATAACGCCATATAGCAATGCGTCATAACGTATAGCATCATATAGTAATGCGTCATAACGTATAACGTCATACAGTAATGCGTCATAACGTATAACGCCATATAGTAATGCGTCATAACATATAACGTCATATAGTATTGCGCCATAATGTCTGACGCCATATAGCAATGCGTCATAACGTATAACGTCATATAGTAATGCGTCATACCGTATAACGTCATATAGAATTCCGGTTAAACGTATAACGCCATATAGCAATGCGTCATAACGTATAACGTCAAACAGAATTACGGTTTAACGTATAACGCCATATAGCAATGCGTCATAACGTATAACGTTATACAGAATTACGGTTTAACGAATAAAGTCATATAGTAATGCGTCATAACGTATAACGCCATATAGTAATGCGTCATAACGTATAACATCATATAGTATTGCGTCATGACGTATAACGTCATATAGTAATGCGTCATAACGTATATCGTCATAGAGTGATGCGTCATAACGTATAACGTCATATAGTATTGCGTCATGACGAATAATGTCTTATAATAAGGCGACATGACGTATAACGTCATATAGTAATGCGTCATAACGTATAACGTCATATAGAATTCCGGTTTAACGTATAACGCCACATGGCAATGCGTCATAACGTATAACGCCACATGGTAATACGTCTTAACGTATAAAGTCATATAGAATTCCGGGATAACGTACATCGTCATATAGTAATACGTCATAACTTACAAGGTCATATAGTAATGCGTCATAACATCTAACGTCATATAGTAATGCGTCATAACGTATAACGCCATATAGCAATGCGTCATAACGTATAACGTCATATAGTATTGCGTCATGACGTATAACGTCATATAATAAGGCGACATGACGTATAACGTCACATGGAATTACGTCATAACGTATAACGTCATACACAATTACGGTTTAACGTATAACGTCAAAAGAGTAATGCATCATATCCTATAACGCCATATAGTAATTGCGTCATAACGTATAACGTCATATAGAATTCCGGCATAACGTATATCGTCATATAGTAATACGTCATAACTTACAAGGTCATATAGTAATGCGTCATAACGTATAACGTCATATAGTATTGCGTTATGTCGTATAACGTCATATAATAAGGTGACATGACGTATAACGTCATATAGAATTACGGCATAACGTATAACGTCACATAGTAAAACGTCATAACGTATAACGTCATATAGTAATACGTCATAACGTATAATGTCATATAGTATTGCGTCATGACGAATCATGTCATATAATAAGGCGACATGACGTATAACGTCATATAGTAATGCGTCATAACGTATAACGTCATATAGTATTGCGTTATGACGTATAACGTCATATAATAAGGTGACATGACGTATAACGTCATATAGAATTACGGCATAACGTATAACGTCACATAGTAAAACGTCATAACGTATAACGTCATATAGTAATACGTCATAACGTATAACGTCATATAGTATTGCGTCATAACGTCTAACGCCATATAGCAATGCGTCATAACGTATAACTTCATATAGTAATGCGTCATACCGTATAACGTCATATAGAATTCCGGTTTAACGTATAACGCCATATAGCAATGCGTCATAACGTATAACGTCACATAGTAATACGTCTTAACGTATAAAGTCATATAGAATACCGGGTTAAAGTATAACGCCATATAGCAATGCGTCATAACGTATAACGTTATACAGAATTACGGTTTAACGTATAACGTCATATAGTAATGCGTCATAACGTATAGCGTCACATAGAATTCCGGCATAACGTATTACGTCGCATAGTAATACGTCATAACGTATAACGTCATATAGTAATGCGTCATAACGTATAACGCCATATAGTAATGCGTCATAACGTATAACATCATATAGTATTGCGTCATGACGTATAACGTCATATAGTAATGCGTCATAACGTATAACGTCATATAGAATTCCGGTTTAACGTATAACGCCACATAGCAATGCGTCATAACGTATAACGCCACATGGTAATACGTCTTAACGTATAAAGACATATAGAATTCCGGGATAACGTATAACGTCATATAGTAACACGTCATAACGTATAACGTCATATAGTATTGCGTCATGACGAATAATGTCATATAATAAGGCGACATGACGTATAACGTCATATAGTAATGCGTCATAACGTATAACGTCATATAGTAATGCGTCATGACGTATAACGCCATATAGTAATGCGTCATAACGTATAACGTCATACAGTATTGCGTCATAACATCTAACGCCATATAGCAATGCGTCATGACGTATAACGCCATATAGCAATGCGTTATAACGAATAACGTCATATAGTAATGCGTCATAACGTATAACGCCACATAGTAATGCGTCATAACGTATAACGTCCTATAGTATTGCGTCATGACGTATAGCGTCATATAATAAGGCGACATGACGTATAACGTCATATAGAATTACGGCATAACGTATAACGTCATACAGAATTACGGTTTAACGTCTAACGTCATGCAGTAATGCGTCATAACGTATAACATCATACAGAATTCCGGTTTAACGTATGACGCCATATAGCAATGCGTCATAACGTATAACGTCACATAGTAATCAGTCTTAACGTATAACGTCATATAGTATTCCGTCATGACGTATGACGTCATACAGTAATGCGTCATAACGTATATCGTCATATAGTAATGCGTCACAACGTATAACGTCATATAGTAATGCGTCATGACGAATAATGTCATATAATAAGGCGACATGACGTATAACGTCATATAGTAATGCGTCTTATCGTATAACGTCATATAGTAATGCGTCATAACGTATAACATCATATAGTATTGCGTCATGACGTATAACGTCATATAGTAATGCGTCATAACGTATAGCGTCATAGAGTAATGCGTCATAACGTATAACGTCATATAGTATTGCGTCATGACGAATAATGTCATATAATAAGGCGACATGACGTAGAACGTCATATAGTAATGCGTCATAACGTATAACGTCACATAGTAATCAGTCTTAACGTATAACGTCATATAGTATTCCGTCATGACGTATAACGTCATATAGTAATGCGTCATAACGTATATCGTCATATAGTAATGCGTCACAACGTATAACGTCATATAGTAATGCGTCATGACGAATAATGTCATATAATAAGGCGACATGACGTATAACGCCATATAGCAATGCGTCATAACGTATAACGTTATACAGAATTACGGTTTAACGTATAACGTCATATAGTAATGCGTCATAACGTATAGCGTCACATAGAATTCCGGCATAACGTATTACGTCGCATAGTAATACGTCATAACGTATAACGTCATATAGTAATGCGTCATAACGTATAACGCCATATAGTAATGCGTCATAACGTATAACATCATATAGTATTGCGTCATGACGTATAACGTCATATAGTAATGCGTCATAACGTATAACGTCATATAGAATTCCGGTTTAACGTATAACGCCACATAGCAATGCGTCATAACGTATAACGCCACATGGTAATACGTCTTAACGTATAAAGACATATAGAATTCCGGGATAACGTATAACGTCATATAGTAACACGTCATAACGTATAACGTCATATAGTATTGCGTCATGACGAATAATGTCATATAATAAGGCGACATGACGTATAACGTCATATAGTAATGCGTCATAACGTATAACGTCATATAGTAATGCGTCATGACGTATAACGCCATATAGTAATGCGTCATATGTATAACGTCATACAGTATTGCGTCATAACATCTAACGCCATATAGCAATGCGTCATGACGTATAACGCCATATAGCAATGCGTTATAACGAATAACGTCATATAGTAATGCGTCATAACGTATAACGCCACATAGTAATGCGTCATAACGTATAACGTCCTATAGTATTGCGTCATGACGTATAGCGTCATATAATAAGGCGACATGACGTATAACGTCATATAGAATTACGTCATAACGTATAACGTCATATACAATTACGGTTTAACGTATAACGTCAAAAGAGTAATGCGTCATTTCCTATAACGCCATATAGTAATTGCGTCATAACGTATAACGTCATATAGAATTCCGGCATAACGTATATCGTCATATAGTAATACGTCATAACTTACAAGGTCATATAGTAATGCGTCATAACGTATAACGTCATATCGTATTGCGTCATGACGTATAACGTCATATAATAAGGTGACATGACGTATAACGTCATATAGAATTACGGCATAACGTATAACGTCACATAGTAAAACGTCATAACGTATAACGTCATACAGACTTACGGTTTAACGTCTAATGTCATACAGTAATGCGTCATATCGTATAACATCATATAGAATTCCGGTTTAACGTATAACGTCATATAGCAATGCGTCATAACGTATAACGTCATACAGTAATTCGTAATACCGTATAACGTCATATAGAATTACGGCATAACGTATAACGTCACATAGTAAAACGTCATAACGTATAACGTCATACAGAATTACGGTTTAACGTCTAACGTCATGCAGTAATGCGTCATAACGTATAACATCATACAGAATTCCGGTTTAACGTATGACGCCATATAGCAATGCGTCATAACGTATAACGTCACATAGTAATCAGTCTTAACGTATAACGTCATATAGTATTCCGTCATGACGTATAACGTCATATAGTAATGCGTCATAACGTATATCGTCATATAGTAATGCGTCACAACGTATAACGTCATATAGTAATGCGTCATGACGAATAATGTCATATAATAAGGCGACATGACGTATAACGTCATATAGTAATGCGTCTTATCGTATAACGTCATATAGAATTCCGGTTTAACGTATAACGCCACATAGCAATGCGTCATAACGTATAACGTCACATAGTAATACGTCTTAACGTATAACGTCATATAGTAATGCGTCATAACGTATAACGTCATATAGTAATACGTCATAACGTATAACGTCATATAGTATTGCGTCATGACGAATAATGTCATATAATAAGGCGACATGACGTATAACGTCATATAGTAATGCGTCATAACGTATAACGTCATACAGTAATGCGTCATAACGTATAACGCCATATAGTAATGCGTCATAACATATAACGTCATATAGTATTGCGTCATAACGTCTAACGCCATATAGCAATGCGTCATAACGTATAACGTCATATAGTAATGCGTCATACCGTATAACGTCATATAGAATTCCGGTTTAACGTATAACGCCATATAGCAATGCGTCATAACGTATAACGTCATATAGTAATGCGTCATACCGTATAACGTCATATAGAATTCCGGTTTAACGTATAACGCCATATAGCAATGCGTCATAACGTATAACGTCATACAGAATTGCGGTTTAACGTATAACGCCATATAGCAATGCGTCATAACGTATAACGTTACACAGAATTACGGTTTAACGTATAAAGTCATATAGTAATGCGTCATAACGTATAACGCCATATAGTAATGCGTCATAACGTATAACATCATATAGTATTGCGTCATGACGTATAACGTCATATAGTAATGCGTCATAACGTATAGCGTCATAGAGTAATGCGTCATAACGTATAACGTCATATAGTATTGCGTCATGACGAATAATGTCATATAATAAGGCGACATGACGTAGAACGTCATATAGTAATGCGTCATAACGTATAACGTCATATAGAATTCCGGTTTAACGTATAACGCCACATAGCAATGCGTCATAACGTATAACGTCATATAGAATCACGGCATAACGTATAACGTCACATAGTAAAACGTCATAACCTATAACGTCATATAGTAATACGTCATAACGTATAACGTCATATAGTATTGCGTCATGACGAATAATGTCATATAATAAGGCGACATGACGTATAACGTCATATAGTAATGCATCATAACATATAACGTCATATAGTAATGCGTCATAACGTATAACGCCATATAGTAATGCGTCATAACGTATAACGTCATATAGTAATACGTCATAACGTATAACGTCATATAGTATTGCGTCATGACGAATAATGTCATATAATAAGGCGACAAGACGTATAACGTCATATAGTAATGCGTCATAACGTATAACGTCATATAGTAATGCGTCATAACGTATAACGCCATATAGTATTACGACATAACATATAACGTCATATAGTATTGCGTCATAACGTCAAACGCCATATAGCAATGCGTCATAACGTATAACGTCATATAGTAATGCGTCATACCGTATAACGTCATATAGAATTCCGGTTTAACGTATAACGCCATATAGCAATGCGTCATAACGTATAACGTCACATAGTAATAAGTCTTAACGTATAACGTCATACAGAATTACGGTTTAACGTATAACGCCATATAGCAATGCGTCATAACGTATAACGTTATACAGAATTACGGTTTAACGTATAAAGTCATATAGTAATGCGTCATAACGTATAACGTCATATAGTAATGCGTCATACCGTATAACGTCATATAGAATTCCGGTTTAACGTATAACGCCATATAGCAATGCGTCATAACGTATAACGTCAAACAGAATTACGGTTTAACGTATAACGTTATATAGCAATGCGTCATAACGTATAACGTTATACAGAATTACGGTTTAACGAATAAAGTCATATAGCAATGCGTCATAACGTATAACGTCATACAGTAATACGTCTTAACGTATAAAGTCATATAGAATACCGGGTTAACGTATAACGCCATATAGCAATGCGTCATAACGTATAACATCATATAGTATTCCGTCATGACGTATAACGTCATATAGTAATGCGTCATAACGTATAACGTCATACAGTAATGCGTCATAACGTATAACGCCATATAGTAATGCGTCATAACATATAACGTCATATAGTATTGCGTCATAATGTCTAACGCCATATAGCAATGCGTCATAACGTATAACGTCATATAGTAATGCGTCATACCGTATAACGTCATATAGAATTCCGGTTTAACGTATAACGCCATATAGCAATGCGTCATAACGTATAACGTCATGTAGTATTCCGCCATGACGTATAACGTCATATTGAATTACGTCATAACGTATAACGTCACATAGTAATACGTCATAACGTATAATGTCATGTAGTAATAAGGTAGAACGTATAACGTCACATAGTAATACGTCATAACATATAGCGCTATATTGAATTGCGCGATAACGTATAACGTCATATAGTATTACGTCATAACATATGACGTCATATAATATTGCTTCATAACGTATAACGTCATATAGCATTGCGCCATGACGTGCAACGTTATATGTTATTGTATTATAACGTATAACGTCACAAGGTAATACGTCATGACGTGTGGCGCTGTATTGTACTACGTCATAACGTATAACGTCACATAGTATTGCGTCATAACGTATGACGTCATAAAGTATTGCGTCATGACGTACAACGTGTCAGAGAATTACGTCATAACGTATAACGTCATATAGAATTACGTTACAACGTATAACGTCATATAGTATTGCGCCAGGACGTATAACGTTATAAAGTATAACGTCATAACGTATAACGTCATATAGTATTACGTCATAACGTAAAACGTCATATAGCATTGCGCCATGACGTACAACGTTATATGTTATTGTGTCATAACGCATAACGTCACAAGGTAATACGTCATGACGTGTGGCGCTGTATTGTACTACGTCATAACGTATAACGTCACATAGTATTGCGTCATAACGTATGACGTCATAAAGTATTGCGTCATGACGTACAACGTGTCAGAGAATTACGTCATAACGTATAACGTCATATACAATTACCTCATAACGTATAACATCACATAGTGATACGTTATAACGTGGAATGTCATGTAGTATTGCGTCATGACGTATAACGTGATATAGAGTAACGTCATAACGTATTACGTTATATGGTATAACGTTATATGGTATAACGTAATAATGTTGAACGTTGTACAGTATTAAGGTATAACGTATAACGTCACATAGTATTACTTCGTAACGGATGATGTCATATAGTATTTCGTCATGACGTATAACGTCATATGGAATAACGTAATATAGAATAACGTCATAACGTATAACGTCACATAGTAATACGCCATAACGTATAATGTCATGTAGTATTAATTTATAACGTATAACGTCACATAGTAATACGTCATAACGTATAGCGCTATATTGTATTGCGTCATAACGTATAACGTCACATAGCATTACTTCGTAACGGATGACGTCATATAGAATTACGTCATGACGTATAACGATATATGTTATTGTGTAATAACGTATAACGTCACAAAGTAATTCGTCATAACGTATAGCGCTATATTGTATTACGTCATAGCGTATAACGTCACATAGTATTGCGTCATTCCGAATGACGTCATATAATATTGCGTCATAACGTATAACGTCACATCGTAATACGCCACAACGGATGACGTCATATAGAATTACGTCACAACGTATAAGGTCATATAGAATTACGGTTTAACGTATACCGTCACATAGTTATACGTCATGACGTATAACGTTATGTTGTGTGACGTCATAACGTATAACATCATATAGAATGACGTTACAACGTATAACCTCATATAGTATTACGTCATGACGTATAACGTTATATGGTATTGCGTAATAACGTATATCGACATATAGTATTACGTCATAACGTATAACGTCACATAGTACTACGTCATAACGGATGACGTCATATAGAAATACGTCATGACGTATAACGTTCTTTAGTATTGCGCCATGACGTATAGCGTCACATAGTACTACGCCACAACGGATGACGTCATATAGTATTACGTCATAACGCACGTCACATAGTAATACGTCATATCTTATAATGTCATGGAGTATTAAGGTAGAACGTATAACGTCACACAGCAATACGTCTTGACGCATAACGGTATATTGTGTGACGTAGTAACGTATAACGTCATATAGAATTACGGTACAACTTATAACGTCATATAGTGTTGCGCCATGCCGTATAACGTCATAGTATTACGTCATAACGTATAACGTCATATAGTATTACGTCATAACGTATAACGTCATATAGTATATCGACATGACGATTAACGTTATATGGTATTGCGTAATAACGTATAACGACACATAGTACTACTCCACAACGGATGACATCATATAGAATTACGTCATTACGTATAACGTTATATAGAATTACGTCATAACGTATAGCACTATATTGTATTGCGTCATAACGTATAACGTCACATAGTACTACGTCATAACGTATAGCGCTATATTGCATTGCGTCATAACGGATAACGTCACCTAGTATTGCGTCATTCCGAATGACGTCATATGGTATTCCGCCATGACGTATAACGTCATATTGAATTGCGTCATAACGTATAATGTCATGTAGTATTAAGGTATAAAGTATATCGTTCCATAGTAACACGTCATGACGTATAACGTTAAATTGTGTTACGTGATAACGTATAACGTCATATAGAATTACGGTAAAACGTATGAGGTCATATAGTATTGCGCCATGACGTACAACGTCATATAATATTGCGTCATAACGTATAACTTCACATAGTAATACGCTATAACGTATCACGGCGTATAGTATTGTGTCATTCCGAATGACGACATATAATACTGCGTCATAACGTACAACGTCACATAGTAATACGTCATAACGTATAATGTCATGTAGTAATAAGGTAGAACGTATAACGTCACATAGTAATACGTCATAACATATAGCGCTATATTGAATTGCGCGATAACGTATAACGTCACAAAGTAATTCGTCATAACGTATAGCGCTATATTGTATTGCGCCATAACGTATAACGTCACATAGTATTACGTCATAACGTATGACGTCATATAGTATTCCGCCATGACGTATAACGTCATATTGAATTACGTCATAACGTATAACGTCATATTGAATTACGTCATAACGTATAACGTCATATAGAATTACGCCATGACGTATAACGTCATATTGAATTACGTCATAACGTATAACGTCATATAGTATTGCGGCCATGACGTATAACCTTATGTGTTATTGTGTAAAAAGGTATAACGTCACATAGTACTACGCCACAACGGATGACGTCATATAGTATTACGTCATAACGCACGTCACATAGTAATACGTCATATCTTATAATGTCATGTAGTATTAAGGTAGAACGTATAACGTCACACAGTAATACGTCTTGACGCATAACGTTATATTGTGTGACGTAATAACGTATAACGTCATATAGAGTTACGGTACAACGTATAACGTCACATAGTGCTACGTCAGAACGGATGACGTCATATAGAATTACGCCATGACGTATAACGTCACATAGTAATACGTCATAACGTATAGCGCTATATTGTATTGCGTCATAACGGATAACGCCACATAGTATTGCGTCATGACGAACAACGTTATATTTTAATGTGTAATAACGTATAACGTAACATAGTAGTACGCCATAACGTATAACGTCATATAGTATTGCGTCATTCCGAATGACGTCATATAATATTGCCCCATGACGTATAACGTCATATAGTATTACGTCATAACGTATAACGTTATATAGTAGTGTGTCATGACGTTCAACGTTATATGTTATTGTGTAATAACGTATAAGGTCACAAAGTAATTCGTCATAACGTATAGCGCTATATTGTATTGCGCCATAACGTATAACGTCACATAGTATTACGTCATAACGTATGACGTCATATAGTATTCCGCCATGACGTATAACGTCATATTGAATTACGTCATAACGTATAACGTCATATTGAATTACGTCATAACGTATAACGTCACATAGTTCTACGTCAGAACGGATGACGTCATATAGAATTACGTCATGACGTATAACGTCATACACAATTACGTCATAACGCACAACGTCACTGAGTTATACGTCATAACGTATAATGTCATGCAGTATTAAGGTATAACGTATAACGTCACATAGTAATACGTCATGACGTATAACGTTATATTGTGTGACGTCGTAACGTATAACGCCATATAGAAGTACGGTACAACGTATAACGTCATATAGTATTGCGCCATGACGTATAACGTTATATGGTATTGCGTAATAACGTATAACGTCATATAATATTGTGTCAGAACGGATGATGTCATAAAGAATTACGTCATGACGTATAACGTTATATGGTATTGCGTAATAACGTATAACGTCATATAATATTGTGTCAGAACGGATGATGTCATAAAGAATTACGTCATGACGTATAACGTCATATAGTATTACGTCATGACGTACAACGCTCCAGAGTATTACGTCATAACTTATAACGTCACATAGTAATACGTCATAACGTATAATGTCATATAGTATTGCGTCATAACGTATAACGTCACATAGAAATAAGCCACAACGAATGACGTCATATAGAATAACGTCAAGACTTATAACGTCATATAGAATTACGTCATAAAGCACAACGTCACATAGTAATACGTCATAACGTATAATGTCATGTAGTATTAAGGTATAACGTATAACTTCACACAGTTTCACGTCATGACGTATAACGTTAAATTGTGTGACGTCATAACGTATAACGTCATATAGAATTACGGTAAAACGTATAACGTCATATAGTATTGCGCCATGACGTATAACGTTATATTGAGTGACGTCATAACGTATAACGACATATAGTATTGCGTCATTCCGAATGACGTCATATAATATTGCGTCATAAGGTATAACGTCACATAGTATTACGTCATAACGTATAGCGCTATATTGTATAGCGTCATAACGTATAACGTCACATAGTACTACGTCATAACGGATGACGTCATATAGTATTGCGTCATAACATATAACGTCATATAGTATTGCGTCATGACGTACAACGTTTCAGAGTATTACGTCATAACGTATGACGTCATATAGTATTGCGTCATAACGTATAACGTCACATAGAACTAAGCCACAACGAATGACGTCATATAGAATAACGTCATGACGTATAACGTCATATAGAATTACGTCATAAAGCAGAACGTCACATAGTAATACGTCATAACGTTTAATGTCATGTAGTATTAAGGTATAACGTATAACGTCACACAGTAATACGTCATGATGTATAACGTTATATTGTGTGACGTCGTAACGTATAACGTCATATAGAATTACGGTACAACGTATAACGTCATATAGTATTGCGCCATGACGTATAACGTTATATGGTATTGCGTAATAACGTGCAACGTCATATAATATTGCGTCAGAACGGATGACGTCATAAAGAATAACGTCATAACGTATAACGTCACATAGTAATACGCCATAACGTATAATGTCATGTAGTATTCCGCCATGACGTATAACGTCATATTGAATTATGTCATAACGTATAACGTCATATTAAATTACGTCATAACGTATAACGTCACATAGTATTACGTCATAACGTATGACGTCATATAGTATTGCGTCATAACGTATAACGTCACATAGAACTAAGCCACAACGAATGACGTCATATAGAATAACGTCATATAGAATTACGTCATAACGTACAACGTCACATAGTAATACGTCATAACGTATAATGTCATGTAGTATTAAGGTATAACGTATAACGTCACATAGCAATGCGTCATAACGTATAACGCCACATGGTAATACGTCTTAACGTATAAAGACATATAGAATTCCGGGATAACGTATAACGTCATATAGTATTGCGACATGACGTATAACGTTATATTGTGTGACGTCATAACGTATAACGTCACATAGTAATACGTCATAACGTATAGCGCTATATTGTATTACGTCATGACGTATGACGTCATATAGTATTGCGTCATAACGCACAACGTCATAGAGTAATACGCCATAACGTACAATGTCATGTAGTACTAAGGTATAACGTATAACGTCACATAGTAATAGTTCATAACGTATAGCGCTATGTAGTATGGCGTCATAACGTATAACGTCACATACTACTACATCATAACGGATGACGTCATATAGTATTGCGTCATAACGTATAACGTCACATAGTATTGCGTCATGACGTACAACGTTTCAGAGTATTACGTCATAACGTATAACGTCATATATAATTATCTCATAACGTATAACGTCATACAGAATTACGTCATAACGCACAACGTCACATAGTAATACGTCATAACGTATAATGTCATGTAGTATTAAGGTATAACGTATAACGTCACATAGTAATACGTCATGACGTATAACGTTATATTGTGTGACGTCCTAACGTATAACGTCACATAGTAATACGTCAACGTATAGCGCTGTGTAGTATGGCGTCATAACGTATAACGTCACATAGTACTACATCATAACGGATGACGTCATATAGTATTGCGTCATAACGTATAACGTCACATAGTATTGCGTCATGACGTACAACGTTTCAGAGTATTACGTCATAACGTATAACGTCATATATAATTATCTCATAACGTATAACATCACATAGTAATACGTCATACCGTAGAAAGTCATGTAGTATTGCGTCATGACGTATAACGTGATATAGAGTTACGTCATAACGTATAACGTTATATGGTATAACGTTATATGGTATAACGTAATAATGTTGAACGTTGTACAGTATTAAGGAATAACGTATAACGTCACATAGTATTACTTCGTAACGGATGATGTCATGTAGTATTCCGCCATGACGTATAACGTCATATTGAATTACGTCATAACGTATAACGTCATATTAAATTACGTCATAACGTATAACGTCACATAGTTCTACGTCATAACGTATAATGTCATGTAGTATTAAGGTATAACGTATAACGTCACACAGTAATACGTCATGATGTATAACGTTATATTGTGTGACGTCGTAACGTATAACGTCATATAGAATTACGGTACAACGTATAACGTCATATAGTATTGCGCCATGACGTATAACGTTATATGGTATTGCGTAATAACGTGTAACGTCATATAACATTGCGTCAGAACGGATGACGTCATAAAGAATTACGTCATGACGTGTAACGTTATACGGTATTGCGTAATAACGCATAACGTCACATAGTACTACGCCACAACGGATGACGTACTACAGAATTACCTCATAACGTATAACATCACATAGTAATACGTCATAACGTAGAATGTCATGTAGTATTGCGTCATGACGTATAACGTTATATAGAGTTACGTCATAACGTATAACGTTATATGGTATAACGTAATAATGTTGAACGTTGTACAGTATTAAGGTATAACGTATAACGTCACATAGTAATACGTCATAACGTATAATGTCATGTAGTATTAATTTATAACGTATAACGTCACATAGTAATACGTCATAAAGTATAGCGCTGTATTGTATTGCGTCATAACGAATAACGTCACATAGTATTGCATCATTCCGAATGACGTCATACAATATTGCGACATAACGTATAACGTCACATAGTATTACTTCGTAACGGATGATATCATATAGTATTACGTCATGACGTATAACGTCATATAGAATATCGTCATAACGTATAACATCATATAGTATTGCGTCATGACGTATAACGTCATATAGTAATGCGTCATAACGTATAGCGTCATAGAGTAATGCGTCATAACGTATAACGTCATATAGTATTGCGTCATGACGAATAATGTCATATAATAAGGCGACATGACGTAGAACGTCATATAGTAATGCGTCATAACGTATAACGTCATATAGAATTCCGGTTTAACGTATAACGCCACATAGCAATGCGTCATAACGTATAACGTCATATAGAATCACGGCATAACGTATAACGTCACATAGTAAAACGTCATAACCTATAACGTCATATAGTAATACGTCATAACGTATAACGTCATATAGTATTGCGTCATGACGAATAATGTCATATAATAAGGCGACATGACGTATAACGTCATATAGTTATGCGTCATAACATATAACGTCATATAGTAATGCGTCATAACGTATAACGCCATATAGTAATGCGTCATAACGTATAACGTCATATAGTAATACGTCATAACGTATAACGTCATATAGTATTGCGTCATGACGAATAATGTCATATAATAAGGCGACAAGACGTATAACGTCATATAGTAATGCGTCATAACGTATAACGTCATATAGTAATGCGTCATAACGTATAACGCCATATAGTATTACGACATAACATATAACGTCATATAGTATTGCGTCATAACGTCAAACGCCATATAGCAATGCGTCATAACGTATAACGTCATATAGTAATGCGTCATACCGTATAACGTCATATAGAATTCCGGTTTAACGTATAACGCCATATAGCAATGCGTCATAACGTATAACGTCACATAGTAATAAGTCTTAACGTATAACGTCATACAGAATTACGGTTTAACGTATAACGCCATATAGCAATGCGTCATAACGTATAACGTTATACAGAATTACGGTTTAACGTATAAAGTCATATAGTAATGCGTCATAACGTATAACGTCATATAGTAATGCGTCATACCGTATAACGTCATATAGAATTCCGGTTTAACGTATAACGCCATATAGCAATGCGTCATAACGTATAACGTCAAACAGAATTACGGTTTAACGTATAACGTTATATAGCAATGCGTCATAACGTATAACGTTATACAGAATTACGGTTTAACGAATAAAGTCATATAGCAATGCGTCATAACGTATAACGTCATACAGTAATACGTCTTAACGTATAAAGTCATATAGAATACCGGGTTAACGTATAACGCCATATAGCAATGCGTCATAACGTATAACATCATATAGTATTCCGTCATGACGTATAACGTCATATAGTAATGCGTCATAACGTATAACGTCATACAGTAATGCGTCATAACGTATAACGCCATATAGTAATGCGTCATAACATATAACGTCATATAGTATTGCGTCATAATGTCTAACGCCATATAGCAATGCGTCATAACGTATAACGTCATATAGTAATGCGTCATACCGTATAACGTCATATAGAATTCCGGTTTAACGTATAACGCCATATAGCAATGCGTCATAACGTATAACGTCATGTAGTATTCCGCCATGACGTATAACGTCATATTGAATTACGTCATAACGTATAACGTCACATAGTAATACGTCATAACGTATAATGTCATGTAGTAATAAGGTAGTACGTATAACGTCACATAGTAATACGTCATAACATATAGCGCTATATTGAATTGCGCGATAACGTATAACGTCATATAGTATTACGTCATAACATATGACGTCTTATAATATTGCTTCATAACGTATAACGTCATATAGCATTGCGCCATGACGTGCAACGTTATATGTTATTGTATTATAACGTATAACGTCACAAGGTAATACGTCATGAAGTATGGCGCTATATTGTATTGCGTCATAACGTATAACGTCATATAGAATTACGTTACAACGTATAACGTCATATAGTATTGCGCCAGGACGTATAACGTTATAAAGTATAACGTCATAACGTATAACGTCATATAGTATTACGTCATAACGTATAACGTCACATAGTATTGCGTCATAACGTATGACGTCATAAAGTATTGCGTCATGACGTACAACGTGTCAGAGAATTACGTCATAACGTATAACGTCATATACAATTACCTCATAACGTATAACATCACATAGTGATACGTTATAACGTGGAATGTCATGTAGTATTGCGTCATGACGTATAACGTGATATAGAGTTACGTCATAACGTATAACGTTATATGGTATAACGTTATATGGTATAACGTAATAATGTTGAACGTTGTACAGTATTAAGGAATAACGTATAACGTCACATAGTATTACTTCGTAACGGATGATGTCATGTAGTATTCCGCCATGACGTATAACGTCATATTGAATTACGTCATAACGTATAACGTCACATAGTAATACGTCATAACGTAGAATGTCATGTAGTATTGCGTCATGACGTATAACGTTATATAGAGTTACGTCATAACGTATAAAGTTATATGGTATAACGTAATAATGTTGAACGTTGTACAGTATTAAGGAATAACGTATAACGTCACATAGTATTACTTCGTAACGGATGATGTCATGTAGTATTCCGCCATGACGTATAACGTCATATTGAATTACGTCATAACGTATAACGTCACATAGTTCTACGTCATAACGTATAATGTCATGTAGTATTAAGGTATAACGTATAACGTCACACAGTAATACGTCATGATGTATAACGTTATATTGTGTGACGTCGTAACGTATAACGTCATATAGAATTACGGTACAACGTATAACGTCATATAGTATTGCGCCATGACGTATAACGTTATATGGTATTGCGTAATAACGTGTAACGTCATATAACATTGCGTCAGAACGGATGACGTCATAAAGAATTACGTCATGACGTGTAACGTTATACGGTATTGCGTAATAACGCATAACGTCACATAGTACTACGCCACAACGGATGACGTACTACAGAATTACCTCATAACGTATAACATCACATAGTAATACGTCATAACGTAGAATGTCATGTAGTATTGCGTCATGACGTATAACGTTATATAGAGTTACGTCATAACGTATAACGTTATATGGTATAACGTAATAATGTTGAACGTTGTACAGTATTAAGGTATAACGTATAACGTCACATAGTAATACGTCATAACGTATAATGTCATGTAGTATTAATTTATAACGTATAACGTCACATAGTAATACGTCATAAAGTATAGCGCTGTATTGTATTGCGTGATAACGAATAACGTCACATAGTATTGCATCATTCCGAATGACGTCATACAATATTGCGACATAACGTATAACGTCACATAGTATTACTTCGTAACGGATGATATCATATAGTATTACGTCATGACGTATAACGTCATATAGAATATCGTCATAACGTATAACGTCACATAGCAATACGTCATAACGTATAATGTCATGTAGTATTAATTTATAACGTATAACGAAATATAGTATTACGTCATAACGTATAACGTCATATAGTATTGTGTCATGACGTTCAACGTTATATGTTATTGTGTAATAACGTATAACGTCACAAAGTAATTCGTCATAACGTATAGCGCTATATTGTATTGCGCCATAACGTATATCGTCACATAGTATTACGTCATAACGTATGACGTCATATAGAATTACGTCATGAGGTTTAACGTCATATAGTACTGCGTCATGACGTATAGCGCTATATTGTATAGCGTCATAAGGAATGATGTAACATAGTATTACGTCATAATGGATGACGTCCAATAGTACTTCGTCATAACGTATAATGTCATGTCGTATTAAGGTATAACGTATAACGTCACATAGTAATACGTCATAACGTATAGCGCTATATTGTATTGCCGCATAACGTATAACGTCACATAGTATTACGTCATAACGTATGACGTCATATAGTATTGCGTCATAACGTATAGCGTCACATAGTACTACGCCACAACGGATGACGTCATATAGAATCACGTCATGACGTATAACGTTATATAGAGTTACATCATAACGTATAACGTTATATGGTATAACGTAATAATGTTGAACGTTGTACAGTATTAAGGTACAACGTATAACGTCACATAGTATTACGTCATAACGTATGGCGTCATATAGTATTGCGTCATAAACGTATAACGTCATATATAACTACCTCATAACGTATAACATCAAATAGTAATACGTCATAACGTGGAATGTCATGTAGTATTGCGTCATGACGTATAACGTTATATAGAGTTACGTCATAACGTATAACGTTATACCGTATAACGTTACATGGTATAACGTAATAATGTTGAACGTTGTACAGTTTTAAGGTATGACGTATAACGTCACATAGTATTACTTCTCAACGGATAACGTCACATAGTAATTCGTCATAACGTGTAGTTCGATATTGTATAAAGTCATAACGTATAACGTCACATAGTACTACGCCACAACGGATGACGTCATATTGAATTTCGTCATTACGTATAACGTCATATAGAATTACGTCATAACGTACAACGTAATATAGTATTGCGTTATAACGTATAATGTTATATGTTATTGTGTTATAACGTATAACGTCACATAGTAATACGTCATAACGAATAACGTCATAACGAATATCGTCATATAGAATTACGGTTTAACGTATACAGTCACATAGTTGTACGTCATTACGTATAGCGCTATATTGTATTACGTCGTAACGTATAACGTCATATAGTACTGCGTCATGACGTATAGCGCTATATTGTATAGCGTCATAAGGAATGACGTAACATAGTATTACGTCATAACGCATGACGTCAAATAGTACTACGTCATAACGTACAATGTCATGTCGTATTAAGGTATAACGTATAACGTCACATAGTAATACGTCATAACGTATAGCTATACATTGTATTGCTGCATAACGTATAACGTCACATAGTATTACGTCATAACGTATGACGTCATACAGTATTGCGTCATAACGTATAGCGTCACATAGTACTACGCCACAACGGATGACGTCATATAGAATTACGTCATGACGTATAACGTCATACAGAATTACGTCATAACGTATAATGTCATGTAGTATTACGGTATAACGTATAACGTCACATAATAATACGTCATGACGTATAACGTTATATTGTGTTACGTCATAACGTATAGCGTCATATAGAATTACGGTACAACGTATAACGTCATATAGTATTTCGCCATGATGTATAACGTTATAAAGTATAACGCCATATAGTATTACGTCATAACGTATAAAGTCATATGGTATTGCGTCACGACGTACAACGTTACATGTTATTGTGTAATAACGTATGACGTCACAAAGTAATACGTCATAACGTATAGCGCTATATTGTATTGCGCCATGACGTATAACGTTATATGGTATTGCGTAATAACGTATAACGTCATATATAATAACGTCATAACGTATAACGTCATATAGTACTGCGTCATGACGTACAACGCTATATGTTATTGTGTTATAACGTATAACGTCACATAGTAGTGCGTCGTAACGTATGGCCCTATATTGTATGGCGTCATAACGTATGACGTCACATACTACCACGTCATAACATATAATGTCATGTAGTATTAATTTATAAAGTATAACGTCACATAGTAATACGTCATAACGTATAGCGCTGTATTGTATTGCTGCATAACGTATAACATCACATAGTATTACTTCGTAACGGAGGACGGCATATAGAATTACGTCATGATGTATAAAGTCATATAGAATTACGTCATAACGTATAACGTCATATAGAATTACGGTTTAACGTATAATGTCATATAGTAATGCGTCATAACGTATAACGCCATATAGTATTGCGTCATAACGTATAACGTCATATAGTATTGCGTCATGACGTATAATGTCATATAATAAGGCGACATGACGTATAACGTCACATAGAAGTACGGCATAACGTATAACGTCATACAGAAATACGGTTTAACGTCTAACGTCATACAGTAATGCGTCATAATGTATAACGTCATATAGAATTCCGGTTTAACGTATAACGCCATATAGCAATGCGTCATAACGTTTAAAGTCATATAGAATTACGGTTTAACGTATAACGCCATATAGCAATGCGTCATAACGTATAAAGTCATATAGAATTACGGTTTGACGTATAACGTCATATAGTAATGCGTCATAACGTATAACGCCATATAGATTTACCTCATAACGTAGAACATCACATAGTAATACGTCATAACGTATAACGTCATATAGAATTACGTCATAACTTATGACGTCACATAGTAATACGTCATAACGTATAACGTCATATAGTATTACGTCATGACGTATAACGTCATATAGAATTCCGGTTTAACGGATAACGTCATATAGTAATGCGTCATAACGTATAACGTTATACAGAATTACGGTTTAACGTATAAAGTCGTATAGTAATGCGTCATAACGTATAACGCCATATAGTATTGCGTCATAACGTATAACATCATATAGTATTGCGACCTGACGTATAACGTCATATAATAAAGCGACATGACGTATAACGTCATATAGAATTACGTCATAACTTATACCGTCATATAGAATTCCGGTTTAACGTATAACGCCATATAGCAATGCGTCATAACGTATAACAACATATAGTATTGCGTCATGACGTATAAAGTCATATAGAATTACGGTTTGACGTATAACGTCATATAGTAATGCGTCAAAACGTATAACGCCATATAGTAATGCGTCATAACGTATAACGTCATATAGTATTGCGTCATGACGTATAACGTCATATAGATTTACCTCATAACGTAGAACATCATATAGTAATACGTCATAACGTATAACGTCATATGGAATTACGTCATAACTTATGACGTCACATAGTAATACGTCATAACGTATAACGTCATATAGTATTGCGTCATGACGAATAATGTCATATAATAAGGCGACATGACGTATAACGTCATATAGTAATGCGTCATAACGTATAACGTCATATAGTAATGTGTCATAACGTATAACGCCATATAGTAATGCGTCATAACGTATAACGCCATATAGCAATGCGTTATAACGAATAACGTCATATAGTAATGCGTCATAACGTATAACGCCATATAGTAATGCGTCATAACGTATAACGTCATGTAGTATTGCGTCATGACGTATAACGTCATATAATAAGGCGACATGACGTATAACGTCATATAGAAGTACGGTATAACGTATAACCTCACATAGTAAAACGTCATAACGTATAACGTCAAACACAATTACGGTTTAACGTCTAACGTCATACAGTAATGCTTCATAACGTATAACATCATATCGAATTCCGGTTTAACGTATAACGCCATATAGCAATGCGTCATAACGTATAACATCATATAGTATTGCGTCATGACGTATAACGTCATATAATAAGGCGACATGACGTATAACGTCAAATAGTAATGCGTCATAACGTATAACGTCATATAGTAATGCGTCATAACGTATAACGCCATATAGTAATGCGTCATAACGTATAACAACATATAGTATTGCGTCATGACGTATAACGTCATATAGTAATGCGTCATAACGTATATCGTCATATAGTATTGCGTCATGACGAATAATGTCATATAGATTTACCTCATAACGTAGAACATCACATAGTAATACGTCATAACGTATAACGTCATATAGAATTACGTCATGACGAATAATGTCATATAATAAGGCGACATGACGTATAACGTCACATAGTAATACGTCTTAACGTATAAAGTCATATAGAATTCCGGAATAACGTATAACGTCATATAGTAATACGTCATAACGTATAACGTCATATAGTATTGCGTCATGACGAATAATGTCATATAATAAGGCGACATGACGTATAACGTCACATAGTAAAACGTCATAACGTATAACGTCATATAGTATTACGTCATGACGTATAACGTCATATAGAATTCCGGTTTAACGTATAACGCCATATAGCAATGCGTCATAATGTATAAAGTCATATAGAATTACGGTTTGACGTATAACGTCATATAGTAATGCGTCATAACGTATAACGCCATATAGTAATGCGTCATAACGTATAACGTCATATAGTATTGCGTCATGACGTATAACGTCATATAGATTTACCTCATAACGTAGAACATCATATAGTAATACGTCATAACGTATAACGTCATATGGAATTACGTCATAACTTATGACGTCACATAGTAATACGTCATAACGTATAACGTCATATAGTATTGCGTCATGACGAATAATGTCATATAATAAGGCGACATGACGTATAACGTCATATAGTAATGCGTCATAACGTATAACGTCATATAGTAATGCGTCATAACGTATAACGCCATATAGTAATGCGTCATAACGTATAACGCCATATAGTAATGCGTCATAACTTACAACGTCATACAGTAATGCGTCATTCAGTATAACGTCATATATAATTACGGTTTTGCATATAACGTCATTTAGAATTACGGTTTAACGTCTAACGTCATGCAGTAATGCGTCATAACGTATAACATCATATAGAATTCCGGTTTAACGTATAACGCCATATAGCAATGCGTCATAACGTATAAAGTCATATAAAATTACGGCATAACGTATAACGTCATATAGTAATACGTCATAACGTATAACGTCATATAGTATTGCGTCATGACGTATAATGTCATATAATAAGGCGACATGACGTATAACGTCATATAGAATTACGGTTTGACGTATAACGTCATATAGTAATGCGTCATAACGTATAACGCCATATAGTAATGCGTCATAACGTATAACGTCATATACTATTGCGTCATGACGTATAACGTCATATAGATTTACCTCATAACGTAGAACATCACATAGTAATACGTCATAACGTATAACGTCATATAGAATTACGTCATAACTTATGACGTCACATAGTAATACGGCATAACGTATAACGTCATATAGTATTACGTCATGACGTATAACGTCATATAGAATTCCGGTTTAACGGATAACGTCATATAGTAATGCGTCATAACGTATAACGTCATACAGTAATTCGTCATAACGAATAATGTCATATAATAAGGCGACATGACGTATAACGTCATATAGTAATGCGTCATAACGTATAACGTCATATAGTAATGCGTCATAACGTATAACGCCATATAGTAATGCGTCATAACGTATAACGTCATATAGTATTGCGTCATAACGTCTAACGCCATACAGTAATTCGTCATAACGAATAATGTCATATAATAAGGCGACATGACGTATAACGTCATATAGTAATGCGTCATAACGAATAACGTCTCATAGTAATACGTCATATCGTATAACGCCATATAGCAATGCGTCATAACGTATAACGTTATACAGAATTACGGTTTAACGTATAAAGTCATATAGTAATGCGTCATAACGTATAACGCCATATAGTATTGCGTCATAACGTATAACATCATATAGTATTGCGTCATGACGTATAACGTCATATAATAAAGCGACATGACGTATAACGTCATATAGAATTACGTCATAACTTATAACGTCATATAGAATTCCGGAATAACGTATAACGTCATATAGTAATACGTCATATCGTATAACGTCATATAGTATTGCGTCATAACGTCTAACGCCATACAGTAATTCGTCATAACGAATAATGTCATATAATAAGGCGACATGACGTATAACGTCATATAGTAATGCGTCATAACGAATAACGTCTCATAGTAATACGTCATATCGTATAACGCCATATAGCAATGCGTCATAACGTATAACGTTATACAGAATTACGGTTTAACGTATAAAGTCATATAGCAATGCGTCATAACGTATAACGTTATACAGAATTACGGTTTAACGTATAAAGTCATATAGTAATGCGTCATAACGTCTAACGCCATATAGTAATCCGTCATAACGTATAACGTCGTATAGTAATGCGTCATAACGTATAACGCCATATAGCAATGCGTCATGACGTATAACGCCATATAGCAATGCGTTATAACGAATAACGTCATATAGTAATGCGTCATAACGTATAACGCCATATAGTAATGCGCCATAACGTATAACGTCATGTAGTATTGGGTCATGACGTATAATGTCATATAATAAGGCGACATGACGTATAACGTCATATAGAAGTACGGTATAACGTATAACGTCACATAGTAAAACGTCATAACGTATAACGTCATACAGAATTACGGTTTAACGTCTAACGTCATACAGTAATGCGTCATAACGTATAACATCATATCGAATTCCGGATTAACGTATAACGCCATATAGGAATGCGTCATAACGTATAAAGTCATATAGAATTACGGTTTGACGTATAACGTCATATAGTAATGCGTCATAACGTATAACGCCATATAGTAATGCGTCATAACGTATAACGTCATATAGTATTGCGTCATGACGTATAACGTCATATAGTATTGCATCATGACGAATAATGTCATATAATAAGGCGACATGACGTATAACGTCACATAGTAATACGTCTTAACGTATAAAGTCATATAGAATTCCGGAATAACGTATAACGTCATATAGTAATACGTCATAACGTATAACGTCATATAGTATTGCGTCATGACGAATAATGTCATATAATAAGGCGACATGACGTATAACGTCATATAGTAATGCGTCATAACGTATAACGTCATATAGTAATGCGTCATAACGTATAACGCCATATAGTAATGCGTCATAACGTATAACGTGATATAGAATTACGTCATAACTTATGACGTCACATAGTAATACGGCATAACGTATAACGTCATATAGTATTACGTCATGACGTATAACGTCATATAGAATTCCGGTTTAACGGATAACGTCATATAGTAATGCGTCATAACGTATAACGTCATACAGTAATTCGTCATACCGTATAACGTCGTATAGCATTGCGTCATAACGAATAACGTCTCATAGTAATACGTCATATCGTATAACGCCATATAGCAATGCGTCATAACGTATAACGTTATACAGAATTACGGTTTAACGTATAAAGTCATATAGTAATGCGTCATAACGTATAACGCCATATAGTATTGCGTCATAACGTATAACATCATATAGTATGGCGTCATGACGTACAACGTCATATAATAAAGCGACATGACGTATATCGACATATAGTATTGCGTCATGACGAATAATGTCATATAATAAGGCGACATGACGTATAACGTCATATAGTAATGCGTCATAACGTATAACGTCATATAGTAATGCGTCATAACGTATAACGCCATATAGTAATGCGTCATAACGTATATCGACATATAGTATTGCGTCATGACGAATAATGTCATATAATAAGGCGACATGACGTATAACGTCATATAGTAATGCGTCATAACGTATAACGTCATATAGTAATGCGTCATAACGTATAACGCCATATAGTAATGCGTCATAACGTATAACGTCATATAGAATTCCGGTTTAACGTATAACGCCATATAGCAATGCGTCTTAACGTATAACAACATATAGTATTGCGTCATGACGTATAACGTCATATAGTAATGCGTCATAACGTATATCGACATATAGTATTGCGTCATGACGTATAACGTCATATAGAATTCCGGTTTAACGGATAACGTCATATAGTAATGCGTCATAACGTATAACGTCATACAGTAATTCGTCATACCGTATAACGTCGTATAGCATTACGTCATAACGAATAACGTCTCATAGTCATACGTCATATCGTATAACGCCATATAGCAATGCGTCATAACGTATAACGTTATACAGAATTACGGTTTAACGTATAAAGTCATATAGTAATGCGTCATAACGTATAACGCCATATAGTATTGCGTCATAACGTATAACATCATATAGTATGGCGTCATGACGTACAACGTCATATAGAATTACGGTTTGACGTATAACGTCATATAGTAATGCGTCATAACGTATAACGCCATATAGTAATGCGTCATAACGTATAACGTCATATACTATTGCGTCATGACGTATAACGTCATATAGATTTACCTCATAACGTAGAACATCACATAGTAATACGTCATAACGTATAACGTCATATAGAATTACGTCATAACTTATGACGTCACATAGTAATACGGCATAACGTATAACGTCATATAGTATTACGTCATGACGTATAACGTCATATAGAATTCCGGTTTAACGGATAACGTCATATAGTAATGCGTCATAACGTATAACGTCATACAGTAATTCGTCATAACGAATAATGTCATATAATAAGGCGACATGACGTATAACGTCATATAGTAATGCGTCATAACGTATAACGTCATATAGTAATGCGTCATAACGTATAACGCCATATAGTAATGCGTCATAACGTATAACGTCATATAGTATTGCGTCATAACGTCTAACGCCATACAGTAATTCGTCATAACGAATAATGTCATATAATAAGGCGACATGACGTATAACGTCATATAGTAATGCGTCATAACGAATAACGTCTCATAGTAATACGTCATATCGTATAACGCCATATAGCAATGCGTCATAACGTATAACGTTATACAGAATTACGGTTTAACGTATAAAGTCATATAGTAATGCGTCATAACGTATAACGCCATATAGTATTGCGTCATAACGTATAACATCATATAGTATTGCGTCATGACGTATAACGTCATATAATAAAGCGACATGACGTATAACGTCATATAGAATTACGTCATAACTTATAACGTCATATAGAATTCCGGAATAACGTATAACGTCATATAGTAATACGTCATATCGTATAACGTCATATAGTATTGCGTCATGACGAATAATGTCATATAATAAGGCGACATGACGTATAACGTCATATAGTAATGCGTCATAACGTATAACGTCATATAGTAATGCGTCATAACGTATAACGCCAAATAGTAATGCGTCATAACGTATAACGTCATATAGTATTGCGTCATAACGTCTAACGCCATATAGTAATCCGTCATAACGTATAACGTCGTATAGTAATGCGTCATAACGTATAACGCCATATAGCAATGCGTCATGACGTATAACGCCATATAGCAATGCGTTATAACGAATAACGTCATATAGTAATGCGTCATAACGTATAACGCCATATAGTAATGCGCCATAACGTATAACGTCATGTAGTATTGGATCATGTCGTATAATGTCATATAATAAGGCGACATGACGTATAACGTCATATAGAAGTACGGTATAACGTATAACGTCACATAGTAAAACGTCATAACGTATAACGTCATACAGAATTACGGTTTAACGTCTAACGTCATACAGTAATGCGTCATAACGTATAACATCATATCGAATTCCGGTTTAACGTATAACGCCATATAGGAATGCGTCATAACGTATAAAGTCATATAGAATTACGGTTTGACGTATAACGTCATATAGTAATGCGTCATAACGTATAACGCCATATAGTAATGCGTCATAACGTATAACGTCATATAGTATTGCGTCATGACGTATAACGTCATATAGTATTGCATCATGACGAATAATGTCATATAATAAGGCGACATGACGTATAACGTCACATAGTAATACGTCTTAACGTATAAAGTCATATAGAATTCCGGAATAACGTATAACGTCATATAGTAATACGTCATAACGTATAACGTCATATAGTATTGCGTCATGACGAATAATGTCATATAATAAGGCGACATGACGTATAACGTCATATAGTAATGCGTCATAACGTATAACGTCATATAGTAATGCGTCATAACGTATAACGCCATATAGTAATGCGTCATAACGTATAACGTGATATAGAATTACGTCATAACTTATGACGTCACATAGTAATACGGCATAACGTATAACGTCATATAGTATTACGTCATGACGTATAACGTCATATAGAATTCCGGTTTAACGGATAACGTCATATAGTAATGCGTCATAACGTATAACGTCATACAGTAATTCGTCATACCGTATAACGTCGTATAGCATTGCGTCATAACGAATAACGTCTCATAGTAATACGTCATATCGTATAACGCCATATAGCAATGCGTCATAACGTATAACGTTATACAGAATTACGGTTTAACGTATAAAGTCATATAGTAATGCGTCATAACGTATAACGCCATATAGTATTGCGTCATAACGTATAACATCATATAGTATGGCGTCATGACGTACAACGTCATATAATAAAGCGACATGACGTATATCGACATATAGTATTGCGTCATGACGAATAATGTCATATAATAAGGCGACATGACGTATAACGTCATATAGTAATGCGTCATAACGTATAACGTCATATAGTAATGCGTCATAACGTATAACGCCATATAGTAATGCGTCATAACGTATATCGACATATAGTATTGCGTCATGACGAATAATGTCATATAATAAGGCGACATGACGTATAACGTCATATAGTAATGCGTCATAACGTATAACGTCATATAGTAATGCGTCATAACGTATAACGCCATATAGTAATGCGTCATAACGTATAACGTCATATAGAATTCCGGTTTAACGTATAACGCCATATAGCAATGCGTCTTAACGTATAACAACATATAGTATTGCGTCATGACGTATAACGTCATATAGTAATGCGTCATAACGTATATCGACATATAGTATTACGTCATGACGTATAACGTCATATAGAATTCCGGTTTAACGGATAACGTCATATAGTAATGCGTCATAACGTATAACGTCATACAGTAATTCGTCATACCGTATAACGTCGTATAGCATTACGTCATAACGAATAACGTCTCATAGTCATACGTCATATCGTATAACGCCATATAGCAATGCGTCATAACGTATAACGTTATACAGAATTACGGTTTAACGTATAAAGTCATATAGTAATGCGTCATAACGTATAACGCCATATAGTATTGCGTCATAACGTATAACATCATATAGTATGGCGTCATGACGTACAACGTCATATAATAAAGCGACATGACGTATAACGTCATATAGAATTACGTCATAACTTATAACGTCATATAGAATTCCGGTTTAACGTATAACGCCATATAGCAATGCGTCTTAACGTATAACAACATATAGTATTGCGTCATGACGTATAACGTCATATAGTAATGCGTCATAACGTATATCGACATATAGTATTGCGTCATGACGAATAATGTCATATAATAAGGCGACATGACGTATAACGTCACATAGTAATACGACTTAAAGTATAAAGTCATATAGAATTCCGGAATAACGTATAACGTCATATAGTAATACGTGATATCGTATAACGTCATATAGTATTGCGTCATGACGAATAATGTCATATAATAAGGCGACATGACGTACAACGTTATATAGTAATGCGTCATAACGTATAACGTCATATAGTAATGCGTCATAACGTATAACGCCATATAGTAATGCGTCATAACGTATAACGTCATATAGTATTGCGTCATAACGTCTAACGCCATATAGTAATCCGTCATAACGTATAACGTCATATAGTAATGCGTCATAACGTATAACGCCATATAGTAATGCGTCATAACGTATAACGTCATGTAGTATTGCGTCATGACGTATAATGTCATATAATAAGGCGACATGACGTATAACGTCATATAGAAGTACGGTATAACGTATAACGTCACATAGTAATACGTCTTAACGTATTAAGTCATATAGTATAGCGTCATAACGTCTAACGCCATATAGTAATCCGTCATAACGTATAACGTCATATAGTAATGCGTCATAACGTATAACGTCATATAGATTTACCTCATAACGTAGAACATCACATAGTAATACGTCATAACGTATAACGTCATATAGAATTACGTCATAACTTATGACGAATAATGTCATATAATAAGGCGACATGACGTATAACGTCATATATTAATGCGTCATAACGTATAACGTCATATAGTAATGCTTCATAACGTATAAAGCCATATAGTAATGCGTCATAACGTATAACGTCATATACTATTGCGTCATGACGTATAACGTCATATAGATTAACCTCATAACGTAGAACATCACATAGTAATACGTCATAACGTATAACGTCATATAGAATTACGTCATAACTTATGACGTCACATAGTAATACGGCATAACGTATAACGTCATATAGTATTACGTCATGACGTATAACGTCATATAGAATTCCGGTATAACGGATAACGTCATATAGTAATGCGTCATAACGTATAACGTCATACAGTAATTCGTCATACCGTATAACGTCGTATAGCATTACGTCATAACGAATAACGGCTCATAGTAATACGTCATATCGTATAACGCCATATAGCAATGCGTCATAACGTATAACGTTATACAGAATTACGGTTTAACGTATAAAGTCATATAGTAATGCGTCATGACGTATAACGTCATATACTAATGCGTCATAACGTATATCGACATATAGTATTGCGTCATGACGAATAATGTCATATAATAAGGCGACATGACGTATAACGTCACATAGTAATACGTCTTAAAGTATAAAGTCATATAGAATTCCGGAATAACGTATAACGTCATATAGTAATACGTCATATCGTATAACGTCATATAGTATTGCGTCATGACGAATAATGTCATATAATAAGGCGACATGACGTATAACGTCATATAGTAATGCGTCATAACGTATAACGTCATATAGTAATGCGTCATAACGTATAACGCCATATAGTAATGCGTCATAACGTATAACGTCATATAGTATTGCGTCATAACGTATAACGCCATATAGCAATGCGTCATAACGTATAACGCCATATAGTAATGCGCCATAACGTATAACGTCATGTAGTATTGGGTCATGACGTATAATGTCATATAATAAGGCGACATGACGTATAACGTCATATAGAAGTACGGTATAACGTATAACGTCACATAGTAAAACGTCATAACGTATAACGTCATACAGAATTACGGTTTAACGTCTAACGTCATACAGTAATGCGTCATAACGTATAACATCATATCGAATTCCGGCTTAACGTATAACGCCATATAGCAATGCGTCATAACGTATAAAGTCATATAGAATTACGGTTTGACGTATAACGTCATATAGTAATGCGTCATAACGTATAACGCCATATAGTATTGCGTCATAACGTATAACATCATATAGTATGGCGTCATGACGTACAACGTCATATAATAAAGCGACATGACGTATAACGTCATATAGAATTACGTCATAACTTATATCGTCATATAGAATTCCGGATTAACGTATAACGCCATATAGCAATGCGTCTTAACGTATAACAACATATAGTATTGCGTCATGACGTATAACGTCATATAGTAATGCGTCATAACGTATATCGACATATAGTATTGCGTCATGACGAATAATGTCATATAATAAGGCGACATGACGTATAACGTCATATAGTAATGCGTCATAACGTATAACGTCATATAATAATGCGTCGTAACGTATAACGCCATATAGTAATGCGTCATAACGTATAACGTCATATACTATTGCGTCATGACGTATAACGTCATATAGATTTACCTCATAACGTAGAACATCACATAGTAATACGTCATAACGTATAACGTCATATAGAATTACGTCATAACTTATGACGTCACATAGTAATACGGCATAACGTATAACGTCATAAAGTATTACGTCATGACGTATAACGTCATATAGAATTCCGGTTTAACGGATAACGTCATATAGTAATGCGTCATAACGTATAACGTCATACAGTAATTCGTCATACCGTATATCGTGGTATAGCATTACGTCATAACGAATAACGTCTCATAGTAATACGTCATATCGTATAACGCCATATAGCAATGCGTCATAACGTATAACGTTATACAGAATTACGGTTTAACGTATAAAGTCATATAGTAATGCGTCATAACGTATAACGCCATATAGTATTGCGTCATAACGTATAACATCATATAGTATTGCGTCATGACGTATAGCGTCATATAATAAAGCGACATGAAGTATAACGTCATATAGAATTACGTCATAACTTATAACGTCATATAGAATTCCGGTTTAACGTATAACGCCATATAGCAATGCGTCTTAACGTATAACAACATATAGTATTGCGTCATGACGTATAACGTCATATACTAATGCGTTATAACGTATATCGACATATAGTATTGCGTCATGACGAATAATGTCATATAATAAGGCGACATGACGTATAACGTCACATAGTAATACGTCTTAAAGTATAAAGTCATATAGAATTCCGGAATAACGTATAACGTCATATAGTAATACGTCATATCGTATAACGTCATATAGTATTGCGTCATGACGAATAATGTCATATAATAAGGCGACATGACGTATAACGTCATATAGTAATGCGTCATAATGTATAACGTCATATAGTAATGCGTCATAACGTATAACGCCATATAGTAATGCGTCATAACGTATAACGTCATATAGTATTGCGTCAGAACGTCTAACGCCATATAGTAATCCGTCATAACGTATAACGTCGTATAGTAATGCGTCATAACGTATAACGCCATATAGCAATGCGTCATAACGTATAACGCCATATAGCAATGCGTTATAACGAATAACGTCATACAGTAATGCGTCATAACGTATAACGCCATATAGTAATGCGCCATAACGTATAACGTCATGTAGTATTTGGTCATGACGTATAATGTCATATAATAAGGCGACATGACGTATAACGTCATATAGAAGTACGGTATAACGTATAACGTCACATAGTAAAACGTCATAACGTATAACGTCATACAGAATTACGGTTTAACGTCTAACGTCATACAGTAATGCGTCATAACGTATAACATCATATCGAATTCCGGTTTAACGTATAACGCCATATAGCAATGCGTCATAACGTATAAAGTCATATAGAATTACGGTTTGACGTATAACGTCATATAGTAATGCGTCATAACGTATAACGCCATATAGTAATGCGTCATAACGTATAACGTCATATAGTATTGCGTCATGACGTATAACGTCATATAGTATTGCGTCATGACGAATAATGTCATATAATAATGCGACATGACGTATAACGTCACATAGTAATACGTCTTAACGTATAAAGTCATATAGAATTCCGGAATAACGTATAACGTCATATAGTAATATGTCATAACGTATAACGTCATATAGTATTGCGTCATGACGAATAATGTCATATAATAAGGCGACATGACGTATAACGTCATATATTAATGCGTCATAACGTATAACGTCATATAGTAATGCTTCATAACGTATAACGCCATATAGTAATGCGTCATAACGTATAACGTCATATACTATTGCGTCATGACGTATAACGTCATATAGATTTACCTCATAACGTAGAACATCACATAGTAATACGTCATAACGTATAACGTCATATAGAATTACGTCATAACTTATGACGTCACATAGTAATACGGCATAACGTATAACGTCATATAGTATTACGTCATGACGTATAACGTCATATAGAATTCCGGTATAACGGATAACGTCATATAGTAATGCGTCATAACGTATAACGTCATACAGTAATTCGTCATACCGTATAACGTCGTATAGCATTACGTCATAACGAATAACGGCTCATAGTAATACGTCATATCGTATAACGCCATATAGCAATGCGTCATAACGTATAACGTTATACAGAATTACGGTTTAACGTATAAAGTCATATAGTAATGCGTCGTAACGTATAACGCCATATAGTATTGCGTCATAACGTATAACATCATATAGTATTGCGTCATGACGTGTAACGTCATATAATAAAGCGACATGACGTATAACGTCATATAGAATTACGTCATAACTTATAACGTCATATAGAATTCCGGTTTAACGTATAACGCCATATAGCAATGCGTCTTAACGTATAACAACATATAGTATTGCGTCATGACGTATAACGTCATATACTAATGCGTCATAACGTATATCGACATATAGTATTGCGTCATGACGAATAATGTCATATAATAAGGCGACATGACGTATAACGTCACATAGTAATACGTCTTAAAGTATAAAGTCATATAGAATTCCGGAATAACGTATAACGTCATATAGTAATACGTCATATCGTATAACGTCATATAGTATTGCGTCATGACGAATAATGTCATATAATAAGGCGACATGACGTATAACGTCATATAGTAATGCGTCATAACGTATAACGTCATATAGGAATGCGTCATAACGTATAACGCCATATAGTAATGCGTCATAACGTATAACGTCATATAGTATTGCGTCAGAACGTCTAACGCCATATAGTAATCCGTCATAACGTATAACGTCGTATAGTAATGCGTCATAACGTATAACGCCATATAGCAATGCGTCATAACGTATAACGCCATATAGCAATGCGTTATAACGAATAACGTCATATAGTAATGCGTCATAACGTATAACGCCATATAGTAATGCGCCATAACGTATAACGTCATGTAGTATTGGGTCATGACGTATAATGTCATATAATAAGGCGACATGACGTATAACGTCATATAGAAGTACGGTATAACGTATAACGTCACATAGTAAAACGTCATAACGTATAACGTCATACAGAATTACTGTTTAACGTCTAACGTCATACAGTAATGCGTCATAACGTATAACATCATATCGAATTCCGGTTTAACGTATAACGCCATATAGCAATGCGTCATAACGTATAAAGTCATATAGAATTACGGTTTGACGTATAACGTCATATAGTAATGCGTCATAACGTATAACGTCATATAATAATGCGTCGTAACGTATAACGCCATATAGTAATGCGTCATAACGTATAACGTCATATACTATTGCGTCATGACGTATAACGTCATATAGATTTACCTCATAACGTAGAACATCACATAGTAATACGTCATAACGTATAACGTCATATAGAATTACGTCATAACTTATGACGTCACATAGTAATACGGCATAACGTATAACGTCATAAAGTATTACGTCATGACGTATAACGTCATATAGAATTCCGGTTTAACGGATAACGTCATATAGTAATGCGTCATAACGTATAACGTCATACAGTAATTCGTCATACCGTATAACGTCGTATAGCATTACGTCATAACGAACAACGTCTCATAGTAATACGTCATAGCGTATAACGCCATATAGCAATGCGTCATAACGTATAACGTTATACAGAATTACGGTTTAACGTATAAAGTCATATAGTAATGCGTCATAACGTATAACGCCATATAGTATTGCGTCATAACGTATAACATCATATAGTATTGCGTCATGACGTATAACGTCATATAATAAAGCGACATGACGTATAACGTCATATAGAATTACGTCATAACTTATAACGCCATATAGAATTCCGGTTTAACGTATAACGCCATATAGCAATGCGTCTTAACGTATAACAACATATAGTATTGCGTCATGACGTATAACGTCATATACTAATGCGTCATAACGTATATCGACATATAGTATTGCGTCATGACGAATAATGTCATATAATAAGGCGACATGACGTATAACGTCACATAGTAATACGTCTTAAAGTATAAATTATATAGAATTCCGGAATAACGTATAACGTCATATAGTAATACGTCATATCGTATAACGTCATATAGTAATGCGCCATAACGTATAACGTCATGTAGTATTGGGTCATGACGTATAATGTCATATAATAAGGCGACATGACGTATAACGTCATATAGAAGTACGGTATAACGTATAACGTCACATAGTAAAACGTCATAACGTATAACGTCATACAGAATTACGGTTTAACGTCTAACGTCATACAGTAATGCGTCATAACGTATAACGTCATATCGAATTCCGGTTTAACGTATAACGCCATATAGCAATGCGTCATAACGTATAACGCCATATAGTAATGCGTCATAACGTATAACGTCATATAGTATTGCGTCATGACGTATAACGTCATATAATAAGGCGACATGACGTATAACGTCACATAGTAATACGTCTTAACGTATAAAGTCATATAGAATTCCGGAATAACGTATAACGTCATATAGTAATATGTCATAACGTATAACGTCATATAGTATTGCGTCATGACGAATAATGTCATATAATAAGGCGACATAACGTATAACGTCATATATTAATGCGTCATAACGTATAACGTCATGTAGTAATGCTTCATAACGTATAACGCCATATAGTAATGCGTCATAACGTATAACGTCATATAGTATTGCGTCATGACGAATAATGTCATATAATAAGGCGACATAACGTATAACGCCATATAGCAATGCGTCATAACGTATAACGCCATATAGCAATGCGTTATAACGAATAACGTCATATAGTAATGCGTCATAACGTATAACGCCATATAGTAATGCGCCATAACGTATAACGTCATGTAGTATTGGGTCATGACGTATAATGTCATATAATAAGGCGACATGACGTATAACGTCATATAGAAGTACGGTATAACGTATAACGTCACATAGTAAAACGTCATAACGTATAACGTCATACAGAATTACGGTTTAACGTCTAACGTCATACAGTAATGCGTCATAACGTATAACATCATATCGAATTCCGGTTTAACGTATAACGCCATATAGCAATGCGTCATAACGTATAAAGTCATATAGAATTACGGTTTGACGTATAACGTCATATAGTAATGCGTCATAACGTATAACGCCATATAGTATTGCGTCATAACGTATAACATCATATAGTATGGCGTCATGACGTACAACGTCATATAATAAAGCGACATGACGTATAACGTCATATAGAATTACGTCATAACTTATAACGTCATATAGAATTCCGGATTAACGTATAACGCCATATAGCAATGCGTCTTAACGTATAACAACATATAGTATTGCGTCATGACGTATAACGTCATATAGTAATGCGTCATAACGTATATCGACATATAGTATTGCGCCATGACGAATAATGTCATATAATAAGGCGACATGACGTATAACGTCATATAGTAATGCGTCATAACGTATAACGTCATATAATAATGCGTCGTAACGTATAACGCCATATAGTAATGCGTCATAACGTATAACGTCATATACTATTGCGTCATGACGTATAACGTCATATAGATTTACCTCATAACGTAGAACATCACATAGTAATACGTCATAACGTATAACGTCATATAGAATTACGTCATAACTTATGACGTCACATAGTAATACGGCATAACGTATAACGTCATAAAGTATTACGTCATGACGTATAACGTCATATAGAATTCCGGTTTAACGGATAACGTCATATAGTAATGCGTCATAACGTATAACGTCATACAGTAATTCGTCATACCGTATAACGTCGTATAGCATTACGTCATAACGAATAACGTCTCATAGTAATACGTCATAGCGTATAACGCCATATAGCAATGCGTCATAACGTATAACGTTATACAGAATTACGGTTTAACGTATAAAGTCATATAATAAAGCGACATGACGTATAACGTCATATAGAATTACGTCATAACTTATAACGCCATATAGAATTCCGGTTTAACGTATAACGCCATATAGCAATGCGTCTTAACGTATAACAACATATAGTATTGCGTCATGACGAATAATGTCATATAATAAGGCGACATGACGTATAACGTCACATAGTAATACGTCTTAAAGTATAAAGTCATATAGAATTCCGGAATAACGTATAACGTCATATAGTAATACGTCATATCGTATAACGTCATATAGTATTGCGTCATGACGAATAATGTCATATAATAAGGCGACATGACGTATAACGTCATATAGTAATGCGTCATAACGTATAACGTCATATAGTAATGCGTCATAACGTATAACGCCATATAGTAATGCGTCATAACGTATAACGTCATATAGTATTGCGTCAGAACGTCTAACGCCATATAGTAATCCGTCATAACGTATAACGTCGTATAGTAATGCGTCATAACGTATAACGCCATATAGCAATGCGTCATAACGTATAACGCCATATAGCAATGCGTTATGACGAATAACGTCATATAGTAATGCGTCATAACGTAGAACGCCATATAGTAATGCGCCATAACGTATAACGTCATGTAGTATTGGGTCATGACGTATAATGTCATATAATAAGGCGACATGACGTATAACGTCATATAGAAGTACGGTATAACGTATAACGTCACATAGTAAAACGTCATAACGTATAACGTCATACAGAATTACGGTTTAACGTCTAACGTCATACAGTAATGCGTCATAACGTATAACATCATATCGAATTCCGGTTTAACGTATAACGCCATATAGCAATGCGTCATAACGTATAAAGTCATGTAGAATTACGGTTTGACGTATAACGTCATATAGTAATGCGTCATAACGTATAACGCCATATAGTATTGCGTCATAACGTATAACATCATATAGTATGGCGTCATGACGTACAACGTCATATAATAAAGCGACATGACGTATAACGTCATATAGAATTACGCCATAACTTATAACGTCATATAGAATTCCGGATTAACGTATAACGCCATATAGCAATGCGTCTTAACGTATAACAACATATAGTATTGCGTCATGACGTATAACGTCATATAGCAATGCGTCTTAACGTATAACAACATATAGTATTGCGTCATGACGTATAACATCATATACTAATGCGTCATAACGTATAACGCCATATAGTAATGCGTCATAACGTATAACGTCATATAGTATTGCGTCAGAACGTCTAACGCCATATAGTAATCCGTCATAACGTATAACGTCGTATAGTAATGCGTCATAACGTATAACGCCATATAGCAATGCGTCATAACGTATAACGCCATATAGCAATGCGTTATAACGAATAACGTCATATAGTAATGCGTCATAACGTATAACGCCATATAGTAATGCGCCATAACGTATAACGTCATGTAGTATTGGGTCATGACGTATAATGTCATATAATAAGGCGACATGACGTATAACGTCATATAGAAGTACGGTATAACGTATAACGTCACATAGTAAAACGTCATAACGTATAACGTCATACAGAATTACGGTTTAACGTCTAACGTCATACAGTAATGCGTCATAACGTATAACGTCATATCGAATTCCGGTTTAACGTATAACGCCATATAGCAATGCGTCATAACGTATAAAGTCATATAGAATTACGGTTTGACGTATAACGTCATATAGTAATGCGTCATAACGTATAACGCCATATAGTAATGCGTCATAACGTATAACGTCATATAGTATTGCGTCATGACGTATAACGTCATATAGTATTGCGTCATGACGAATAATGTCATATAATAAGGCGACATGACGTATAACGTCACATAGTAATACGTCTTAACGTATAAAGTCATATAGAATTCCGGAATAACGTATAACGTCATATAGTAATATGTCATAACGTATAACGTCATATAGTATTGCGTCATGACGAATAATGTCATATAATAAGGCGACATGACGTATAACGTCATATATTAATGCGTCATAACGTATAACGTCATATAGTAATGCTTCATAACGTATAACGCCATTTAGTAATGCGTCATAACGTATAACGTCATATACTATTGCGTCATGACGTATAACGTCATATAGATTTACCTCATAACGTAGAACATCACATAGTAATACGTCATAGCGTATAACGTCATATAGAATTACGTCATAACTTATGACGTCACATAGTAATACGGCATAACGTATAACGTCATATAGTATTACGTCATGACGTATAACGTCATATAGAATTCCGGTTTAACGGATAACGTCATATAGTAATGCGTCATAACGAATAACGTCATACAGTAATTCGTCATACCGTATAACGTCGTATAGCATTACGTCATAACGAATAACGGCTCATAGTAATACGTCATATCGTACAACGCCATATAGCAATGCGTCATAACGTATAACGTTATACAGAATTACGGTTTAACGTATAAAGTCATATAGTAATGCGTCATAACGTATAACGCCATATAGTATTGCGTCATAACGTATAACATCATATAGTATTGCGTCATGACGTATAACGTCATATAATAAAGCGACATGACGTATAACATCATATAGAATTACGTCATAACTTATAACGTCATATAGAATTCCGGTTTAACGTATAACGCCATATAGCAATGCGTCATAACGTATAAAGTCATATAGAATTACGGTTTGACGTATAACGTCATATAGTAATGCGTCATAACGTATAACGTCATATAATAATGCGTCGTAACGTATAACGCCATATAGTAATGCGTCATAACGTATAACGTCATATACTATTGCGTCATGACGTATAACGTCATATAGATTTACCCCATAACGTAGAACATCACATAGTAATACGTCATAACGTATAACGTCATATAGAATTACGTCATAACTTATGACGTCACATAGTAATACGGCATAACGTATAACGTCATAAAGTATTACGTCATGACGTATAACGTCATATAGAATTCCGGTTTAACGGATAACGTCATATAGTAATGCGTCATAACGTATAACGTCATACAGTAATTCGTCATACCGTATAACGTCGTATAGCATTACGTCATAACGAACAACGTCTCATAGTAATACGTCATAGCGTATAACGCCATATAGCAATGCGTCATAACGTATAACGTTATACAGAATTACGGTTTAACGTATAAAGTCATATAGTAATGCGTCATAACGTATAACGCCATATAGTATTGCGTCATAACGTATAACATCATATAGTATTGCGTCATGACGTATAACGTCATATAATAAAGCGACATGACGTATAACGTCATATAGAATTACGTCATAACTTATAACGCCATATAGAATTCCGGTTTAACGTATAACGCCATATAGCAATGCGTCTTAACGTATAACAACATATAGTATTGCGTCATGACGTATAACGTCATATACTAATGCGTCATAACGTATATCGACATATAGTATTGCGTCATGACGAATAATGTCATATAATAAGGCGACATGACGTATAACGTCACATAGTAATACGTCTTAAAGTATAAATTATATAGAATTCCGGAATAACGTATAACGTCATATAGTAATACGTCATATCGTATAACGTCATATAGTAATGCGCCATAACGTATAACGTCATGTAGTATTGGGTCATGACGTATAATGTCATATAATAAGGCGACATGACGTATAACGTCATATAGAAGTACGGTATAACGTATAACGTCACATAGTAAAACGTCATAACGTATAACGTCATACAGAATTACGGTTTAACGTCTAACGTCATACAGTAATGCGTCATAACGTATAACGTCATATCGAATTCCGGTTTAACGTATAACGCCATATAGCAATGCGTCATAACGTATAACGCCATATAGTAATGCGTCATAACGTATAACGTCATATAGTATTGCGTCATGACGTATAACGTCATATAGTATTGCGTCATGACGAATAATGTCATATAATAAGGCGACATGACGTATAACGTCACATAGTAATACGTCTTAACGTATAAAGTCATATAGAATTCCGGAATAACGTATAACGTCATATAGTAATATGTCATAACGTATAACGTCATATAGTATTGCGTCATGACGAATAATGTCATATAATAAGGCGACATAACGTATAACGTCATATATTAATGCGTCATAACGTATAACGTCATGTAGTAATGCTTCATAACGTATAACGCCATATAGTAATGCGTCATAACGTATAACGTCATATAGTATTGCGTCATGACGAATAATGTCATATAATAAGGCGACATAACGTATAACGCCATATAGCAATGCGTCATAACGTATAACGCCATATAGCAATGCGTTATAACGAATAACGTCATATAGTAATGCGTCATAACGTATAATGCCATATAGTAATGCGCCATAACGTATAACGTCATGTAGTATTGGGTCATGACGTATAATGTCATATAATAAGGCGACATGACGTATAACGTCATATAGAAGTACGGTATAACGTATAACGTCACATAGTAAAACGTCATAACGTATAACGTCATACAGAATTACGGTTTAACGTCTAACGTCATACAGTAATGCGTCATAACGTATAACATCATATCGAATTCCGGTTTAACGTATAACGCCATATAGCAATGCGTCATAACGTATAAAGTCATATAGAATTACGGTTTGACGTATAACGTCATATAGTAATGCGTCATAACGTATAACGCCATATAGTATTGCGTCATAACGTATAACATCATATAGTATGGCGTCATGACGTACAACGTCATATAATAAAGCGACATGACGTATAACGTCATATAGAATTACGTCATAACTTATAACGTCATATAGAATTCCGGATTAACGTATAACGCCATATAGCAATGCGTCTTAACGTATAACAACATATAGTATTGCGTCATGACGTATAACGTCATATAGTAATGCGTCATAACGTATATCGACATATAGTATTGCGCCATGACGAATAATGTCATATAATAAGGCGACATGACGTATAACGTCATATAGTAATGCGTCATAACGTATAACGTCATATAATAATGCGTCGTAACGTATAACGCCATATAGTAATGCGTCATAACGTATAACGTCATATACTATTGCGTCATGACGTATAACGTCATATAGATTTACCTCATAACGTAGAACATCACATAGTAATACGTCATAACGTATAACGTCATATAGAATTACGTCATAACTTATGACGTCACATAGTAATACGGCATAACGTATAACGTCATAAAGTATTACGTCATGACGTATAACGTCATATAGAATTCCGGTTTAACGGATAACGTCATATAGTAATGCGTCATAACGTATAACGTCATACAGTAATTCGTCATACCGTATAACGTCGTATAGCATTACGTCATAACGAATAACGTCTCATAGTAATACGTCATAGCGTATAACGCCATATAGCAATGCGTCATAACGTATAACGTTATACAGAATTACGGTTTAACGTATAAAGTCATATAATAAAGCGACATGACGTATAACGTCATATAGAATTACGTCATAACTTATAACGCCATATAGAATTCCGGTTTAACGTATAACGCCATATAGCAATGCGTCTTAACGTATAACAACATATAGTATTGCGTCATGACGAATAATGTCATATAATAAGGCGACATGACGTATAACGTCACATAGTAATACGTCTTAAAGTATAAAGTCATATAGAATTCCGGAATAACGTATAACGTCATATAGTAATACGTCATATCGTATAACGTCATATAGTATTGCGTCATGACGAATAATGTCATATAATAAGGCGACATGACGTATAACGTCATATAGTAATGCGTCATAACGTATAACGTCATATAGTAATGCGTCATAACGTATAACGCCATATAGTAATGCGTCATAACGTATAACGTCATATAGTATTGCGTCAGAACGTCTAACGCCATATAGTAATCCGTCATAACGTATAACGTCGTATAGTAATGCGTCATAACGTATAACGCCATATAGCAATGCGTCATAACGTATAACGCCATATAGCAATGCGTTATGACGAATAACGTCATATAGTAATGCGTCATAACGTAGAACGCCATATAGTAATGCGCCATAACGTATAACGTCATGTAGTATTGGGTCATGACGTATAATGTCATATAATAAGGCGACATGACGTATAACGTCATATAGAAGTACGGTATAACGTATAACGTCACATAGTAAAACGTCATAACGTATAACGTCATACAGAATTACGGTTTAACGTCTAACGTCATACAGTAATGCGTCATAACGTATAACATCATATCGAATTCCGGTTTAACGTATAACGCCATATAGCAATGCGTCATAACGTATAAAGTCATGTAGAATTACGGTTTGACGTATAACGTCATATAGTAATGCGTCATAACGTATAACGCCATATAGTATTGCGTCATAACGTATAACATCATATAGTATGGCGTCATGACGTACAACGTCATATAATAAAGCGACATGACGTATAACGTCATATAGAATTACGCCATAACTTATAACGTCATATAGAATTCCGGATTAACGTATAACGCCATATAGCAATGCGTCTTAACGTATAACAACATATAGTATTGCGTCATGACGTATAACGTCATATAGCAATGCGTCTTAACGTATAACAACATATAGTATTGCGTCATGACGTATAACATCATATACTAATGCGTCATAACGTATAACGCCATATAGTAATGCGTCATAACGTATAACGTCATATAGTATTGCGTCAGAACGTCTAACGCCATATAGTAATCCGTCATAACGTATAACGTCGTATAGTAATGCGTCATAACGTATAACGCCATATAGCAATGCGTCATAACGTATAACGCCATATAGCAATGCGTTATAACGAATAACGTCATATAGTAATGCGTCATAACGTATAACGCCATATAGTAATGCGCCATAACGTATAACGTCATGTAGTATTGGGTCATGACGTATAATGTCATATAATAAGGCGACATGACGTATAACGTCATATAGAAGTACGGTATAACGTATAACGTCACATAGTAAAACGTCATAACGTATAACGTCATACAGAATTACGGTTTAACGTCTAACGTCATACAGTAATGCGTCATAACGTATAACGTCATATCGAATTCCGGTTTAACGTATAACGCCATATAGCAATGCGTCATAACGTATAAAGTCATATAGAATTACGGTTTGACGTATAACGTCATATAGTAATGCGTCATAACGTATAACGCCATATAGTAATGCGTCATAACGTATAACGTCATATAGTATTGCGTCATGACGTATAACGTCATATAGTATTGCGTCATGACGAATAATGTCATATAATAAGGCGACATGACGTATAACGTCACATAGTAATACGTCTTAACGTATAAAGTCATATAGAATTCCGGAATAACGTATAACGTCATATAGTAATATGTCATAACGTATAACGTCATATAGTATTGCGTCATGACGAATAATGTCATATAATAAGGCGACATGACGTATAACGTCATATATTAATGCGTCATAACGTATAACGTCGTATAGCATTACGTCATAACGAATAACGGCTCATAGTAATACGTCATATCGTACAACGCCATATAGCAATGCGTCATAACGTATAACGTTATACAGAATTACGGTTTAACGTATAAAGTCATATAGTAATGCGTCATAACGTATAACGCCATATAGTATTGCGTCATAACGTATAACATCATATAGTATTGCGTCATGACGTATAACGTCATATAATAAAGCGACATGACGTATAACATCATATAGAATTACGTCATAACTTATAACGTCATATAGAATTCCGGTTTAACGTATAACGCCATATAGCAATGCGTCTTAACGTATAACAACATATAGTATTGCGTCATGACGTATAACGTCATATACTAATGCGTCATAACGTATATCGACATATAGTATTGCGTCATGACGAATAATGTCATATAATAAGGCGACATGACGTATAACGTCACATAGTAATACGTCTTAAAGTATAAAGTCATATAGAATTCCGGAATAACGTATAACGTCATATAGTAATACGTCATATCGTATAACGTCATATAGTATTGCGTCATGACGAATAATGTCATATAATAAGGCGACATGACGTATAACGTCATATAGTAATGCGTCATAACGTATAACGTCATATAGTAATGCGTCATAACGTATAACGCCATATAGTAATGCGTCATAACGTATAACGTCATATAGTATTGCGTCAGAACGTCTAACGCCATATAGTAATCCGTCATAACGTATAACGTCGTATAGTAATGCGTCATAACGTATAACGCCATATAGCAATGCGTCATAACGTATAACGCCATATAGCAATGCGTTATAACGAATAACGTCATATAGTAATGCGTCATAACGTATAACGCCATATAGTAATGCGCCATAACGTATAACGTCATGTAGTATTGGGTCATGACGTATAATGTCATATAATAAGGCGACATGACGTATAACGTCATATAGAAGTACGGTATAACGTATAACGTCACATAGTAAAACGTCATAACGTATAACGTCATACAGAATTACGGTTTAACGTCTAACGTCATACAGTAATGCGTCATAACGTATAACATCATATCGAATTCCGGTTTAACGTATAACGCCATATAGCAATGCGTCATAACGTATAAAGTCATATAGAATTACGGTTTGACGTATAACGTCATATAGTAATGCGTCATAACGTATAACGCCATATAGTATTGCGTCATAACGTATAACATCATATAGTATGGCGTCATGACGTACAACGTCATATAATAAAGCGACATGACGTATAACGTCATATAGAATAACGTCATAACTTATAACGTCATATAGAATTCCGGATTAACGTATAACGCCATATAGCAATGCGTCTTAACGTATAACAACATATAGTATTGCGTCATGACGTATAACGTCATATAGTAATGCGTCATAACGTATATCGACATATAGTATTGCGTCATGACGAATAATGTCATATAATAAGGCGACATGACGTATAACGTCATATAGTAATGCGTCATAACGTATAACGTCATATAGTAATGCGTCATAACGTATAACGCCATATAGTAATGCGTCATAACGTATAACGTCATATACTATTGCGTCATGACGTATAACGTCATATAGATTTACCTCATAACGTAGAACATCACATAGTAATACGTCATAACGTATAACGTCATATAGAATTACGTCATAACTTATGACGTCACATAGTAATACGGCATAACGTATAACGTCATATAGTATTACGTCATGACGTATAACGTCATATAGAATTCCGGTTTAACGGATAACGTCATATAGTAATGCGTCATAACGTATAACGTCATACAGTAATTCGTCATACCGTATAACGTCGTATAGCATTACGTCATAACGAATAACGTCTCATAGTAATACGTCATATCGTATAACGCCATATAGCAATGCGTCATAACGTATAACGTTATACAGAATTACGGTTTAACGTATAAAGTCATATAGTAATGCGTCATAACGTATAACGCCATATAGTATTGCGTCATAACGTATAACATCATATAGTATGGCGTCATGACGTACAACGTCATATAATAAAGCGACATGACGTATAACGTCATATAGAATTACGTCATAACTTATAACGTCATATAGAATTCCGGTTTAACGTATAACGCCATATAGCAATGCGTCTTAACGTATAACAACATATAGTATTGCGTCATGACGTATAACGTCATATAGTAATGCGTCATAACGTATATCGACATATAGTATTGCGTCATGACGAATAATGTCATATAATAAGGCGACATGCCGTATAACGTCACATAGTAATACGTCTTAAAGTATAAAGTCATATAGAATTCCGGAATAACGTATAACGTCATATAGTAATACGTCATATCGTATAACGTCATATAGTATTGCGTCATGACGAATAATGTCATATAATAAGGCGACATGACGTATAACGTCATATAGTAATGCGTCATAACGTATAACGTCATATAGTAATGCGTCATAACGTATAACGCCATATAGTAATGCGTCATAACGTATAACGTCATATAGTATTGCGTCATAACGTCTAACGCCATATAGTAATCCGTCATAACGTATAACGTCATATAGTAATGCGTCATAACGTATAACGCCATATAGCAATGCGTCATAACGTATAACGCCATATAGCAATGCGTCATAACGTATAACGTTATACAGAATTACGGTTTAACGTATAAAGTCATATAGTAATGCGTCATAACGTATAACGCCATATAGTATTGCGTCATAACGTATAACATCATATAGTATTGCGTCATGACGTATAACGTCATATAATAAAGCGACATGACGTATAACGTCATATAGAATTACGTCATAACTTATAACGTCATATAGAATTCCGGTTTAACGTATAACGCCATATAGCAATGCGTCTTAACGTATAACAACATATAGTATTGCGTCATGACGTATAACGTCATATACTAATGCGTCATAACGTATATCGACATATAGTATTGCGTCATGACGAATAATGTCATATAATAAGGCGACATGACGTATAACGTCACATAGTAATACGTCTTAAAGTATAAAGTCATATAGAATTCCGGAATAACGTATAACGTCATATAGTAATACGTCATATCGTATAACGTCATATAGTATTGCGTCATGACGAATAATGTCATATAATAAGGCGACATGACGTATAACGTCATATAGTAATGCGTCATAACGTATAACGTCATATAGTAATGCGTCATAACGTATAACGCCATATAGTAATGCGTCATAACGTATAACGTCATATAGTATTGCGTCAGAACGCGTAACGCCATATAGTAATCCGTCATAACGTATAACGTCGTATAGTAATGCGTCATAACGTATAACGCCATATAGCAATGCGTCATAACGTATAACGCCATATAGCAATGCGTTATAACGAATAACGTCATATAGTAATGCGTCATAACGTATAACGCCATATAGTAATGCGCCATAACGTATAACGTCATGTAGTATTGGGTCATGACGTATAATGTCATATAATAAGGCGACATGACGTATAACGTCATATAGAAGTACGGTATAACGTATAACGTCACATAGTAAAACGTCATAACGTATAACGTCATACAGAATTACGGTTTAACGTCTAACGTCATACAGTAATGCGTCATAACGTATAACATCATATCGAATTCCGGTTTAACGTATAACGCCATATAGCAATGCGTCATAACGTATAAAGTCATATAGAATTACGGTTTGACGTATAACGTCATATAGTAATGCGTCATAACGTATAACGCCATATAGTATTGCGTCATAACGTATAACATCATATAGTATGGCGTCATGACGTACAACGTCATATAATAAAGCGACATGACGTATAACGTCATATAGAATTACGTCATAACTTATAACGTCATATAGAATTCCGGATTAACGTATAACGCCATATAGCAATGCGTCTTAACGTATAACAACATATAGTATTGCGTCATGACGTATAACGTCATATAGTAATGCGTCATAACGTATATCGCCATATAGTATTGCGTCATGACGAATAATGTCATATAATTAGGCGACATGACGTATAACGTCATATAGTAATGCGTCATAACGTATAACGTCATATAGTAATGCGTCATAACGTATAACGCCATATAGTAATGCGTCATAACGTATAACGTCATATACTATTGCGTCATGAACGATAACGTCATATAGATTTACCTCATAACGTAGAACATCACATAGTAATACGTCATAACGTATAACGTCATATAGAATTACGTCATAACTTATGACGTCACATAGTAATACGGCATAACGTATAACGTCATATAGTATTACGTCATGACGTATAACGTCATATAGAATTCCGGTTTAACGGATAACGTCATATAGTAATGCGTCATAACGTATAACGTCATACAGTAATTCGTCATACCGTATAACGTCGTATAGCATTACGTCATAACGAATAACGTCTCATAGTAATTCGTCATATCGTATAACGCCATATAGCAATGCGTCATAACGTATAACGTTATACAGAATTACGGTTTAACGTATAAAGTCATATAGTAATGCGTCATAACGTATAACGCCATATAGTATTGCGTCATAACGTATAACATCATATAGTATGGCGTCATGACGTACAACGTCATATAATAAAGCGACATGACGTATAACGTCATATAGAATTACGTCATAACTTATAACGTCATATAGAATTCCGGTTTAACGTATAACGCCATATAGCAATGCGTCTTAACGTATAACAACATATAGTATTGCGTCATGACGTATAACGTCATATAGTAATGCGTCATAACGTATATCGACATATAGTATTGCGTCATGACGAATAATGTCATATAATAAGGCGACATGACGTATAACGTCACATAGTAATACGTCTTAAAGTATAAAGTCATATAGAATTCCGGAATAACGTATAACGTCATATAGTAATACGTCATATCGTATAACGTCATATAGTATTGCGTCATGACGAATAATGTCATATAATAAGGCGACATGACGTATAACGTCATATAGTAATGCGTCATAACGTATAACGTCATATAGTAATGCGTCATAACGTATAACGCCATATAGTAATGCGTCATAACGTATAACGCCATATAGCTATGCGTTATAACGAATAACGTCATATAGTAATGCGTCATAACGTATAACGCCATATAGTAATGCGCCATAACGTATAACGTCATGTAGTATTGGGTCATGACGTATAATGTCATATAATAAGGCGACATGACGTATAACGTCATATAGAAGTTTGTTATAACGTATAACGTCACATAGTAAAACGTCATAACGTATAACGTCATACAGAATTACGGTTTAACGTCTAACGTCATACAGTAATGCGTCATAACGTATAACATCATATCGAATTCCGGTTTAACGTATAACGCCATATAGCAATGCGTCATAACGTATAAAGTCATATAGAATTACGGTTTGACGTATAACGTCATATAGTATTGCGTCATAACGTATAACGCCATATAGTAATGCGTCATTACGTATAACGTCATATACTATTGCGTCATGACGTATAACGTCATATAGATATACCTCATAACGTAGAACATCACATAGTAATACGTCATAACGTATAACGTCATATAGAATTACGTCATAACTTATGACGTCACATAGTAATACGGCATAACGTATAACGTCATATAGTATTACGTCATGACGTATAACGTCATATAGAATTCCGGTTTAACGGATAACGTCATATAGTAATGCGTCATAACGTATAACGTCATACAGTAATTCGTCATACCGTATAACGTCGTATAGCATTACGTCATAACGAATAACGTCTCATAGTAATACGTCATATCGTATAACGCCATATAGCAATGCGTCATAACGTATAACGTTATACAGAATTACGGTTTAACGTATAAAGTCATATAGTAATGCGTCATAACGTATAACGCCATATAGTATTGCGTCATAACGTATAACATCATATAGTATTGCGTCATGACGTATAACGTCATATAATAAAGCGACATGACGTATAACGTCATATAGAATTACGTCATAACTTATAACGTCATATAGAATTCCGGTTTAACGTATAACGCCATATAGCAATGCGTCATAACGTATAACAACATATAGTATTGCGTCATGACGTATAACGTCATATAGTAATCCGTCATAACGTATATCGTCATATAGTATTGCGTCATGACGAATAATGTCATATAATAAGGCGACATGACGTATAACGTCACATAGTAATACGTCTTAACGTATAAATTCATATAGAATTCCGGAATAACGTATAACGTCATATAGTAATACGTCATAACGTATAACGTCATATAGTATTGCGTCATGACGAATAATGTCATATAATAAGGCGACATGACGTATAACGTCATATAGTAATGCGTCATAACGTATAACGTCATATCGTAATGTGTCATAACGTATAACGCCATATAGTAATGCGTCATAACGTATAACGTCATATAGTACTGCGTCATAGCGTCTAACGCCATATAGTAATCCGTCATAACGTATAACGTCATATAGTAATGCGTCATAACGTATAACGCCATATAGCAATGGGTCATAACGTATAACGCCACATAGCAATGCGTTATAACGAATAACGTCATATAGTAATGCGTCATAACGTATAACGCCATATAGTAATGCGTCATAACGTATAACATCATATAGTATTGCGTCATGACGTATAACGTCATATAATGAAGCGACATGACGTATAACGTCATATAGAATTACGTCATAACTTATAACGTCATATAGAATTCCGGTTTAACGTATAACGCCATATAGCAATGCGTCATAACGTATAACATCATATAGTATTGCGTCATGACGTATAACGTCATATAATAAGGCGACATGACGTATAACGTCACATAGTAATACGTCTTAACGTATAAAGTCATATAGAATTCCGGAATAACGTATAACGTCATATAGTAATACGTCATAACGTATAACGTCATATAGTATTGCGTCATGACGAATAATGTCATATAATAAGGCGACATGACGTATAACGTCTCATAGTAATACGTCATATCGTATAACGCCATATAGCAATGCGTCATAACGTATAACGTTATACAGAATTACGGTTTAACGTATAAAGTCATATAGTAATGCGTCATAACGTATAACGCCATATAGTATTGCGTCATAACGTATAACATCATATAGTATGGCGTCATGACGTACAACGTCATAGAATAAAGCGACATGACGTATAACGTCATATAGAATTACGTCATAACTTATAACGTCATATAGAATTCCGGTTTAACGTATAACGCCATATAGCAATGCGTCTTAACGTATAACAACATATAGTATTGCGTCATGACGTATAACGTCATATAGTAATGCGTCATAACGTATATCGACATATAGTATTGCGTCATGACGAATAATGTCATATAATAAGGCGACATGACGTATAACGTCACATAGTAATACGTCTTAAAGTATAAAGTCATATAGAATTCCGGAATAACGTATAACGGCATATAGTAATACGTCATATCGTATAACGTCATATAGTATTGCGTCATGACGAATAATGTCATATAATAAGGCGACATGACGTATAACGTCATATAGTAATGCGTCATAACGTATAACGTCATATAGTAATGCGTCATAACGTATAACGCAATATAGTAATGCGTCATAACGTATAACGTCATATAGTATTGCGTCATAACGTCTAACGCCATATAGTAATCCGTCATAACGTATAACGTCATATAGTAATGCGTCATAACGTATAACGCCATATAGCAATGCGTCATAACGTATAACGCCATATAGTAATGCGCCATAACGTATAACGTCATGTAGTATTGGGTCATGACGTATAATGTCATATAATAAGGCGACATGACGTATAACGTCATATAGAAGTACGGTATAACGTATAACGTCACATAGTAAAACGTCATAACGTATAACGTCATACAGAATTACGGTTTAACGTCTAACGTCATACAGTAATGCGTCATAACGTATAACGTCATATCGAATTCCGGTTTAACGTCTAACGTCATACAGTAATGCGTCATAACGTATAACATCATATAGAATTCCGGTTTAACGTATAACGCCATATAGCAATGCGTCATAACGTATAAAGTCATATAAAATTACGGCATAACGTATAACGTCATATAGTAATATGTCATAACGTATAACGTCATATAGTAAAACGTCATAACGTATAACGTCATACAGAATTACGGTTTAACGTCTAACGTCATACAGTAATGCGTCATAACGTATAACGTCATATAGAATTCCGGTTTAACGTATATCGCCATATAGCAATGCGTCATAACGTATAAAGTCATATAGAATTACGGTTTGACGTATAACGTCATATAGTAATGCGTCATAACGTATAACGCCATATAGTAATGCGTCATAACGTATAACGTCATATACTATTGCGTCATGACGAATAATGTCATATAATAAGGCGACATGACGTATAACGTCACATAGTAATACGTCTTAACGTATAAAGTCATATAGAATTCCGGAATAACGTATAACGTCATATAGTAATACGTCATAACGTATAACGCCATATAGTAATGCGTCATAACGTATAACGTCATATAGTATTGCGTCATAACGTCTAACGCCATATAGTAATCCGTCATAACGTATAACGTCATATAGCAATGCGTTATAACGAATAACGTCATATAGTAATGCGTCATAACGTATAACGTCATATAGTATTGCGTCATAACGTCTAACGCCATATAGTAATCCGTCATAACGTATAACGTCATATAGCAATGCGTTATAACGAATAACGTCATATAGTAATGCGTCATAACGTATAACGCCATATAGTAATGCGTCATAACGTATAACGTCATATAGTAATGCGTCATAACGTATAACGCCATATAGTAATGCGTCATAACGTCTAACGTCATATAGTATTACGTCATGACGTATAACGTCATATAATAAGGCGACATGACGTATAACGTCTCATAGTAATACGTCATATCGTATAACGCCATATAGCAATGCGTCATAACGTATAACGTTATACAGAATTACGGTTTAACGTATAAAGTCATATAGTAATGCGTCATAACGTATAACGCCATATAGTATTGCGTCATAACGTATAACATCATATAGTATGGCGTCATGACGTACAACGTCATAGAATAAAGCGACATGACGTATAACGTCATATAGAATTACGTCATAACTTATAACGTCATATAGAATTCCCGTTTAACGTATAACGCCATATAGCAATGCGTCTTAACGTATAACAACATATAGTATTGCGTCATGACGTATAACGTCATATAGTAATGCGTCATAACGTATATCGACATATAGTATTGCGTCATGACGAATAATGTCATATAATAAGGCGACATGACGTATAACGTCACATAGTAATACGTCTTAAAGTATAAAGTCATATAGAATTCCGGAATAACGTATAACGTCATATAGTAATACGTCATATCGTATAACGTCATATAGTATTGCGTCATGACGAATAATGTCATATAATAAGGCGACATGACGTATAACGTCATATAGTAATGCGTCATAACGTATAACGTCATATAGTAATGCGTCATAACGTATAACGCAATATAGTAATGCGTCATAACGTATAACGTCATAGAGTATTGCGTCATAACGTCTAACGCCATATAGTAATCCGTCATAACGTATAACGTCATATAGTAATGCGTCATAACGTATAACGCCATATAGCAATGCGTCATAACGTATAACGCCATATAGTAATGCGCCATAACGTATAACGTCATGTAGTATTGGGTCATGACGTATAATGTCATATAATAAGGCGACATGACGTATAACGTCATATAGAAGTACGGTATAACGTATAACGTCACATAGTAAAACGTCATAACGTATAACGTCATACAGAATTACGGTTTAACGTCTAACGTCATACAGTAATGCGTCATAACGTATAACATCATATCGAATTCCGGTTTAACGTCTAACGTCATACAGTAATGCGTCATAACGTATAACATCATATAGAATTCCGGTTTAACGTATAACGCCATATAGCAATGCGTCATAACGTATAAAGTCATATAAAATTACGGCATAACGTATAACGTCATATAGTAATATGTCATAACGTATAACGTCATATAGTAAAACGTCATAACGTATAACGTCATACAGAATTACGGTTTAACGTCTAACGTCATACAGTAATGCGTCATAACGTATAACGTCATATAGAATTCCGGTTTAACGTATATCGCCATATAGCAATGCGTCATAACGTATAAAGTCATATAGAATTACGGTTTGACGTATAACGTCATATAGTAATGCGTCATAACGTATAACGCCATATAGTAATGCGTCATAACGTATAACGTCATATACTATTGCGTCATGACGAATAATGTCATATAATAAGGCGACATGACGTATAACGTCACATAGTAATACGTCTTAACGTATAAAGTCATATAGAATTCCGGAATAACGTATAACGTCATATAGTAATACGTCATAACGTATAACGCCATATAGTAATGCGTCATAACGTATAACGTCATATAGTATTGCGTCATAACGTCTAACGCCATATAGTAATCCGTCATAACGTATAACGTCATATAGCAATGCGTTATAACGAATAACGTCATATAGTAATGCGTCATAACGTATAACGTCATATAGTATTGCGTCATAACGTCTAACGCCATATAGTAATCCGTCATAACGTATAACGTCATATAGCAATGCGTTATAACGAATAACGTCATATAGTAATGCGTCATAACGTATAACGCCATATAGTAATGCGTCATAACGTATAACGTCATATAGTAATGCGTCATAACGTATAACGCCATATAGTAATGCGTCATAACGTCTAACGTCATATAGTATTACGTCATGACGTATAACGTCATATAGAATTCCGGTTTAACGGATAACGTCATATAGTAATGCGTCATAACGTATAACGTCATACAGTAATTCGTCATACCGTATAACGTCGTATAGCATTACGTCATAACGAATAACGTCTCACAGTAATGCGTCATATCGTATAACGCCATATAACAATGCGTCATAACGTATAACGTTATACAGAATTACGGTTTAACGTATAAAGTCATATAGTAATGCGTCATAACGTATAACGCCATATAGTAATGCGTCATAACGTATAACATCATATAGTATTGCGTCATGACGTATAACGTCATATAATAAAGCGACATGACGTATAACGTCATACAGAATTACGTCATAACTTATAACGACATATAGAATTCCGGTTTAACGTATAACGCCATATAGCAATGCGTCATAACGTATAACATCATATAGTATTGCGTCATGACGTATAACGTCATGTAGTAATGCGTCATAACGTATATCGTAATATAGTAATGCGTCATAACGTATAACGTCATATAGTATTGCGTCATGACGAATAATGTCATATAATAAGGCGACATGACGTACAACGTCACATAGTAATACGTCTTAACGTATAAAGTCATATAGAATTCCGGAATAACGTATAACGTCATATAGTAATACGTCATAACGTATAACGACATATAGTATTGCGTCATGACGAATAACGTCATGTAGTAACCGTCATGACGTACAATGTCATATAATAAGGCGACATGACGTATAACGTCATATAGTAATGCGTCATAACGTATAACGTCATATAGTAATGCGACATAACGTATAAAGTCATATAAAATTACGGCATAACGTATAACGTCATATAGTAATACGTCATAACGGATAACGTCATATAGTAAAACGTCATAACGTATAACGTCATACAGAATTACGGTTTAACGTCTAACGTCATACAGTAATGCGTCATAACGTATAACGTCATATAGAATTCCGGTTTAACGTATAACGCCATATAGCAATGCGTCATAACGTATAACGCCATATAGTAATGCGTCATAACGTATAACGTCATATACTATTGCGTCATGACGTATAACGTCATATAGATATACCTCATAACGTAGAACATCACATAGTAATACGTCATAACGTATAACGTCATATAGAATTACGTCATAACTTATGACGTCACATAGTAATACGGCATAACGTATAACGTCATATAGTATTACGTCATGACGTATAACGTCATATAGAATTCCGGTTTAACGGATAACGTCATATAGTAATGCGTCATAACGTATAACGTCATACAGTAATTCGTCATACCGTATAACGTCGTATAGCATTACGTCATAACGAATAACGTCACATAGTAATACGTCATATCGTATAACGCCATATAGCAATGCGTCATAACGTATAACGTTATACAGAATTACGGTTTAACGTATAAAGTCATATAGTAATGCGTCATAACGTATAACGCCATATAGTATTGCGTCATAACGTATAACATCATATAGTATTGCCTCATGACGTATAACGTCATATAATAAAGCGACATGACGTATAACGTCATATAGAATTACGTCATAACTTATAACGTCATATAGAATTCCGGTTTAAGGTATAACGCCATATAGCAATGCGTCATAACGTATAACAACATATAGTATAGCGTCATGACGTATAACGTCATATAGTAATGCGTCATAACGTATATCGTCATATAGTATTGCGTCATGACGAATAATGTCATATAATAAGGCGACATGACGTATAACGTCATATAGTAATGCGTCATAACGTATAACGTCATACCGTAATGCGTCATAACGTATAACGCCATATAGTAATGCGTCATAACGTATAACGTCATATAGTACTGCGTCATAGCGTCTAACGCCATATAGTAATCCGTCATAACGTATAACGTCATATAATAATGCGTCATAACGTATAACGCCATATAGCAATGGGTCATAACGTATAACGCCACATAGCAATGCGTTATAACGAATAACGTCATATAGTAATGCGTCATAACGTATAACGCCATATAGTAATGCGTCATAACGTATAACATCATATAGTATGGCGTCATGACGTACAACGTCATATAATAAGGCGACATGACGTATAACGTCATGTAGAATTACGTCATAACTTATAACGTCATATAGAATTCCGGTTTAACGTATAACGCCATATATCAATGCGTCTTAACGTATAACAACATATAGTATTGCGTCATGACGTATAACGTCATATAGTAATGCGTCATAACGTATATCGACATATAGTATTGCGTCATGACGAATAATGTCATATAATAAGGCGACATGACGTATAACGTCACATAGTAATACGTCATAACGTATATCGTCATATAGTATTGCGTCATGACGAATAATGTCATATAATAAGGCGCCATGACGTATAACGTCACATAGTAATACGTCTTAACGTATAAATTCATATAGAATTCCGGAATAACGTATAACGTCATATAGTAATACGTCATAACGTATAACGTCATATAGTATTGCGTCATGACGAATAATGTCATATAATAAGGCGACATGACGTATAACGTCATATAGGATTGCGTCATAACGTATAACGTCATGTAGTAACCGTCATGACGTATAATGTCATATAATAAGGCGACATGACGTATAACGTCATATAGAAGTACGGTATAACGTATAACGTCACATAGTAAAACGTCATAACGTATAACGTCATATAGAATTACGGTTTAACGTCTAACGTCATACAGTAATGCTTCATAACGTATAACATCATATCGAATTCCGGTTTAACGTAAAGCGCCATATAGCAATGCGTCATAACGTATAAAGTCATATAGAATTACGGTTTGACGTATAACGTCATATAGTAATGCGTCATAACGTATAACGTCATACAGTAATGCGTCATAACGTATAACGTCATATAGAATTACGTCATAACTTATAACGTCATATAGAATTCCGGTTTAACGTATAACGCCATATAGCAATGCGTCATAACGAATAACGTCATATAGTAATGCGTCATAACGTATAACGTCATATAGTATTGCGTCATGACATATAACGTCATATAATAAGGCGACATGACGTCTAACGTCACATAGTAATACGTCATAACGTATAACGTCATATAGTAATGCGTCATAACGTATAACGTCATATAGTATTGCGTCATAACGTCTAACGCCATATAGTAATCCGTCATAACGTATAACGTCATATAGCAATGCGTTATAACGAATAACGTCATATAGTAATGCGTCATAACGTATAACGTCATATAGTATTGCGTCATAACGTCTAACGCCATATAGTAATCCGTCATAACGTATAACGTCATATAGCAATGCGTTATAACGAATAACGTCATATAGTAATGCGTCATAACGTATAACGTCATATAGTATTGCGTCATAACGTCTAACGCCATATAGTAATCCGTCATAACGTATAACGTCATATAGCAATGCGTTATAACGAATAACGTCATATAGTAATGCGTCATAACGTATAACGCCATATAGTAATACGTCATAACGTATAACGTCATATAGAATTACGTCATAACTTATAACGTCACATAGTAATACGTCATAACGTATAACGTCATATAGTATTACGTCATGACGTATAACGTCATATAGAATTCCGGTTTAACGGATAACGTCATATAGTAATGCGTCATAACGTATAACGTCATACAGTAATTCGTCATACCGTATAACGTCGTATAGCATTACGTCATAACGAATAACGTCTCATAGTAATGCGTCATATCGTATAACGCCATATAACAATGCGTCATAACGTATAACGTTATACAGAATTACGGTTTAACGTATAAAGTCATATAGTAATGCGTCATAACGTATAACGCCATATAGTAATGCGTCATAACGTATAACATCATATAGTATTGCGTCATGACGTATAACGTCATATAATAAAGCGACATGACGTATAACGTCATTCAGAATTACGTCATAACTTTTAACGTCATATAGAATTCCGGTTTAACGTATAACGCCATATAGCAATGCGTCATAACGTATAACATCATATAGTATTGCGTCATGACGTATAACGTCATATAGTAATGCGTCATAACGTATATCGTAATATAGTAATGCGTCATAACGTATAACGTCATATAGTATTGCGTCATGACGAATAATGTCATATAATAAGGCGACATGACGTACAACGTCACATAGTAATACGTCTTAACGTATAAAGTCATATAGAATTCCGGAATAACGTATAACGTCATATAGTAATACGTCATAACGTATAACGTCATATAGTATTGCGTCATGACGAATAATGTCATATAATAAGGCGACATGACGTATAACGTCATATAGTAATGCGTCATAACGTATAACGTCATATAGTAATGCGTCATAACGTATAACATCATATAGTAATGCGTCATAACGTATAACGTCATATAGTAATGCGTCATAACGTATAACGCCATATAGTAATGCGTCATAACGTATAACGTCATATAGTATTGCGTCGTGACGTATAACGTCATATAATAAGGCGACATGACGTATAACGTCATATAGAATTACTTCATAACGTATAACGTCATATAAAATTACGGTTTAACGTATAACGTCAAAAGAGTAATGCGTCATATCCTATAACGCCATATAGTAATTGCGTCATAACGTATAACGTCATATAGAATTCCGGCATAACGTATATCGTCATATAGTAATACGTCATAACTTACAAGGTCATATAGTAATGCGTCATAACGTATAACGTCATATAGTATTGCGACATGACGTATAACGTTATATAATAAGGTGACATGACGTATAACGTCATATAGAATTACGGCATAACGTATAACGTCACACAGTAAAACGTCATAACGTATAACGTCATACAGAATTACGGTTTAACGTCTAATGTCATACAGTAATGCGTCATAACGTATAACATCATATAGAATTCCGGTTTATCGTATAACGCGATATAGCAATGCGTCATAACGTATAACGTCATACAGTAATTCGTCATACCGTATAACGTCATATAGAATTACGGCATAACGTATCACGTCACATAGTAAAACGTCATAACGTATAACGTTATACAGAATTACGGTTTAACGTATAAAGTCATATAGTAATGCGTCATAACGTATAACATCATATAGAATTCCGGTTTAACGTATAACGTCAAAAGAGTAATGCGTCATATCCTATAACGCCATATAGTAATTGTGTCATAACGTATAACGTCATATAGTAATACGTCATAACTTACAAGGTCATATAGTAATGCGTCATAACGTATAACGTCATATAGTAATGCGTCATAACGTATAACGTCATGTAGTATTGCGTCATGACGTATAATGTCATATAATAAGGCGACATGACGTATAACGTCATATAGAAGTACGGTATAACGTATAACGTCACATAGTAAAACGTCATAACGTATAACGTCATACAGAATTACGGTTTAACGTCTAACGTCATACAGTAATGCGTCATAACGTATAACGTCATATAGAATTCCGGTTTAACGTATAACGCCATATAGCAATGCGTCATAACGTATAAAGTCATATAGAATTACGGTTTGACGTATAACGTCATATAGTAATGCGTCATAACGTATAACGCCATATAGTAATGCGTCATAACGTATAACGTCATATAGTATTGCGTCATGACGTATAACGTCATATAGATTTACCTCATAACGTAGAACATCACATAGTAATACGTCATAACGTATAACGTCATATAGAATTCCGGTTTAACGGATAACGTCATATAGTAATGCGTCATAACGTATAACGTTATACAGAATTACGGTTTAACGTATAAAGTCATATAGTAATGCGTCATAACGTATAACGCCATATAGTATTGCGTCATAACGTATAACATCATATAGTATTGCGTCATGACGTATAATGTCATATAATAAAGCGACATGACGTATAACGTCATATAGAATTACGTCATGACGAATAATGTCATATAATAAGGCGACATGACGTATGACGTCACATAGTAATACGTCTTAACGTATAAAGTCATATAGAATTCCGGAATAACGTATAACGTCATATAGTAATACGTCATAACGTATAACGTCATATATTATTGCGTCATGACGAATAATGACATATAATAAGGCGACATGACGTATAACGTCATATAGTAATGCGTCATAACGTATAACGTCATATAGTAATGCGTCATAACGTATAACGCCATATAGTAATGCGTCATAACGTATAACGTCATATAGTATTGCGCCATAACGTCTAACGCCATATAGTAATCCGTCATAACGTATAACGTCATATAGTAATGCGTCATAACGTATAACGCCATATAGTAATGCGTCATAACGTATAACGTCATGTAGTATTGCGTCATGACGTATAATGTCATATAATAAGGCGACATGACGTATAACGTCATATAGAGGTACGGTATAACGTATAACGTCACATAGTAAAACGTCATAACGTATAACGTCATACAGAATTACGGTTTAACGTCTAACGTCATACAGTAATGCGTCATAACGTATAACATCATATAGAATTCCGGTTTAACGTATAACGCCATATAGCAATGCGTCATAACGTATAAAGTCATATAGAATTACGGTTTGACGTATAACGTCATATAGTAATGCGTCATAACGTATAACATCATATAGAATTCCGGTTTAACGTATAACGCGATATAGCAATGCGTCATAACGTACAACGTCATACAGTAATTCGTCATACCGTATAACGTCATATAGAATTACGCCATAACGTATAACGTCACATAGTAAAACGTCATAACGTATAACGTCATGCAGAATTACGGTTTAACGTCTAACGTCATGCAGTAATGCGTCATAACGTATAACATCATACAGAATTCCGGTTTAACGTATAACGCCATATAGCAATGCGTCATAACGTATAACATCATATAGTATTGCGTCATGACGTATAACGTCATATAGTAATGCGTCATAACGTATATCGTCATATAGTATTGCGTCATGACGAATAATGTCATATAATAAGGCGACATGACGTATAACGTCACATAGTAATACGTCTTAACGTATAAAGTCATATAGAATTCCGGAATAACGTATAACGTCATATAGTAATACGTCATAACGTATAACGTCATATAGTATTGCGTCATAACGTATAACGCCATATAGTAATGCGTCATAACGTATAACGCCATATAGTAATGCTTCATAACGTATAACGTCATATAGTATTGCGTCATAACGTCTAACGCCATATAGTAATCCGTCATAACGTATAACGTCATATAGTAATGCGTCATAACGTATAACGCCACATAGCAATGCGTCATAACGTATAACGCCATATAGTAATGCTTCATAACGTATAACGTCATATAGTATTGCGTCATAACGTCTAACGCCATATAGTAATCCGTCATAACGTATAACGTCATATAGTAATGCGTCATAACGTATAACGTCTTATAGTAATGCGTCATAACGTATAACGCCATATAGTAATGCTTCATAACGTATAACGTCATATAGTATTGCGTCATAACGTCTAACGCCATATAGTAATCCGTCATAACGTATAACGTCATATAGTAATGCGTCATAACGTATAACGCCACATAGCAATGCGTCATAACGTATAACGCCATATAGCAATGCGTTATAACGAATAACGTCATATAGTAATGCGTCATAACGTATAACGCCATATAGTAATGCGTCATAACGTATAACGTCATGTAGTATTGCGTCATGACGTATAATGTCATATAATAAGGCGACATGACGTATAACGTCATATAGAAGTGCGGTATAATGTATAACGTCACATAGTAAAACGTCATAACGTATAACGTCATACAGAATTACGGTTTAACGTCTAACGTCATACAGTAATACGTCATAACGTATAACATCATATAGAATTCCGGTTTAACGTATAACGCCATATAGCAATGCGTCATAACTTATAAAGTCATATAAAATTACGGCATAACGTATAACGTCATATAGTAATACGTCATAACGTATAACGTCATATAGTAATGCGTCATAACGTATAACGTCATATAGTATTGCGTCATGACGTATAATGTCATATAATAAGGCGACATGACGTATAACGTCATATAGAAGTACGGCATAACGTATAGCGTCACATAGTAAAACGTCATAACGTATAACGTCATACAGAATTACGGTTTAACGTCTAACGTCATACAATAATGCGTCATAACGTATAACGTCATATAGAATTCCGTTTCAACGTATAAAGCCATATAGCAATGCGTCATAACGTATAAAGTCATATAGAATTACGGTTTGACGTATAACGTCATATAGTAATGCGTCATAACGTATAACGCCATATAGTAATGCGTCATAACGTATAACGTCATATAGTATTGCGTCATGACGTATAACGTCATATAGATTTACCTCATAACGTAGAACATCACATAGTAATACGTCATAACGTATAACGTCATATAGAATTCCGGTTTAACGGATAACGTCATATAGTAATGCGTCATAACGTATAACGTTATACAGAATTACGGTTTAACGTATAAAGTCATATAGTAATGCGTCATAACGTATAACGCCATATAGTATTGCGTCATAACGTATAACATCATATAGTATTGCGTCATGACGTATAACGTCATATAATAAAGCGACATGACGTATAACGTCATATAGAATTACGTCATAACTTATAACGTCATATAGAATTCCGGCTTAACGTATAACGCCATATAGCAATGCGTCATAACGTATAACAACATATAGTATTGCGTCATGACGTATAACGTCATATAGTAATGCGTCATAACGTATATCGTCATATAGTATTGCGTCATGACGAATAATGTCATATAATAAGGCGACATGACGTATAACGTCACATAGTAATACGTCTTAACGTATAAAGTCATATAGAATTCCGGAATAACGTATAACGTCATATAGTAATACGTCATAACGTATAACGTCATATAGTATTGCGTCATGACGAATAATGTCATATAATAAGGCGACATGACGCATAACGTCATATAGTAATGCGTCATAACATATAACGTCATATAGTAATGCGTCATAACGTATAACGCCATATAGTAATGCGTCATAACGTATAACGTCATATAGTATTGCGTCATAACGTCTAACGCCATATAGTAATCCGTCATAACGTATAACGTCATATAGTAATGCGTCATAACGCATAACGCCATATAGCAATGCGTCATAACGTATAACGCCATATAGCAATGCGTTATAACGAATAACGTCATATAGTAATGCGTCATAACGTATAACGCCATATAGTAATGCGTCATAACGTATAACGTCATGTAGTATTGCGTCATGACGTATAATGTCATATAATAAGGCGACATGACGTACAACGTCATATAGAAGTACGGTATAACGTATAACGTCACATAGTAAAACGTCATAACGTATAACGTCATACAGAATTACGGTTTAACGTCTAACGTCATACAGTAATGCGTCATAACGTATAACATCATATCGAATTCCGGTTTAACGTATAACGCCATATAGCAATGCGTCATAACGTATAAAGTCATATAGAATTACGGTTTGACGTATAACGTCATATAGTAATGCGTCATAACGTATAACATCATATAGAATTCCGGTTTAACGTATAACGCGATATAGCAATGCGTCATAACGTATAACGTCATACAGTAATTCGTCATACCGTATAACGTCATATAGAATTACGGCATAACGTATAACGTCACATAGTAAAACGTCATAACGTATAACGTTATACAGAATTACGGTTTAACGTATAAATTCATATAGTAATGCGTCATAACGTATAACATCATATAGAATTCCGGTTTAACGTATAACGTCAAAAGAGTAATGCGTCATATCCTATAACGCCATATAGTAATTGCGTCATAACGTATAACGTCACATAGAATTCCGGCATAACGTATATCGTCATATAGTAATACGTCATAACTTACAAGGTCATATAGTAATGCGTCATAACGTATAACGTCATATAGTATTGCGACATGACGTATAACGTCATATATTAAGGTGACATGACGTATAACGTCATATAGAATTACGGCATAACGTATAACATCACACAGTAAAACGTCATAACGTATAACGTCATACAGAATTACGGTTTAACGTCTAATGTCATACAGTAATGCGTCATAACGTATAACATCATATAGAATTCCGGTTTAACGTATAACGCCATATAGCAATGCGTCATAACGTATAACGTCATATAGTAATTCGTAATACCGTATAACGTCACATAGAATTACGGCATAACGTATAACGTCACATAGTAAAACGTCATAACGTATAACGTCATACAGAATTACGGTTTAACCTCTAACGTCATACAGTAATGCGTCATAACGTATAACATCATATAGAATTCCGGTTTAACGTATAACGCGATATAGCAATGCGTCATACCGTACAACGTCATATAGAATTACGGCATAACGTATAACGTCACATAGTAAAACGTCATAACGTATAACGTCATGCAGAATTACGGTTTAACGTCTAACGTCATACAGTAATGCGTCATAACGTATAACATCATACAGAATTCCGGTTTAACGTATAACGCCATATAGCAATGCGTCATAACGTATAACATCATATAGTATTGCGTCATGACGTATAACGTCATATAGTAATGCGTCATAACGTATATCGTCATATAGTATTGCGTCATGACGAATAATGTCATATAATAAGGCGACATGACGTATAACGTCACATAGTAATACGTCTTAACGTATAAAGTCATATAGTATTGCGTCATGACGAATAATGTCATATAATAAGGCGACATGACGTATAACGTCATATAGTAATGCGTCATAACGTATAACGTCTTATAGTAATGCGTCATAACGTATAACGCCATATAGTAATGCGTCATAACGTATAACGTCATATAGTATTGCGTCATAACGTCTAACGCCATATAGTAATCCGTCATAACGTATAACGTCATATAGTAATGCGTCATAACGTATAACGCCATATAGCAATGCGTCATAACGTATAACGCCATATAGCAATGCGTTATGACGAATAACGTCATATAGTAATGCGTCATAACGTATAACGCCATATAGTAATGCGTCATAACGTATAACGTCATGTAGTATTGCGTCATGACGTATAATGTCATATAATAAGGCGACATGACGCATAACGTCATATAGAAGTACGGTATAACGTCTAACGTCACATAGTAAGACGTCATAACGTATAACGACATACAGAATTACGGTTTAACGTCTAACGTCATACAGTAATGCGTCATAACGTATAACATCATATAGAATTCCGGTTTAACGTATAACGCCATACAGCAATGCGTCATAACGTATAAAGTCATATAAAATTACGGCATAACGTATAACGTCATATAGTAATACGTCATAACGTATAACGTCATATAGTAATGCGTCATAACGTATAACGTCATATAGTATTGCGTCATGACGTATAATGTCATATAATAAGGCGACATGACGTATAACGTCATATAGAAGTACGGCATAACGTATAACGTCACATAGTAAAACATCATAACGTATAACGTCATACAGAATTACGGTTTAACGTCTAACGTTATACAGTAATGCGTCATAACGTATAACGTCATATAGAATTCCGGTTTAACGTATAACGCCATATAGCAATGCGTCATAACGTATAAAGTCATATAGAATTACGGTTTGACATATAACGTCATATAGTAAAGCGTCATAACGTATAACGCCATATAGTAATGCGTCATAACGTATAACGTCATATAGTATTGCGTCATGACGTATAACGTCATACAGATTTACCTCATAACGTAGAACATCACATAGTAATACGTCATAACGTATAACGTCATATAGAATTCCGGTTTAACGGATAACGTCATATAGTAATGCGTCATAACGTATAACGTCATATAGAATTCCGGCTTAACGTATAACGCCATATAGCAATGCGTCATAACGTATAACAACATATAGTATTGCGTCATGACGAATAATGTCATATAATAAGGCGACATGACGTATAACGTCACATAGTAATACGTCTTAACGTATAAAGTCATATAGAATTCCGGAATAACGTATAACGTCATATAGTAATACGTCATAACGTATAACGTCATATAGTATTGCGTCATGACGAATAATGTCATATAATAAGGCGACATGACGCATAACGTCATATAGTAATGCGTCAGAACGTATAACGTCATATAGTAATGCGTCATAACGTATAACGCCATATAGTAATGCGTCATAACGTATAACGCCATATAGTAATGCGTCATAACGTATAACGTCATGTAGTATTGCGTCATGACGTATAATGTCATATAATAAGGCGACATGACGTATAATGTCATATAATAAGGCGACATGACGTATAACGTCATATAGAAGTACGGTATAACGTATAACGTCACATAGTAAAACGTCATAACGTATAACGTCATACAGAATTACGGTTTAACGTCTAACGTCATACAGTAATGCGTCATAACGTATAACATTATATAGTATTGCGTCATGACGTATAACGTCATATAGATTTACCTCACAACGTAGAACATCACATAGTAATACGTCATAACGTATAACGTCATATAGAATTCCGGTTTAACGGATAACGTCATATAGTAATGCGTCATAACGTATAACGTTATACAGAATTACGGTTTAACGTATAAAGTCATATAGTAATGCGTCATAACGTATAACGCCATATAGTATTGCGTCATAACGTATAACATCATATAGTATTGCGTCATGACGTATAACGTCATATAATAAAGCGACATGACGTATAACGTCATATAGAATTACGTCATAACTTATAACGTCATATAGAATTCCGGCTTAACGTATAACGCCATATAGCAATGCGTCATAACGTATAACAACATATAGTATTGCGTCATGACGTATAACGTCATATAGTAATGCGTCATAACGTATATCGTCATATAGTATTGCGTCATGACGAATAATGTCATATAATAAGGCGACATGACGTATAACGTCACATAGTAATACGTCTTAACGTATAAAGTCATATAGAATTCCGGAATAACGTATAACGTCATATAGTAATACGTCATAACGTATAACGTCATATAGTATTGCGTCATGACGAATAACGCCATATAGTAATGCGTCATAACGCATAACGCCATATAGCAATGCGTCATAACGTATAACGCCATATAGCAATGCGTTATAACGTATAACGCCATATAGCAATGCGTCATAACGTATAACAACATATAGTATTGCGTCATGACGTATAACGTCATATAGTAATGCGTCATAACGTATATCGTCATATAGTAATGCGTCATAACGTATAACGCCATATAGTAATGCGTCATAACGTATAACGTCATATAGTATTGCGTCATAACGTCTAACGCCATATAGTAATCCGTCATAACGTATAACGTCATATAGTAATGCGTCATAACGCATAACGCCATATAGCAATACGTCATAACGTATAACGCCATATAGCAATGCGTTATAACGAATAACGTCATATAGTAATGCGTCATAACGTATAACGCCATATAGTAATGCGTCATAACGTATAACGTCATGTAGTATTGCGTCATGACGTATAATGTCATATAATAAGGCGACATGACGTACAACGTCATATAGAAGTACGGTATAACGTATAACGTCACATAGTAAAACGTCATAACGTATAACGTCATACAGAATTACGGTTTAACGTCTAACGTCATACAGTAATGCGTCATAACGTATAACATCATATCGAATTCCGGTTTAACGTATAACGCCATATAGCAATGCGTCATAACGTATAAAGTCATATAGAATTACGGTTTGACGTATAACGTCATATAGTAATGCGTCATAACGTATAACGTCATACAGTAATTCGTCATACCGTATAACGTCGTATAGCATTACGTCATAACGAATAACGTCTTATAGTAATACGTCATATCGTATAACGCCATATAGCAATGCGTCATAACGTATAACGTTATACAGAATTACGGTTTAACGTATAGAGTCATATAGTAATGCGTCATAACGTATAACGCCATATAGTATTGCGTCATAACGTATAACATCATATAGTATTGCGTCATGACGTATAACGTCATATAATAAAGCGACATGACGTACAACGTCATATAGAATTACGTCATAACTTATAACGTCATATAGAATTCCGGTTTAACGTATAACGCCATATAGCAATGCGTCATAACGTATAACAACATATAGTATTGCGTCATGACGTATAACGTCATATAGTAATGCGTCATAACGTATATCGTCATATAGTATTGCGTCATGACGAATAATATCATATAATAAGGCGACATGACTTATAACGTCATATAGAAGTACGGTATAACGTATAACGTCACATAGTAAAACGTCATAACGTATAACGTCATACAGAATTACGGTTTAACGTCTAACGTCATACAGTAATGCGTCATAACGTATAACATCATATAGAATTCCGATTTAACGTATAACGCCATATAGCAATGCGTCATAACGTATAACAACATATAGTATTGCGTCATGACGTATAACGTCATATAATAAAGCGACATGACGTACAACGTCATATAGAATTACGTCATAACTTATAACGTCATATAGAATTCCGGTTTAACGTATAACGCCATATAGCAATGCGTCATAACGTATAACAACATATAGTATTGCGTCATGACGTATAACGTCATATAGTAATGCGTCATAACGTATATCGTCATATAGTATTGCGTCATGACGAATAATATCATATAATAAGGCGACATGGCGTATAACGTCACATAGTAATACGTCTTAACGTATAAAGTCATATAGAATTCCGGAATAACGTATAACGTCATATAGTAATACGTCATAACGTATAACGTCATATAGAAGTACGGTATAACGTATAACGTCACATAGTAAAACGTCATAACGTATAACGTCATACAGAATTACGGTTTAACGTCTAACGTCATACAGTAATGCTTCATAACGTGTAACATCATATCGAATTCCGGTTTAACGTAAAGCGCCATATAGCAATGCGTCATAACGTATAAAGTCATATAGAATTACGGTTTGACGTATAACGTCATATAGTAATGCGTCATAACGTATAACGCCATAAAGTAATGCGTCATAACGTATAACGTCATATAGTATTGCGTCATGACGTATAACGTCATATAGATTTACCTCATAACGTAGAACATCACATAGTAATACGTCATAACGTATAACGTCATATAGAATTACGTCATAACTTATAACGTCACATAGTAATACGTCATAACGTATAACGTCATATAGTATTACGTCATGACGTATAACGTCATATAGAATTCCGGTTTAACGGATAACGTCATATAGTAATGCGTCATAACGTATAACGTCATACAGTAATTCGTCATACCGTATAACGTCGTATAGCATTACGTCATAACGAATAACGTCTCATAGTAATACGTCATATCGTATAACGCCATATAGCAATGCGTCATAACGTATAACGTTATACAGAATTACGGTTTAACGTCTAACGTCATACAGTAATGCGTCATAACGTATAACATCATATAGAATTCCGGTTTAACGTATAACGCCATATAGCAATGCGTCATAACGTATAAAGTCATATAAAATTACGGCATAACGTATAACGTCATATAGTAATACGTCATAACGTATAACGTCATATAGAATTACGTCATAACTTATAACGTCATATAGAATTCCGGTTTAACATATAACGCCATATAGCAATGCGTCATAACGTATAACAACATATAGTATTGCGTCATGACGTATATCGTCATATAGTATTGCGTCATGACGAATAATGTCATATAATAAGGCGACATGACGTATAACGTCACATAGTAATACGTTTTAACGTATAAAGTCATATAGAATTCCGGATTAACGGATAACGTCATATAGTAATGCGTCATAACGTATAACGTCATACAGTAATTCGTCATACCGTATAACGTCGTATAGCATTACGTCATAACGAATAACGTCACATAGTAAAACGTCATAACGTATAACGTCATATAGTATTACGTCATGACGTATAACGTCATATAGAATTCCGGTTTAACGTATAACGCCATATAGCAATGCGTCATAACGTATAAAGACATATAGAATTACGGTTTGACGTATAACGTCATATAGTAATGCGTCATAACGTATAACGCCATATAGTAATGCGTCATAACGTATAACGTCATATAGTATTGCGTCATGACGTATAACGTCATATAGATTTACCTCATAACGTAGAACATCATATAGTAATACGTCATAACGTATAACGTCATATAGAAATACGTCATAACTTATGACGTCACATAGTAATACGTCATAACGTATAACGTCATATAGTATTACGTCATGACGTATATCGTCATATAGAATTCCGGTTTAACGGATAACGTCATATAGTAATGCGTCATATTGTATAACGTCACACAGTAATTCGTCATACCGTATAACGTCGTATAGCATTACGTCATAACGAATAACGTCTCATAGTAATACGTCATATCGTATAACGCCATATAGCAATGCGTCATAACGTATAACGTTATACAGAATTACGGTTTAACGTATAAAGTCATATAGTAACGCGTCATAACGTATAACGCCATATAGTATTGCGTCATAACGTATAACATCATATAGTATTGCGTCATGACGTATAACGTCATATAATAAAGCGACATGACGTACAACGTCATATAGAATTACGTCATAACTTATAACGTCATATAGAATTCCGGTTTAACGTATAACGCCATATAGCAATGCGTCATAACGTATAACAACATATAGTATTGCGTCATGACGTATAACGTCATATAGTAATGCGTCATAACGTATATCGTCATATAGTATTGCGTCATGACGAATAATGTCATATAATAAGGCGACATGACGTATAACGTCACATAGTAATACGTCTTAACGTATAAAGTCATGTAGAATTCCGGAATAACGTATAACGTCATATAGTAATACGTCATAACGTATAACGTCATATAGTATTGCGTCATGACGTATAACGTCATATAGTAATCCGTCATAACGTATAACGTCATATAGTAATGCGTCATAACGTATAACGCCATATAGCAATGCGTCATAACGTATAACGCCATATAGCAATGCGTTATAACGAATAACGTCATATAGTAATGCGTCATAACGTATAGCGCCATATAGTAATGCGTCATAACGTATAACGTCATGTAGTATTGCGCCATGACGTATAATGTCATATAATAAGGCGACATGACGTATAACGTCATATAGAAGTACGGTATAACGTATAACGTCACATAGTAAAACGTCATAACGTATAACGTCATTCAGAATTACGGTTTAACGTCTAACGTCATACAGTAATGCTTCATAACGTATAACATCATATCGAATTCCGGTTTAACGTAAAGCGCCATATAGCAATGCGTCATAACGTATAAAGTCATATAGAATTACGGTTTGACGTATAACGTCATATAGTAATGCGTCATAACGTATAACGCCATATAGTAATGCGTCATAACGTATAACGTCATATAGAATTACGTCATAAATTATAACGTCACATAGCAATACGTCATAACGTATAACGTCATATAGTATTACGTCATGACGTATAACGTCATATAGAATTCCGGTTTAACGGATAACGTCATATAGTAATGCGTCATAACGTATAACGTCATATAGTATTGCGTCGTGACGTATAACGTCATATAATAAGGCGACATGGCGTATAACGTCATATAGAATTACTTCATAACGTATAACGTCATATAAAATTACGGTTTAACGTATAACGTCAAAAGAGTAATGCGTCATATCCTATAACGCCATATAGTAATTGCGTCATAACGTATAACGTCATATAGAATTCCGACATAACGTCTAACGCCATATAGTAATCCGTCATAACGTATAACGTCATATAGTAATGTGTCATAACGTATAACGCCATATAGCAATGCGTCATAACGTATAACGCCATATAGCAATGCGTTATAACGAATAACGTCATATAGTAATGCGTCATAACGTATAACGTCATATAATAAGGCGACATGACGTATAACGTCTTATAGATTTACCTCATAACGTAGAACATCACATAGTAATACGTCATAACGTATAACGTCATATAGAATTACCTCATAACTTATAACGTAACATAGTAATACGTCATAACGTATAACGTCATATAGTATTACGTCATGACGTATAACGTCATATAGAATTCCGGTTTAACGGATAACGTCATATAGTAATGCGTCATAACGTATAACGTCATACAGTAATTTGTCATACCGTATAACGTCGTATAGCATTACGTCATAACGAATAACGTCTCATAGTAATGCGCCAGATCGTATAACGCCAAGTAGCAATGCGTCATAACGTATAACGTTATACAGAATTACGGTTTAACGTATAAAGTCATATAGTAATGCGTCATAACGTATAACGCCATATAGTAATGCGTCATAACGTATAACATCATATAGTATTGCGTCATGACCTATAACGTCATATAATAAAGCGACATGACGTATAACGTCATATAGAATTACGTCATAACTTATAACGTCATATAGAATTCCGGTTTAACGTATAACGCCATATAGCAATGCGTCATAACGTATAACATCATATATTAATGCGTCATAACGTATAACGTCATATAGTATTGCGTCATGACGAATAATGTCATATAATAATGCGACATGACGTACAACGTCACATAGTAATACGTCTTAACGTATAAAGTCATATAGAATTCCGGAATAACGTATAACGTCATATAGTAATACGTCATACCGTATAACGTCATATAGTATTGCGTCATGACGAATAATGTCATATAATAAGGCGGCATGACGTATAACGTCATATAGTAATGCGTCATAACGTATAACGTCATCTAGTAATGCGTCATGACGAATAATATCATATAATAAGGCGACATGACGTATAACGTCACATAGTAATACGTCTTAACGTATAAAGTCATGTAGAATTCCGGAATAACGTATAACGTCATATAGTAATACGTCATAACGTATAACAACATATAGTATTTCGTCATGACGTATAATGTCATATAATAAGGCGACATGACTTATAACGTCATATAGAAGTACGGTATAACGTATAACGTCACATAGTAAAACGTCATAACGTATAACGTCATAGAGAATTACGGTTTAATGTCTAACGTCATACAGTAATGCGTCATAACGTATAACATCATATAGAATTCCGGTTTAACGTATAACGCCATGTAGCAATGCGTCATAACGTATAAGGTCATATAAAATTACGGCATAACTTATAACGTCATATAGTAATACGTCATAACGTATAACGTCATATAGTAATGCGTCATAACGTATAACGTCATATAGTATTGCGTCATGACGTATAATGTCATATAATAAGGCGACATGACGTATAACGTCATATAGAATTCCGGTTTAACGTATAACGCCATATAGCAATGCGTCATAACGTATAAAGTCATATAGAATTACGGTTTGACGTATAACGTCATATAGTAATGCGTCATAACGTATAACGCCATATAGTAATGCGTCATAACGTATAACGTCATATAGTATTGCGTCATGACGTATAGCGTCATATAGATTTACCTCATAACGTAGAACATCACATAGTAATACGTCATAACGTATAACGTCATATAGAATTCCGGTTTAACGGATAACGTCATATAGTAATGCGTCATAACGTATAACGTTATACAGAATTACGGTTTGACGTATAACGTCATATAGTATTGCGTCATGACGTATAACGTCATATAGTAATGCGTCATAACGTATATCGTCATATAGTATTGCGTCATAACGTCTAACGCCATATAGTAATCCGTCATAACGTATAACGTCATATAGTAATGCGTCATAACGTATAACGTCGTATAGCATTACGTCATAACGAATAACGTCTCATAGTAATACGTCATATCGTATAACGCCATATAGCAATGCGTCATAACGTATAACGTTATACAGAATTACGGTTTAACGTATAAAGTCATATAGTAATGCGTCATAACGTATAACGCCATATAGTATTGCGTCATAACGTATAACATCATATAGTATTGCGTCATGACGTATAACGTCATATAATATAGCGACATGACGTACAACGTCATATAGAATTACGTCATAACTTATAACGTCATATAGAATTCCGGTTTAACGTATAACGCCATATAGCAATGCGTCATAACGTATAACAACATATAGTATTGCGTCATGACGTATAACGTCATATAGTAATGCGTCATAACGTATAACATCATATAGTATTGCGTCATGACATATAACGTCATATAATAAGGCGACATGACGTATAACGTCACATAGTAATACGTCTTAACGTATAACGTCATATAGTAATGCGTCATAACGTATATCGTCATATAGTATTGCGTCATGACGAATAATATCATATAATAAGGCGACATGACGTATAACGTCACATAGTAATACGTCTTAACGTATAAAGTCATATAGAATTCCGGAATAACGTATAACGTCATATAGTAATACGTCATAACGTATAACGTCATATAGTATTGCGTCATGACGTATAACGTCATATAGTAATCCGTCATAACGTATAACGTCATATAGTAATGCGTCATAACGTATAACGCCATATAGCAATGCGTCATAACGTATAACGCCATATAGCAATGCGTTATAACGAATAACGTCATATAGTAATGCGTCATAACGTATAACGCCATGTAGTAATGCGTCATAACGTATAACGTCATGTAGTATTGCGTCATGACGTATAATGTCATATAATAAGGCGACATGACGTATAACATCATATAGAAGTACGGTATAACGTATAACGTCACATAGTAAAACGTCATAACGATTAACGTCATACAGAATTACGGTTTAACGTCTAACGTCATACAGTAATGCTTCATAACGTATAACGTCATATAGTATTGCGTCATGACGTATAACGTCATATAGATTTACCTCATAACGTAGAACATCACATAGTAATACGTCATAACGTATAACGTCATATAGAATTACGTCATAACTTATAACGTCACATAGTAATACGTCATAACGTATAACGTCATATAGTATTACGTCATGACGTATAACGTCATTTAGAATTCCGGTTTAACGGATAACGTCATATAGTAATGCGTCATAACGTATAACGTCATACAGTAATTCGTCATACCGTATAACGTCGTATAGCATTACGTCATAACGAATAACGTCTCATAGTAATACGTCATATCGTATAACGCCATATAGCAATGCGTCATAACGTATAACGTTATACAGAATTACGGTTTAACGTCTAACGTCATACAGTAATGCGTCATAACGTATAACATCATATAGAATTCCGGTTTAACGTATAACGCCATATAGCAATGCGTCATAACGTATAAAGTCACATAGTAAAACGTCATAACGTATAACGTCATATAGTATTACGTCATGACGTATAACGTCATATAGAATTCCGGTTTAACGTATAACGCCATATAGCAATGCGTCATAACGTATAACGCCATATAGTAATGCGTCATAACGTATAACGTCATATAGTATTGCGTCATGACGTATAACGTCATATAGATTTACCTCATAACGTAGAACATCATATAGTAAAACGTCATAACGTATAACGTCATATAGTATTACGTCATGACGTTAACGTCATATAGAATTCCGGTTTAACGTATAACGCCATATAGCAATGCGTCATAACGTATAACGCCATATAGTAATGCGTCATAACGTATAACGCCATATAGTAATGCGTCATAACGTATAACGCCATATAGCAATGCGTCATAACGTATAACAACATATAGTATTGCGTCATGACGTATAACGTCATATAGTAATGCGTCATAACGTATATCGTCATATAGTATTGCGTCATGACGAATAATGTCATATAATAAGGCGACATCACGTATAACGTCACATAGTAATACGTTTTAACGTATAAAGTCATATAGAATTCCGGAATAACGGATAACGTCATATAGTAATGCGTCATAACGTATAACGTCATACAGTAATTCGTCATACCGTATAACGTCGTATAGCATTACGTCATAACGAATAACGTCACATAGTAAAACGTCATAACGTATAACGTCATATAGTATTACGTCATGACGTATAACGTCATATAGAATTCCGGTTTAACGTATAACGCCATATAGCAATGCGTCATAACGTATAACGCCATATAGTAATGCGTCATAACGTATAACGTCATATAGTATTGCGTCATGACGTATAACGTCATATAGATTTACCTCATAACGTAGAACATCATATAGTAATACGTCATAACGTATAACGTCATATAGAATTACGTCATAACTTATGACGTCACATAGTAATACGTCATAACGTATAACGTCATATAGTATTACGTCATGACGTATATCGTCATATAGAATTCCGGTTTAACGGATAACGTCATATAGTAATGCGTCATATTGTATAACGTCATACAGTAATTCGTCATACCGTATAACGTCGTATAGCATTACGTCATAACGAATAACGTCTCATAGTAATACGTCATATCGTATAACGCCATATAGCAATGCGTCATAACGTATAACGTTATACAGAATTACGGTTTAACGTATAAAGTCATATAGTAATGCGTCATAACGTATAACGCCATATAGTATTGCGTCATAACGTATAACATCATATAGTATTGCGTCATGACGTATAACGTCATATAATAAAAAGCGACATGACGTACAACGTCATATAGAATTACGTCATAACTTATAACGTCATATACAATTCCGGTTTAACGTATAACGCCATATAGCAATGCATCATAACGTATAACAACATATAGTATTGCGTCATGACGTATAACGTCATATAGTAATGCGTCATAACGTATATCGTCATATAGTATTGCGTCATGACGAATAATGTCATATAATAAGGCGACATGACGTATAACGTCACATAGTAATACGTCTTAACGTATAAAGTCATATAGAATTCCGGAATAACGTATAACGTCATATAGTAATACGTCATAACGTATAACGTCATATAGTATTGCGTCATGACGTATAACGTCATATAGTAATCCGTCATAACGTATAACGTCATATAGTAATGCGTCATAACGTATAACGCCATATAGCAATGCGTCATAACGTATAACGCCATATAGCAATGCGTTATAACGAATAACGTCATATAGTAATGCGTCATAACGTATAACGCCATATAGTAATGCGTCATAACGTATAACGTCATGTAGTATTGCGTCATGACGTATAATGTCATATAATAAGGCGACATGACGTATAACGTCATATAGAAGTACGGTATAACGTATAACGTCACATAGTAAAACGTCATAACGTATAACGTCATACAGAATTACGGTTTAACCTCTAACGTCATACAGTAATGCTTCATAACGTATAACATCATATCGAATTCCGGTTTAACGTAAAGCGCCATATAGCAATGCGTCATAACGTATAAAGTCATATAGAATTACGGTTTGACGTATAACGTCATATAGTAATGCGTCATAACGTATAACGCCATATAGTAATGCGTCATAACGTATAACGTCATATAGTATTGCGTCATGACGTATAACGTCATATAGATTTACCTCATAACGTAGAAAATCACATAGTAATACGTCATAAAGTATAACGTCATATAGAATTACGTCATAACTTATAACGTCACATAGTAATACGTCATAACGTATAACGTCATATAGTATTACGTCATGACGTATAACGTCATATAGAATTCCGGTTTAACGGATAACGTCATATAGTAATGCGTCATAACGAATAACGTCATACAGTAATTCGTCATACCGTATAACGTCGTATAGCATTACGTCATAACGAATAACGTCTCATAGTAATACGTCATATCGTGTAACGCCATATAGCAATGCGTCATAACGTATAACGGTATACAGAATTACGGTTTAACGTATAAAGTCATATAGTAATGCGTCATAACGTATAACGCCATATAGTATTGCGTCATAACGTATAACGTCATTTAGTATTGCGTCATGACGTATAACGTCATATAATGAAGCGACATGACGTATAACGTCATATAGAATTACGTCATAACTTATAACGTCATATAGAATTCCGGTTTAACGTATAACGCCATATAGCAATGCGTCATAACGTATAACATCATATAGTATTGCGTCATGACGTATAACGTCATATAATAAAGCGACATGACGTATAACGTCATATAGAATTACGTCATAACTTATAACGTCATATAGAATTCCGGTTTAACGTATAACGCCATATAGCAATGCGTCATAACGTATAAAGTCACATAGTAAAACGTCATAACGTATAACGTCATATAGTAATGCGTCATAACGTATATCGTCATATAGTATTGCGTCATGACGAATAATGTCATATAATAAGGCGACATGACGTATAACGTCACATAGTAATACGTTTTAACGTATAAAGTCATATAGAATTCCGGAATAACGGATAACGTCATATAGTAATGCGTCATAACGTATAACGTCATACAGTAATTCGTCATACCGTATAACGTCGTATAGCATTACGTCATAACGAATAACGTCACATAGTAAAACGTCATAACGTATAACGTCATATAGTATTACGTCATGACGTATAACGTCATATAGAATTCCGGTTTAACGTATAACGCCATATAGCAATGCGTCATAACGTATAACGCCATATAGTAATGCGTCATAACGTATAACGTCATATAGTATTGCGTCATGACGTATAACGTCATATAGATTTACCTCATAACGTAGAACATCATATAGTAATACGTCATAACGTATAACGTCATATAGAATTACGTCATAACTTATGACGTCACATAGTAATACGTCATAACGTATAACGTCATATAGTATTACGTCATGACGTATATCGTCATATAGAATTCCGGTTTAACGGATAACGTCATATAGTAATGCGTCATATTGTATAACGTCATACAGTAATTCGTCATACCGTATAACGTCGTATAGCATTACGTCATAACGAATAACGTCTCATAGTAATACGTCATATCGTATAACGCCATATAGCAATGCGTCATAACGTATAACGCCATATAGTATTGCGTCATGACGAATAATGTCATATAATAAGGCGACATGACGTATAACGTCATATAGTAATGCGTCATAACGTATAACGCCATATAGTATTGCGTCATAACGTATAACGCCATATAGCAATGCGTCATAACGTATAACGCCATATAGCAATGCGTCATAACGTATAACGCCATATAGCAATGCGTTATAACGAATAACGTCATATAGTAATGCGTCATAACGTATAACGCCATATAGTAATGCGTCATAACGTATAACGTCATATAATAAGGCGACATGACGTACAACGTCACATAGTAATACGTCTTAACGTATATAGTCATATAGAATTCCGGAATAACGTATAACGTCATATAGTAATACGTCATAACGTATAACGTCATATAGTATTGCGTCATGACGAATAATGTCATATAATAAGGCGACATGACGTATAACGTCATATAGTAATGCGTCATAACGTATAACGTCATATAGTAATGCGTCATAACGTATAACGCCATATAGTAATGCGTCATAACTTATAACGTCATATAGTATTGCGTCATAACGTCTAACGCCATATAGTATTGCGTCGTGACGTATAACGTCATATAATAAGGCGACATGACGTATAACGTCATATAGAATTACTTCATAACGTATAACGTCATATAAAATTACGGTTTAACGTATAACGTCAAAAGAGTAATGCGTCATATCCTATAACGCCATATAGTAATTGCGTCATAACGTATAACGTCATATAGAATTCCGACATAACGTCTAACGCCATATAGTAATCCGTCATAACGTATAACGTCATATAGTAATGCGTCATAACGTATAACGCCATATAGCAATGCGTCATAACGTATAACGCCATATAGCAATGCGTTATAACGAATAACGTCATATAGTAATGCGTCATAACGTATAACGTCATATAATAAGGCGACATGACGTATAACGTCATATAGATTTACCTCATAACGTAGAACATCACATAGTAATACGTCATAACGTATAACGTCATATATAATTACCTCATAACTTATAACGTCACATAGTAATGCGTCATAACGTATAACGTCATATAGTATTGCGTCATAACGTCTAACGCCATATAGTAATCCGTCATAACGTATAACGTCATATAGTAATGCGTCATAACGTATAACGCCATATAGCAATGCGTCGTAACGTATAACGCCATATAGCAATGCGTTATAACGTATAACGTCATATAGTATTGCGTCATAACGTCTAACGCCATATAGTAATCCGTCATAACGTATAACGTCATATAGTAATGCGTCATAACGTATAACGCCATATAGCAATGCGTCATAACGTATAACGCCATATAGCAATGCGTTATAACGAATAACGTCATATAGTAATGCATCATAACGTATAACGCCATATAGCAATGCGTCATAACGTATAACGCCATATAGCAATGCGTTATAACGAATAACGTCATATAGTAATGCGTCATAACGTATAACGTCATATAGTAATGCGTCATAACGTATCACGCCATATAGTAATGCGTCATAACTTATAACGTCATATAGTATTGCGTCATAACGTATAACGTCATATAGTAATGCGTCATAACGTATAACGCCATATAGTAATGCGTCATAACTTATAACGTCATATAGTAATGCGTCATAACGTATAACGCCATATAGCAATGCGTCATAACGTATAACGCCACATAGCAATGCGTTATAACTAATAACGTCATATAGTAATGCGTCATAACGTATAACGCCATATAGTAATGCGTCATAACGTATAACGTCATATAGTATTGCGTCGTGACGTATAACGTCATATAATAAGGCGACATGACGTATAACGTCATATAGAATTACTTCATAACGTATAACGTCATATAAAATTACGGTTTAACGTATAACGTCAAAAGAGTAATGCGTCATATCCTATAACGCCATATAGTAATTGCGTCATAACGTATAACGTCATATAGAATTCCGGCATAACGTATATCGTCATATAGTAATACGTCATAACTTACAAGGTCATATAGTAATGCGTCATAACGTATAACGTCATATAGTAATGCGTCATAACGTATAACGAAATATAGTAATGCGTCATAACGTATAACGTCATATAGTATTGCGTCATAACTTACAACGTGATACAGTAATGCGTCATACCGAATAACGTCATATAGAATTACGGTTTAACGTATAACGTCATATAGTAAAGCGTCATAACGTAGAACGTCATATAGTAATGCGTCATAACGTATAACGTCACATAGTAATACGTCTTAACGTATAAAGTCAGATAGAATACCGGGATAACGTATAACGTCATATAGTAATGCGTCATAACTTATAACGTCATATAGTATTGCGTCATAACGTCTAACGCCATATAGTATTGCGTCGTGACGTATAACGTCATATAATAAGGCGACATGACGTATAACGTCATGTAGAATTACTTCATAACGTATAACGTCATATAAAATTACGGTTTAACGTATAACGTCAAAAGAGTAATGCGTCATATCCTATAACGCCATATAGTAATTGCGTCATAACGTATAACGTCATATAGAATTCCGACATAACGTCTAACGCCATATAGTAATCCGTCATAACGTATAACGTCATATAGTAATGCGTCATAACGTATAACGCCATATAGCAATGCGTCATAACGTATAACGCCATATAGCAATGCGTTATAACGAATAACGTCATATAGTAATGCGTCATAACGTATAACGTCATATAATAAGGCGACATGACGTATAACGTCATATAGATTTACCTCATAACGTAGAACATCACATAGTAATACGTCATAACGTATAACGTCATATATAATTACCTCATAACTTATAACGTCACATAGTAATGCGTCATAACGTATAACGTCATATAGTATTGCGTCATAACGTCTAACGCCATATAGTAATCCGTCATAACGTATAACGTCATATAGTAATGCGTCATAACGTATAACGCCATATAGCAATGCGTCGTAACGTATAACGCCATATAGCAATGCGTTATAACGTATAACGTCATATAGTATTGCGTCATAACGTCTAACGCCATATAGTAATCCGTCATAACGTATAACGTCATATAGTAATGCGTCATAACGTATAACGCCATATAGCAATGCGTCATAACGTATAACGCCATATAGCAATGCGTTATAACGAATAACGTCATATAGTAATGCATCATAACGTATAACGCCATATAGCAATGCGTCATAACGTATAACGCCATATAGCAATGCGTTATAACGAATAACGTCATATAGTAATGCGTCATAACGTATAACGTCATATAGTAATGCGTCATAACGTATCACGCCATATAGTAATGCGTCATAACTTATAACGTCATATAGTATTGCGTCATAACGTATAACGTCATATAGTAATGCGTCATAACGTATAACGCCATATAGTAATGCGTCATAACTTATAACGTCATATAGTAATGCGTCATAACGTATAACGCCATATAGCAATGCGTCATAACGTATAACGCCACATAGCAATGCGTTATAACTAATAACGTCATATAGTAATGCGTCATAACGTATAACGCCATATAGTAATGCGTCATAACGTATAACGTCATATAGTATTGCGTCGTGACGTATAACGTCATATAATAAGGCGACATGACGTATAACGTCATATAGAATTACTTCATAACGTATAACGTCATATAAAATTACGGTTTAACGTATAACGTCAAAAGAGTAATGCGTCATATCCTATAACGCCATATAGTAATTGCGTCATAACGTATAACGTCATATAGAATTCCGGCATAACGTATATCGTCATATAGTAATACGTCATAACTTACAAGGTCATATAGTAATGCGTCATAACGTATAACGTCATATAGTAATGCGTCATAACGTATAACGAAATATAGTAATGCGTCATAACGTATAACGTCATATAGTATTGCGTCATAACTTACAACGTGATACAGTAATGCGTCATACCGAATAACGTCATATAGAATTACGGTTTAACGTATAACGTCATATAGTAAAACGTCATAACGTAGAACGTCATATAGTAATGCGTCATAACGTATAACGTCATATAGTATTGCGTCATGACGTATAGAGTCATATAATAAGGCGACATGACGTATAACGTCATATAGAAGTACGGCATAACGTATAACGTCACGTAGAATTACGGTTTTGCGTATAACGTCATATAGAATTACGGTTTAACATATAACGTCATATAGTAATACGTCATAGCGTATAACGTCATATAGTATTGCGTCATGACGTATAAAGTCATATAATAAAGCGGCATGACGTATAACGTCATACAGAAGTACGGCATAACGTATAACGTCACATAGTAAAACGTCATAACGTATAACGTCATACAGAATTACGGTTTAACGTCTAACGTCATACAGTAATGCGTCATAACGTATAACGCCATATAGCAATGCGTCATAACGTATAACGCCATATAGCAATGCGTCATAACGAATCACGTCATATAGAATTAAGGTTTAACGTATAACGTCAAAAGCGTAATGCGTCATATCCTATAACGCCATATAGTAATTGCGTCATAGCGTATAACGTCATATCGTATTGCGTCATGACGTATAAAGTCATATAATAAAGCGGCATGACGTATAACGTCATATAGAATTACGGTATTACGTATAACGTCATATAGTAATGCGTCATAACGTATAACGCCATATAGTAATGCGTCATAACGTATAACGTCACATAGTATTGCGTCATAACGTCTAACGCCATATAGCAATGCGTCATAACGTATAACGTCATATAGGAATGCGTCATACCGTATAACGTCATATAGAATTCCGGTTTAACGTATAACGCCATATAGTATTGCGTCATAACGTATAACGCCATATAGCAATGCGTCATAACGTATAACGTCATAAAGAAATACGTCATAACGTATAAAATCACATCGTAATACGTCACAACGTATAACATCATATAGTATTCCGTCATGACGTTTAACGTCATATAGTAATGCGTCATAACGTATATCGTCATATAGTAATGCGTCATAACGTATAACGTCATATAGTATTGCGTCATAACGTCTAACGCCATATAGCAATGCGTCATAACGTATAACGTCATATAGGAATGCGTCATACCGTATACCGTCATATAGAATTACGGCATAACGTATAACGTGACATAGTAATACTTCATAACGTATAACGCCAAATATCAATGCGTCATGACGTATAGCGTCATATAGAATTACGGTATTACGTATAACGCCATATAGTAAGGCGTCATGACGTACAACGTCACATAGAATTACGTCATAACGTATAAAGTCACATAGAAGTACGTCATAACGTATAACGTCACGTAGAATTACGGTTTTGCGTATAACGTCATATAGAAGTACGGCATAACGTATAACGTCACATAGTAAAACGTCATAACGTATAACGTCATTCAGAATTACGGTTTAACGTCTAACGTCATACAGTAATGCGTCATAACGTATAACATCATATAGAATTCCGGTTTAACGTATAACGCCATATAGCAATGCGTCATAACGTATAAAGTCATATAGAATTCCGGTTTAACGTATAACGCCATATAGCAAAGCGTCATAACGTATAACGTCATATCGAATTACGGCATAATGTTTAACGTCACGTAGTAATACGTCATAACGTATAACGTCATATAGTAATGCGTAATAACGTATAACATCATATAGTAATGCGTCATAACGTATAGCGCCACATAGAATTACAGTTTAACGTATAACGTCATATAGTAATGCGTCATAACGTATAACGTCATACAGTAATTCGACATACGGTATAACGTCGTATAGCATTACGTCATAACGGATAACGTCTCATAGTAATACGTCATAACGTATAACGCCATATAGCAATGCGTCATAACGTATAACGTCATACAGAATTACGGTTTAACGTATAACGTCATATAGTAATGCGTCATAACGTATAGCGTCCTATAGAATTACGGTATTACGCATAACGTCATATAGTAATGCGTCATAACGTATAACGCCATATAGCAATGCGTCATAACGTATAACGTCATATAGTAATGCGTCATAACGTATAACGAAATATAGTAATGCGTCATAACGTATAACGTCATATAGTATTGCGTCATAACTTACAACGTCATACAGTAATGCGTCATACCGTATAAGGTCATATAGAATTACGGTTTAACGTATAACGTCATATAGTAATACGTCATAACGTATAACGTCATATAGAAATGCGTCATAACGTATAACGTCATATCGTATTGCGTCATGACGTATAAAGTCATATAATAAGGCGACATGACGTATAACGTCATATAGAAGTACGGCATAACGTATAACGTCACGTAGAATTACGGTTTTGCGTATAACGTCATATAGAAGTACGGTTTAACGTCTAACGTGACATAGTAATACTTCATAACGTATAACGCCATATATCAATGCGTCATGACGTATAACGTCATATAGAATTACGGTATTACGTATAACGCCATATAGTAATGCGTCATAACGTATAACGTCATATAGTATTGCGTCATGACGTATAACGTCATATAATAAGGCGACATGACGCATAACGTCATATAGTAATGCGTCTTATCGTATAACGTCATATAGAATTCCGGTTTAACGCATAACGCCACATAGCAATGCGTCATAACGTATAACGCCACATGGTAATACGTCTTAACGTATAAAGACATACAGAATTCCGGGATAACGTATAACGTCATATAGTATTGCGTCATAACATCTAACGCCATATAGTAATGCGTCATAACATACAACGTCATATAGTATTGCGTCATAACGTCTAACGCCATATAGCAATGCGTCATAACGTATAACGTCATATAGTAATGCGTCATACCGTATAACGTCATATAGAATTCCGGTTTAACGTATAACGCCATATAGCAATGCGTCATACCGTATAACGCCATATAGCAAAGCGTTATAACGAATGACGTCATATAGTAATGCGTCATAACGTATAACGCCATATAGTAATGCGTCATAACGTATAACGTCATATAGTAATGCGCCATAACGTATAACGTCATACAGAATTACGGTTTAACATATAACGCCATATAGCAATGCGTCATAACGTATAACGTTATACAGAATTACGGTTTAACGTATAAAGTCATATAGTAATGCGTCATAACGTATAACGCCATATATCAATGCGTCATGACGTATAACGTCATATAGAATTACGGTATTACGTATAACGTCATATAGTATTGCGTCATGACGAATAATGTCATATAGTAATGCGTCATAAAGTATAACGCCATATAGCAATGCGTCATACCGTATAACGTCATATAGAATTCCGGTTTAACGTATAACGCCACATAGCAATGCGTCATAACGTATAACGTCACATAGTAATACGTCTTAACGTATAAAGTCGGATAGAATACCGGGATAACGTATAACGTCATATAGTAATACGTCATAACGTATAACGTCATATAGTATTGCGTCATGACGAATAATGTCATATAATAAGGCGACATGACGTATAACGTCATATAGTAATACGTCATAACGTATAACGTCACATAGTAATACGTCACAACGTATAACGCCATATAGCAATGCATCATAACGTATAACGTCACATAGAATTACGGCATAACGTATAACGTGACATAGTAATTCGTCATAACTGTAACGCCATATATCAATGCGTCATGACGTATAACGTCATATAGAATTACGGTATTACGTATAACGTCATATAGTAATGCGTCAGAACGTATAACGCCATATAGCAATGCGTCATAACGTATAACGCCATATAGCAATGCGTCATAACGAATCACGTCATATAGAATTACGGTTTAACGTATAACGTCAAAAGAGTAATGCGTCATATCCTATAACGCCATATAGTAATTGCGTCATAACGTATAACGTCATATAGAATTCCGGCATAACGTATATCGTCATATAGTAATACGTCATAACTTACAAGGTCATATAGTAATGCGTCATAACGTATAACGTCATATAGAATTACGACGTAACGTATTACGTCACGTAGTAATACGTCATAACGTATAACGACATATAGTAATGCATCATAACGTATAACGTCACGTAGAATTACGGTTTTGCGTATAACGTCATATAGAAGTACGGCATAACGTACAACGTCACATAGTAAAACGTCATAACATATAACGTCATACAGAATTACGGTTTAACGTCTAATATCATACAGTAATGCGTCATAACGTATAACATCATATAGAATTCCGGTTTAACGTATAACGCCATATAGTAATTCGTCATAACGTATAACGTCATACAGTAATTCGTCATACGGTATAACGTCGTACAGCATTACGTCATAACGGATAACGTCATATAGTAATGCGTAATAACGTATAACATCATATAGTAATGCGTCATAACGTATAGCGCCACATAGAATTACGGTTTAACGTATAACGTCATATAGTAATTCGTCATAACGTATAACGTCATACAGTAATTCGTCATACGGTATAACGTCGTACAGCATTACGTCATAACGGATAACGTCTCATAGTAATACGTCATAACGTATAACGTCATATAGTAATGCGTCATAACGTATAACGTCATACAGAATTACGGTTTAACGTATAACGTCATATAGTAATGCGTCATAACGTATAGCGTCCTATAGAATTACGGTATTACGCATAACGTCATATAGTAATGCGTCATAACGTATAACGCCATATAGCAATGCGTCATAACGTATAACGTCATGTAGTAATGCGTCATAACGTATAACGAAATATAGTAATGCGTCATAACGTATAACGTCATATAGTATTGCGTCATAACTTACAACGTCATACAGTAATGCGTCATAACGTATAACGTCATATAGTATTGCGTCATAACTTACAACGTCATACAGTAATGCGTCATACCGTATAACGTCATATAGAATTACGGTTTAACGTATAACGTCATATAGTAATGCGTCATAACGTATAACGTCATATAGTAATGCGTCATAACGTATAACGCCATATAGTAATGCGTCATAACGTATAACATCATATAGTATTGCGTCATGACGTATAATGTCATATAATAAGGCGACATGACGTATAACGTCATATAGTAATGCGTAATAACGTATAACGTCATATAGTAATGTGTCATAACGTATAACGCCATATAGTAATGCGTCATAACGTATAACGTCATATAGTAATACGTCATAACGTATAACGTCACATAGTAAAACGTCATAACGTATAACGTCATATAGTAATACGTCATAACGTATAACGTCATATAGTATTGCGTCATGACGAATAATGTCATATAATAAGGCGACATGACGTATAACGTCATATAGTAATGCGTCATAACGTATAACGTCATATAGTAATGTGTCATAACGTATAACGCCATATAGTAATGCGCCATAACGTATAACGGTATATAGTAATACGTCATAACGTATAACGTCATATAGTATTGCGTCATGACGAATAATGTCATATAATAAGGCGACATGACGTATAACGTCATATAGTAATGCGTCATAACGTATAACATCATATAGTATTGCGTCATGACGTATAACGTCATATAGTAATGCGTCATAACGTATATCGTCATAGAGTAATGCGTCATAACGTATAACGTCATATAGTATTGCGTCATGACGAATAATGTCATATAATAAGGCGACATGACGTATAACGTCATATAGAATTCCGGTTTAACGTATAACGCCATATAGCAATGCGTCATAACGTACAACGTCACATAGTAATACGTCTTAACGTATAAAGTCATATAGAATACCGGGTTAACGTATAACGCCATATAGCAATGCGTCATAACGTATAACGTTATACAGAATTACGGTTTAACGTATAAAGTCATATAGTAATGCGTCATAACGTATAACGCCATATAGTAATGCGGCATAACGTATAACATCATATAGTATTGCGTCATGACGTATAACGTCATATAGTAATGCGTCATAACGTATATCGTCATAGAGTAATGCGTCATAACGTATAAAGTCATATAGTAATGCGTGATAACGTATAACGCCATATAGTAATGCGACATAACGTATAACATCATATAGTATTGCGTCATGACGTATAACGTCATATAGTAATGCGTCATAACGTATATCGTCATAGAGTAATGCGTCATAACGTATAACGTCATATAGTATTGCGTCATGACGAATAATGTCATATAATAAGGCGACATGACGTATAACGTCATATAGTAATGCGTCATAACGTATAACGTCATATAGTAATGCGTCATAACGTATAACGCCATGTAGTAATGCGTCATAACGTATAACGTCATATAGTATTGCGTCATAACATCAAACGCCATATAGTAATGCGTCATAACGTATAACGTCATATAGTAATGCGTCATAACGTATAACGCCATATAGCAATGCGTCATACCGTATAACGCCATATAGCAATGCGTTATAACGTATAACATCATATAGTATTGCGTCATGACGTATAACGTCATATAGTAATGCGTCATAACGTATATCGTCATAGAGTAATGCGTCATAACGTATAACGTCATATAGTATTGCGTCATGACGAATAATGTCATATCATAAGGCGACATGACGTATAACGTCATATAGAATTACGTCATAACGTATAACGTCATATACAAATACGGTTTCACGTATAACGTCAAAAGAGTAATGCGTCATATCCTATAACGCCATATAGTAATTGCGTCATAACGTATAACGTCATATAGAACTCCGGCATAACGTATATCGTCATATAGTAATACGTCATAACTTACAAGGTCATATAGTAATGCGTCATAACGTATAACGTCATATAGTATTGCGCCATGACGTATAACGTCATATAAGGTGACATGACGTATAACGTCATATAGAATTACGGCATAACGTATAACGTCACATAGTAAAACGTCATAACGTATAACGTCATATAGTAATACGTCATAACGTATAACGTCATATAGTATTGCGTCATGACGAATAATGTCATATAATAAGGCGACATGACGTATAACGTCATATAGTAATGCGTCATAACGTATAACGTCATATAGTAATGTGTCATAACGTATAACGCCATATAGTAATGCGTCATAACGTATAACGTCATATAGTAATACGTCATAACGTATAACGTCACATAGTAAAACGTCATAACGTATAACGTCATATAGAAATACGTCATAACGTATAACGTCATATAGTATTGCGTCATGACGAATAATGTCATATAATAAGGCGACATGACGTATAACGTCATATAGGAATGCGTCATAACTTATAACGTCATATAGTAATGCGTCATAACGTATAACGCCATATAGTAATGCGTCATAACATATAACGTCATATAGTAATGTGTCATAACGTATAACGCCATATAGTAATGCGTCATAACGTATAACGTCATATAGTAATACGTCATAACGTATAACGTCATATAGTATTGCGTCATGACGAATAATGTCATATAATAAGGCGACATGACGTATAACGTCATATAGTAATGCGTCATAACGTATAACGCCATATAGCAATGTGTTATAACGAATAACGTCATATAGTAATGCGTCATAACGTATAACGCCATATAGTAATGCGTCATAACGTATAACGTCATATAGTATTGCGTCATGACGTATAACGTCATATAATAAGGCGACATGACGTATAACGTCATATACAATTACGTCATAGCGTATAACGTCATATACAATTACGGTTTAACGTATAACGTCAAAAGAGTAATGCGTCATATCCTATAACGCCATATAGTAATTGCGTCATAACGTATAACATCATATAGTATTGCGTCATGACGTATAATGTCATATAATAAGGCGACATGACGTATAACGTCATATAGTAATGCGTAATAACGTATAACGTCATATAGTAATGTGTCATAACGTATAACGCCATATAGTAATGCGTCATAACGTATAACGTCATATAGTAATACGTCATAACGTATAACGTCACATAGTAAAACGTCATAACGTATAACGTCATATAGTAATACGTCATAACGTATAACGTCATATAGTATTGCGTCATGACGACTAATGTCATATAATAAGGCGACATGACGTATAACGTCATATAGTAATGCGTCATAACGTATAACGTCATATAGTAATGTGTCATAACGTATAACGCCATATAGTAATGCGCCATAACGTATAACGTCATATAGTAATACGTCATAACGTATAACGTCATATAGTATTGCGTCATGACGAATAATGTCATATAATAAGGCGACATGACGTATAACGTCATATAGTAATGCGTCATAACGTATAACATCATATAGTATTGCGTCATGACGTATAACGTCATATAGTAATGCGTCATAACGTATATCGTCATATAGTAATACGTCATAACGTATAACGTCATATAGTATTGCGTCATGACGAATAATGTCATATAATAAGGCGACATGACGTATAACGTCATATAGTAATGCGTCATAACGTATAACATCATATAGTATTGCGTCATGACGTATAACGTCATATAGTAATGCGTCATAACGTATATCGTCATAGAGTAATGCGTCATAACGTATAACGTCATATAGTATTGCGCCATGACGAATAATGTCATATAATAAGGCGACATGACGTATAACGTCATATAGAATTCCGGTTTAACGTATAACGCCATATAGCAATGCGTCATAACGTACAACGTCACATAGTAATACGTCTTAACGTATAAAGTCATATAGAATACCGGGTTAACGTATAACGCCATATAGCAATGCGTCATAACGTATAACGTTACAGAATTACGGTTTAACGTATAAAGTCATATAGTAATGCGTCATAACGTATAACGCCATATAGTAATGCGTCATAACGTATAACATCATATAGTATTGCGTCATGACGTATAACGTCATATAGTAATGCGTCATAACGTATATCGTCATAGAGTAATGCGTCATAACGTATAAAGTCATATAGTAATGCGTGATAACGTATAACGCCATATAGTAATGCGACATAACGTATAACATCATATAGTATTGCGTCATGACGTATAACGTCATATAGTAATGCGTCATAACGTATATCGTCATAGAGTAATGCGTCATAACGTATAACGTCATATAGTATTGCGTCATGACGAATAATGTCATATAATAAGGCGACATGACGTATAACGTCATATAGTAATGCGTCATAACATATAACGTCATATAGTAATGCGACATAACGTATAACGCCATATAGTAATGCGTCATAACGTATAACGTCATATAGTATTGCGTCATAACATCTAACGCCATATAGTAATGCGTCATAACGTATAACGTCATATAGTAATGCGTCATAACGTATAACGCCATATAGCAATGCGTCATAACGTATAACGCCATATAGCAATGCGCTATAACGATTAACGTCATATAGTAATGCGTCATAACGTATAACGCCATATAGTAATGCGTCATAACGTATAACGTCATATAGTATTGCGTCATGACGTATAACGTCATATAATAAGGCGACATGACGTATAACGTCATATAGAATTACGTCATAGCGTATAACGTCATATACAATTACGGTTTAACGTATAACGTCAAAAGAGTAATGCGTCATGTCCTATAACGCCATATAGTAATTGCGTCATAACGTATAACGTCATATAGAATTCCGGCATACCGTATATCGTCATATAGTAATACGTCATAACTTACAAGGTCATATAGTAATGCGTCATAACGTATAACGTCATATAGTATTGCGTCATGACGTATAACGTCATATAATAAGGTGACATGACGTATAACGTCATATAGTAATACGTCATAACGTATAACGTCATATAGTATTGCTTCATGACGAATAATGTCATATAATAAGGCGACATGACGTATAACGTCATATAGTAATGCGTCATAACGTATAACGCCATATAGCAATGCGTTATAACGAATAACGTCATATAGTAATGCGTCATAACGTATAACGCCATATAGTAATGCGTCATAACGTATAAGGTCATATAGCATTGCGTCATGACGTATAACGTCATATCATAAGGCGACATGACGTATAACGTCATATAGAATTACGTCATAACGTATAACGTCATATACAAATACGGTTTAACGTATAACGTCAAAAGAGTAATGCGTCATATCCTATAACGCCATATAGTAATTGCGTCATAACGTATAACGTCATATAGAACTCCGGCATAACGTATATCGTCATATAGTAATACGTCATAACTTACAAGGTCATATAGTAATGCGTCATAACGTATAACGTCATATAGTATTGCGCCATGACGTATAACGTCATATAAGGTGACATGACGTATAACGTCATATAGAATTACGGCATAACGTATAACGTCACATAGTAAAACGTCATAACGTATAACGTCATATAGTAATACGTCATAACGTATAACGTCATATAGTATTGCGTCATGACGAATAATGTCATATAATAAGGCGACATGACGTATAACGTCATATAGTAATGCGTCATAACGTATAACGTCATATAGTAATGTGTCATAACGTATAACGCCATATAGTAATGCGTCATAACGTATAACGTCATATAGTAATACGTCATAACGTATAACGTCACATAGTAAAACGTCATAACGTATAACGTCATATAGAAATACGTCATAACGTATAACGTCATATAGTATTGCGTCATGACGAATAATGTCATATAATAAGGCGACATGACGTATAACGTCATATAGTAATGCGTCATAACGTATAACGCCATATAGCAATGTGTTATAACGAATAACGTCATATAGTAATGCGTCATAACGTATAACGCCATATAGTAATGCGTCATAACGTATAACGTCACATAGTAAAACGTCATAACGTATAACGCCATATAGTAATGCGTCATAACGTATAACGTCATATTGTAATACGTCATAACGTATAACGTCATATAGTATTGCGTCATGACGAATAATGTCATATAATAAGGCGACATGACGTATAACGTCATATAGTAATGCGTCATAACGTATAACGCCATATAGTAATTGCGTCATAACGTATAACGTCATATAGAACTCCGGCATAACGTATATCGTCATATAGTAATACGTCATAACTTACAAGGTCATATAGTAATGCGTCATAACGTATAACGTCATATAGTATTGCGTCATGACGTATAACGTCATATAAGGTGACATGACGTATAACGTCATATAGAATTACGGCATAACGTATAACGTCACATAGTAAAACGTCATAACGTATAACGTCATATAGTAATACGTCATAACGTATAACGTCATATAGTATTGCGTCATGAGGAATAATGTCATATAATAAGGCGACATGACGTATAACGCCATATAGCAATGCGTCATACCGTATAACGCCATGTAGCAATGCGTTATAACGAATGACGTCATATAGTAATGCGTCATAACGTATAACGCCACATAGTAATGCGTCATAACGTATAACGTCATATAGTAATGCGTCATACCGTATAACGTCATACAGAATTACGGTTTAACATATAACGCCATATAGCAATGCGTCATAACGTATAACGCCATATAGTAATGCGTCATAACGTATAACATCATATAGTATTGCGTCATGACGTATAATGTCATATAATAAGGCGACATGACGTATAACGTCATATAGTAATGCGTAATAACGTATAACGTCATATAGTAATGTGTCATAACGTATAACGCCATATAGTAATGCGTCATAACGTATCACGTCATATAGTAATGTGTCATAACGTATAACGCCATATAGTAATGCGTCATAACGTATAACGTCATATAGTAATACGTCATAACGTATAACGTCATATAGTATTGCGTCATGACGAATAATGTCATATAATAAGGCGACATGACGTATAACGTCATATAGTAATGCGTCATAACGTATAACGCCATATAGCAATGTGTTATAACGAATAACGTCATATAGTAATGCGTCATAACGTATAACGCCATATAGTAATGCGTCATAACGTATAACGTCATATAGTATTGCGTCATGACGTATAACGTCATATAATAAGGCGACATGACGTATAACGTCATATAGAATTACGTCATAACGTATAACGCCATATACAATTACGGTTTAACGTATATCGTCATATAGTAATACGTCATAACTTACAAGGTCATATAGTAATGCGTCATAACGTATAACGTCATATAGTATTGCGTCATGACGTATAACGTCATATAAGGTGACATGACGTATAACGTCATATAGAATTACGGCATAACGTATAACGTCACATAGTAAAACGTCATAACGTATAACGTCATATAGTAATACGTCATAACGTATAACGTCATATAGTATTGCGTCATGAGGAATAATGTCATTTAATAAGGCGACATGACGTATAACGTCATATAGTAATGCGTCATAACGTATAACGTCATATAGTAATGTGTCATAACGTATAACGCCATATAGTAATGCGCCATAACGTATAACGTCATATAGTAATACGTCATAACGTATAACGTCATATAGTATTGCGTCATGACGAATAATGTCATATAATAAGGCGACATGACGTATAACGTCATATAGTAATGCGTCATAACGTATAACGTCATATAGTAATGTGTCATAACGTATAACGCCATATAGTAATGCGTCATAACGTATAACGTCATATAGTAATGCGTCATAACGTATATCGTCATAGAGTAATGCGTCATAACGTATAACGTCATATAGTATTGCGTCATGACGAATAATGTCACATAATAAGGCGACATGACGTATAACGTCATATAGAATTCCGGTTTAACGTATAACGCCATATAGCAGTGCGTCATAACGTACAACGTCACATAGTAATACGTCTTAACGTATAAAGTCATATAGAATACCGGGTTAACGTATAACGCCATATAGCAATGCGTCATAACGTATAACGTTATACAGAATTACGGTTTAACGTATAAAGTCATATAGTAATGCGTCATAACGTATAACGCCATATAGTAATGCGTCATAACGTATAACATCATATAGTATTGCGTCATGACGTATAACGTCATATAGTAATGCGTCATAACGTATATCGTCATAGAGTAATGCGTCATAACGTATAAAGTCATATAGTAATGCGTGATAACGTATAACGCCATATAGTAATGCGATATAACGTATAACATCATATAGTATTGCGTCATGACGTATAACGTCATATAGTAATGCGTCATAACGTATATCGTCATAGAGTAATGCGTCATAACGTATAACGTCATATAGTATTGCGTCATGACGAATAATGTCATATAATAAGGCGACATGACGTATAATGTCATATAGTAATGCGTCATAACGTATAACGTCATATAGTAATGCGTCATAACGTATAACGCCATGTAGTAATGCGTCATAACGTATAACGTCATATAGTATTGCGTCATAACATCAAACGCCATATAGTAATGCGTCATAACGTATAACGTCATGTAGTAATGCGTCATAACGTATAACGCCATATAGCAATGCGTCATACCGTATAACGCCATATAGCAATGCGTTATAACGTATAACATCATATAGTATTGCGTCATGACGTATAACGTCATATAGTAATGCGTCATAACGTATATCGTCATAGAGTAATGCGTCATAACGTATAACGTCATATAGTATTGCGTCATGACGAATAATGTCATATCATAAGGCGACATGACGTATAACGTCATATAGTAATGCGTCATAACGTATAACGTCATATAGAATTCCGGTTTAACGTATAACGCCACATAGCAATGCGTCATAACGTATAACGCCACATGGTAATACGTCTTAACGTATAAAGACATATAGAATTCCGGGATAACGTATAACTTTATATAGTAATACGTCATAACGTATAACGTCATATAGTATTGCGTCATGACGAATAATGTCATATAATAAGGCGACATGACGTATAACGTCATATAGTAATGCGTCATAACATATAACGTCATATAGTAATGTGACATAACGTATAACAACATATAGTAATGCGTCATAACGTATAACGCCATATAGTAATGCGTCATAACGTATAACGTCATATAGTAATGCGTCATAACGTATATCGTCATAGAGTAATGCGTCATAACGTATAACGTCATATAGTATTGCGTCATGACGAATAATGTCATATAATAAGGCGACATGACGTATAACGTCATATAGTAATGCGTCATAACGTATAACGCCATATAGTAATGCGTCATAACATATAACGTCATATAGTAATGTGTCATAACGTATAACGCCATATAGTAATGCGTCATAACGTATAACGTCATATAGTAATACGTCATAACGTATAACGTCATATAGTATTGCGTCATGACGAATAATGTCATATAATAAGGCGACATGACGTATAACGTCATATAGTAATGCGTCATAACGTATAACGCCATATAGCAATGTGTTATAACGAATAACGTCATATAGTAATGCGTCATAACGTATAACGCCATATAGTAATGCGTCATAACGTATAACGTCATATAGTATTGCGTCATGACGTATAACGTCATATAATAAGGCGACATGACGTATAACGTCATATAGAATTACGTCATAACGTATAACGCCATATACAATTACGGTTTAACGTATATCGTCATATAGTAATACGTCATAACTTACAAGGTCATATAGTAATGCGTCATAACGTATAACGTCATATAGTATTGCGTCATGACGTATAACGTCATATAAGGTGACATGACGTATAACGTCATATAGAATTACGGCATAACGTATAACGTCACATAGTAAAACGTCATAACGTATAACGTCATATAGTAATACGTCATAACGTATAACGTCATATAGTATTGCGTCATGAGGAATAATGTCATTTAATAAGGCGACATGACGTATAACGTCATATAGTAATGCGTCATAACGTATAACGTCATATAGTAATGTGTCATAACGTATAACGCCATATAGTAATGCGCCATAACGTATAACGTCATATAGTAATACGTCATAACGTATAACGTCATATAGTATTGCGTCATGACGAATAATGTCATATAATAAGGCGACATGACGTATAACGTCATATAGTAATGCGTCATAACGTATAACGTCATATAGTAATGTGTCATAACGTATAACGCCATATAGTAATGCGCCATAACGTATAACGTCATATAGTAATACGTCATAACGTATAACATCATATAGTATTGCGTCATGACGTATAACGTCATATAGTAATGCGTCATAACGTATATCGTCATAGAGTAATGCGTCATAACGTATAACGTCATATAGTATTGCGTCATGACGAATAATGTCATATAATAAGGCGACATGACGTATAACGTCATATAGAATTCCGGTTTAACGTATAACGCCATATAGCAATGCGTCATAACGTACAACGTCACATAGTAATACGTCTTAACGTATAAAGTCATATAGAATACCGGGTTAACGTATAACGCCATATAGCAATGCGTCATAACGTATAACGTCATACAGAATTACGGTTTAACGTATAACGCCATATAGCAATGCGTCATAACGTATAACGTTATACAGAATTACGGTTTAACGTATAAAGTCATATAGTAATGCGTCATAACGTATAACGCCATATAGTAATGCGTCATAACGTATAACATCATATAGTATTGCGTCATGACGTATAACGTCATATAGTAATGCGTCATAACGTATATCGTCATAGAGTAATGCGTCATAACGTATAACGTCATATAGTATTGCGTCATGACGAATAATGTCATATAATAAGGCGACATGACGTATAACGTCATATAGTAATGCGTCATAACGTATAACGTCATATAGTAATGCGTCATAACGTATAACGTCATATAGTAATGCGTCATAACGTATAACGTCATATAGTATTGCGTCATAACATCTAACGCCATATAGTAATGCGTCATAACGTATAACGTCATATAGTAATGCGTCATAACGTATAACGCCATATAGCGATGCGTCATAACGTATAACGCCATATAGCAATGCGTTATAACGAATAACGTCATATAGTAATGCGTCATAACGTATAACGCCATATAGTAATGCGTCATAACGTATAACGTCATATAGTATTGCGTCATGACGTATAACGTCATATAATAAGGCGACATGACGTATAACGTCATATAGAATTACGTCATAACGTATAACGTCATATACAATTACGGTTTAACGTATAACGTCAAAAGAGTAATGCGTCATATCCTATAACGCCATATAGTAATTGCGTCATAACGTATAACGACGTATAGAATTCCGGCATAACGTATATCGTCATATAGTAATACGTCATAACTTACAAGGTCATATAGTAATGCGTCATAACGTATAACGTCATATAGTATTGCATCATGGCGTATAACGTCATATAATAAGGTGACATGACGTATAACGTCATATAGAATTACGGCATAACGTATAACGTCACATAGTAAAACGTCATAACGTATAACGTCATATAGTAATACGTCATAACGTATAACGTCATATAGTATTGCGTCATGACGAATAATGTCATATAATAAGGCGACATGACGTATAACGTTATATAGTAATGCGTCATAACGTATAACGTCATATAGTAATGCGTCATAACGTATAACGCCATATAGTAATGCGTCATAACGTATAACGTCATATAGTAATACGTCATAACGTATAACGTCATATAGTATTGCGTCATGACGAATAATGTCATATAATAAGGCGACATGACGTATAACGTCATATAGTAATGCGTCATAACGTATAACGCCATATAGTAATGCGTCATAACGTATAACGTCATATAGTAATGCGTCATAACGTATAACGCCATATAGTAATGCGTCATAACGTATAACGTCATATAGTATTGCGTCATGACGAATAATGTCATATAATAAGGCGACATGATGTATAACGTCATATAGTAATGCGTCATAACGTATAACGTCATATAGTAATGTGTCATAACGTATAACGCCATATAGTAATGCGTCATAACGTATAACGTCATATAGTAATACGTCATAACGTATAACGTCATATAGTATTGCGTCATGACGAATAATGTCATATAATAAGGCGACATGACGTATAACGTCATATAGTAATGCGTCATAACGTATAACGCCATATAGCAATGCGTTATAACGAATAACGTCATATAGTAATGCGTCATAACGTATAACGCCATATAGTAATGCGTCATAACGTATAACGTCATATAGCATTGCGTCATGACGTATAACGTCATATAATAAGGCGACATGACGTATAACGTCATATAGAATTACGTCATAACGTATAACGTCATATACAAATACGGTTTAACGTATAACGTCAAAAGAGTAATGCGTCATATCCTATAACGCCATATAGTAATTGCGTCATAACGTATAACGTCATATAGAACTCCGGCATAACGTATATCGTCATATAGTAATACGTCATAACTTACAAGGTCATATAGTAATGCGTCATAACGTATAACGTCATATAGTATTGCGTCATGACGTATAACGTCATATAAGGTGACATGACGTATAACGTCATATAGAATTACGGCATAACGTATAACGTCACATAGTAAAACGTCATAACGTATAACGTCATATAGTAATACGTCATAACGTATAACGTCACATAGTAAAACGTCATAACGTATAACGTCATATAGTAATACGTCATAACGTATAACGTCATATAGTATTGCGTCATGACGAATAATGTCATATAATAAGGCGACATGACGTATAACGTCATATAGTAATGCGTCATAACGTATAACGTCATATAGTAATGCGTCATAACGTATAACGCCATATAGTAATGCGTCATAACGTATAACGTCATATAGTAATACGTCATAACGTATAACGTCATATAGTATTGCGTCATGACGAATAACGCCATATAGTAATGCGTCATAACATATAACGTCATATAGTATTGCGTCATAACGTATAACGTCATATAGTAATGCGTCATAACGTATAACGCCATATAGTAATGCGTCATAACATATAACGTCATATAGTAATGTGTCATAACGTATAACGCCATATAGTAATGCGTCATAACGTATAACGTCATATAGTAATACGTCATAACGTATAACGTCATATAGTATTGCGTCATGACGAATAATGTCATATAATAAGGCGACATGACGTATAACGTCATATAGTAGTGCGTCATAACGTATAACGCCATATAGCAATGTGTTATAACGAAGAACGTCATATAGTAATGCGTCATAACGTATAACGCCATATAGTAATGCGTCATAACGTATAACGTCATATAGTATTGCGTCATGACGTATAACGTCATATAATAAGGCGACATGACGTATAACGTCATATAGTATTGCGTCATAACGTATAACGTCATATAGTAATGCGTCATAACGTATAACGCCATATAGTAATGCGTCATAACATATAACGTCATATAGTAATGTGTCATAACGTATAACGCCATATAGTAATGCGTCATAACGTATAACGTCATATAGTATTGCGTCATGACGTATAACGTCATATAATAAGGCGACATGACGTATAACGTCATGTAGTATTGCGTCATAACGTATAACGTCATATAGAACTCCGGCATAACGTATATCGTCATATAGTAATACGTCATAACTTACAAGGTCATATAGTAATGCGTCATAACGTATAACGTCATATAGTATTGCGTCATGACGTATAACGTCATATAAGGTGACATGACGTATAACGTCATATAGAATTACGGCATAACGTATAACGTCACATAGTAAAACGTCATAACGTATAACGTCATATAGTAATACGTCATAACGTATAACGTCACATAGTAAAACGTCATAACGTATAACGTCATATAGTAATACGTCATAACGTATAACGTCATATAGTATTGCGTCATGACGAATAATGTCATATAATAAGGCGACATGACGTATAACGTCATATAGTAATGCGTCATAACGTATAACGTCATATAGTAATGCGTCATAACGTATAACGCCATATAGTAATGCGTCATAACGTATAACGTCACATAGTAATACGTCATAACGTATAACGTCATATAGTATTGCGTCATGACGAATAACGCCATATAGTAATGCGTCATAACATATAACGTCATATAGTATTGCGTCATAACGTATAACGTCATATAGTAATGCGTCATAACGTATAACGCCATATAGTAATGCGTCATAACATATAACGTCATATAGTAATGTGTCATAACGTATAACGCCATATAGTAATGCGTCATAACGTATAACGTCATATAGTAATACGTCATAACGTATAACGTCATATAGTATTGCGTCATGACGAATAATGTCATATAATAAGGCGACATGACGTATAACGTCATATAGTAATGCGTCATAACGTATAACGTCATATAGTAATGCGTCATAACGTATAACGCCATATAGTAATGCGTCATAACGTATAACGTCATATAGTAATACGTCATAACGTATAACGTCATATAGTATTGCGTCATGACGAATAACGCCATATAGTAATGCGTCATAACATATAACGTCATATAGTATTGCGTCATAACGTATAACGTCATATAGTAATGCGTCATAACGTATAACGCCATATAGTAATGCGTCATAACATATAACGTCATATAGTAATGTGTCATAACGTATAACGCCATATAGTAATGCGTCATAACGTATAACGTCATATAGTAATACGTCATAACGTATAACGTCATATAGTATTGCGTCATGACGAATAATGTCATATAATAAGGCGACATGACGTATAACGTCATATAGTAGTGCGTCATAACGTATAACGCCATATAGCAATGTGTTATAACGAAGAACGTCATATAGTAATGCGTCATAACGTATAACGCCATATAGTAATGCGTCATAACGTATAACGTCATATAGTATTGCGTCATGACGTATAACGTCATATAATAAGGCGACATGACGTATAACGTCATATAGAATTACGTCATAACGTATAACGTCATATACAATTACGGTTTAACGTATAACGTCAAAAGAGTAATGCGTCATATCCTATAACGCCATATAGTAATTGCGTCATAACGTATAACGTCATATAGTAATGCGTCATAACGTATAACGCCATATAGTAATACGTCATAACTTACAAGGTCATATAGTAATGCGTCATAACGTATAACGTCATATAGTATTGCGTCATGACGAATAATGTCATATAATAAGGCGACATGACGTATAACGTCATATAGTAATGCGTCATAACGTATAACGCCATATAGTAATGCGTCATAACGTATAACGTCATATAGTAATGCGTCATAACGTATAACGCCATATAGTAATGCGTCATAACGTATAACGTCATATAGTATTGCGTCATGACGAATAATGTCATATAATAAGGCGACATGACGTATAACGTCATATAGTAATGCGTCATAACGTATAACGTCATATAGTAATGTGTCATAACGTATAACGCCATATAGTAATGCGTCATAACGTATAACGTCATATAGTAATACGTCATAACGTATAACGTCATATAGTATTGCGTCATGACGAATAATGTCATATAATAAGGCGACATGACGTATAACGTCATATAGTAATGCGTCATAACGTATAACGCCATATAGCAATGCGTTATAACGAATAACGTCATATAGTAATGCGTCATAACGTATAACGCCATATAGTAATGCGTCATAACGTATAACGTCATATAGCATTGCGTCATGACGTATAACGTCATATAATAAGGCGACATGACGTATAACGTCATATAGAATTACGTCATAACGTATAACGTCATATACAAATACGGTTTAACGTATAACGTCAAAAGAGTAATGCGTCATATCCTATAACGCCATATAGTAATTGCGTCATAACGTATAACGTCATATATAGAACTCCGGCATAACGTATATCGTCATATAGTAATACGTCATAACTTACAAGGTCATATAGTAATGCGTCATAACGTATAACGTCATATAGTATTGCGTCATGACGTATAACGTCATATAAGGTGACATGACGTATAACGTCATATAGAATTACGGCATAACGTATAACGTCACATAGTAAAACGTCATAACGTATAACGTCATATAGTAATACGTCATTACGTATAACGTCATATAGTATTGCGTCATGACGAATAATGTCATATAATAAGGCGACATGACGTATAACGTCATATAGTAATGCGTCATAACGTATAACGTCATATAGTAATGTGTCATAGCGTATAACGCCATATAGTAATGCGTCATAACGTATAACGTCATATAGTAATACGTCATAACGTATAACGTCACATAGTAAAACGTCATAACGTATAACGTCATATAGTAATACGTCATATAGTATTGCGTCATGACGAATAATGTCATATAATAAGGCGACATGACGTATAACGTCATATAGTAATGCGTCATAACGTATAACGTCATATAGTAATGCGTCATAACGTATAACGCCATATAGTAATGCGTCATAACGTATAACGTCATATAGTAATACGTCATAACGTATAACGTCATATAGTATTGCGTCATGACGAATAACGCCATATAGTAATGCGTCATAACATATAACGTCATATAGTATTGCGTCATAACGTATAACGTCATATAGTAATGCGTCATAACGTATAACGCCATATAGTAATGCGTCATAACATATAACGTCATATAGTAATGTGTCATAACGTATAACGCCATATAGTAATGCGTCATAACGTATAACGTCATATAGTAATACGTCATAACGTATAACGTCATATAGTATTGCGTCATGACGAATAATGTCATATAATAAGGCGACATGACGTAGAACGTCATATAGTAGTGCGTCATAACGTATAACGTCATATAGTAATGTGTCATAACGTATAACGCCATATGGTAATGCGTCATAACGTATAACGCCATATAGTAATACGTCATAACTTACAAGGTCATATAGTAATGCGTCATAACGTATAACGTCATACAGTATTGCGTCATGACGAATAATGTCATATAATAAGGCGACATGACGTATAACGTCATATAGTAATGCGTCATAACGTATAACGTCATATAGTAATGCGTCATAACGTATAACGCCATATAGTAATACGTCATAACTTACAAGGTCATATAGTAATGCGTCATAACGTATAACGTCATATAGTATTGCGTCATGACGTATAACGTCATATAAGGTGACATGACGTATAACGTCATATAGAATTACGGCATAACGTATAACGTCACATAGTAAAACGTCATAACGTATAACGTCATATAGTAATACGTCATAACGTATAACGTCATATAGTATTGCGTCATGACGAATAATGTCATATAATAAGGCGACATGACGTATAACGTCATATAGTAATGCGTCATAACGTATAACGTCATATAGTAATGTGTCATAACGTATAACGCCATATAGTAATGCGTCATAACGTATAACGTCATAGAGTAATACGTCATAACGTATAACGTCATATAGTATTGCGTCATGACGAATAATGTCATATAATAAGGCGGCATGACGTATAACGTCATATAGTAATGCGTCATAACGTATAACATCATATAGTATTGCGTCATGACGTATAACGTCATATAGTAATGCGTCATAACGTATATCGTCATAGAGTAATGCGTCATAACGTATAACGTCATATAGTATTGCGTCATGAAGACTAATGTCATATAATAAGGCGACATGACGTATAACGTCATATAGAATTCCGGTTTAACGTATAACGCCATATAGCAATGCGTCATAACGTACAACGTCACATAGTAATACGCCTTAACGTATAAAGTCACATAGAATACCGGGTTAACGTATAACGCCATATAGCAATGCGTCATAACGTATAACGTCATACAGAATTACGGTTTAACGTATAACGCCATATAGCAATGCGTCATAACGTATAACGTTATACAGAATTACGGTTTAACGTATAAAGTCATATAGTAATGCGTCATAACGTATAACGCCATATAGTAATGCGTCATAACGTATAACATCATATAGTATTGCGTCATGACGTATAACGTCATATAGTAATGCGTCATAACGTATATCGTCATAGAGTAATGCGTCATAACATATAACGTCATATAGTATTGCGTCATGACGAATAATGTCATATAATAAGGCGACATGACGTATAACGTCATATAGTAATGTGTCATAAAGTATAACGTCATATAGAATTCCGGTTTAACGTATAACGCCACATAGCAATGCGCCATAACGTATAACGTCACATGGTAATACGTCTTAACGTATAAAGACATATAGAATTCCGGGATAACGTATAACGTCATATAGTAATGCGTCATAACGTATAACGCCATATAGCAATGCGTCATAACGTATAACGCCATATAGCAATGCGTTATAACGAATAACGTCATATAGTAATGCGTCATAACGTATAACGCCATATAGTAATGCGTCATAACGTATAACGTCATATAGTAATGCGTCATAACGTATAACGCCATATAGTAATGCGTCATAACATATAACGTCATATAGTATTGCGTCATAACGTCTAACGCCATATAGCAATGCGTCATAACGTATAACGTCACATGGTAATACGTCTTAACGTATAAAGACATATAGAATTCCGGGATAACGTATAACGTCATATAGTAATGCGTCATAACGTATAACGCCATATAGCAATGCGTCATAACGTATAACGACGTATAGAATTCCGGCATAACGTATATCGTCATATAGTAATACGTCATAACTTACAAGGTCATATAGTAATGCGTCATAACGAATAACGTCATATAGTATTGCATCATGGCGTATAACGTCATATAATAAGGTGTCATGACGTATAACGCCATATAGAATTACGGCATAACGTATAACGTCACATAGTAAAACGTCATAACGTATAACGTCATATAGTAATACGTCATAACGTATAACGTCATATAGTATTGCGTCATGACGAATAATGTCATATAATAAGGCGACATGACGTATAACGTCATATAGTAATGCGTCATAACGTATAACGTCATATAGTAATGCGTCATAACGTATAACGCCATATAGTAATGCGTCATAACGTATAACGTCATATAGTAATACGTCATAACGTATAACGTCATATAGTATTGCGTCATGACGAATAATGTCATATAATAAGGCGACATGACGCATAACGTCATATAGTAATGCGTCATAACGTATAACGCCATATAGTAATGCGTCATAACGTATAACGTCATATAGTAATGCGTCATAACGTATAACGCCATATAGTAATGCGTCATAACGTATAACGTCATATAGTATTGCGTCATGACGAATAATGTCATATAATAAGGCGACATGACGTATAACGTCATATAGTAATGCGTCATAACGTATAACGTCATATAGTAATGTGTCATAACGTATAACGCCATATAGTAATGCGTCATAACGTATAACGTCATATAGTAATACGTCATATCGTATAACGTCATATAGTATTGCGTCATGACGAATAATGTCATATAATAAGGCGACATGACGTATAACGTCATATAGTAATGCGTCATAACGTATAACGCCATATAGCAATGCGTTATAACGAATAACGTCATATAGTAATGCGTCATAACGTATAACGCCATATAGTAATGCGTCATAACGTATAACGTCATATAGCATTGCGTCATGACGTATAACGTCATATAATAAGGCGACATGACGTATAACGTCATATAGAATTACGTCATAACGTATAACGTCATATACAAAACGGTTTAACGTATAACGTCAAAAGAGTAATGCGTCATATCCTATAACGCCATATAGTAATTGCGTCATAACGTATAACGTCATATAGAACTCCGGCATAACGTATATCGTCATATAGTAATACGTCATAACTTACAAGGTCATATAGTAATGCGTCATAACGTATAACGTCATATAGTATTGCGTCATGACGTATAACGTCATATAAGGTGACATGACGTATAACGTCATATAGAATTACGGCATAACGTATAACGTCACATAGTAAAACGTCATAACGTATAACGTCATATAGTAATACGTCATTACGTATAACGTCATATAGTATTGCGTCATGACGAATAATGTCATATAATAAGGCGACATGACGTATAACGTCATATAGTAATGCGTCATAACGTATAACGTCATATAGTAATGTGTCATAGCGTATAACGCCATATAGTAATGCGTCATAACGTATAACGTCATATAGTAATACGTCATAACGTATAACGTCACATAGTAAAACGTCATAACGTATAACGTCATATAGTAATACGTCATAACGTATAACGTCATATAGTAATGCGTCATAACGTATAACGCCATATAGTAATGCGTCATAACATATAACGTCATATAGTAATGTGTCATAACGTATAACGCCATATAGTAATGCGTCATAACGTATAACGTCATATAGTAATACGTCATAACGTATAACGTCATATAGTATTGCGTCATGACGAATAATGTCATATAATAAGGCGACATGACGTATAACGTCATATAGTAGTGCGTCATAACGTATAACGCCATATAGCAATGTGTTATAACGAATAACGTCATATAGTAATGCGTCATAACGTATAACGCCATATAGTAATGCGTCATAACGTATAACGTCATATAGTATTGCGTCATGACGTATAACGTCATATAATAAGGCGACATGACGTATAACGTCACATAGAATTACGTCATAACGTATAACGTCATATACAATTACGGTTTAACGTATAACGTCAAAAGAGTAATGCGTCATATCCTATAACGCCATATAGTAATTGCGTCATAACGTATAACGTCATATAGTAATGCGTCATAACGTATAACGCCATATAGTAATACGTCATAACTTACAAGGTCATATAGTAATGCGTCATAACGTATAACGTCATATAGTATTGCGTCATGACGAATAATGTCATATAATAAGGCGACATGACGTATAACGTCATATAGTAATGCGTCATAACGTATAACGCCATATAGTAATGCGTCATAACGTATAACGTCATATAGTAATGCGTCATAACGTATAACGCCATATAGTAATGCGTCATAACGTATAACGTCATATAGTATTGCGTCATGACGAATAATGTCATATAATAAGGCGACATGACGTATAACGTCATATAGTAATGCGTCATAACGTATAACGTCATATAGTAATGTGTCATAACGTATAACGCCATATAGTAATGCGTCATAACGTATAACGTCATATAGTAATACGTCATAACGTATAACGTCATATAGTATTGCGTCATGACGAATAATGTCATATAATAAGGCGACATGACGTATAACGTCATATAGTAATGCGTCATAACGTATAACGCCATATAGTAATGCGTCATAACGTATAACGTCATATAGTAATGCGTCATAACGTATAACGCCATATAGTAATGCGTCATAACGTATAACGTCATATAGTATTGCGTCATGACGAATAATGTCATATAATAAGGCGACATGACGTATAACGTCATATAGTAATGCGTCATAACGTATAACGTCATATAGTAATGTGTCATAACGTATAACGCCATATAGTAATGCGTCATAACGTATAACGTCATATAGTAATACGTCATAACGTATAACGTCATATAGTATTGCGTCATGACGAATAATGTCATATAATAAGGCGACATGACGTATAACGTCATATAGTAATGCGTCATAACGTATAACGCCATAAAGCAATGCGTTATAACGAATAACGTCATATAGTAATGCGTCATAACGTATAACGCCATATAGTAATGCGTCATAACGTATAACATCATATAGTATTGCGTCATGACGTATAACGTCATATAGTAATGCGTCATAACGTATATCGTCATAGAGTAATGCGTCATAACGTATAACGTCATATAGTATTGCGTCATGACGAATAATGTCATATAATAAGGCGACATGACGTATAACGTCATATAGTAATGCGTCATAACGTATAACGTCATATAGTAATGCGTCATAACGTATAACGCCATATAGTAATGCGTCATAACGTATAACGTCATATAGTAATGCGGCATAACGTATAACGCCATATAGTAATGCGTCATAACGTATAACATCATATAGTATTGCGTCATGACGTATAACGTCATATAGTAATGCGTCATAACGTATATCGTCATAGAGTAATGCGTCATAACGTATAACGTCATATAGTATTGCGTCATGACGAATAATGTCATATAATAAGGCGACATGACGTATAACGTCATATAGTAATGCGTCATAACGTATAACGTCATATAGTAATGCGTCATAACGTATAACGCCATATAGTAATGCGTCATAACGTATAACGTCATATAGTATTGCGTCATAACATCTAACGCCATATAGTAATGCGTCATAACGTATAACGTCATATAGTAATGCGTCATAACGTATAACGTCATATAGAACTCCGGCATAACGTATATCATCATATAGTAATACGTCATAACTTACAAGGTCATATAGTAATGCGTCATAACGTATAACGTCATATAGTATTGCGTCATGACGTATAACGTCATATAAGGTGACATGACGTATAACGTCATATAGAATTACGGCATAACGTATAACGTCACATAGTAAAACGTCATAACGTATAACGTCATATAGTAATACGTCATTACGTATAACGTCATATAGTATTGCGTCATGACGAATAATGTCATATAACAAGGCGACATGACGTATAACGTCATATAGTAATGCGTCATAACGTATAACGTCACATAGAACTCCGGCATAACGTATATCATCATATAGTAATACGTCATAACTTACAAGGTCATATAGTAATGCGTCATAGCGTATAACGTCATATAGTATTGCGTCATGACGTATAACGTCATATAAGGTGACATGACGTATAACGTCATATAGAATTACGGCATAACGTATAACGTCACATAGTAAAACGTCATAACGTATAACGTCATATAGTAATACGTCATTACGTATAACGTCATATAGTATTGCGTCATGACGAATAATGTCATATAATAAGGCGACATGACGTATAACGTCATATAGTAATGCGTCATAACGTATAACGTCATATAGTAATGTGTCATAGCGTATAACGCCATATAGTAATGCGTCATAACGTATAACGTCATATAGTAATACGTCATAACGTATAACGTCACATAGTAAAACGTCATAACGTATAACGTCATATAGTAATACGTCATAACGTATAACGTCATATAGTATTGCGTCATGACGAATAATGTCATATAATAAGGCGACATGACGTATAACGTCATATAGTAATGCGTCATAACGTATAACGTCATATAGTAATGCGTCATAACGTATAACGCCATATAGTAATGCGTCATAACGTATAACGTCATATAGTAATACGTCATAACGTATAACGTCATATAGTATTGCGTCATGACGAATAACGCCATATAGTAATGCGTCATAACATATAACGTCATATAGTATTGCGTCATAACGTATAACGTCATATAGTAATGCGTCATAACGTATAACGCCATATAGTAATGCGTCATAACATATAACGTCATATAGTAATGTGTCATAACGTATAACGCCATATAGTAATGCGTCATAACGTATAACGTCATATAGTAATACGTCATAACGTATAACGTCATATAGTATTGCGTCATGACGAATAATGTCATATAATAAGGCGACATGACGTATAACGTCATATAGTAGTGCGTCATAACGTATAACGCCATATAGCAATGTGTTATAACGAATAACGTCATATAGTAATGCGTCATAACGTATAACGTCATATAGTAATACGTCATTACGTATAACGTCATATAGTATTGCGTCATGACGAATAATGTCATATAATAAGGCGACATGACGTATAACGTCATATAGTAATGCGTCATAACGTATAACGTCATATAGTAATGTGTCATAGCGTATAACGCCATATAGTAATGCGTCATAACGTATAACGTCATATAGTAATACGTCATAACGTATAACGTCACATAGTAAAACGTCATAACGTATAACGTCATATAGTAATACGTCATAACGTATAACGTCATATAGTATTGCGTCATGACGAATAATGTCATATAATAAGGCGACATGACGTATAACGTCATATAGTAATGCGTCATAACGTATAACGTCATATAGAACTCCGGCATAACGTATATCGTCATATAGTAATGCGTCATAACGTATAACGTCATATAGTAATGTGTCATAACGTATAACGCCATATAGTAATGCGTCATAACGTATAACGTCATATAGTAATACGTCATAACGTATAACGTCATATAGTATTGCGTCATGACGAATAATGTCATATAATAAGGCGACATGACGTATAACGTCATATAGTAGTGCGTCATAACGTATAACGCCATATAGCAATGTGTTATAACGAATAACGTCATATAGTATTGCGTCATGACGTATAACGTCATATAAGGTGACATGACGTATAACGTCATATAGAATTACGGCATAACGTATAACGTCACATAGTAAAACGTCATAACGTATAACGTCATATAGTAATACGTCATTACGTATAACGTCATATAGTATTGCGTCATGACGAATAATGTCATATAATAAGGCGACATGACGTATAACGTCATATAGTAATGCGTCATAACGTATAACGTCATATAGTAATGTGTCATAGCGTATAACGCCATATAGTAATGCGTCATAACGTATAACGTCATATAGTAATACGTCATAACGTATAACGTCACATAGTAAAACGTCATAACGTATAACGTCATATAGTAATACGTCATAACGTATAACGTCATATAGTATTGCGTCATGACGAATAATGTCATATAATAAGGCGACATGACGTATAACGTCATATAGTAATGCGTCATAACGTATAACGTCATATAGTAATGCGTCATAACGTATAACGCCATATAGTAATGCGTCATAACGTATAACGTCATATAGTAATACGTCATAACGTATAACGTCATATAGTATTGCGTCATGACGAATAACGCCATATAGTAATGCGTCATAACATATAACGTCATATAGTATTGCGTCATAACGTATAACGTCATATAGTAATGCGTCATAACGTATAACGCCATATAGTAATGCGTCATAACATATAACGTCATATAGTAATGTGTCATAACGTATAACGCCATATAGTAATACGTCATAACGTATAACGTCATATAGTAATACGTCATAACGTATAACGTCATATAGTATTGCGTCATGACGAATAATGTCATATAATAAGGCGACATGACGTATAACGTCATATAGTAGTGCGTCATAACGTATAACGCCATATAGCAATGTGTTATAACGAATAACGTCATATAGTAATGCGTCATAACGTATAACGCCATATAGTAATGCGTCATAACGTATAACGCCATATAGTAATGCGTCATAACATATAACGTCATATAGTAATGTGTCATAACGTATAACGCCATATAGTAATACGTCATAACGTATAACGTCATATAGTAATACGTCATAACGTATAACGTCATATAGTATTGCGTCATGACGAATAATGTCATATAATAAGGCGACATGACGTATAACGTCATATAGTAGTGCGTCATAACGTATAACGCCATATAGCAATGTGTTATAACGAATAACGTCATATAGTAATGCGTCATAACGTATAACGCCATATAGTAATGCGTCATAACGTATAACGTCATATAGTATTGCGTCATGACGTATAACGTCATATAATAAGGCGACATGACGTATAACGTCATATAGAATTACGTCATAACGTATAACGTCATATACAATTACGGTTTAACGTATAACGTCAAAAGAGTAATGCGTCATATCCTATAACGCCATATAGTAATTGCGTCATAACGTATAACGTCATATAGTAATGCGTCATAACGTATAACGCCATATAGTAATACGTCATAACTTACAAGGTCATATAGTAATGCGTCATAACGTATAACGTCATATAGTATTGCGTCATGACGAATAATGTCATATAATAAGGCGACATGACGTATAACGTCATATAGTAATGCGTCATAACGTATAACGCCATATAGTAATGCGTCATAACGTATAACGTCATATAGTAATGCGTCATAACGTATAACGCCATATAGTAATGCGTCATAACGTATAACGTCATATAGTATTGCGTCATGACGAATAATGTCATATAATAAGGCGACATGACGTATAACGTCATATAGTAATGCGTCATAACGTATAACGTCATATAGTAATGTGTCATAACGTATAACGCCATATAGTAATGCGTCATAACGTATAACGTCATAGAGTAATACGTCATAACGTATAACGTCATATAGTATTGCGTCATGACGAATAATGTCATATAATAAGGCGACATGACGTATAACGTCATATAGTAATGCGTCATAACGTATAACGTCATATAGTAATGCGTCATAACGTATAACGCCATATAGTAATGCGTCATAACGTATAACGTCATATAGTATTGCGTCATAACATCTAACGCCATATAGTAATGCGTCATAACGTATAACGTCATATAGTAATGCGTCATAACGTATAACGCCATATAGTAATGCGTCATAACGTATAACATCATATAGTATTGCGTCATGACGTATAACGTCATATAGTAATGCGTCATAACGTATATCGTCATAGAGTAATGCGTCATAACGTATAACGTCATATAGTATTGCGTCATGACGAATAATGTCATATAATAAGGCGACATGACGTATAACGTCATATAGTAATGCGTCATAACGTATAACGTCATATAGTAATGCGTCATAACGTATAACGCCATATAGTAATGCGTCATAACGTATAACGTCATATAGTATTGCGTCATAACATCTAACGCCATATAGTAATGCGTCATAACGTATAACGTCATATAGTAATGCGTCATAACGTATAACGTCATATAGAACTCCGGCATAACGTATATCGTCATATAGTAATACGTCATAACTTACAAGGTCATATAGTAATGCGTCATAACGTATAACGTCATATAGTATTGCGTCATGACGTATAACGTCATATAAGGTGACATGACGTATAACGTCATATAGAATTACGGCATAACGTATAACGTCACATAGTAAAACGTCATAACGTATAACGTCATATAGTAATACGTCATTACGTATAACGTCATATAGTATTGCGTCATGACGAATAATGTCATATAATAAGGCGACATGACGTATAACGTCATATAGAATTACGTCATAACGTATAACGTCATATACAATTACGGTTTAACGTATAACGTCAAAAGAGTAATGCGTCATATCCTATAACGCCATATAGTAATTGCGTCATAACGTATAACGACGTATAGAATTCCGGCATAACGTATATCGTCATATAGTAATACGTCATAACTTACAAGGTCATATAGTAATGCGTCATAACGTATAACGTCATATAGTATTGCATCATGGCGTATAACGTCATATAATAAGGTGACATGACGTATAACGTCATATAGAATTACGGCATAACGTATAACGTCACATAGTAAAACGTCATAACGTATAACGTCATATAGTAATACGTCATAACGTATAACGTCATATAGTATTGCGTCATGACGAATAATGTCATATAATAAGGCGACATGACGTATATCGTCATATAGTAATGCGTCATAACGTATATCGTCATATAGTAATGCGTCATAACGTATAACGCCATATAGTAATGCGTCATAACGTATAACGTCATATAGTAATACGTCATAACGTATAACGTCATATAGTATTGCGTCATGACGAATAATGTCATATAATGAGGCGACATGACGTATAACGTCATATAGTAATGCGTCATAACGTATAACGCCATATAGTAATGCGTCATAACGTATAACGTCATATAGTATTGCGTCATGACGAATAATGTCACATAGTAAAACGTCATAACGTATAACGTCATATAGTAGTGCGTCATAACGTATAACGCCATATAGCAATGTGTTATAACGAATAACGTCATATAGTATTGCGTCATGACGTATAACGTCATATAAGGTGACATGACGTATAACGTCATATAGAATTACGGCATAACGTATAACGTCACATAGTAAAACGTCATAACGTATAACGTCATATAGTAATACGTCATTACGTATAACGTCATATAGTATTGCGTCATGACGAATAATGTCATATAATAAGGCGACATGACGTATAACGTCATATAGTAATGCGTCATAACGTATAACGTCATATAGTAATGTGTCATAGCGTATAACGCCATATAGTAATGCGTCATAACGTATAACGTCATATAGTAATACGTCATAACGTATAACGTCACATAGTAAAACGTCATAACGTATAACGTCATATAGTAATACGTCATAACGTATAACGTCATATAGTATTGCGTCATGACGAATAATGTCATATAATAAGGCGACATGACGTATAACGTCATATAGTAATGCGTCATAACGTATAACGTCATATAGTAATGCGTCATAACGTATAACGCCATATAGTAATACGTCATAACGTATAACGTCATATAGTAATACGTCATAACGTATAACGTCATATAGTATTGCGTCATGACGAATAACGCCATATAGTAATGCGTCATAACATATAACGTCATATAGTATTGCGTCATAACGTATAACGTCATATCGTAATGCGTCATAACGTATAACGCCATATAGTAATGCGTCATAACATATAACGTCATATAGTAATGTGTCATAACGTATAACGCCATATAGTAATACGTCATAACGTATAACGTCATATAGTAATACGTCATAACGTATAACGTCATATAGTATTGCGTCATGACGAATAATGTCATATAATAAGGCGACATGACGTATAACGTCATATAGTAGTGCGTCATAACGTATAACGCCATATAGCAATGTGTTATAACGAATAACGTCATATAGTAATGCGTCATAACGTATAACGCCATATAGTAATGCGTCATAACGTATAACGTCATATAGTATTGCGTCATGACGTATAACGTCATATAATAAGGCGACATGACGTATAACGTCATATAGAATTACGTCATAACGTATAACGTCATATACAATTACGGTTTAACGTATAACGTCAAAAGAGTAATGCGTCATATCCTATAACGCCATATAGTAATTGCGTCATAACGTATAACGTCATATAGTAATGCGTCATAACGTATAACGCCATATAGTAATACGTCATAACTTACAAGGTCATATAGTAATGCGTCATAACGTATAACGTCATATAGTATTGCGTCATGACGAATAATGTCATATAATAAGGCGACATGACGTATAACGTCATATAGTAATGCGTCATAACGTATAACGCCATATAGTAATGCGTCATAACGTATAACGTCATATAGTAATGCGTCATAACGTATAACGCCATATAGTAATGCGTCATAACGTATAACGTCATATAGTATTGCGTCATGACGAATAATGTCATATAATAAGGCGACATGACGTATAACGTCATATAGTAATGCGTCATAACGTATAACGTCATATAGTAATGTGTCATAACGTATAACGCCATATAGTAATGCGTCATAACGTATAACGTCATATAGTAATACGTCATAACGTATAACGTCATATAGTATTGCGTCATGACGAATAATGTCATATAATAAGGCGACATGACGTATAACGTCATATAGTAATGCGTCATAACGTATATCGTCATAGAGTAATGCGTCATAACGTATAACGTCATATAGTATTGCGTCATGACGAATAATGTCATATAATAAGGCGACATGACGTATAACGTCATATAGTAATGCGTCATAACGTATAACGTCATATAGTAATGCGTCATAACGTATAACGCCATATAGTAATGCGTCATAACGTATAACGTCATATAGTATTGCGTCATAACATCTAACGCCATATAGTAATGCGTCATAACGTATAACGTCATATAGTAATGCGTCATATCGTATAACGCCATATAGTAATGCGTCATAACGTATAACATCATATAGTATTGCGTCATGACGTATAACGTCATATAGTAATGCGTCATAACGTATATCGTCATAGAGTAATGCGTCATAACGTATAACGTCATATAGTATTGCGTCATGACGAATAATGTCATATAATAAGGCGACATGACGTATAACGTCATATAGTAATGCGTCATAACGTATAACGTCATATAGTAATGCGTCATAACGTATAACGCCATATAGTAATGCGTCATAACGTATAACGTCATATAGTATTGCGTCATAACATCTAACGCCATATAGTAATGCGTCATAACGTATAACGTCATATAGTAATGCGTCATAACGTATAACGTCATATAGAACTCCGGCATAACGTATATCGTCATATAGTAATACGTCATAACTTACAAGGTCATATAGTAATGCGTCATAACGTATAACGTCATATAGTATTGCGTCATGACGTATAACGTCATATAAGGTGACATGACGTATAACGTCATATAGAATTACGGCATAACGTATAACGTCACATAGTAAAACGTCATAACGTATAACGTCATATAGTAATACGTCATTACGTATAACGTCATATAGTATTGCGTCATGACGAATAATGTCATATAATAAGGCGACATGACGTATAACGTCATATAGAATTACGTCATAACGTATAACGTCATATACAATTACGGTTTAACGTATAACGTCAAAAGAGTAATGCGTCATATCCTATAACGCCATATAGTAATTGCGTCATAACGTATAACGACGTATAGAATTCCGGCATAACGTATATCGTCATATAGTAATACGTCATAACTTACAAGGTCATATAGTAATGCGTCATAACGTATAACGTCATATAGTATTGCATCATGGCGTATAACGTCATATAATAAGGTGACATGACGTATAACGTCATATAGAATTACGGCATAACGTATAACGTCACATAGTAAAACGTCATAACGTATAACGTCATATAGTAATACGTCATAACGTATAACGTCATATAGTATTGCGTCATGACGAATAATGTCATATAATAAGGCGACATGACGTATATCGTCATATAGTAATGCGTCATAACGTATAACGTCATATAGTAATGCGTCATAACGTATAACGCCATATAGTAATGCGTCATAACGTATAACGTCATATAGTAATACGTCATAACGTATAACGTCATATAGTATTGCGTCATGACGAATAATGTCATATAATGAGGCGACATGACGTATAACGTCATATAGTAATGCGTCATAACGTATAACGCCATATAGTAATGCGTCATAACGTATAACGTCATATAGTAATGCGTCATAACGTATAACGCCATATAGTAATGCGTCATAACGTATAACGTCATATAGTATTGAGTCATGACGAATAATGTCATATAATAAGGCGACATGACGTATAACGTCATATAGTAATGCGTCATAACGTATAACGTCATATAGTAATGTGTCATAACGTATAACGCCATATAGTAATGCGTCATAACGTATAACGTCATATAGTAATACGTCATAACGTATAAAGTCATATAGTATTGCGTCATGACGAATAATGTCATATAATAAGGCGACATGACGTATAACGTCATATAGAATTACGTCATAACGTATAACGTCATATACAAATACGGTTTAACGTATAACGTCAAAAGAGTAATGCGTCATATCCTATAACGCCATATAGTAATTGCGTCATAACGTATAACGTCATATAGAACTCCGGCATAACGTATATCGTCATATAGTAATACGTCATAACTTACAAGGTCATATAGTAATGCGTCATAACGTATAACGTCATATAGTATTGCGTCATGACGTATAACGTCATATAAGGTGACATGACGTATAACGTCATATAGAATTACGGCATAACGTATAACGTCACATAGTAAAACGTCATAACGTATAACGTCATATAGTAATACGTCATTACGTATAACGTCATATAGTATTGCGTCATGACGAATAATGTCATATAATAAGGCGACATGACGTATAACGTCATATAGTAATGCGTCATAACGTATAACGTCATATAGTAATGTGTCATAGCGTATAACGCCATATAGTAATGCGTCATAACGTATAACGTCATATAGTAATACGTCATAACGTATAACGTCACATAGTAAAACGTCATAACGTATAACGTCATATAGTAATACGTCATAACGTATAACGTCATATAGTATTGCGTCATGACGAATAATGTCATATAATAAGGCGACATGACGTATAACGTCATATAGTAATGCGTCATAACGTATAACGTCATATAGTAATGCGTCATAACGTATAACGCCATATAGTAATGCGTCATAACGTATAACGCCATATAGTAATGCGTCATAACATATAACGTCATATAGTATTGCGTCATAACGTCTAACGCCATATAGCAATGCGTCATAACGTATAACGTCATATAGTAATGCGTCATACCGTATAGCGTCATATAGAATTCCGGTTTAACGTATAACGCCATATAGCAATGCGTCATAACGTATAACGTCACATAGTAATACGTCTTAACGTATAAAGTCATATAGAATACCGGGTTAACGTATAACGCCATATAGCAATGCGTCATAACGTATAACGTCATACAGAATTACGGTTTTACGTATAACGCCATATAGCAATGCGTCATAACGTATAACGTTATACAGAATTACGGTTTAACGTATAAAGTCATATAGTAATGCGTCATAACGTATAACGCCATATAGTAATGCGTCATAACGTATAACATCATATAGTATTGCGTCATGACGTATAACGTCATATAGTAATGCGTCATAACGTATATCGTCATAGAGTAATGCGTCATAACGTATAACGTCATATAGTATTGCGTCATGACGAATAATGTCATATAATAAGGCGACATGACGTATAACGTCATATAGTAATGTGTCATAAAGTATAACGTCATATAGAATTCCGGTTTAACGTATAACGCCACATAGCAATGCGCCATAACGTATAACGTCACATGGTAATACGTCTTAACGTATAAAGACATATAGAATTCCGCGATAACGTATAACGTCACATAGTAAAACGTCATAACGTATAACGTCATATAGTAATACGTCATTACGTATAACGTCATATAGTATTGCGTCATGACGAATAATGTCATATAATAAGGCGACATGACGTATAACGTCATATAGTAATGCGTCATAACGTATAACGTCATATAGTAATGTGTCATAGCGTATAACGCCATATAGTAATGCGTCATAACGTATAACGTCATATAGTAATACGTCATAACGTATAACGTCACATAGTAAAACGTCATAACGTATAACGTCATATAGTAATACGTCATAACGTATAACGTCATATAGTATTGCGTCATGACGAATAATGTCATATAATAAGGCGACATGACGTATAACGTCATATAGTAATGCGTCATAACGTATAACGTCATATAGTAATGCGTCATAACGTATAACGCCATATAGTAATGCGTCATAACGTATAACGCCATATAGTAATGCGTCATAACATATAACGTCATATAGTATTGCGTCATAACGTCTAACGCCATATAGCAATGCGTCATAACGTATAACGTCATATAGTAATGCGTCATACCGTATAGCGTCATATAGAATTCCGGTTTAACGTATAACGCCATATAGCAATGCGTCATAACGTATAACGTCACATAGTAATACGTCTTAACGTATAAAGTCATATAGAATACCGGGTTAACGTATAACGCCATATAGCAATGCGTCATAACGTATAACGTCATACAGAATTACGGTTTTACGTATAACGCCATATAGCAATGCGTCATAACGTATAACGTTATACAGAATTACGGTTTAACGTATAAAGTCATATAGTAATGCGTCATAACGTATAACGCCATATAGTAATGCGTCATAACGTATAACATCATATAGTATTGCGTCATGACGTATAACGTCATATAGTAATGCGTCATAACGTATATCGTCATAGAGTAATGCGTCATAACGTATAACGTCATATAGTATTGCGTCATGACGAATAATGTCATATAATAAGGCGACATGACGTATAACGTCATATAGTAATGTGTCATAAAGTATAACGTCATATAGAATTCCGGTTTAACGTATAACGCCACATAGCAATGCGCCATAACGTATAACGTCACATGGTAATACGTCTTAACGTATAAAGACATATAGAATTCCGCGATAACGTATAACGTCATATAGTAATGCGTCATAACGTATAACGCCATATAGCAATGCGTCATAACGTATAACGCCATATAGCAATGCGTTATAACGAATAACGTCATATAGTAATGCGTCATAACGTATAACGCCATATAGTAATGCGTCATAACGTATAACGTCATATAGTAATGCGTCATAACGTATAACGCCATATAGTAATGCGTCATAACATATAACGTCATATAGTATTGCGTCATAACGTCTAACGCCATATAGCAATGCGTCATAACGTATAACGTCACATGGTAATACGTCTTAACGTATAAAGACATATAGAATTCCGGGATAACGTATAACGTCATATAGTAATGCGTCATAACGTATAGCGCCATATAGCAATGCGTCATAACGTATAACGACGTATAGAATTCCGGCATAACGTATATCGTCATATAGTAATACGTCATAACTTACAAGGTCATATAGTAATGCGTCATAACGTATAACGTCATATAGTATTGCATCATGGCGTATAACGTCATATAATAAGGTGTCATGACGTATAACGTCATATAGAATTACGGCATAACGTATAACGTCACATAGTAAAACGTCATAACGTATAACGTCATATAGTAATACGTCATAACGTATAACGTCATATAGTATTGCGTCATGACGAATAATGTCATATAATAAGGCGACATGACGTATAACGTCATATAGTAATGCGTCATAACGTATAACGTCATATAGAATTACGGCATAACGTATAACGTCACATAGTAAAACGTCATAACGTATAACGTCATATAGTAATACGTCATTACGTATAACGTCATATAGTATTGCGTCATGACGAATAATGTCATATAATAAGGCGACATGACGTATAACGTCATATAGTAATGCGTCATAACGTATAACGTCATATAGTAATGTGTCATAGCGTATAACGCCATATAGTAATGCGTCATAACGTATAACGTCATATAGTAATACGTCATAACGTATAACGTCACATAGTAAAACGTCATAACGTATAACGTCATATAGTAATACGTCATAACGTATAACGTCATATAGTATTGCGTCATGACGAATAATGTCATATAATAAGGCGACATGACGTATAACGTCATATAGTAATGCGTCATAACGTATAACGTCATATAGTAATGCGTCATAACGTATAACGCCATATAGTAATGCGTCATAACGTATAACGCCATATAGTAATGCGTCATAACATATAACGTCATATAGTATTGCGTCATAACGTCTAACGCCATATAGCAATGCGTCATAACGTATAACGTCATATAGTAATGCGTCATACCGTATAGCGTCATATAGAATTCCGGTTTAACGTATAACGCCATATAGCAATGCGTCATAACGTATAACGTCACATAGTAATACGTCTTAACGTATAAAGTCATATAGAATACCGGGTTAACGTATAACGCCATATAGCAATGCGTCATAACGTATAACGTCATACAGAATTACGGTTTTACGTATAACGCCATATAGCAATGCGTCATAACGTATAACGTTATACAGAATTACGGTTTAACGTATAAAGTCATATAGTAATGCGTCATAACGTATAACGCCATATAGTAATGCGTCATAACGTATAACATCATATAGTATTGCGTCATGACGTATAACGTCATATAGTAATGCGTCATAACGTATATCGTCATAGAGTAATGCGTCATAACGTATAACGTCATATAGTATTGCGTCATGACGAATAATGTCATATAATAAGGCGACATGACGTATAACGTCATATAGTAATGTGTCATAAAGTATAACGTCATATAGAATTCCGGTTTAACGTATAACGCCACATAGCAATGCGCCATAACGTATAACGTCACATGGTAATACGTCTTAACGTATAAAGACATATAGAATTCCGCGATAACGTATAACGTCACATAGTAAAACGTCATAACGTATAACGTCATATAGTAATACGTCATTACGTATAACGTCATATAGTATTGCGTCATGACGAATAATGTCATATAATAAGGCGACATGACGTATAACGTCATATAGTAATGCGTCATAACGTATAACGTCATATAGTAATGTGTCATAGCGTATAACGCCATATAGTAATGCGTCATAACGTATAACGTCATATAGTAATACGTCATAACGTATAACGTCACATAGTAAAACGTCATAACGTATAACGTCATATAGTAATACGTCATAACGTATAACGTCATATAGTATTGCGTCATGACGAATAATGTCATATAATAAGGCGACATGACGTATAACGTCATATAGTAATGCGTCATAACGTATAACGTCATATAGTAATGCGTCATAACGTATAACGCCATATAGTAATGCGTCATAACGTATAACGCCATATAGTAATGCGTCATAACATATAACGTCATATAGTATTGCGTCATAACGTCTAACGCCATATAGCAATGCGTCATAACGTATAACGTCATATAGTAATGCGTCATACCGTATAGCGTCATATAGAATTCCGGTTTAACGTATAACGCCATATAGCAATGCGTCATAACGTATAACGTCACATAGTAATACGTCTTAACGTATAAAGTCATATAGAATACCGGGTTAACGTATAACGCCATATAGCAATGCGTCATAACGTATAACGTCATACAGAATTACGGTTTTACGTATAACGCCATATAGCAATGCGTCATAACGTATAACGTTATACAGAATTACGGTTTAACGTATAAAGTCATATAGTAATGCGTCATAACGTATAACGCCATATAGTAATGCGTCATAACGTATAACATCATATAGTATTGCGTCATGACGTATAACGTCATATAGTAATGCGTCATAACGTATATCGTCATAGAGTAATGCGTCATAACGTATAACGTCATATAGTATTGCGTCATGACGAATAATGTCATATAATAAGGCGACATGACGTATAACGTCATATAGTAATGTGTCATAAAGTATAACGTCATATAGAATTCCGGTTTAACGTATAACGCCACATAGCAATGCGCCATAACGTATAACGTCACATGGTAATACGTCTTAACGTATAAAGACATATAGAATTCCGCGATAACGTATAACGTCATATAGTAATGCGTCATAACGTATAACGCCATATAGCAATGCGTCATAACGTATAACGCCATATAGCAATGCGTTATAACGAATAACGTCATATAGTAATGCGTCATAACGTATAACGCCATATAGTAATGCGTCATAACGTATAACGTCATATAGTAATGCGTCATAACGTATAACGCCATATAGTAATGCGTCATAACATATAACGTCATATAGTATTGCGTCATAACGTCTAACGCCATATAGCAATGCGTCATAACGTATAACGTCACATGGTAATACGTCTTAACGTATAAAGACATATAGAATTCCGGGATAACGTATAACGTCATATAGTAATGCGTCATAACGTATAGCGCCATATAGCAATGCGTCATAACGTATAACGACGTATAGAATTCCGGCATAACGTATATCGTCATATAGTAATACGTCATAACTTACAAGGTCATATAGTAATGCGTCATAACGTATAACGTCATATAGTATTGCATCATGGCGTATAACGTCATATAATAAGGTGTCATGACGTATAACGTCATATAGAATTACGGCATAACGTATAACGTCACATAGTAAAACGTCATAACGTATAACGTCATATAGTAATACGTCATAACGTATAACGTCATATAGTATTGCGTCATGACGAATAATGTCATATAATAAGGCGACATGACGTATAACGTCATATAGTAATGCGTCATAACGTATAACGTCATATAGTAATGCGTCATAACGTATAACGCCATATAGTAATGCGTCATAACGTATAACGTCATATAGTAATACGTCATAACGTATAACGTCATATAGTATTGCGTCATGACGAATAATGTCATATAATAAGGCGACATGACGTATAACGTCATATAGTAATGCGTCATAACGTATAACGCCATATAGTAATGCGTCATAACGTATAACGTCATATAGTAATGCGTCATAACGTATAACGCCATATAGTAATGCGTCATAACGTATAACGTCATATAGTAATACGTCATAACGTATAACGTCATATAGTATTGCGTCATGACGAATAACGCCATATAGTAATGCGTCATAACATATAACGTCATATAGTATTGCGTCATAACGTATAACGTCATATAGTAATGCGTCATAACGTATAACGCCATATAGTAATGCGTCATAACATATAACGTCATATAGTAATGTGTCATAACGTATAACGCCATATAGTAATGCGTCATAACGTATAACGTCATATAGTAATACGTCATAACGTATAACGTCATATAGTATTGCGTCATGACGAATAATGTCATATAATAAGGCGACATGACGTATAACGTCATATAGTAGTGCGTCATAACGTATAACGCCATATAGCAATGTGTTATAACGAATAACGTCATATAGTAATGCGTCATAACGTATAACGCCATATAGTAATGCGTCATAACGTATAACGTCATATAGTATTGCGTCATGACGTATAACGTCATATAATAAGGCGACATGACGTATAACGTCATATAGAATTACGTCATAACGTATAACGTCATATACAATTACGGTTTAACGTATAACGTCAAAAGAGTAATGCGTCATATCCTATAACGCCATATAGTAATTGCGTCATAACGTATAACGTCATATAGTAATGCGTCATAACGTATAACGCCATATAGTAATACGTCATAACTTACAAGGTCATATAGTAATGCGTCATAACGTATAACGTCATATAGTATTGCGTCATGACGAATAATGTCATATAATAAGGCGACATGACGTATAACGTCATATAGTAATGCGTCATAACGTATAACGCCATATAGTAATGCGTCATAACGTATAACGTCATATAGTAATGCGTCATAACGTATAACGCCATATAGTAATGCGTCATAACGTATAACGTCATATAGTATTGCGTCATGACGAATAATGTCATATAATAAGGCGACATGACGTATAACGTCATATAGTAATGCGTCATAACGTATAACGTCATATAGTAATGTGTCATAACGTATAACGCCATATAGTAATGCGTCATAACGTATAACGTCATATAGTAATACGTCATAACGTATAACGTCATATAGTATTGCGTCATGACGAATAATGTCATATAATAAGGCGACATGACGTATAACGTCATATAGTAATGCGTCATAACGTATAACGCCATATAGCAATGCGTTATAACGAATAACGTCATATAGTAATGCGTCATAACGTATAACGCCATATAGTAATGCGTCATAACGTATAACATCATATAGTATTGCGTCATGACGTATAACGTCATATAGTAATGCGTCATAACGTATATCGCCATAGAGTAATGCGTCATAACGTATAACGTCATATAGTATTGCGTCATGACGAATAATGTCATATAATAAGGCGACATGACGTATAACGTCATATAGTAATGCGTCATAACGTATAACGTCATATAGTAATGCGTCATAACGTATAACGCCATATAGTAATGCGTCATAACGTATAACGTCATATAGTATTGCGTCATAACATCTAACGCCATATAGTAATGCGTCATAACGTATAACGTCTTATAGTAATGCGTCATAACGTATAACGCCATATAGCGATGCGTCATAACGTATAACGCCATATAGCAATGCGTTATAACGAATAACGTCATATAGTAATGCGTCATAACGTATAACGCCATATAGTAATGCGTCATAACGTATAACGTCATATAGTATTGCGTCATGACGTATAACGTCATATAATAAGGCGACATGACGTATAACGTCATATAGAATTACGTCATAACGTATAACGTCATATACAATTACGGTTTAACGTATAACGTCAAAAGAGTAATGCGTCATATCCTATAACGCCATATAGTAATTGCGTCATAACGTATAACGACGTATAGAATTCCGGCATAACGTATATCGTCACATAGTAATACGTCATAACTTACAAGGTCATATAGTAATGCGTCATAACGTATAACGTCATATAGTATTGCATCATGGCGTATAACGTCATATAATAAGGAGACATGACGTATAACGTCATATAGAATTACGGCATAACGTATAACGTCACATAGTAAAACGTCATAACGTATAACGTCATATAGTAATACGTCATAACGTATAACGTCATATAGTATTGCGTCATGACGAATAATGTCATATAATAAGGCGACATGACGTATAACGTCATATAGTAATGCGTCATAACGTATAACGTCATATAGTAATGCGTCATAACGTATAACGCCATATAGTAATGCGTCATAACGTATAACGTCATATAGTAATACGTCATAACGTATAACGTCATATAGTATTGCGTCATGACGAATAATGTCATATAATAAGGCGACATGACGTATAACGTCATATAGTAATGCGTCATAACGTATAACGCCATATAGTAATGCGTCATAACGTATAACGTCATATAGTAATGCGTCATAACGTATAACGCCATATAGTAATGCGTCATAACGTATAACGTCATATAGTATTGAGTCATGACGAATAATGTCATATAATAAGGCGACATGACGTATAACGTCATATAGTAATGCGTCATAACGTATAACGTCATATAGTAATGTGTCATAACGTATAACGCCATATAGTAATGCGTCATAACGTATAACGTCATATAGTAATACGTCATAACGTATAACGTCATATAGTATTGCGTCATGACGAATAATGTCATATAATAAGGCGACATGACGTATAACGTCATATAGTAATGCGTCATAACGTATAACGCCATATAGCAATGCGTTATAACGAATAACGTCATATAGTAATGCGTCATAACGTATAACGCCATATAGTGATGCGTCATAACGTATAACGTCATATAGCATTGCGTCATGACGTATAACGTCATATATTAAGGCGACATGACGTATAACGTCATATAATAAGGCGACATGACGTATAACGTCATATAGCATTACGTCATAACGTATAACGTCATATACAAATACGGTTTAACGTATAACGTCAAAAGAGTAATGCGTCATATCCTATAACGCCATATAGTAATTGCGTCATAACGTATAACGTCATATAGAACTCCGGCATAACGTATATCGTCATATAGTAATACGTCATAACTTACAAGGTCATATAGTAATGCGTCATAACGTATAACGTCATATAGTATTGCGTCATGACGTATAACGTCATATAAGGTGACATGACGTATAACGTCATATAGAATTACGGCATAACGTATAACGTCACATAGTAAAACGTCATAACGTATAACGTCATATAGTAATACGTCATTACGTATAACGTCATATAGTATTGCGTCATGACGAATAATGTCATATAATAAGGCGACATGACGTATAACGTCATATAGTAATGCGTCATAACGTATAACGTCATATAGTAATGTGTCATAGCGTATAACGCCATATAGTAATGCGTCATAACGTATAACGTCATATAGTAATACTTCAGAACGTATAACGTCACATAGTAAAACGTCATAACGTATAACGTCATATAGTAATACGTCATAACGTATAACGTCATATAGTATTGCGTCATGACGAATAATGTCATATAATAAGGCGACATGACGTATAACGTCATATAGTAATGCGTCATAACGTATAACGTCATATAGTAATGCGTCATAACGTATAACGCCATATAGTAATGCGTCATAACGTATAACGTCATATAGTAATACGTCATAACGTATAACGTCATATAGTATTGCGTCATGACGAATAACGCCATATAGTAATGCGTCATAACATATAACGTCATATAGTATTGCGTCATAACGTATAACGTCATATAGTAATGCGTCATAACGTATAACGCCATATAGTAATGCGTCATAACATATAACGTCATATAGTAATGTGTCATAACGTATAACGCCATATAGTAATGCGTCATAACGTATAACGTCATATAGTAATACGTCATAACGTATAACGTCATATAGTATTGCGTCATGACGAATAATGTCATATAATAAGGCGACATGACGTATAACGTCATATAGAATTACGTCATAACGTATAACGTCATATACAATTACGGTTTAACGTATAACGTCAAAAGAGTAATGCGTCATATCCTATAACGCCATATAGTAATTGCGTCATAACGTATAACGTCATATAGTAATGCGTCATAACGTATAACGCCATATAGTAATACTTCATAACTTACAAGGTCATATAGTAATGCGTCATAACGTATAACGTCATATAGTATTGCGTCATGACGAATAATGTCATATAATAAGGCGACATGACGTATAACGTCATATAGTAATGCGTCATAACGTATAACGCCATATAGTAATGCGTCATAACGTATAACGTCATATAGTAATGCGTCATAACGTATAACGCCATATAGTAATGCGTCATAACGTATAACGTCATATAGTATTGCGTCATGACGAATAATGTCATATAATAAGGCGACATGACGTATAACGTCATATAGTAATGCGTCATAACGTATAACGTCATATAGTAATGCGTCATAACGTATATCGCCATAGAGTAATGCGTCATAACGTATAACGTCATATAGTATTGCGTCATGACGAATAATGTCATATAATAAGGCGACATGACGTATAACGTCATATAGTAATGCGTCATAACGTATAACGTCATATAGTAATGCGTCATAACGTATAACGCCATATAGTAATGCGTCATAACGTATAACGTCATATAGTATTGCGTCATAACATCTAACGCCATATAGTAATGCGTCATAACGTATAACGTCATATAGTAATGCGTCATAACGTATAACGCCATATAGCGATGCGTCATAACGTATAACGCCATATAGCAATGCGTTATAACGAATAACGTCATATAGTAATGCGTCATAACGTATAACGCCATATAGTAATGCGTCATAACGTATAACGTCATATAGTATTGCGTCATGACGTATAACGTCATATAATAAGGCGACATGACGTATAACGTCATATAGAATTACGTCATAACGTATAACGTCATATACAATTACGGTGTAACGTATAACGTCAAAAGAGTAATGCGTCATATCCTATAACGCCATATAGTAATTGCGTCATAACGTATAACGTCATATAGTAATGCGTCATAACGTATAACGCCATATAGTAATACGTCATAACTTACAAGGTCATATAGTAATGCGTCATAACGTATAACGTCATATAGTATTGCGTCATGACGAATAATGTCATATAATAAGGCGACATGACGTATAACGTCATATAGTAATGCGTCATAACGTATAACGCCATATAGTAATGCGTCATAACGTATAACGTCATATAGTAATGCGTCATAACGTATAACGCCATATAGTAATGCGTCATAACGTATAACGTCATATAGTATTGCGTCATGACGAATAATGTCATATAATAAGGCGACATGACGTATAACGTCATATAGTAATGCGTCATAACGTATAACGTCATATAGTAATGTGTCATAACGTATAACGCCATATAGTAATGCGTCATAACGTATAACGTCATATAGTAATACGTCATAACGTATAACGTCATATAGTATTGCGTCATGACGAATAATGTCATATAATAAGGCGACATGACGTATAACGTCATATAGTAATGCGTCATAACGTATAACGCCATATAGCAATGCGTTATAACGAATAACGTCATATAGTAATGCGTCATAACGTATAACGCCATATAGTAATGCGTCATAACGTATAACATCATATAGTATTGCGTCATGACGTATAACGTCATATAGTAATGCGTCATAACGTATATCGCCATAGAGTAATGCGTCATAACGTATAACGTCATATAGTATTGCGTCATGACGAATAATGTCATATAATAAGGCGACATGACGTATAACGTCATATAGTAATGCGTCATAACGTATAACGTCATATAGTAATGCGTCATAACGTATAACGCCATATAGTAATGCGTCATAACGTATAACGTCATATAGTATTGCGTCATAACATCTAACGCCATATAGTAATGCGTCATAACGTATAACGTCTTATAGTAATGCGTCATAACGTATAACGCCATATAGCGATGCGTCATAACGTATAACGCCATATAGCAATGCGTTATAACGAATAACGTCATATAGTAATGCGTCATAACGTATAACGCCATATAGTAATGCGTCATAACGTATAACGTCATATAGTATTGCGTCATGACGTATAACGTCATATAATAAGGCGACATGACGTATAACGTCATATAGAATTACGTCATAACGTATAACGTCATATACAATTACGGTTTAACGTATAACGTCAAAAGAGTAATGCGTCATATCCTATAACGCCATATAGTAATTGCGTCATAACGTATAACGACGTATAGAATTCCGGCATAACGTATATCGTCATATAGTAATACGTCATAACTTACAAGGTCATATAGTAATGCGTCATAACGTATAACGTCATATAGTATTGCATCATGGCGTATAACGTCATATAATAAGGAGACATGACGTATAACGTCATATAGAATTACGGCATAACGTATAACGTCACATAGTAAAACGTCATAACGTATAACGTCATATAGTAATACGTCATAACGTATAACGTCATATAGTATTGCGTCATGACGAATAATGTCATATAATAAGGCGACATGACGTATAACGTCATATAGTAATGCGTCATAACGTATAACGTCATATAGTAATGCGTCATAACGTATAACGCCATATAGTAATGCGTCATAACGTATAACGTCATATAGTAATACGTCATAACGTATAACGTCATATAGTATTGCGTCATGACGAATAATGTCATATAATAAGGCGACATGACGTATAACGTCATATAGTAATGCGTCATAACGTATATCGCCATAGAGTAATGCGTCATAACGTATAACGTCATATAGTATTGCGTCATGACGAATAATGTCATATAATAAGGCGACATGACGTATAACGTCATATAGTAATGCGTCATAACGTATAACGTCATATAGTAATGCGTCATAACGTATAACGCCATATAGTAATGCGTCATAACGTATAACGTCATATAGTATTGCGTCATAACATCTAACGCCATATAGTAATGCGTCATAACGTATAACGTCTTATAGTAATGCGTCATAACGTATAACGCCATATAGCGATGCGTCATAACGTATAACGCCATATAGCAATGCGTTATAACGAATAACGTCATATAGTAATGCGTCATAACGTATAACGCCATATAGTAATGCGTCATAACGTATAACGTCATATAGTATTGCGTCATGACGTATAACGTCATATAATAAGGCGACATGACGTATAACGTCATATAGAATTACGTCATAACGTATAACGTCATATACAATTACGGTTTAACGTATAACGTCAAAAGAGTAATGCGTCATATCCTATAACGCCATATAGTAATTGCGTCATAACGTATAACGACGTATAGAATTCCGGCATAACGTATATCGTCATATAGTAATACGTCATAACTTACAAGGTCATATAGTAATGCGTCATAACGTATAACGTCATATAGTATTGCATCATGGCGTATAACGTCATATAATAAGGAGACATGACGTATAACGTCATATAGAATTACGGCATAACGTATAACGTCACATAGTAAAACGTCATAACGTATAACGTCATATAGTAATACGTCATAACGTATAACGTCATATAGTATTGCGTCATGACGAATAATGTCATATAATAAGGCGACATGACGTATAACGTCATATAGTAATGCGTCATAACGTATAACGTCATATAGTAATGCGTCATAACGTATAACGCCATATAGTAATGCGTCATAACGTATAACGTCATATAGTAATACGTCATAACGTATAACGTCATATAGTATTGCGTCATGACGAATAATGTCATATAATAAGGCGACATGACGTATAACGTCATATAGTAATGCGTCATAACGTATAACGCCATATAGTAATGCGTCATAACGTATAACGTCATATAGTAATGCGTCATAACGTATAACGCCATATAGTAATGCGTCATAACGTATAACGTCATATAGTATTGAGTCATGACGAATAATGTCATATAATAAGGCGACATGACGTATAACGTCATATAGTAATGCGTCATAACGTATAACGTCATATAGTAATGTGTCATAACGTATAACGCCATATAGTAATGCGTCATAACGTATAACGTCATATAGTAATACGTCATAACGTATAACGTCATATAGTATTGCGTCATGACGAATAATGTCATATAATAAGGCGACATGACGTATAACGTCATATAGTAATGCGTCATAACGTATAACGCCATATAGCAATGCGTTATAACGAATAACGTCATATAGTAATGCGTCATAACGTATAACGCCATATAGTGATGCGTCATAACGTATAACGTCATATAGCATTGCGTCATGACGTATAACGTCATATATTAAGGCGACATGACGTATAACGTCATATAATAAGGCGACATGACGTATAACGTCATATAGCATTACGTCATAACGTATAACGTCATATACAAATACGGTTTAACGTATAACGTCAAAAGAGTAATGCGTCATATCCTATAACGCCATATAGTAATTGCGTCATAACGTATAACGTCATATAGAACTCCGGCATAACGTATATCGTCATATAGTAATACGTCATAACTTACAAGGTCATATAGTAATGCGTCATAACGTATAACGTCATATCGTATTGCGTCATGACGTATAACGTCATATAAGGTGACATGACGTATAACGTCATATAGAATTACGGCATAACGTATAACGTCACATAGTAAAACGTCATAACGTATAACGTCATATAGTAATACGTCATTACGTATAACGTCATATAGTATTGCGTCATGACGAATAATGTCATATAATAAGGCGACATGACGTATAACGTCATATAGTAATGCGTCATAACGTATAACGTCATATAGTAATGTGTCATAACGTATAACGCCATATAGTAATGCGTCATAACGTATAACGTCATATAGTAATACGTCATAACGTATAACGTCATATAGTATTGCGTCATGACGAATAATGTCATATAATAAGGCGACATGACGTATAACGTCATATAGTAATGCGTCATAACGTATAACGCCATATAGCAATGCGTTATAACGAATAACGTCATATAGTAATGCGTCATAACGTATAACGCCATATAGTAATGCGTCATAACGTATAACATCATATAGTATTGCGTCATGACGTATAACGTCATATAGTAATGCGTCATAACGTATATCGCCATAGAGTAATGCGTCATAACGTATAACGTCATATAGTATTGCGTCATGACGAATAATGTCATATAATAAGGCGACATGACGTATAACGTCATATAGTAATGCGTCATAACGTATAACGTCATATAGTAATGCGTCATAACGTATAACGCCATATAGTAATGCGTCATAACGTATAACGTCATATAGTATTGCGTCATAACATCTAACGCCATATAGTAATGCGTCATAACGTATAACGTCTTATAGTAATGCGTCATAACGTATAACGCCATATAGCGATGCGTCATAACGTATAACGCCATATAGCAATGCGTTATAACGAATAACGTCATATAGTAATGCGTCATAACGTATAACGCCATATAGTAATGCGTCATAACGTATAACGTCATATAGTATTGCGTCATGACGTATAACGTCATATAATAAGGCGACATGACGTATAACGTCATATAGAATTACGTCATAACGTATAACGTCATATACAATTACGGTTTAACGTATAACGTCAAAAGAGTAATGCGTCATATCCTATAACGCCATATAGTAATTGCGTCATAACGTATAACGACGTATAGAATTCCGGCATAACGTATATCGTCATATAGTAATACGTCATAACTTACAAGGTCATATAGTAATGCGTCATAACGTATAACGTCATATAGTATTGCATCATGGCGTATAACGTCATATAATAAGGAGACATGACGTATAACGTCATATAGAATTACGGCATAACGTATAACGTCACATAGTAAAACGTCATAACGTATAACGTCATATAGTAATACGTCATAACGTATAACGTCATATAGTATTGCGTCATGACGAATAATGTCATATAATAAGGCGACATGACGTATAACGTCATATAGTAATGCGTCATAACGTATAACGTCATATAGTAATGCGTCATAACGTATAACGCCATATAGTAATGCGTCATAACGTATAACGTCATATAGTAATACGTCATAACGTATAACGTCATATAGTATTGCGTCATGACGAATAATGTCATATAATAAGGCGACATGACGTATAACGTCATATAGTAATGCGTCATAACGTATATCGCCATAGAGTAATGCGTCATAACGTATAACGTCATATAGTATTGCGTCATGACGAATAATGTCATATAATAAGGCGACATGACGTATAACGTCATATAGTAATGCGTCATAACGTATAACGTCATATAGTAATGCGTCATAACGTATAACGCCATATAGTAATGCGTCATAACGTATAACGTCATATAGTATTGCGTCATAACATCTAACGCCATATAGTAATGCGTCATAACGTATAACGTCTTATAGTAATGCGTCATAACGTATAACGCCATATAGCGATGCGTCATAACGTATAACGCCATATAGCAATGCGTTATAACGAATAACGTCATATAGTAATGCGTCATAACGTATAACGCCATATAGTAATGCGTCATAACGTATAACGTCATATAGTATTGCGTCATGACGTATAACGTCATATAATAAGGCGACATGACGTATAACGTCATATAGAATTACGTCATAACGTATAACGTCATATACAATTACGGCATAACGTATAACGTCACATAGTAAAACGTCATAACGTATAACGTCATATAGTAATACGTCATAACGTATAACGTCATATAGTATTGCGTCATGACGAATAATGTCATATAATAAGGCGACATGACGTATAACGTCATATAGTAATGCGTCATAACGTATAACGTCATATAGTAATGCGTCATAACGTATAACGCCATATAGTAATGCGTCATAACGTATAACGTCATATAGTAATACGTCATAACGTATAACGTCATATAGTATTGCGTCATGACGAATAATGTCATATAATAAGGCGACATGACGTATAACGTCATATAGTAATGCGTCATAACGTATAACGCCATATAGTAATGCGTCATAACGTATAACGTCATATAGTAATGCGTCATAACGTATAACGCCATATAGTAATGCGTCATAACGTATAACGTCATATAGTATTGAGTCATGACGAATAATGTCATATAATAAGGCGACATGACGTATAACGTCATATAGTAATGCGTCATAACGTATAACGTCATATAGTAATGTGTCATAACGTATAACGCCATATAGTAATGCGTCATAACGTATAACGTCATATAGTAATACGTCATAACGTATAACGTCATATAGTATTGCGTCATGACGAATAATGTCATATAATAAGGCGACATGACGTATAACGTCATATAGTAATGCGTCATAACGTATAACGCCATATAGCAATGCGTTATAACGAATAACGTCATATAGTAATGCGTCATAACGTATAACGCCATATAGTGATGCGTCATAACGTATAACGTCATATAGCATTGCGTCATGACGTATAACGTCATATATTAAGGCGACATGACGTATAACGTCATATAATAAGGCGACATGACGTATAACGTCATATAGCATTACGTCATAACGTATAACGTCATATACAAATACGGTTTAACGTATAACGTCAAAAGAGTAATGCGTCATATCCTATAACGCCATATAGTAATTGCGTCATAACGTATAACGTCATATAGAACTCCGGCATAACGTATATCGTCATATAGTAATACGTCATAACTTACAAGGTCATATAGTAATGCGTCATAACGTATAACGTCATATCGTATTGCGTCATGACGTATAACGTCATATAAGGTGACATGACGTATAACGTCATATAGAATTACGGCATAACGTATAACGTCACATAGTAAAACGTCATAACGTATAACGTCATATAGTAATACGTCATTACGTATAACGTCATATAGTATTGCGTCATGACGAATAATGTCATATAATAAGGCGACATGACGTATAACGTCATATAGTAATGCGTCATAACGTATAACGTCATATAGTAATGTGTCATAGCGTATAACGCCATATAGTAATGCGTCATAACGTATAACGTCATATAGTAATACTTCAGAACGTATAACGTCACATAGTAAAACGTCATAACGTATAACGTCATATAGTAATACGTCATAACGTATAACGTCATATAGTATTGCGTCATGACGAATAATGTCATATAATAAGGCGACATGACGTATAACGTCATATAGTAATGCGTCATAACGTATAACGTCATATAGTAATGCGTCATAACGTATAACGCCATATAGTAATGCGTCATAACGTATAACGTCATATAGTAATACGTCATAACGTATAACGTCATATAGTATTGCGTCATGACGAATAACGCCATATAGTAATGCGTCATAACATATAACGTCATATAGTATTGCGTCATAACGTATAACGTCATATAGTAATGCGTCATAACGTATAACGCCATATAGTAATGCGTCATAACATATAACGTCATATAGTAATGTGTCATAACGTATAACGCCATATAGTAATGCGTCATAACGTATAACGTCATATAGTAATACGTCATAACGTATAACGTCATATAGTATTGCGTCATGACGAATAATGTCATATAATAAGGCGACATGACGTATAACGTCATATAGAATTACGTCATAACGTATAACGTCATATACAATTACGGTTTAACGTATAACGTCAAAAGAGTAATGCGTCATATCCTATAACGCCATATAGTAATTGCGTCATAACGTATAACGTCATATAGTAATGCGTCATAACGTATAACGCCATATAGTAATACTTCATAACTTACAAGGTCATATAGTAATGCGTCATAACGTATAACGTCATATAGTATTGCGTCATGACGAATAATGTCATATAATAAGGCGACATGACGTATAACGTCATATAGTAATGCGTCATAACGTATAACGCCATATAGTAATGCGTCATAACGTATAACGTCATATAGTAATGCGTCATAACGTATAACGCCATATAGTAATGCGTCATAACGTATAACGTCATATAGTATTGCGTCATGACGAATAATGTCATATAATAAGGCGACATGACGTATAACGTCATATAGTAATGCGTCATAACGTATAACGTCATATAGTAATGCGTCATAACGTATATCGCCATAGAGTAATGCGTCATAACGTATAACGTCATATAGTATTGCGTCATGACGAATAATGTCATATAATAAGGCGACATGACGTATAACGTCATATAGTAATGCGTCATAACGTATAACGTCATATAGTAATGCGTCATAACGTATAACGCCATATAGTAATGCGTCATAACGTATAACGTCATATAGTATTGCGTCATAACATCTAACGCCATATAGTAATGCGTCATAACGTATAACGTCATATAGTAATGCGTCATAACGTATAACGCCATATAGCGATGCGTCATAACGTATAACGCCATATAGCAATGCGTTATAACGAATAACGTCATATAGTAATGCGTCATAACGTATAACGCCATATAGTAATGCGTCATAACGTATAACGTCATATAGTATTGCGTCATGACGTATAACGTCATATAATAAGGCGACATGACGTATAACGTCATATAGAATTACGTCATAACGTATAACGTCATATACAATTACGGTGTAACGTATAACGTCAAAAGAGTAATGCGTCATATCCTATAACGCCATATAGTAATTGCGTCATAACGTATAACGTCATATAGTATTGCGTCATGACGAATAATGTCATATAATAAGGCGACATGACGTATAACGTCATATAGTAATGCGTCATAACGTATAACGCCATATAGTAATGCGTCATAACGTATAACGTCATATAGTAATGCGTCATAACGTATAACGCCATATAGTAATGCGTCATAACGTATAACGTCATATAGTATTGAGTCATGACGAATAATGTCATATAATAAGGCGACATGACGTATAACGTCATATAGTAATGCGTCATAACGTATAACGTCATATAGTAATGTGTCATAACGTATAACGCCATATAGTAATGCGTCATAACGTATAACGTCATATAGTAATACGTCATAACGTATAACGTCATATAGTATTGCGTCATGACGAATAATGTCATATAATAAGGCGACATGACGTATAACGTCATATAGTAATGCGTCATAACGTATAACGCCATATAGCAATGCGTTATAACGAATAACGTCATATAGTAATGCGTCATAACGTATAACGCCATATAGTAATGCGTCATAACGTATAACGTCATATAGCATTGCGTCATGACGTATAACGTCATATAATAAGGCGACATGACGTATAACGTCATATAGCATTACGTCATAACGTATAACGTCATATACAAATACGGTTTAACGTATAACGTCAAAAGAGTAATGCGTCATATCCTATAACACCATATAGTAATTGCGTCATAACGTATAACGTCATATAGAACTCCGGCATAACGTATATCGTCATATAGTAATACGTCATAACTTACAAGGTCATATAGTAATGCGTCATAACGTATAACGTCATATAGTATTGCGTCATGACGTATAACGTCATATAAGGTGACATGACGTATAACGTCATATAGAATTACGGCATAACGTATAACGTCACATAGTAAAACGTCATAACGTATAACGTCATATAGTAATACGTCATTACGTATAACGTCATATAGTATTGCGTCATGACGAATAATGTCATATAATAAGGCGACATGACGTATAACGTCATATAGTAATGCGTCATAACGTATAACGTCATATAGTAATGTGTCATAGCGTATAACGCCATATAGTAATGCGTCATAACGTATAACGTCATATAGTAATACGTCATAACGTATAACGTCACATAGTAAAACGTCATAACGTATAACGTCATATAGTAATACGTCATAACGTATAACGTCATATAGTAATGCGTCATAGCGTATAACGCCATATAGTAATGCGTCATAACGTATAACGTCATATAGTAATACGTCATAACGTATAACGTCACATAGTAAAACGTCATAACGTATAACGTCATATAGTAATTCGTCATAACGTATAACGTCATATAGTATTGCGTCATGACGAATAATGTCATATAATAAGGCGACATGACGTATAACGTCATATAGTAATGCGTCATAACGTATAACGTCATATAGTAATGCGTCATAACGTATAACGCCATATAGTAATGCGTCATAACGTATAACGTCATATAGTAATACGTCATAACGTATAACGTCATATAGTATTGCGTCATGACGAATAACGCCATATAGTAATGCGTCATAACATATAACGTCATATAGTATTGCGTCATAACGTATAACGTCATATAGTAATGCGTCATAACGTATAACGCCATATAGTAATGCGTCATAACATATAACGTCATATAGTAATGTGTCATAACGTATAACGCCATATAGTAATGCGTCATAACGTATAACGTCATATAGTAATACGTCATAACGTATAACGTCATATAGTATTGCGTCATGACGAATAATGTCATATAATAAGGCGACATGACGTATAACGTCATATAGTAGTGCGTCATAACGTATAACGCCATATAGCAATGTGTTATAACGAATAACGTCATATAGTAATGCGTCATAACGTATAACGCCATATAGTAATGCGTCATAACGTATAACGTCATATAGTATTGCGTCATGATGTATAACGTCATATAATAAGGCGACATGACGTATAACGTCATATAGAATTACGTCATAACGTATAACGTCATATACAATTACGGTTTAACGTATAACGTCAAAAGAGTAATGCGTCATATCCTATAACGCCATATAGTAATTGCGTCATAACGTATAACGTCATATAGTAATGCGTCATAACGTATAACGCCATATAGTAATACGTCATAACTTACAAGGTCATATAGTAATGCGTCATAACGTATAACGTCATATAGTATTGCGTCATGACGAATAATGTCATATAATAAGGCGACATGACGTATAACGTCATATAGTAATGCGTCATAACGTATAACGCCATATAGTAATGCGTCATAACGTATAACGTCATATAGTAATGCGTCATAACGTATAACGCCATATAGTAATGCGTCATAACGTATAACGTCATATAGTATTGCGTCATGACGAATAATGTCATATAATAAGGCGACATGACGTATAACGTCATATAGTAATGCGTCATAACGTATAACGTCATATAGTAATGTGTCATAACGTATAACGCCATATAGTAATGCGTCATAACGTATAACGTCATATAGTAATACGTCATAACGTATAACGTCATATAGTATTGCGTCATGACGAATAATGTCATATAATAAGGCGACATGACGTATAACGTCATATAGTAATGCGTCATAACGTATAACGCCATATAGCAATGCGTCATAACGTATAACATCATATAGTATTGCGTCATGACGTATAACGTCATATAGTAATGCGTCATAACGTATATCGCCATAGAGTAATGCGTCATAACGTATAACGTCATATAGTATTGCGTCATGACGAATAATGTCATATAATAAGGCGACATGACGTATAACGTCATATAGTAATGCGTCATAACGTATAACGTCATATAGTAATGCGTCATAACGTATAACGCCATATAGTAATGCGTCATAACGTATAACGTCATATAGTATTGCGTCATAACATCTAACGCCATATAGTAATGCGTCATAACGTATAACGTCATATAGTAATGCGTCATAACGTATAACGCCATATAGCGATGCGTCATAACGTATAACGCCATATAGCAATGCGTTATAACGAATAACGTCATATAGTAATGCGTCATAACGTATAACGCCATATAGTAATGCGTCATAACGTATAACGTCATATAGTATTGCGTCATGACGTAAAACGTCATATAATAAGGCGACATGACGTATAACGTCATATAGAATTACGTCATAACGTATAACGTCATATACAATTACGGTTTAACGTATAACGTCAAAAGAGTAATGCGTCATATCCTATAACGCCATATAGTAATTGCGTCATAACGTATAACGACGTATAGAATTCCGGCATAACGTATATCGTCATATAGTAATACGTCATAACTTACAAGGTCATATAGTAATGCGTCATAACGTATAACGTCATATAGTACTGCATCATGGCGTATAACGTCATATAATAAGGAGACATGACGTATAACGTCATATAGAATTACGGCATAACGTATAACGTCACATAGTAAAACGTCATAACGTATAACGTCATATAGTAATACGTCATAACGTATAACGTCATATAGTATTGCGTCATGACGAATAATGTCATGTAATAAGGCGACATGACGTATAACGTCATATAGTAATGCGTCATAACGTATAACGTCATATAGTAATGCGTCATAACGTATAACGCCATATAGTAATGCGTCATAACGTATAACGTCATATAGTAATACGTCATAACGTATAACGTCATATAGTATTGCGTCATGACGAATAATGTCATATAATAAGGCGACATGACGTATAACGTCATATAGTAATGCGTCATAACGTATAACGCCATATAGTAATGCGTCATAACGTATAACGTCATATAGTAATGCGTCATAACGTATAACGCCATATAGTAATGCGTCATAACGTATAACGTCATATAGTATTGAGTCATGACGAATAATGTCATATAATAAGGCGACATGACGTATAACGTCATATAGTAATGCGTCATAACGTATAACGTCATATAGTAATGTGTCATAACGTATAACGCCATATAGTAATGCGTCATAACGTATAACGTCATATAGTAATACGTCATAACGTATAACGTCATATAGTATTGCGTCATGACGAATAATGTCATATAATAAGGCGACATGACGTATAACGTCATATAGTAATGCGTCATAACGTATAACGCCATATAGCAATGCGTTATAACGAATAACGTCATATAGTAATGCGTCATAACGTATAACGCCATATAGTAATGCGTCATAACGTATAACGTCATATAGCATTGCGTCATGACGTATAACGTCATATAATAAGGCGACATGACGTATAACGTCATATAGCATTACGTCATAACGTATAACGTCATATACAAATACGGTTTAACGTATAACGTCAAAAGAGTAATGCGTCATATCCTATAACGCCATATAGTAATTGCGTCATAACGTATAACGTCATATAGAACTCCGGCATAACGTATATCGTCATATAGTAATACGTCATAACTTACAAGGTCATATAGTAATGCGTCATAACGTATAACGTCATATAGTATTGCGTCATGACGTATAACGTCATATAAGGTGACATGACGTATAACGTCATATAGAATTACGGCATAACGTATAACGTCACATAGTAAAACGTCATAACGTATAACGTCATATAGTAATACGTCATTACGTATAACGTCATATAGTATTGCGTCATGACGAATAATGTCATATAATAAGGCGACATGACGTATAACGTCATATAGTAATGCGTCATAACGTATAACGTCATATAGTAATGTGTCATAGCGTATAACGCCATATAGTAATGCGTCATAACGTATAACGTCATATAGTAATACGTCATAACGTATAACGTCACATAGTAAAACGTCATAACGTATAACGTCATATAGTAATACGTCATAACGTATAACGTCATATAGTATTGCGTCATGACGAATAATGTCATATAATAAGGCGACATGACGTATAACGTCATATAGTAATGCGTCATAACGTATAACGTCATATAGTAATGCGTCATAACGTATAACGCCATATAGTAATGCGTCATAACGTATAACGTCATATAGTAATGCGTCATAACGTATAACGCCATATAGTAATGCGTCATAACGTATAACGTCATATAGTATTGAGTCATGACGAATAATGTCATATAATAAGGCGACATGACGTATAACGTCATATAGTAATGCGTCATAACGTATAACGTCATATAGTAATGTGTCATAACGTATAACGCCATATAGTAATGCGTCATAACGTATAACGTCATATAGTAATACGTCATAACGTATAACGTCATATAGTATTGCGTCATGACGAATAATGTCATATAATAAGGCGACATGACGTATAACGTCATATAGTAATGCGTCATAACGTATAACGCCATATAGCAATGCGTTATAACGAATAACGTCATATAGTAATGCGTCATAACGTATAACGCCATATAGTAATGCGTCATAACGTATAACGTCATATAGCATTGCGTCATGACGTATAACGTCATATAATAAGGCGACATGACGTATAACGTCATATAGCATTACGTCATAACGTATAACGTCATATACAAATACGGTTTAACGTATAACGTCAAAAGAGTAATGCGTCATATCCTATAACGCCATATAGTAATTGCGTCATAACGTATAACGTCATATAGAACTCCGGCATAACGTATATCGTCATATAGTAATACGTCATAACTTACAAGGTCATATAGTAATGCGTCATAACGTATAACGTCATATAGTATTGCGTCATGACGTATAACGTCATATAAGGTGACATGACGTATAACGTCATATAGAATTACGGCATAACGTATAACGTCACATAGTAAAACGTCATAACGTATAACGTCATATAGTAATACGTCATAACGTATAACGTCATATAGTATTGCGTCATGACGAATAATGTCATATAATAAGGCGACATGACGTATAACGTCATATAGTAATGCGTCATAACGTATAACGTCATATAGTATTGCGTCATGACGAATAACGCCATATAGTAATGCGTCATAACATATAACGTCATATAGTATTGCGTCATAACGTATAACGTCATATAGTAATACGTCATAACGTATAACGTCATATAGTAATACGTCATAACGTATAACGTCATACAGTATTGCGTCATGACGAATAATGTCATATAATAAGGCGACATGACGTATAACGTCATATAGTAGTGCGTCGTAACGTATAACGCCATATAGCAATGTGTTATAACGAATAACGTCATATAGTAATGCGTCATAACGTATAACGCCATATAGTAATGCGTCATAACGTATAACGTCATATAGTATTGCGTCATGACGTATAACGTCATATAATAAGGCGACATGACGTATAACGTCATATAGAATTACGTCATAACGTATAACGTCATATACAATTACGGTTTAACGTATAACGTCAAAAGAGTAATGCGTCATATCCTATAACGCCATATAGTAATTGCGTCATAACGTATAACGACGTATAGAATTCCGGCATAACGTATATCGTCATATAGTAATACGTCATAACTTACAAGGTCATATAGTAATGCGTCATAACGTATAACGTCATATAGTATTGCATCATTGCGTATAACGTCATATAATAAGGTGACATGACGTATAACGTCATATAGAATTACGGCATAACGTATAACGTCACATAGTAAAACGTCATAACGTATAACGTCATATAGTAATACGTCATAACGTATAACGTCATATAGTATTGCGTCATGACGAATAATGTCATATAATAAGGCGACATGACGTATAACGTCATATAGTAATGCGTCATAACGTATAACGTCATATAGTAATGCGTCATAACGTATAACGCCATATAGTAATGCGTCATAACGTATAACGTCATATAGTAATACGTCATAACGTATAACGTCATATAGTATTGCGTCATGACGAATAATGTCATATAATAAGGCGACATGACGTATAACGTCATATAGAATTACGGCATAACATATAACGTCATATAGTAATGTGTCATAACGTATAACGCCATATAGTAATGCGTCATAACGTATAACGTCATATAGTAATACGTCATAACGTATAACGTCATATAGTATTGCGTCATGACGAATAATGTCATATAATAAGGCGACATGACGTATAACGTCATATAGTAATGCGTCATAACGTATAACGCCATATAGCAATGCGTTATAACGAATAACGTCATATAGTAATGCGTCATAACGTATAACGCCATATAGTAATGCGTCATAACGTATAACGTCATATAGCATTGCGTCATGACGTATAACGTCATATAATAAGGCGACATGACGTATAACGTCATATAGCATTACGTCATAACGTATAACGTCATATACAAATACGGTTTAACGTATAACGTCAAAAGAGTAATGCGTCATATCCTATAACGCCATATAGTAATTGCGTCATAACGTATAACGTCATATAGAACTCCGGCATAACGTATATCGTCATATAGTAATACGTCATAACTTACAAGGTCATATAGTAATGCGTCATAACGTATAACGTCATATAGTATTGCGTCATGACGTATAACGTCATATAAGGTGACATGACGTATAACGTCATATAGAATTACGGCATAACGTATAACGTCACATAGTAAAACGTCATAACGTATAACGTCATATAGTAATACGTCATAACGTATAACGTCATATAGTATTGCGTCATGACGAATAATGTCATATAATAAGGCGACATGACGTATAACGTCATATAGTAATGCGTCATAACGTATAACGTCATATAGTATTGCGTCATGACGAATAACGCCATATAGTAATGCGTCATAACATATAACGTCATATAGTATTGCGTCATAACGTATAACGTCATATAGTAATACGTCATAACGTATAACGTCATATAGTAATACGTCATAACGTATAACGTCATACAGTATTGCGTCATGACGAATAATGTCATATAATAAGGCGACATGACGTATAACGTCATATAGTAGTGCGTCGTAACGTATAACGCCATATAGCAATGTGTTATAACGAATAACGTCATATAGTAATGCGTCATAACGTATAACGCCATATAGTAATGCGTCATAACGTATAACGTCATATAGTATTGCGTCATGACGTATAACGTCATATAATAAGGCGACATGACGTATAACGTCATATAGAATTACGTCATAACGTATAACGTCATATACAATTACGGTTTAACGTATAACGTCAAAAGAGTAATGCGTCATATCCTATAACGCCATATAGTAATTGCGTCATAACGTATAACGACGTATAGAATTCCGGCATAACGTATATCGTCATATAGTAATACGTCATAACTTACAAGGTCATATAGTAATGCGTCATAACGTATAACGTCATATAGTATTGCATCATTGCGTATAACGTCATATAATAAGGTGACATGACGTATAACGTCATATAGAATTACGGCATAACGTATAACGTCACATAGTAAAACGTCATAACGTATAACGTCATATAGTAATACGTCATAACGTATAACGTCATATAGTATTGCGTCATGACGAATAATGTCATATAATAAGGCGACATGACGTATAACGTCATATAGTAATGCGTCATAACGTATAACGTCATATAGTAATGCGTCATAACGTATAACGCCATATAGTAATGCGTCATAACGTATAACGTCATATAGTAATACGTCATAACGTATAACGTCATATAGTATTGCGTCATGACGAATAATGTCATATAATAAGGCGACATGACGTATAACGTCATATAGAATTACGGCATAACATATAACGTCATATAGTAATGTGTCATAACGTATAACGCCATATAGTAATGCGTCATAACGTATAACGTCATATAGTAATACGTCATAACGTATAACGTCATATAGTATTGCGTCATGACGAATAATGTCATATAATAAGGCGACATGACGTATAACGTCATATAGTAATGCGTCATAACGTATAACGCCATATAGCAATGCGTTATAACGAATAACGTCATATAGTAATGCGTCATAACGTATAACGCCATATAGTAATGCGTCATAACGTATAACGTCATATAGCATTGCGTCATGACGTATAACGTCATATAATAAGGCGACATGACGTATAACGTCATATAGCATTACGTCATAACGTATAACGTCATATACAAATACGGTTTAACGTATAACGTCAAAAGAGTAATGCGTCATATCCTATAACGCCATATAGTAATTGCGTCATAACGTATAACGTCATATAGATCTCCGGCATAACGTATATCGTCATATAGTAATACGTCATAACTTACAAGGTCATATAGTAATGCGTCATAACGTATAACGTCATATAGTATTGCGTCATGACGTATAACGTCATATAAGGTGACATGACGTATAACGTCATATAGAATTACGGCATAACGTATAACGTCACATAGTAAAACGTCATAACGTATAACGTCATATAGTAATACGTCATTACGTATAACGTCATATAGTATTGCGTCATGACGAATAATGTCATATAATAAGGCGACATGACGTATAACGTCATATAGTAATGCGTCATAACGTATAACGTCATATAGTAATGTGTCATAGCGTATAACGCCATATAGTAATGCGTCATAACGTATAACGTCATATAGTACTACGTCATAACGTATAACGTCGCATAGTAAAACGTCATAACGTATAACGTCATATAGTAATACGTCATAACGTATAACGTCATATAGTATTGCGTCATGACGAATAATGTCATATAATAAGGCGACATGACGTATAACGTCATATAGTAATGCGTCATAACGTATAACGTCATATAGTAATGCGTCATAACGTATAACGCCATATAGTAATGCGTCATAACGTATAACGTCATATAGTAATACGTCATAACGTATAACGTCATATAGTATTGCGTCATGACGAATAATGTCATATAATAAGGCGACATGACGCATAACGTCATATAGTAATGCGTCATAACGTATAACGCCATATAGTAATGCGTCATAACGTATAACGTCATATAGTAATGCGTCATAACGTATAACGCCATATAGTAATGCGTCATAACGTATAACGTCATATAGTATTGAGTCATGACGAATAATGTCATATAATAAGGCCACATGACGTATAACGTCATATAGTAATGCGTCATAACGTATAACGTCATATAGTAATGTGTCATAACGTATAACGCCATATAGTAATGCGTCATAACGTATAACGTCATATAGTAATACGTCATAACGTATAACGTCATATAGTATTGCGTCATGACGTATAACGTCATATAAGGTGACATGACGTATAACGTCATATAGAATTACGGCATAACGTATAACGTCACATAGTAAAACGTCATAACGTATAACGTCATATAGTAATACGTCATTACGTATAACGTCATATAGTATTGCGTCATGACGAATAATGTCATATAATAAGGCGACATGACGTATAACGTCATATAGTAATGCGTCATAGCGTATAACGTCATATAGTAATGTGTCATATCCTATAACGCCATATAGTAATTGCGTCATAACGTATAACGTCATATAGAACTCCGGCATAACGTATATCGTCATATAGTAATACGTCATCACTTACAAGGTCATATAGTAATGCGTCATAACGTATAACGTCATATAGTATTGCGTCATGACGTATAACATCATATAAGGTGACATGACGTATAACGTCATATAGAATTACGGCATAACGTATAACGTCACATAGTAAAACGTCATAACGTATAACGTCATATAGTAATACGTCATTACGTATAACGTCATATAGTATTGCGTCATGACGAATAATGTCATATAATAAGGCGACATGACGTATAACGTCATATAGTAATGCGTCATAACGTATAACGTCATATAGTAATGTGTCATAGCGTATAACGCCATATAGTAATGCGTCATAAAGTATAACGTCATATAGTAATACGTCATAACGTATAACGTCACATAGTAAAACGTCATAACGTATAACGTCATATAGTAATACGTCATAACGTATAACGTCATATAGTATTGCGTCATGACGAATAATGTCATATAATAAGGCGACATGACGTATAACGTCATATAGTAATGCGTCATAACGTATAACGTCATATAGTAATGCGTCATAACGTATAACGCCATATAGTAATGCGTCATAACGTATAACGTCATATAGTAATACGTCATAACGTATAACGTCATATAGTATTGCGTCATGACGAATAACGCCATATAGTAATGCGTCATAACATATAACGTCATATAGTATTGCGTCATAACGTATAACGTCATATAGTAATGCGTCATAACGTATAACGCCATATAGTAATGCGTCATAACATATAACGTCATATAGTAATGTGTCATAACGTATAACGCCATATAGTAATGCGTCATAACGTATAACGTCATATAGTAATACGTCATAACGTATAACGTCATATAGTATTGCGTCATGACGAATAATGTCATATAATAAGGCGACATGACGTATAACGTCATATAGTAGTGCGTCATAACGTATAACGCCATATAGCAATGTGTTATAACGAATAACGTCATATAGTAATGCGTCATAACGTATAACGCCATATAGTAATGCGTCATAACGTATAACGTCATATAGTATTGCGTCATGACGTATAACGTCATATAATAAGGCGACATGACGTATAACGTCATATAGAATTACGTCATAACGTATAACGTCATATACAATTACGGTTTAACGTATAACGTCAAAAGAGTAATGCGTCATATCCTATAACGCCATATAGTAATTGCGTCATAACGTATAACGTCATATAGTAATGCGTCATAACGTATAACGCCATATAGTAATACGTCATAACTTACAAGGTCATATAGTAATGCGTCATAACGTATAACGTCATATAGTATTGCGTCATGACGAATAATGTCATATAATAAGGCGACATGACGTATAACGTCATATAGTAATGCGTCATAACGTATAACGCCATATAGTAATGCGTCATAACGTATAACGTCATATAGTAATGCGTCATAACGTATAACGCCATATAGTAATGCGTCATAACGTATAACGTCATATAGTATTGCGTCATGACGAATAATGTCATATAATAAGGCGACATGACGTATAACGTCATATAGTAATGCGTCATAACGTATAACGTCATATAGTAATGTGTCATAACGTATAACGCCATATAGTAATGCGTCATAACGTATAACGTCATATAGTAATACGTCATAACGTATAACGTCATATAGTATTGCGTCATGACGAATAATGTCATATAATAAGGCGACATGACGTATAACGTCATATAGTAATGCGTCATAACGTATAACGCCATATAGCAATGCGTTATAACGAATAACGTCATATAGTAATGCGTCATAACGTATAACGTCATATAGTAATGTGTCATAACGTATAACGCCATATAGTAATGCGTCATAACGTATAACGTCATATAGTAATACGTCATAACGTATAACGTCATATAGTATTGCGTCATGACGAATAATGTCATATCATAAGGCGACATGACGTATAACGTCATATAGTAATGCGTCATAACGTATAACGTCATATAGTAATGTGTCATAACGTATAACGCCATATAGTAATGCGTCATAAAGTATAACGTCATATAGTAATATGTCATAACGTATAACGTCATATAGTATTGCGTCATGACGAATAATGTCATATAATAAGGCGACATGACGTATAACGTCATATAGTAATGCGTCATAACGTATAACGTCATATAGTAATGTGTCATAACGTATAACGCCATATAGTAATGCGTCATAACGTATAACGTCATATAGTAATACGTCATAACGTATAACGTCATATAGTATTGCGTCATGACGAATAATGTCATATAATAAGGCGACATGACGTATAACGTCATATAGTAATGCGTCATAACGTATAACATCATATAGTATTGCGTCATGACGTATAACGTCATATAGTAATGCGTCATAACGTATATCGTCATAGAGTAATGCGTCATAACGTATAACGTCATATAGTATTGCGTCATGAAGACTAATGTCATATAATAAGGCGACATGACGTATAACGTCATATAGAATTCCGGTTTAACGTATAACGCCATATAGCAATGCGTCATAACGTACAACGTCACATAGTAATACGTCTTAACGTATAAAGTCACATAGAATACCGGGTTAACGTATAACGCCATATAGCAATGCGTCATAACGTATAACGTCATATAGTAATGTGTCATGACGTATAACGTCATATAGTAATGCGTCATAACGTATAACGTCATATAGTAGTGTGTCATAACGTATAACGCCATATAGTAATGCGTCATAAAGTATAACGTCATATAGTAATACGTCATAACGTATAACGTCATATAGTATTGCGTCATGACGAATAATGTCATATAATAAGGCGACATGACGTATAACGTCATATAGTAATGCGTCATAACGTATAACGTCATATAGTAATACGTCATAACGTATAACGTCATATAGTATTGCGTCATGACGAATAATGTCATATCATAAGGCGACATGACGTATAACGTCATATAGTAATGCGTCATAACGTATAACGTCATATAGTAATGTGTCATAACGTATAACGCCATATAGTAATGCGTCATAAAGTATAACGTCATATAGTAATACGTCATAACGTATAACGTCATATAGTATTGCGTCATGACGAATAATGTCATATAATAAGGCGACATGACGTATAACGTCATATAGTAATGCGTCATAACGTATAACGTCATATAGTAATGTGTCATAACGTATAACGCCATATAGCAATGTGTTATAACGAATAACGTCATATAGTAATGCGTCATAACGTATAACGCCATATAGTAATGCGTCATAACGTATAACGTCATATAGTATTGCGTCATGACGTATAACGTCATATAATAAGGCGACATGACGTATAACGTCATATAGAATTACGTCATAACGTATAACGTCATATACAATTACGGTTTAACGTATAACGTCAAAAGAGTAATGCGTCATATCCTATAACGCCATATAGTAATTGCGTCATAACGTATAACGTCATATAGTAATGCGTCATAACGTATAACGCCATATAGTAATACGTCATAACTTACAAGGTCATATAGTAATGCGTCATAACGTATAACGTCATATAGTATTGCGTCATGACGAATAATGTCATATAATAAGGCGACATGACGTATAACGTCATATAGTAATGCGTCATAACGTATAACGCCATATAGTAATGCGTCATAACGTATAACGTCATATAGTAATGCGTCATAACGTATAACGCCATATAGTAATGCGTCATAACGTATAACGTCATATAGTATTGCGTCATGACGAATAATGTCATATAATAAGGCGACATGACGTATAACGTCATATAGTAATGCGTCATAACGTATAACGTCATATAGTAATGTGTCATAACGTATAACGCCATATAGTAATGCGTCATAACGTATAACGTCATATAGTAATACGTCATAACGTATAACGTCATATAGTATTGCGTCATGACGAATAATGTCATATAATAAGGCGACATGACGTATAACGTCATATAGTAATGCGTCATAACGTATAACGCCATATAGCAATGCGTTATAACGAATAACGTCATATAGTAATGCGTCATAACGTATAACGTCATATAGTATTGCGTCATGACGTATAACGTCATATAATAAGGCGACATGACGTATAACGTCATATAGAATTACGTCATAACGTATAACGTCATATACAATTACGGTTTAACGTATAACGTCAAAAGAGTAATGCGTCATATCCTATAACGCCATATAGTAATTGCGTCATAACGTATAACGTCATATAGTAATGCGTCATAACGTATAACGCCATATAGTAATACGTCATAACTTACAAGGTCATATAGTAATGCGTCATAACGTATAACGTCATATAGTATTGCGTCATGACGAATAATGTCATATAATAAGGCGACATGACGTATAACGTCATATAGTAATGCGTCATAACGTATAACGCCATATAGTAATGCGTCATAACGTATAACGTCATATAGTAATGCGTCATAACGTATAACGCCATATAGTAATGCGTCATAACGTATAACGTCATATAGTATTGCGTCATGACGAATAATGTCATATAATAAGGCGACATGACGTATAACGTCATATAGTAATGCGTCATAACGTATAACGTCATATAGTAATGTGTCATAACGTATAACGCCATATAGTAATGCGTCATAACGTATAACGTCATATAGTAATACGTCATAACGTATAACGTCATATAGTATTGCGTCATGACGAATAATGTCATATAATAAGGCGACATGACGTATAACGTCATATAGTAATGCGTCATAACGTATAACGCCATATAGCAATGCGTTATAACGAATAACGTCATATAGTAATGCGTCATAACGTATAACGTCATATAGTAATGTGTCATAACGTATAACGCCATATAGTAATGCGTCATAACGTATAACGTCATATAGTAATACGTCATAACGTATAACGTCATATAGTATTGCGTCATGACGAATAATGTCATATCATAAGGCGACATGACGTATAACGTCATATAGTAATGCGTCATAACGTATAACGTCATATAGTAATGTGTCATAACGTATAACGCCATATAGTAATGCGTCATAAAGTATAACGTCATATAGTAATACGTCATAACGTATAACGTCATATAGTATTGCGTCATGACGAATAATGTCATATAATAAGGCGACATGACGTATAACGTCATATAGTAATGCGTCATAACGTATAACGTCATATAGTAATGTGTCATAACGTATAACGCCATATAGTAATGCGTTATAACGAATAACGTCATATAGTAATGCGTCATAACGTATAACGCCATATAGTAATGCGTCATAACGTATAACGTCATATAGTAATGCGTCATAACGTATAACGCCATATAGTATTGCGTCATGACGAATAATGTCATATAATAAGGCGACATGACGTATAACGTCATATAGTAATGCGTCATAACGTATAACGCCATATAGCAATGTGTTATAACGAATAACGTCATATAGTAATGCGTCATAACGTATAACGCCATATAGTAATGCGTCATAACGTATAACGTCATATAGTATTGCGTCATGACGTATAACGTCATATAATAAGGCGACATGACGTATAACGTCATATAGAATTACGTGATAACGTATAACGTCATATAGTAATGCGTCATAACGTATAACGCCATATAGTAATGCGTCATAACATATAACGTCATATAGTAATGTGTCATAACGTATAACGCCATATAGTAATGCGTCATAACGTATAACGTCATATAGTAATACGTCATAACGTATAACGTCATATAGTATTGCGTCATGACGAATAATGTCATATAATAAGGCGACATGACGTATAACGTCATATAGTAGTGCGTCATAACGTATAACGCCATATAGCAATGTGTTATAACGAATAACGTCATATAGTAATGCGTCATAACGTATAACGCCATATAGTAATGCGTCATGACGTATAACGTCATATAGTATTGCGTCATGACGAATAATGTCATATAATAAGGCGACATGACGTATAACGTCATATAGTAATGCGTCATAACGTATAACATCATATAGTATTGCGTCATGACGTATAACGTCATATAGTAATGCGTCATAACGTATATCGTCATAGAGTAATGCGTCATAACGTATAACGTCATATAGTATTGCGTCATGAAGACTAATGTCATATAATAAGGCGACATGACGTATAACGTCATATAGAATTCCGGTTTAACGTGTAACGCCATATAGCAATGCGTCATAACGTACAACGTCACATAGTAATACGTCTTAACGTATAAAGTCACATAGAATACCGGGTTAACGTATAACGCCATATAGCAATGCGTCATAACGTATAACGTCATACAGAATTACGGTTTAACGTATGACGCCATATAGCAATGCGTCATAACGTATAACGTTATACAGAATTACGGTTTAACGTATAAAGTCATATAGTAATGCGTCATAACGTATAACGCCATATAGTAATGCGTCATAACGTATAACATCATATAGTATTGCGTCATGACGTATAACGTCATATAGTAATGCGTCATAACGTATATCGTCATAGAGTAATGCGTCATAACGTATAACGTCATATAGTATTGCGTCATGACGAATAATGTCATATAATAAGGCGACATGACGTATAACGTCATATAGTAATGCGTCATAACGTATAACGTCATATAGTAATGCGTCATAACGTATAACGCCATATAGTAATGCGTCATAACGTATAACGTCATATAGCATTGCGTCATAACATCTAACGCCATATAGTAATGCGTCATAACGTATAACGTCATATAGTAATGCGTCATAACGTATAACGCCATATAGCGATGCGTCATAACGTATAACGCCATATAGCAATGCGTTATAACGAATAACGTCATATAGTAATGCGTCATAACGTATAACGCCATATAGCGATGCGTCATAACGTATAACGCCATATAGCAATGCGTTATAACGAATAACGTCATATAGTAATGCGTCATAACGTATATCGTCATAGAGTAATGCGTCATAACGTATAACGTCATATACAATTACGGTTTAACGTATAACGTCAAAAGAGTAATGCGTCATATCCTATAACGCCATATAGTAATTGCGTCATAGCGTATAACGACGTATAGAATTCCGGCATAACGTATATCGTCATATAGTAATACGTCATAACTTACAAGGTCATATAGTAATGCGTCATAACGTATAACGTCATATAGTATTGCATCATGACGTATAACGTCATATAATAAGGTGACATGACGTATAACGTCATATAGAATTACGGCATAACGTATAACGTCACATAGTAAAACGTCATAACGTATAACGTCATATAGTAATACGTCATAACGTATAACGTCATATAGTATTGCGTCATGACGAATAATGTCATATAATAAGGCGACATGACGTATAACGTCATATAGTAATGCGTCATAACGTATAACGTCATATAGTAATGCGTCATAACGTATAACGCCATATAGTAATGCGTCATAACGTATAACGTCATATAGTAATACGTCATAACGTATAACGTCATAGAGTATTGCGTCATGACGAATAATGTCATATAATAAGGCGACATGACGTATAACGTCATATAGTAATGCGTCATAACGTATAACGTCATATAGTAATGCGTCATAACGTATAACGCCATATAGTAATGCGTCATAACATATAACGTCATATAGTATTGCGTCATAACGTCTAACGCCATATAGTAATGCGTCATAACGTATAACGTCATATAGTAATGCGTCATACCGTATAGCGTCATATAGAATTCCGGTTTAACGTATAACGCCATATAGCAATGCGTCATAACGTATAACGTCACATAGTAATACGTCTTAACGTATAAAGTCATATAGAATACCGGGTTAACGTATAACGCCATATAGCAATGCGTCATAACGTATAACGTCATACAGAATTACGGCTTAACGTATAACGCCATATAGCAATGCGTCATAACGTATAACGTTATACAGAATTACGGTTTAACGTATAAAGTCATATAGTAATGCGTCATAACGTATAACGCCATATAGTAATGCGTCATAACGTATAACATCATATAGTATTGCGTCATGACGTATAACGTCATATAGTAATGCGTCATAACGTGTATCGTCATAGAGTAATGCGTCATAACGTATAACGTCATATAGTATTGCGTCATGACGAATAATGTCATATAATAAGGCGACATGACGTATAACGTCACATAGTAATGTGTCATAAAGTATAACGTCATATAGAATTCCGGTTTAACGTATAACGCCACATAGCAATGCGCCATAACGTATAACGTCACATGGTAATACGTCTTAACGTATAAAGACATATAGAATTCCGGGATAACGTATAACGTCATATAGTAATGCGTCATAACGTATAACGCCATATAGCAATGCGTCATAACGTATAACGCCATATAGCAATGCGTTATAACGAATAACGTCATATAGTAATGCGTCATAACGTATAACGCCATATAGCAATGTGTTATAACGAATAACGTCATATAGTAATGCGTCATAACGTATAACGCCATATAGTAATGCGTCATAACGTATAACGTCATATAGTATTGCGTCATGACGTATAACGTCATATAATAAGGCGACATGACGTATAACGTCATATAGAATTACGTCATAACGTATAACGTCATATACAATTACGGTTTAACGTGTAACGTCAAAAGAGTAATGCGTCATATCCTATAACGCCATATAGTAATTGCGTCATAACGTATAACGTCATATAGTAATGCGTCATAACGTATAACGCCATATAGACTTACGGTGTAACGTATACCGTCACATACTTATACGTCATAACGTATAGCGCTATGTTGTATTACGTCATAACGTATAACTTCACATAGTACTACGCCACAACGGATGACGTTATAAATTGTAACGTCATAACGTATAACGTCATATAGAATTACGTCATAACGTATAACGTCATATAGTATTGCGTCATGACGTATAACGTTATATGTTATTGTGTAATACGGTATAACGTCACATAGTTATACGTCATAACGTATAGCGCCATATTGTATTGCGTCATAACGTATAACGTCATATAGAATTACGGTTTAACGTATACCGTCACATAGTTCTACGTTAGAACGGATGACGTCATATAGAATTACGCCATGACGTGTAACGTCATATTGAAATACGTCATAACGTACAACGTCATATAGTATTGCGTCGTAACGTATAACGTTATAAAGTATAACGTCATAACGTATATCGTCACATAGTAATACGTCATAACGTACAACGTCATATAGAATTACGTCATAACGTATGACGTCATATTGTATTGCGTCGTAACGGATAACGTCACATAGTATTACGTCATAACGTATAACGTCACGTAGCAATACTTCATAACGTAGAACGTCCTATAGAATTACGGTTTAACGTATACCGTCACATTGTTATACGTCATAACGTATAGCGCTATGTTGTATTACGTCATAACGTATAACTTTACATAGTACTACGCCACAACGGATGACGTCATATAGAATTACGTCATAACGTATGACGTCATAATGTATTGCGTCGTATCGTATAACGTCACATAGTATTACGTCATAACGTATAACGTCACGTAGCAATACTTCATAACGTAGAACGTCCTATAGAATTACGGTTTAACGTATACCGTCACATAGTTATACGTCATAACGTATAGCGCTATGTTGTATTACGTCATAACGTATACCGTCACATAGTATTACGTCATAACGTATAACGTCACGTAGCAATACTTCATAACGTAGAACGTCCTATAGAATTACGGTTTAACGTATACCGTCAAATAGTTATACGTCATAACGTATAGCGCTATATTGTATGACGTCATAACGTATAACGTCATATAGTATTGCGCCATGACGTATAATGTTATGTGTTATTGTGTAATAAGGTATAACGTCACCTAGTAATACGTCATAACGTATAGCGCTATATTGTACAGCGTCATAACGATTAACGTCACATAGTACTACTTCATAACGGATGACGTCATATAGTATTGCGTCATAACGAATAGCGTCACATAGTACTACGCCACAACGGATGACGTCATATAGAATTACGTCATGACGTTAAACGTCGTACAGAATTACGTCATAACGCACAAGGTCACATAGTAATACGTCATAACGTATAACGTCATATGGAATTACGGTTTAACGTATACCGTCACATAGTTATACGTCATAACGTATGGCGGTATATTGTATTGAGTCATAACGTGTAACGTCATATAGTATTGCGTCATGACGTATAACGTTATGTGGTATTGCGTAATAACGTGTAACGTCATATAGAATTACGGTACAACGTATAACGTCTGATAGTATTGCGTCATGACATACAACGTTATATGTTATTGTGTTACAACGTATAACGTCACCAAGTAATACGCCATAACGTATAGCGCTATATTGTATTGCGTCATAACGTATAACGTCACATAGTATTACTTCGTAACGGATGACGTCATATAGAATTACGTCATGACGTATCACGTCGTATAGATTTACGATACAACGTATAATGTCATACAGTACTGCGCCATGACGTATAACGTTATAAAGTATAACGTCATAACTTATAACGTCACATAGTAATACGTCATGACGTGCAATGTTATATGTTATTGTGTAATAACGCATAACGTCACATAGTAATACGTCATAACGTATAGCGCTATATTGTATTACGTCATAACGTATAACGTCATATAGTATTGCGTCATGACGTATAACGTCACATAGTACTACGTCATAACGGATGACGTCATATAGTATTGCGTCATAACGTATAACGTCACATAGTATTACGTCATAACGTATAGCGCTATATTGTATAGCGTCATAACGTATAACGTCACATAGTACTACGTTATAACGGATGACGTCATATATTATTGCGTCATAACGTATAACGTCATATAGTATTGCGTCGTGACGTACAACGTTTCAGAGTCTTACGTCATAACGTATAACGTCATATATAATTACCTCATAACGTATAACATCACATAGCAATACGACATAACGTAGAATGTCATGTAGTATTGCGTCATGACGTATAACGTGATATAGAGTTACGTCATAACGTATAACGTTATATGGTATAACGTAATAATGTTGAACGTTGTACAGTATTAAGGTATAACGTATAACGTCACATAGTATTACTTCGTAACGGATGATGTCATATAGTATTACGTCATGACGTATAACGTCATATAGATTGACGTCATAACGTATAACGTCACATAGTAATACGTCATAACGTATAGCGCTATATTGTATTGCGTCATAACGTATAACGTCACATAGTATTGCGTCATAACGTATGACGTCATATAATATTGCGTCATAACGTATAACGTCACATAGTACTACACCACAACGGATGACGTCATATAGAATTACGTCATGACGTATAACGTCATATAGAATTACGTCATGACGTATAACGTCATATAGAATCACGTCATAACGCACAACGTCACATAGTAATACGTCATAACGTATAATGTCATGTAGTATTACGTCATAACGTATAACGTCTTATAGTATTGCGTCATGACGTACAACGATATGTGTTATTGTGTAATAACGTATAACGTCAGAAAGTAATACGTCATAACGTATAGCGCTATATTGTATTGCGTCATAACGTATAACGTCACATAGTGTTACGTCATAACGTATCACGTCGTATAGAATTACGGTACAACGTATAACGTCATATAGTATTGCGCCATGACGGATAACGTTATAAAGTATAACGTCATAACGTATAACGTCACATAGTAATACGTTATAACGCATAGCGCTATATTGTAATGCGTCATAACGTATAACGTCACATAGTATTACTTCGTAACGTATAACGTCATATAGTATTGCGTCATGATGTCCAACGTTATATGTTATTGTGTAATAACGTAGAACGTCACATAGTAATACGTCATAACGTATTGCGCTATATAGTATAGCGTCATCACGTATAACGTCACATAGTACTACGTCATAACGGATGACGTCATATAGTATTGCGTCATGACATAGAACGTTATATGTTATTGTGTAATAACGTATAACGTCACATAGTACTACGCCATAACAGATGACGTCATAGAGAATTACGTCATGAAGTATAACGTCATACAGAATTGCGTCATAGCGCACAACGTCACACAGTAATACGTCATAACGTATAATGTCATGTAGTATTATGGTATAACGTATAACGTCACACAGTAATACGTCATGACGTATAACGTTATATTGTGTGACATCATAACGTATAACGTCATATAGAATTACGGTACAACGTATGACGTCATATAATATTACGTCATAACGTACTACGTCACATAGTAATACGTCATAACGTACAATGTAATGTAGTATCAATTTATAACGTATAACGTCACATAGTAATACGTCATAACGTATAATGTCATGTCGAATTACGGTACAACGTATAACGTCATATTGTATTGCGCCATGACGTATAACGTCATATAGTATTACGTCATAACGTATAATGTCATGTAGTATTAAGGTATAACGTATAACGTCACACAGTAATACGTCATGACGTATAACGTTATATTGTGTGACATCATAACGTATAACGTCATATAGAATTACGGTACAACGTATGACGTCATATAATATTACATCATAACGTACTACGTCACATAGTAATACGTCATAACGTACAATGTAATGTAGTATTAATTTATAACGTATAACGTCACATAGTAATACGTCATAACGTATAATGTCATGTAGTATTAAGGTACAACGTATAACGTCATATTGTATTGCGCCATGACGTATAACGTCATATAGTATTACGTCATAACTTATAACGTCATATAGTATTGCGTCATGACGTACAACGTTTCAGAGTATTACGTCATAACGTATAACGTCATATATAATTACGTCATAACGCACAACGTCACATAGCAATACGTCATAACGTAGAATGTCATGTAGTATTGCGTCATGACGTATAACGTTATATGGTACTGCGTAATAACATATAACGTCATATAGTATTGCGTCATGCCGAATGACGTCATATAATATTACGTCATAAAGTACAGCGCCACATAGTACTACGAACACAATGGATGACGTCATATAGAATTACGTCATGACGTATAACGTCATATAGTATTGCGTCATAACGTACAACGTCACACAGTAATACGTCATAACGTATAATGTCATGTAGTATTAAGGTATAACGTATAACGTCACATAGTAATACGTCATAACGTATGACGTCATATGGAACTATTGTTTAACGTATACCGTCACATAGTTATGCGTCTTGACGTATAGCGCTATATTCTATTACGTCATAACGTATAACGTCATATAGTATTGCGTCATGACGTATAACGTCACATAGTAATACGTCATAATGTATAACGTCATATAGAGTTACGGTTTAACGTATACCGTCACATAGTATTCCGTCATAACGTATAACGTCACATTGTTCTACGTCAGAACGGATGACGTCATATAGAATTACGCCATGACGTATGACGTCATATTGAATCACGTCATAACGTACAACGTCACATAGTAATACGTCATGACGTATAATGTCATGTAGTATTAAGGTATAACGTATAACGTCACATAGTAATACGTCATAACGTATAACACTATATTGTATTGCGCCATAACGTATAACGTGACATAGTATTACGTCATAACGTGCGACGTCATATAGTATTGCGTCATAACGTATAACGTCACATAGTACTATGCCACAACGGATCTTGTCATATAGAATTACGTCATTACGTATAACGTCATATAGAATTACGTCATAACGTACAACGTCACATAGTAATACGTCATAACGTATAATGTCATGTAGTATTAAGGTATAACGTACAACGTCATACAGAATTACGTCACAACGTGCAACGTAACATAGTAATACGTCATAACGTATAGTGTCATGTAGTATCAAGGTATAACGTATAACGTCACATAGTAATACGTCATGACGTATAACGTTATATTGTGTGACGTCATAACGTAGAACGTCATATAGAATTACGGTACAACGTATAGCTTCATATAGTATTGCGCCATGACGTATAACATTATAAAGTATAACGTCATAACGTATAAGGTCATATCGTATTGCGTCATTCCGAATGACGTCATTTAATACAGCGTCATAACGTATAACGTCACATAGTAATACGTCATAACGTATAACGTCACATAGTAATACGTCATAACGTATAACGTCATACAGAATTACGGTTTAACGTATTCCGTCACATAGTTACACGCCATAACGAATAGCGCTATATTTTATTACGTCATAACGCATACCGTCATATAGTATTGCGTCATGACGTATAAAGTTATATTTTATTGTGTAATAAGGCATAACGTCACATAGTAATACGTCATAACGTATAACGTCATATAGTATTGTGGCATGACGTATAACGTTATAAAGTATAACGTCATAACGTATATCGTCACAAGGTAATACGTCATAACGTATAGCGCTATATTGTATTGCGTCATAACGTATAACGTCACATAGCATTACTTCGTTACGGATGACGTCATATAGAATTACGTCATAACGTATAACGTTATATAGTATTGCGTCATTCCGAATGACGTCATATAATATTGCGTCATAACGTATAACGTCACATAGTAATACGCCATAACGTATAACGGCATATAGTACTGCGTCATTCCGAATGACGTCATATAATATTGCGTCATAACGTATAACGTCACATAGTAATACGCCATAATGTATAACGTCATATGGAATTACGGTTTAACGTATACCGTCACATAGTTATACGTCTTAACATATAGCGCTATATAGTATAGCGTCATAACGTATAACGTCACATAGTATTGCGTCATAACGTATAACGTCACATAGTACTACGCCACAACGGATGACGTCATATAGAATTACGTCATGACGTATAACGTCATACACAATTACGTCATAACGCACAACGTCACTGAGTTATACGTCATAACGTACAACGTTATATTGCGTGACGTCGTAACGTATAACGTCATATAGAATTACGGTACAACGTATAACGTCATATAGTATTGCGCCATGACGTATAACGTTATATGGTATTGCGTAATAACGCATAACGACACATAGTACTACGCCACAACGGATGACGTACTACAGAATTACGTCATGACGTATAACGTCATATAGTATTACGTCATGACGTGCAACGTTTCAGAGTATTACTTCATAACTTATAACGTCACATAGTAATACGTCATAACGTATAACGTCACATAGAACTAAGCCACAACGAATGACGTCATATAGAATAACGTCATGACGTATAATGTCATATAGAATTACGTCATAAAGCACAACGTCACATAGTAATACGTCATAACGTATAATGTGATGTAGTATTAAGGTATAACGTATAACGTCACACAGTAACACGTCATGATGTATAACGTTATATTGTGTGACGTCATAACGTATAACGTCATATCGATTTATGGTACAACGTATAACGTTATATTGTGTGACGTCATAACGTATAACGTCATATAGAATTACGTCATAACGTATAACGGCTTACAGTTTTGCTTCATTCCGATTGACGTCATATAATATTGCGTCATAACGTATAACATCACATATTAATACGCCATAACGTATAACGTCATATGGAATTACGGTTTAACGTATACCATCACATAGTTATACGTCTTAACATATAGCGCTATATAGTATAGCGTCGTAACGTATAACGTCACATAGTATTGCGTCATAACGTATAACGTCACATAGTACTACGCCACAACGGATGACGTCATATAGAAATACGTCATGACGTATAACGTCATACACAATTACGTCATAACGCACAACGTCACTGAGTTATACGTCATAACGTATAATGTCATGTAGTATTAAGGTATAACGTATAACGTCACACAGTAATACGTCATGACGTACAACGTTATATTGCGTGACGTCATAACGTATAACGTCATACAGTATTGCGTCATAACGTATAGCGTCACATAGTACGACGCCACAAAGGATGACGTCATATAGAATTACGTCATGACGTATAACGTCGTACAGAATTACGTCATAACGTACAACGTCACATAGTAATACGTCATAACGTATAATGTCATGCAGTATTAAGATATAACGTATAACGTCACATAGTAATACGTCATGACGTATAACGTTATATGGTGTGACGTCGTAACGTATAACGTCATATAGAATTACGGTACAACGTATAACGTCATATAGTATTGCGCCATGACGTATAACGTTATATGGTATTGCGTAATAACGCATAACGACACATAGTACTACGCCACAACGGATGACGTACTACAGAATTACGCCATGACGTATAACGTCATATAGTATTACGTCATGACGTACAACGTTTCAGAGTATTACGTCATAACTTATAACGTCACATAGTAATACGTCATAACGTATAATGTCCTGTAGTATTAAGGTATAACGTATATCGTCACACAGTTTCACGTCATGACGTATAACGTTAAATTGTGTGACGTCATAACGTATAACGTCATATAGAAGGACGGTAAAAGGTATAACGTCATATAGTATTGCGCCATGACGTATAACGTTATATTGAGTGACGTCATATCGTATAACGTCATATATTATTGCGTCATTCCGAATGACGTCATATAATATTGCGTCATAAGGTATAACGTCACATAGTAATACGTCATTACGTATAACGTCATGTAGTATTAAGGTATAACATATAACGTCACATAGTAATACGTCATAACGGATGACGTCATATAGTGTTGCGTCATAACGTATAGCGTCACATAGTACTACGCCACAACGGATGACGGCATATAGAATTACGTCATTACGTATAACGTTATATAGAATTACGTCATAACGTATAGCACTATATTGTATAGCGTCATAACGTATAACGTCACACAGTAATACGTCATGATGTATAACGTTATATTGTGTGACGTCATAACGTATAACGTCATATCGATTTATGGTACAACGTATAACCTTATATTGTGTTGCGCCATAACGTATAACGTCACATAGTATTACGTCATAACGTATGACGTCATATAGTATTGCGTCATAACGTATAACGTCACATAGAACTAAGCCACAACGAATGACGTCATATAGGATAACGTCATGACGTATAACGTCATATAGAATTACGTCATAAAGCACAACGTCACATAGTAATACGTCATAACGTATAATGTCATGTAGTATTAAGGTATAACGTATAACGTCACACAGTAATACGTCTTGATGTACAACGTTATATTGTGTGACGTCGTAACGTATAACGTCATATAGTATTACGTCATGACGTACAACGTTTCGGAGTATTACGTCATAACTTATAACGTCACATAGTTATACGTCATAACGTATAATGTCATGTAGTATTAAGGTATAGCATATATCGTCACACAGTTTCACGTCATGACGTATAACGTTAAATTGTGTGACGTCATAACGTATAACGTCATATCGAATTACGGTACAACGTATAACGTTATATTGTGTGACGTCATAACGTCTAACGTCATATAGAATTACGGTACAACGTATAACGTCATATAGTATTGCGCCATGGCGTATAACGTCATATAGTATTACGTCATAACGTATAACGGCTTATAGTATTGCGTCATTCCGATTGACGTCATATAATATTGCGTCATAAGGTATAACGTCACACATTAATACGCCATAACGTATAACGTCATATGGAATTACGGTTTAACGTATACCATCACATAGTTATACGTCTTAACATATAGCGCTATATAGAATAGCGTCATAACGTATAACGTCACATAGTACTACGTCATAACGGATGACGTCATATAGTATTGCGTCATAACGTATAACGTCATATAGTATTGCGTCATGACGAACAACGTTATATTTCAATGTGTAATAACGTATAACGTCACATAGTAATACACCATAACGTATAACGTCATATAGTATTGCGTCATTCCGAATGACGTCATATAGAAATACGTCATGACGTATAACGTTCTTTAGTATTGCGCCATGACGTATAGCGTCACATAGTACTACGCCACAACGGATGACGTCATATAGTATTACGTCATAACGCACGTCACAGAGTAATACGTCATATCTTATAATGTCATGTAGTATTAAGGTAGAACGTATAACGTCACACAGCAATACGTCTTGACGCATAACGTTATATTGTGTGACGTAGTAACGTATAACGTCATATAGTATTACGTCATAACGTATAACGTCATATAGTATATCGACATGACGATTAACGTTATATGGTATTGCGTAATAACGTATAACGACACATAGTACTACTCCACAACGGATGACATCATATAGAATTACGTCATTACGTATAACGTTATATAGAATTACGTCATAACGTATAGGACTATATTGTATAGCGTCATAACGTATAACGTCACATAGTACTACGTCATAACGGATGACGTCATATAGTATTGCGTCATAACGTATAACGTCATATATAATTATCTCATAACCTATAACATCACATAGTAATACGTCATAACGTAGAATGTCATGTAGTATTGCGTCATGACGTATAACGTGATATAGAGTAACGTCATAACGTATAACGTCACATAGCAATACGTCATAACGTATAATGTCATGTAGTATTAATTTATAACGTATAACGTCCTATAGTATTATGTCATAACGTATAGCGCTATATTGTATTGCGTCATAACGCATAACGTCACATAGTATTGCGTCATTCCGAATGACGTCATATAATATTGCGTCATAACGTATAACGTCACATAGTAATACGCCATAACGTATAATGGCATATAGTATTGCGTCATTCCGAATGACGTCATATAATATTGCGCCATGACGTATAACGTCATATAGTATTACGTCATAACGTTTAACGTCATATAGTATTGTGTCATGACGTTCAACGTTATATGTTATTGTGTAATAACGTATAACGTCACAAAGTAATTCGTCATAACGTATAGCGCTATATTGTATTGCGCCATAACGTATAACGTCACATAGTATTACGTCATAACGTATGACGTCATATAGTATTGCGTCATAACGTATAACGTCACATAGAACTAAGCCACAACGAATGACGTCATATAGGATAACGTCATGACGTATAACGGCTTATAGTATTGCGTCATTCCGATTGACGTCATATAATATTGCGTCATAACGTATAACGTCACACATTAATACGCCATAACGTATAACGTCATATGGAATTACGGTTTAACGTATACCATCACATAGTTATACGTCTTAACATATAGCGCTATATAGTATAGCGTCATAACGTATAACGTCACATAGTACTACGTCATAACGTTTAACGTCATATAGTATTGTGTCATGACGTTCAACGTTATATGTTATTGTGTAATAACGTATAACGTCACAAAGTAATTCGTCATAACGTATAGCGCTATATTGTATTGCGCCATAACGTATAACGTCACATAGTATTACGTCATAACGTATGACGTCATATAGTATTGCGTCATAACGTATAACGTCATATAGTATTGCGTCATGACGAACAACGTTATATTTCAATGTGTAATAACGTATAACGTCACATAGTAATACACCATAACGTATAAGGTCATATAGTATTGCGTCATTCCGAATGACGTCATATAATATTGCGCCATGACGTATAACGTCATATAGTATTACGTCATAACGTATAACGTCATATAGTATTGTGTCATGGCGTTCAACGTTATATGTTATTGTGTAATAACGTATAACGTCACGTAGTAATACGTCATAACGTATCGCGCTATATGGTATAGCGTCACAACGTATAACGTCACATAGTACTTCGTCATAACGGATGACGTCATATAGAATTACGTCATGACGTATATCGTCATACAGAATTACGTCATAACGTACAACGTCACATAGTAATACGTCATAACGTATAATGTCATGTAGTATTAAGGTATAACGTATAACGTCACATAGTAATACGTCATGACGTATAACGTTATATTGTGTGACGTCGTAACGTATAACGTCACATAGTAATACGTCATAACGTATAGCGCTATATTGTATAGCGTCATAACGTATAGCGTCACATAGTCACATAGAATTACGTCATGACGTATAACGTCCTACAGAATTACGTCATAACGCACAACGTCACAGAGTAATACGCCATAACGTACAATGTCATGTAGTACTAAGGTATAACGTATAACGTTACATAGTAATACGTCATAACATATAGCGCTATATGGTATTGCGTCATAACGTATAACGTCACATATTAATACGTCATATCGTATAGCGCTATATTGTATTACGTCATGACGTATGACGTCATATAGTATTGCGTCCTGACGTACAACGTTATGTGTTATTGTGAAATAACGTATTACGTCACATAGTAATACGTCATAACGTATAGCGCTATATAGTATGGCGTCATAACGTATAACGTCACATAGTACTACGTCATAACGGATGACGTCATATAGTATTGCGTCATAACGTATAACGTCACATAGTATTACGTCATAACGTATAGCGCTATATTGTATAGCGTCATAACGTATAACGTCACATAGTACTACGTCATAACGGATGACGTCATATAGTATTGCGTCATAACGTATAACGTCATATAGTATTGCGTCATGACGTACAACGTTTCAGAGTATTACGTCATAACGTATAGCGTCATATATAATTATCTCATAACGTATAACATCACATAGTAATACGTCATAACGTAGAATGTCATGTAGTATTGCGTCATGACGTATAACGTGATATAGAATTACGTCATGACGTATAACGTCATATAGAATTATGTCATGACGTACAACGTCATTCAGAATTACGTCATAACGTACAACGTAACATAGTAATACGTCATAACGTATAATGTCATGTAGTATTAAGGTATAACGTATAACGTCACATAGTAATACGTCATAACGTACAGCGCTATATTGTACAGCGTTATAACGTATAACGTCAGCTAGAACATCGCCACAACGGATGATGTCATATAGACTTACGTCATGACGTATAACGTCATACAGAATTACGTCATAACGTACAACGTCACATAGTAATACGTCATAACGTATAATGTCATGTAGTATTAATTTATAACGTATAAAGTCACATAGTACTACGTCATAACGTATGACGTCATAAAGTATTGCGTCATGACGTATAGCGTCGCATAGTACTACGCCACAACGGATGACGTCATATAGCATTACGTCATGTCGTATAGCGTCATATAGAATTACGTCATAACGTACATCGTGGCATTGTAATACGTCATAACGTATAATGTCATGTAGGATTAAGGTATAACGTATAACGTCACATAGTAATACGTCAGGACGTACAACGTTATATGTTCTTGTGTAATAACGTATAACGTCACATAGTAATACGTCATAACATATAGCGCTATATTGTATTACGTCATAACGTATAACGTCACATAGTAATACGTCATAACGTATAACGTCATATAGAATTACTGTTTAACGTATGCCGTCACATAGTTATACGTCACAACGTTTGGCGGTATATTGTATTGAGTCATAACGTATAACGTCATTTAGTATTTCATCATGACGTACAACGTTGTATGTTATTGTGTAACAACGTATAACGTCACATACTAATACGTCATAACGTGTAGCGCTATATTGTATTACGTCATAACGTATAACGTCATATAGTATTGCGTCATGACGTACAACGTTATATGTTACTGCGTAATAACGTATAACGTCATACAACATTAAGTCAGAACGGTTGACATCATAAAGAATTACGTCGTGACGTATAACGTCGTATAGTATTACGGTACAACGTATAACGTCATATAGTATTGCGCCATGACGTATAACGTTATAAAGTATATCGTCATAACGTATTACGGCATATAGTATTATGTCATAACGTATAACGTCATATAGTATTGCGTCATTCCGAATGACGTCATATAATATTGCGTCATAACGTATAACGTCACACAGTACTACGCCATAACGGATGACGTCATATAGAAATACGTCATGACGTATAACGTCATATAGAATTACGTCATAACGTACAACGTCTCATAGTAATACATCATAACGTATAATGTCATGTAGTATTAAGGTATAACGTATAACGTCACACAGTAATACGTCATGATGTATAACGTTATAATGTGTGACGTCGTAACGTATAACGTCATATAGAATTACGGTACAACGTATAACGTCATATAGTATTGCGCCATGACGTATAACGTTATATGGTATTGCGTAATAACGTATAACGGCATATAGTATTACGTCATGACGTACAACGTTTCAGAGTATTACGTCATAACTTATAACGTCACATAGTAATACGTCATAACGTATAATGTCATGTAGTATTAAGGTATAACGTATAACGTCACATAGTAATACGTCATAACGTATAGCGCTATATAGTATGGCGTCATAACGTATAACGTCACATAGTACTACGTCATAACGGATGACGTCATATAGTATTGCGTCATAACGTATAACGTCACATAGTATTACGTCATAACGTATAGCGCTATATTGTATAGCGTCATAACGTATAACGTCACATAGTACTACGTCATAACGGATGACGTCATATAGTACTGCGTCATAACGTATAACGTAATATATAATTATCTCATAACGTATAACATCACATAGTAATACGTCATAACGTAGAATGTCATGTAGTATTGCGTCATGACGTATAACGTGATATAGAGTAACGTCATAACGTATAACGTTATATGGTATAACGTTATATGTTATAACGTAATAATGTTGAACGTTGTACAGTATTAAGGTATAACGTATAACGTCACATAGTATTACTTCGTAACGGATGATGTCATATAGTATTACGTTATGACGTATAACGTCATATAGAATAACGTCATAACGTAGAACGTCACATAGTAATACGAAATAACGTATAATGTCATGTAGTATTGCGCCATGGCGTATAACGTCATATAGTATAACGTCATAACGTATAACGGCTTATAGTATTGCGTCATTCCGATTGACGTCATATAGTATTGTGTCATGACGTTCAACGTTATATGTTATTGTGTAATAACGTATAACGTCACATAGTAATACGTCATAACGTATAGGGCTATATTGCATTGCGTCATAACGGATAACGTCACATAGTATTGCGTCATTCCGAATGACGTCATATAGTATTCCGCCATGACGTATAACGTCATATTGAATTACGTCATAACGTATAATGTCATGTAGTATTAAGGTATAACGTATATCGTTCCATAGTAACACGCCATGACGTATAACGTTAAATTGTGTTACGTCATAACGTATAACGTCATATAGAATTACGGTAAAAGGTATAAGGTCATATAGTATTGCGCCATGACGTACAACGTCATATAATATTGCGTCATAACGTATAACTTCACATAGTAATACGCCATAACGTATCACGGCATATAGTATTGTGTCATTCCGAATGACGACATATAATACTGCGTCATAACGTACAACGTCACATAGAACTAAGCCACAACGAATGACGTCATATAGAATAACGTCATATAGAATTACGTCATAAAGCACAACGTCACATAGTAATACGTCATAACGTATAATGTCATGTAGTATTGAGGTATAACGTATAACGTCACACAGTAATACGTCATGACGTATAACGTTATATTGTGTGACGTCATAACGTATAACGTCATATAGAATTACGTTACAACGTATAACGTCATATAGTATTGCGCCAGAACGTATAACGTTATAAAGTATAACGTCATAACGTATAACGTCATATAGTATTACGTCATAACGTAAAACGTCATATAGCATTGCGCCATGACGTACAACGTTATATGTTATTGTGTTATAACGTATAACGTCACAAGGTAATACGCCATAACGTATAATGTCATGTAGTATTAATTTATAACGTATAACGTCACATAGTAATACGTCATAACGTATAGCGCTATATTGTATTGCCTCATAACGGATAACGTCACATAGTATTGCGTCATTCCGAATGACGTCATATAGTATTCCGTCATGATGTATAACGTCATATTGAATTACGTCATAACGTATAACGTTACACAGTTCTACGTCAGAACGGATGACGTCATATAGAATTACGCCATGACGTATAACGTCATATTGAATTACGTCATAACGTATAACGTCATATAGTATTGCGGCCATGACGTATAACGTTATGTGTTATTGTGTAAAAAGGTATAACGTCACATAGTACTACGCCACAACGGATGACGTCATATAGTATTACGTCATAACGCACGTCACATAGTAATACGTCATATCTTATAATGTCATGTAGTATTAAGGTAGAACGTATAACGTCGCACAGTAATACGTCTTGACGCATAACGTTATATTGTGTGACGTAATAACGTATAACGTCATATAGAGTTACGGTACAACGTATAACGTCACATAGTGCTACGTCAGAACGGATGACGTCATATAGAATTACGCCATGACGTATAACGTCACATAGTAATACGTCATAACGTATAGCGCTATATTGTATTGCGTCATAACGGATAACGCCACATAGTATTGCGTCATGACGAACAACGTTATATTTTAATGTGTAATAACGTATAACGTAACATAGTAATACGCCATAACGTATAACGTCATATAGTATTGCGTCATTCCGAATGACGTCATATAATATTGCCCCATGACGTATAACGTCATATAGTATTACGTCATAACGTATAACGTCATATAGTAGTGTGTCATGACGTTCAACGTTATATGTTATTGTGTAATAACGTATAAGGTCACAAAGTAATTCGTCATAACGTATAGCGCTATATTGTATTGCGCCATAACGTATAACGTCATATAGTATTGCGCCATGGCGTATAACGTCATATAGTATAACGTCATAACGTATAACGGCATATAGTATTGCGTCATTCCGATTGACGTCATATAGTATTGTGTCATGACGTTCAACGTTATTTGTTATTGTGCAATAACGTATAACGTCACATAGTAATACGTCATAACGTATAGCGCTATATTGCATTGCGTCATAACGGATAACGTCACATAGTATTGCGTCATTCCGAATGACGTCATATAGTATTCCGCCATGACGTATAACGTCATATTGAATTACGTCATAACGTATAATGTCATGCAGTATTAAGGTATAACGTATAACGTCACATAGTAATACGTCATGACGTATAACGTTATATTGTGTGCCGTCGTAACGTATAACGCCATATAGAAGTACGGTACAACGTATAACGTCATATAGTATTGCGCCATGACGTATAACGTTATATGGTATTGCGTAATAACGTATAACGTCATATAATATTGTGTCAGAACGGATGATGTCATAAAGAATTACGTCATGACGTGTAACGTTATATGGTATTGCGTAATAACTTATAACGACACATAGTACTACGCCACAACGGATGACGTACTACAGAATTACGTCATGACGTATAACGTCATATAGTATTACGTCATGACGTACAACGCTCCAGAGTATTACGTCATAACTTATAACGTCACATAGTAATACGTCACAACGTACAATGTCATGTAGTATTAAGGTATAACGTATATCGTCCCATAGTAACACGTCATGACGTATAACGTTAAATTGTGTTACGTCATAACGTGTAACGCCATATAGAATTACGGTAAAACGTATAACGTCATATAGTATTGCGCCATGACGTACAACGTCATATAATATTGCGTCATAACGTATAACGTCACATAGTAGTACGTCTTGACGCATAACGTTATATTGTGTGACATAATAACGTATAACGTCACGTAGTAATACGTCATGGCGTATAACGTTATGTTGTGTGACGTCATAACGTATAACGTCACATAGTAATACGTCATAACGTATAGCGCTATATTGTATAGCGTCATAACGTATAGCGTCACATAGTCACATAGAATTACGTCATGACGTATAACGTCACATAGTAATACGTCATAACGTATAGCGCTATATTGTATTGCGTCATAACGCATAACGTCACATAGTATTGCGTCATTCCGAATGACGTCACATAATATTGCGTCATAACGTATAACGTCACATAGTAATACGCCATAACGTATAATGCCATATAGTATTGCGTCATTCCGAATGACGTCATATAATATTGCGCCATGACGTATAACGTCATATAGTATTACGTCATAACATATAACGTCGTATAGTATTGTGTCATGACGTTCAACGTTATATGTTATTGTGTAATAACGTATAACGTCACAAAGTAATTCGTCATAACGTATAGCGCTATATTGTATTGCGCCATAACGTATAAAGTCACATAGTATTACGTCATAACGTATGACGTCATATAGTATTGCGTCATAACGTATAACGTCACATAGAAGTAAGCCACAACGAATGACGTCGTACAGAATTACGTCATAACGCACAACGTCACAGAGTAAAACGCCATAACGTACAATGTCATGTAGTACTAAGGTATAACGTATAACGTCACATAGTAATACGTCATAACATATAGCGCTATATGGTATTGCGTCATAACGTATAACGTCACATAGTAATACGTCATAACGTATAGCGCTATATTGTATTACGTCATGACGTATGACGTCATATAGTATTACGTCATAACGTATAACGTCATATATAATTATCTCATAACGTATAACGTCATACAGAATTACGTCATAACGTACAACGTCACATAGTAATACGTCATAACGTATAATGTCATGTAGTATTAAGGTATAACGTATACCGTCACATAGTAATACGTCATGACGTATAACGTTATATTGTGTGACGTCATAACGTTTAACGTCACATAGTAATACGTCATAACGTATAGCGCTATGTAGTATGGCGTCATAACGTATAACGTCACATAGTACTACATCATAACGGATGACGTCATATAGTATTGCGTCATAACGTATAACGTCATATATAATTATCTCATAACGTATAACGTCACATAGTAATACGCCATAACGTATAATGTCATGTAGTATTCCGCCATGACGTATAACGCCATATTGAATTACGTCACAACGTATAATGTCATATTACATTACGTCAAAACGTATAACGTCACATAGTTCTACGTCAGAACGGATGACGTCATATAGAATTACGCCATGACGTATAACGTCAAATAGTAATACGCCATGACGTATAGCGCTATATTGTATTGCGTCATAACGGATAACGTCTCATAGTATTGTGTCATTCCGAATGACGTCATATAATATTGCGTCATAACGTATAACGTCACATAGTAATACGCCATAACGTATCACGTCATATAGTATTGCGTCATGACGAACAACGTTATATTTTAATGTGTAATAATGTATAACGTAACATAGTAATACGCCATAACGTATAACGTCATATAGTATTGCGTCATTCCGAATGACGTCATATAATATTGCGCCATGACGTATAACGTCATATAGTATTGTGTCATGACGTTCAACGTTATATGTTATTGTGTAATTACGTATAACGTCACATAGTAATACGTCATAACGTATAGCGCTATATTGTATTGCGTCATAACGGATAACGTCACATAGTATTGCGTCATTCCGAATGATGTCATATAGTCTTCCGCCATGACGTATAACGTCATATTGAATTACGTCATAACGTATAATGTCATGTAGTATTAAGGTATAACGTATATCGTCCCATAGTAACACGTCATGACGTATAACGTTAAATTGTGTTACGTCATAACGTATAACGTCATATAGAATTACGGTAAAACGTATAAGGTCATATAGTATTGCGCCATGACGTACAACGTCATATAATATTGCGTCATAACGTACAACGTCACATAGTAATACGTCATAACGTATAATGTCATGTAGTAATAAGGTAGAACGTATAACGTCACATCGTAATACGTCATAACATATAGCGCTATATTGAATTGCGCGATAACGTATAACGTCACATAGTATTACGTCATAACATATGACGTCATATAATATTGCGTCACAACGCATAACGTCACATAGTAATACGCCACAACGGATGACGTCATATAGAGTTACGTCATGACGTACAGCGTCATACAGAATTACGTCATAACGTACAATGTAACATAGTAACACGTCATAACGTATAATGTCATGTAGTATTAAGGTATAACGTATAACGTCACACAGTAATACGTCATGACGTATAACGTTATATTGTGTGACGTCATAACGTATAACGTCATATAGAATTACGTTACAACGTATAACGTCATATAGTATTGCGCCAGAACGTATAACGTTATAAAGTATAACGTCATAACGTATAACGTCATATAGTATTACGTCATAACGTATAACGTCACATAGAACTAAGCCACAACGAATGACGTCATATAGAATAACGTCAAGACGTATAACGTCATATAGAATTACGGTACAACGTATAACGTCATATAGTATTGCGCCATGGCGTATAACGTCATATAGTATTACGTCATAACGTATAACGGCTTATAGTATTGCGTCATTCCGATTGACGTCATATAATATTGCGTCATAACGTATAACGTCACATATTAATACGCCATAACGTATAACGTCATATGGAATTACGGTTTAACGTATACCATCACATAGTTATACGTCTTAACATATAGCGCTATACAGAATAGCGTCATAACGTATAACGTTATATAGTATTGCGTCATGACGTACAACGTTTCAGAGTATTACGTCATAACGTATAACGTCATATATAATTATCTCATAACGTATAACATCACATAGTAATACGTCATAACGTAGAATGTCATGTAGTATTGCGTCATGACGTATAACGTGATATAGAGTTACGTCATAACGTATAACGTTATATGGTATAACGTTATATGGTATTACGTAATAATGTTGAACGTTGTACAGTATTAAGGAATAACGTATAACGTCACATAGTATTACTTCGTAACGGATGATGTCATATAGTATTACGTCATGACGTATAACGTCATATAGAATAACGTCATAACGTATAACGTCACATAGTAATACGCCATAACGTATAATGTCATGTAGTATTCCGCCATGACGTATAACGTCATATTGAATTATGTCATAACGTATAACGTCATATTAAATTACGTCATAACGTATAACGTCACATAGTTCTACGTCAGAACGGATGACGTCATATAGAATTACGCCATGACGTATAACGTCACATAGTAATACGTCATAACGTATAGCGCTATATTGTATTGCGTCATAACGGATAACGTCACATAGTATTGTGTCATTCCGAATGACGTCATATAATATTGTGTCATAACGTATAACGTCACATAATAATACGCCATAACGTATAACGTCATATAGTATTGCGTCATGACGAACAACGTTATATTTTAATGTGTAATAACGTATAACGTAACATAGTAATACGCCATAACGTATAGCGCTATATTGTATTGCGCCATAACGTATAACGTCACATAGTATTACGTCATAACGTATGACGTCATATAGTATTGCGTCATAACGTATAACGTCATATTGAATTATGTCATAACGTATAACGTCATATTAAATTACGTCATAACGTATAACGTCACATAGTTCTACGTCAGAACGGATGACGTCATATAGAATTACGCCATGACGTATAACGTCACATAGTAATACGTCATAACGTATAGCGCTATATTGTATTGCGCCATAACGTATAACGTCACATAGTATTACGTCATTACGTATGACGTCATATAGGATTGCGTCATAACGTATAACGTCACATAGAACTAAGCCACAACGAATGACGTCATATAGAATAACGTCAAGACGTATAACGTCATATAGAATTACGGTACAACGTATAACGTCATATAGTATTGCGCCATGGCGTATAGCGTCACATAGTACTACGCCACAACGGATGACGTCATATAGAATTGCGTCATGACGTATAACGTTATACAGAATTACGACATAACGTACAACGTCCCATAGTAATACGCCACAACGGATGACGTCATATAGAATTACGTCATGACGTACCACGTCATACATAATTACGTCATAACGTACATCGTAACATAGTAATACGTCATAACGTATAAAGTCATATAGTATTGCGTCATGAAGTACAACGTTATATGTTATTGTGTAATAACGTATAACGTCACAAAGTAATTCGTCATAACGTATAGCGCTATATTGTATTGCGTCATAACGTATAACGTCACATAGTATTGCGTCATATCGTATGACGTCATAAAGTATTGCGTCATGACGTATAGCGTCACATAGTACTATGCCACAACGGATGACGTCATATAGAATTACGTCATGTCGTATAACGTCATATAGAATTACGTCATAACGTACATCGTAACATAGTAATACGTCATAACGTATAATGTCATGTAGTATTAATTTATAACGTATAAAGTCACATAGTACTACGTCATAACGTATGACGTCATAAAGTATTGCGTCATGACGTATAGCGTCACATAGTACTACGCCACAACGGATGAAGTCATATAGAATTGCGTCATGACGTATAACGTTATACAGAATTACGTCATAACGTACAACGTCCCATAGTAATACGCCACAACGGATGACGTCATATAGAATTACGTCATGACGTACAACGTCATACAGAATTACGTCATAGCGTACATCGTAACATAGTAATACGTCATAACGTATAAAGTCATATAGTATTGCGTCATGAAGTACAACGTTATATGTTATTGTGTAATAACGTATAACGTCACAAAGTAATTCGTCATAACGTATAGCGCTATATTGTATTGCGTCATAACGTATAACGTCACATAGTATTGCGTCATATCGTATGACGTCATAAAGTATTGCGTCATGACGTATAGCGTCACATAGTACTACGCCACAACGGATGACGTCATATAGAATTACGTCATGTCGTATAACGTCATATAGAATTACGTCATAACGTACATCGTAACATAGTAATACGTCATAACGTATAATGTCATGTAGGATTAAGGTATAACTTATAGCGTCACATAGTAATACGTCATGACGCATAACGTTATATTGTGTGACGTCATAACGTATAACGTTATATAGTATTGCGTCATAACGTATAGCGTCACATAGTACTACGCCACAACGGATGACGTCATATAGAATTGCGTCATGACGTATAACGTTATACAGAATTACGTCATAACGTACAACGTCACATAGTAATACGCCACAACGGATGACGTCATATAGAATTTCGTCATGACGTACAACGTCATAGAGAGTTACGTCAAAACGTACATCGTAACATAGTAATACGTCATAACGTATAAAGTCATATAGTATTGCGTCATGACGTACAACGTTATATGTTATTGTGTAATAACGTATAACGTCACAAAGTAATTCGTCATAACGTATAGCGCTATATTGTATTGCGTCATAACGTATAACGTCACATAGTATTGCGTCATATCGTATGACGTCATATAATATTGCGTCATAACGTATAGCGTCACATAGTACTACGCCACAACGGATGATGTCATATAGAATTACGTCATGTCGTATAACGTCATATAGAATTACGTCATAACGTACATCGTAACATAGTAATACGTCATGACGCATAACGTTCTATTGTGTGACGTCATAACGTATAACGTCATATAGTATTGCGTCATGACGTATAGCGTCACATAGTATTACGCCACAACGGATGTTGTCATATAATATTGCGTCATAAGGTATAGCGTCACATAGTACTACCCCGCAACGGATGACGTCATATGGAATTACGTCAATACGTATAACGTCATATAGACTTACGCCATGACGTATAACGTCATATTGAATTACGTCATAACGTATAACGTCATATAGTATTGCGCCATGACGTATAACGTTATGTGTTATTGTGTAAAAAGGTATAACGTCACATAGTACTACGCCACAACGGATGACGTCATATAGTATTACGTCATAACGCACGTCACATAGTAATACGTCATAACGTATAATGTCATGTAGTATTAAGGTATAACTTTTAACGTCACATAGTAATACGTCATAACGTACAGCGCTATATTGTATAGCGTTATAACGTATAACGTCAGCTAGTACTACGCCACAACGGATGACGTCATATAGAATTACGTCATGTCGTATAACGTCATATAGTATTACGTCATAACGTACATCGTAACATAGTAATACGTCATAACGTATAATGTCATGTAGGATTAAGGTATAACTTATAGCGTCACATAGTAATACGTCATGACGCATAACGTTATATTGTGTGACGGCATAACGTATAACGTCATATAGTATTACGTCATGACGTATAACGTCATATAGTATTCGTCATGACGTATAACGTCATATAGAATTCCGTCATAACGTACAACGTCACATAGTAATACGGCACAACGTATAAGGTCATATAGAATATCGGTTTAACGTATACCGTCACATAATTATACGTCATCACGTATAGCGCTATATTGTATTACGTCATGACGTATAACGTTATATGGTATTGCGTAATAACGTATAACGACATATAGTATTACGTCATAACGTATAACGTCACATAGTACCACGTCATAACGGATGACGTCATATAGAAATACGTCATGACGTATAACGTTATTTAGTATTGCGCCATGACGTACAACGTTATATGTTATTGTGTAATAACCTATAACGTCCCATAGTAATACGTCATAACGTATAGCGCTATATTGTATAGCGTCATAACGTATGACGTCACATAGTACTACGTCATAACGCATAATTTCATGTAGTATTAAGGTATAACGTATAACGTCACATAGTACTACGCCAAAACGGTTGACGTCATATAGAATTACGTCATGGTGTACAACGTCATATAGTAATACGCCATAACGTATAACGGCATATAGTACTACGCCACAACGGATGACGTCATATAGAATTACGTCATGACGTACAACGTCATTCAGAATTACGTCATAACGTACAACGTAACATAGCAATACGCCATAACGTATAATGTCATGTAGTATTAAGGTATAACGTATAACGTCACATAGTACTACGCCACAACGGATGACGTCATATAGAATTACGTCATGACGTACAACGTCATATAGTAATACGCCATAACGTATAACGGCATATAGTATTGCATCATTCCGAATGACGTCATATAATATTGCGTCATAACGTATAACGTCAAATTGTAATACGTCATAACGTATAATGTCATGTAGTAATAAGGTAGAACGTATAACGTCACATTGTAATACGTCATAACATATAGCGCTATATGGAATTGCGCGATAACGTATAACGTCACATGGTATAACGTCATAACTTATGACGCCATATAATATTGCGTCATAACGTATAACGTCATATAATATTGTGTCAGAACGGATGACGTACTACAGAATTACGTCATGACGTATAACGTCATATAGTATTACGTCATGACGTACAACGTTTCAGAGTATTACGTCATGACTTATAACGCCACATAGTAATACGCCATAACGTATCACGGCATATAGTATTGTGTCATTCCGAATGACGACATATAATATTGCGTCATAACGTACAACGTTTCATAGTAATACGTCATAACGTATAATGTCATGTAGTATTAAGGTAGAACGTATAACGTCACACAGTAATACGTCTTGACGCATAACGTTATATTGTGTGACGTAATAACGTATAACGTCATATAGAATTACGGTACAACGTATAACGTCATATAGTATTGCGCCATGCCGTATAACGCCATAGTATTACGGCATAACGTATAACGTCATATAGTATTGCGTAATGACGTACAACGTTATATGTTATTGTGTAATAACGTATAACGTCACAAAGTAATACGTCATAACGTACAGCGCTATATTGTATTGCGTCATAACGTATAACGTCACATAGTGTTACGTCATATCGTAAAACGTCACATAGTATTACTTCGTAACGGATGACGTCATATGGAATTACGTCATGACGTATAAAGTCATATAGAATTACGTCATAACGTATAACGTCATATAGTATTGCGTCATGACGTATAACGTTATGTGGTATTGCGTAATAACGTATAACGTCACATAGTAATACGCCATAACGTATAACGTGATATAGAATTACGGCTTAACGTATACCGTCACAAGGTTATACGTCTTAACGTATAGCGCTATATTGTATTACGTCATAACGTATAACGTCACATAGTATTGCGTCATAACGGATGACGTAATATAGAATTATGTCATGACGTACAAGGTCATTCAGAATTACGTCATAACGTACAACGTAACATAGTAATACGTCATAACGTATAATGTCATGTAGTATTAAGGTATAACGTATAACGTCACATAGTAATACGTCATAACGTACAGCGCTATATTGTATAGCGTTATAACGTATAACGTCAGGTAGTACTACGCCACAACGGATGACGTCATATAGACTTACGTCATGACGTATAACGTCATATAGAATTACGTCATAACGTACAACGTCACATAGTAATACGACACAACGTATAAGGTCATATAGAATATCGGTTTAACGTATACCGTCACATAGTTATACGTCATAACGTATAGCGCTATATTGTATTACGTCATGACGTATAACGTTATATGGTATTGCGTAATAACGTATAACGACATATAGTATTACGTCATAACGTATAACGTCACATAGTACTACGTCATAACGGATGACGTCATATAGAAATACGTCATGACGTATAACGTTATTTCGTATTGCGCCATGACGTACAACGTTATATGTTATTGTGTAATAACCTATAACGTCCCATAGTAATACGTCATAACGTATAGCGCTATATTGTAAAGCGTCATAACGTATGACGTCATAACGCATAATTTCATGTAGTATTAAGGTATAACGTATAACGTCACATAGTACTACGCCACCACGGATGACGTCATATAGTAATACGTCATCACGCACGTCACATAGTAATACGTCATATCTTATAATGTCATGTAGTATTATGGTAGAACGTATAACGTCACACAGTAATACGTCTTGACGCATAACGTTATATTGTGTGACGCCATAACGTATAACGTCATATAGAATTACGGTACAACGTATAACGTCATATAGTATTGCGCCATGCCGTATAACGTCGTAGTATTACGTCATAACTTTTAACGTCATATAGTATTGCGTCATGACGTACAACGTTATATGTTATTGCGTAATAACGTATAACGTCACCAAGTAATTCGTCATAACGTATAGCGCTATATTGTATTGCGTCATAACGTATAACGTCACATAGTATTGCGTCATAACGCATGACGTCATATAATATTGCGTCATAACGTATAACGTCACATAGTACTACGCCACAACGGATGACGTCATATAGAATTACGCCATGATGTACAACGTCATTCAGAATTACGTCATAACGTACAACGTAACATAGTAATACGTCATAACGTATAATGTCATGTAGTATTAAGGTATAACGTATAACGTCACATAGTACTACGTCATAACGTATGACGTCATACAGTATTGCGTCATGACGTATAGCGTCACATAGTACTACGCCACAACTGACGACGTCATACAGAATTACGTCATGACGTGTAACGTCATACAGAATTACGTCATAACGTACAACGTCACATAGTAATACGCCACAACGGATGACGTCATATAGAATTACGTCATGTCGTACAACGTCATACAGAATTACGTCATAACGTATGACATCATATAGTATTGCGTCATAACGTATAGCGTCTCATAGTACTACGCCACAACGGATGACGTCATATAGTATTACGTCATAACGCACGTCACATAGTAATACCTCATATCGTATAATGTCATGTAGTATTAAGGTAGAACATATAACGTCACACAGTAATACGTCATGACGCATAACGTTGTATTGTGTGACGTCATGACGTATAACGTCATATAGAATTACGGTACAACGTATAACGTCATATAGTATTGCGCCATGCCGTATAACGTCATAGTATTACGTCATAACGTTTAACGTCATATAGTATTGCGTCATGACGTACAACGTTATATGTTATTTTGTAATAACGTATAACGTCACAAAGTAATTCGTCATAACGTATAACGTCACATAGTACTACGTCATAACGGATGACGTCATATAGAAATACGTCATGACGTATAACGTTATATGGTATTGCGTAATAACGTATAACGACATATAGTATTACGTCATAACGTATAACGTCACATAGTACTACGTCATAACGGATGACGTCATATAGAAATACGTCATGACGTATAACGTTATTTAGTATTGCGCCATGACGTACAACGTTATATGTTATTGTGTAATAACCTATAACGTCCCATAGTAATACGTCATAACGTATAGCGCTATATTGTATAGCGTCATAACGTATGACGTCACATAGTACTACGTCATAACGCATAATTTCATGTAGTATTAAGGTATAACGTATAACGTCACATAGTACTACGCCACCACGGATGACGTCATATAGTAATACGTCATCACGCACGTCACATAGTAATACGTCATATCTTATAATGTCATGTAGTATTATGGTAGAACGTATAACGTCACACAGTAATACGTCTTGACGCATAACGTTATATTGTGTGACGTCATAACGTATAACGTCATATAGAATTACGGTACAACGTATAACGTCATATAGTATTGCGCCATGCCGTATAACGTCATAGTATTACGTCATAACGTTTAACGTCATATAGTATTGCGTCATGACGTACAACGTTATATGTTATTTTGTAATAACGTATAACGTCACAAAGTAATTCGTCATAACGTATAGCGCTATATTGTATTGCGTCATAACGTATAACGGCACATAGTATTGCGTCATAACGGATGACGTCATATAGAATTACTTCATGACGTACAACGTCATTCAGAATTACGTCATAACGTACAACGTAACATAGTAATACGTCATGACGTATAATGTCATGTAGTATTAATGTATAACGTATAACGTCACATACTAATACGTCATAACGTACAGCGCTATATTGTATAGCGTTATAACGTATAACGTCAGCTAGTACTACGCCACAACGGATGACGTCATATAGACTTACGTCATGACGTATAACGTCATATAGAATTACGTCATAACGTACAACGTCACATAGTAATACGTCATAACGTATAATGTCATGTTGTATTAATTTATAACGTATAATGTCACATAGTACTACGTCATAACGTATGACGTCATAAAGTATTGCGTCATGACGTATAGCGTCACATAGTACTACGCCACAACGGATGACGTCATATAGAATTACGTCATGTCGTACAACGTTATACAGAATTACGTCATAACGTACAACGGAACATAGTAATACGTCATAACGTATAATGTCATGTAGGATTAAGGTATAACTTATAGCGTCACATAGTAATACGTCATGACGCATAACGTTATATTGTGTGACATCATAACGTATGACGTCAAATAGTATTGCGTCAGAACGTATAGCGTCTCATAGTACTACGCCACAACGGATGACGTCATATAGTATTACGTCATGACGTATAACGTCATACAGAATTACGTCATGACGTACAACGTCACATAGTAATACGCCACAACGGATGACATCATATAGAATTACGTCATGTCGTACAACGTCATACAGAATTACGTCATAACGTACAACGTAACATAGTAATACGTCATAACGTATAATGTCATGTAGTATTAAGGTATAACGTATAACGTCACATAGTAATACGTCATAACGTATGACGTCATATAGTATTGCGTCATAACGTATAGCGTCTCATAGTACTACGCCACAACGGATGACGTCATATAGTATTACGTCATAACGTATAATGTCATGTAGTATTAAGGTAGAACGTATAACGTCACACAGTAATACGTCATGACGCATAACGTTGTATTGTGTGACGTCATAACGTATAACGTCATATAGAATAACGGTACAACGTATAACGTCATATAGTATTGCGCCATGCCGTATAACGTCATAGTATTACGTCATAACGTATAACGTCATATAGTATTGCGTCATGACGTACAACGTTATATGTTATTGTGTAGTAACGTATAACGTCACAAAGTAATTCGTCATAACGTATGACGTCATATAATATTGCGTCATAACGTATAACGTCACATCGTACTACGCCACAACGGATGACGTCATATAGAATTACGTCATGACGTACAACGTCACATAGTAATACGCCATAACGTATAACGGCATATAGTATTGCGTCATTCCGAATGACGTCATATAATATTGCGTCATAGCGTATAACGTCAAATAGTAATACGGCATAACGTATAATGTCATGTAGTAATACGGTAGAACGTGTAACGTCACATAGTAATACGTCATAACATATAGCGCTATATTGAATTGCGCGATAACGTATAACGTCACATAGTATTACGTCATAACGTATGACGTCATATAATATTGCGTCATAACGTATAACATCACATCGTAATACGCCACAACGGATGACGTCATATAGAATTACGTCATAACGTATAGCGTCTCATAGTACTACGCCACAAAGGATGACGTCATATAGTATTACGTCATGACGTATAACGTCATACAGAATTACGTCATGATGTACAACGTCACATAGTAATACGCCACAACGGATGACGTCATATAGAATTACGTCATATCGTACAACGTCATACAGAATTACGTCATAACGTACAACGTAACATAGTAATACGTCATAACGTACAACGTCACATAGTAATACGTCATAACGTATAATGTCATGTAATATTGCGTCAGAACGGATGACGTCATATAGAATTACGTCATATCGTACAACGTCATACAGAATTACGTCATAACGTATAACGTCATATAGTATTGCGTCATGACGGTCAACGTTATATGATATTGTGTAATAACGTATAACGTCACATAGTATTCCGTCATAACGTATAACGTCACATAGTTCTACGTCAGAACGGATGACGTCATATAGTATTAGCCATGACGTATAACGTCATATTGAATTACGTCATAACGTATAACGTCATATAGTAATGCGCCATGACGTATAACGTTATAAAGTATAACGCCATAACGTATATCGACATATAGTATTGCGTCATTGCGAACGACGTCATATAATATTGCTTCATAACATATAACATCACATAGTAATACGTCATAACGGATGACATGATATGGAATTACGCCAGGACGTATAACGTCATATTGAATTACTTCATAACTTATAACGTCATATAATATTGCGCCATGACGTATAACGTTATAAAGTACTACGATATAACGTATAACGTCATATAGTATTGCGTCATTACGAATGACGTCATGTAATATTGCGTCATAACGTATAACGTCACATAGTAATACGTCATAACGTATAACGTCATGTAATATTGCGTCAGAACGGATGACGTCATATAGTATTCCGCCATGACGTATAACGTTATAAAGTATAACGTCATAACGCATAACGTCATACGGAGTTACGGTTTAACGTATACCGTCAAATGGTATTCCGTCATAACGTATAACGTCATATAGTATTGCGCCATGACGAATAACGTTATAAAGTATAACGTCATAACGTATAACCTCATATAGTATGGCGTCATTACGAATGACGTCATATGATATTACGTCATAACGTATAACGTCGCATAGTAATACGACATAACGTAGAACGTCCTATAGAATTACGGTTTAACGTATACCGTCACATAGTTATACGTCATAACGTACAGCGCTATATTGTATTACGTCATAACGTAGAACGTCATATAGTATTGCGTCATGACGTATAACGTTATATGTTATTGTGTAATAAGGTATAACGTCACATAGTAACACGTCATAACGTATAGCGCTATATTGTATTGTGTCATAACGTATAACGTCACATAGTACTACGTCATAACGTAGAACGTCATATAGTATTGCGTCATGACGTATAACGTTATATGGTATTTTGTCATAACGTATAACGTCACATAGTTCTACGTCAGAACGGATGACGTCACATAGAATTGCGCCATGACGTGTAACGTCATATTGAAATACGTCATAACGTACAACGTCAAATAGTATTGCGCCGTAACGTATAACGTTATAAAGTATATCGTCATAACGTATAACGTCATATAGAATTACGGTTTAACGTATACCGTCACATAGTTATACGTCATAACGTATAGCGCTATATTGTATTACGTCATAACGTATAACGGCATATAGTATTGCGACATGACGTTCAACGTTATATGTTATTGTGTAATAACGTATAACGTCACATAGTAATACGTCATAACGTATAATGTCATGTAGTATTAAGGTATATCGTATAACGTCACATAGTAATACGTCATGACGTATAACGTTATATTGTGTGACAACATAACGTATAACGTCATATAGAATTACGGTACAACGTATAACGACATATAGTATTGCGCCATGACGTATAACGTTATAAAGCATAACGTCATAACGCATAACGTCATATAGAGTTACGGTTTAACCTATACCGCCACATAGCAATACGTCATAACGTATAGCGCTATGTTGTATTGCGCCATAACGTATAACGTCACATAGTAATACGTCATAACGTATAATGTCATGTAGTATTAAGGTATAGCGTATAACGTCACTTAGTAATAAGTCATGACGTATAACGTTATATTGTGTGACGTCATAACGTATAACTTCATGTAAAATTACGGTACAACGTATAACGTCATATAGTATTGCGCCATGACTTGTAACGTTCTAAAGTATAACGTCATAACGTATAACGTCATATAGTACTACGTCATAACGGATGACGTCATATAGAATTACGGTTTAACGTATACCGTCACATAGTTATGCGTCTTAACGTATAGCGCTATATTGTATTAGGTCATAACGTATGACGTCATATAGTAATCCGCCATGACGTATAACGTTATAATGTATAACGTCATATCGCATAACGTCATATAGAGTTACGGTTTAACGTATACTGTCACATAGTAATACGTCATAACGAATAGCGCTATATTGTATTGCGTCATAACGTACAACGTCACATAGTATTACGTCATAACGTATAACATCACATAGTACTACGTCAGAACGGATGACGTCATATAATATTACGCCATGACATATAACGTCATATAGAATTACGTCATAACGTGTAACGTCATATATTATTGCGCCATGACGTATAGCGTTATAAAGTATAACGTCATATATAGTTACGGTTTAACGTATACCGTCACATACTATTCCGTCATAACGTATAACGTCACACAGTTCTACGTCATAACGTAGAACATCATATAGTACTGCGCCATGATGTATAACGTTAAAAAGTATAACGTCACAACGTATAACGTCATATAGTATTGCGCCATGACGTATAACGTTATAAAATATAAGGTCATATAGTATTGCGTCATTACGAATGACGTCATATTATATTGCGTCATAACGCATAACGTCACATGGTAATATGCCGCAACGGAAGATGTCGTATTGAATTACGTCATAACGTACAACGTCACATGGTACTATGCCACAACGGAAGACGTCATATAGAATTACTTGATAACGTATAAAGTCATATAGTATTGCGCCATGACGTATAACGTTATAAAGTATAACGTCATAACGTATATCGTCATATAGTACTGCGTCATGACGTACAACGTTATATGATATTGTGTAATAACGTATAACGTAACATAGTAATACGTCATAACGTATAATGTCATGTAGTATTAAGGTATAACGTATAACGTCACATAGTAAGACGTCATAACGTATAACGTCATATAGTATTCCGCCATGACGTATAACGTTATAAAGTATAACGTCATAACGCATAACGTCATATAGTATTGCGTCATGACGTATAACGTTATATGGTATTGCGTAATAACGTATAACGTCATATAGTATTGCGTCAGAACGGATGACCTCATAAAGAATTACGTCGTAACGTATAACGTTATAAAGTATAAGGTCATAACGTATATCGTCATATAGTACTGCGTAATAACGTATAACGTCATATAGTATTCCGCCATGACGTATAACGTTGTAATGTATAACGTCATAACATATACCGTCATATAGAGTTACGGTTTAACATATACCATCACATAGTCATACGTCATAGCGTATAGGGCTATATTGTATAGCGTCATAACTTATAACGTCATATAGAAATACGTCATAACGTATAACGTCATATAATATTGCGTCAGAACGGATGACGTCATAAAGAATTACGTCATGACGTGTAACGTCATATAGAATTACGGTACAACGTATGACGTCATATAGTATTGCGTCATAACGTATAACGTCGCATAGTATTACGCCACAACCTATGACGTCGTATAGAATTACGTCATAACGTATAACTTCACATAGTACTACGCCACAACGGATGACGTCATATGGAATTACGTCATGACATATAACGTCATATTGAATTACGTCATAACGTATAACGTGAAATAGTATTGCGCCATGACGTATAACGTTATAAAGTATAACGACATAACTTATAACGTCATATAGATTTACGTCATAACGTACAACGTAACATAGTAATACGTCATAACGTATAATATCAAGTAGTATTAAGGTATAACGTATAACATCACGTAGTAATACGTCATGACGTATAGCTTTATATTGTGTGACGTCATAACGTATAACGTCATATAGTATTGCGCCATGACGTATATCGTTACAAAGTATAACGTCATAACGTATAACGTCATATAGAATTACACCATGACGTATAACGTCATATTGAATTACGTCATAACGTATAACGTCAAACAGTATTGCACCATGACTTATAACGTTATAAAGTATAACGACATAACGTATAACGTCATATAGTATTGCGTCATGACGAATAACGTTATATGGTATTGCGTAATAACGTATAACGTCACATAGTATTACGTCATAATATAATGCTGTGTTGTATTACGTCATAACGTATGACGTCATATAGAACTACGGTATAACGTGCAACGTCGTACATTATTACGTCATAACGTATAACGTCATATATAATTACGTCATAACGTATAACATCACATAGTATTACGTCATAACGTATAATGTCATGTAGTATTGCGTCATGACGTATAACGTTATATAGAGTTACGTCATAACGTGTAGCGTTATATGGTATAACGTAATAATGTTTAACGTTGTACAGTATTAAGGTATAACGTATACCGTCACATAGCAACACGCCATGACGTATAACGTCATGTAATATTGCGTCAGAACGGATGACGTCATATAGTATTGCGTCCTAACGTATAACGTTATAAAGTATAACGTCATAACGTATAGCGTCACAGAGTATTGCGACATGACGTACAACGTTATATGTTATTGTGTTATAACGTATAACGTCACATAGTAATGCGTCGTAAAGTATAGCGCTATTTTGTATAGAGTCACAACGTGTGACGTCACATAGTACTACGTAATAACGTATAATGTCATGTAGTATTAAGGTATACCGTATAACGTCACATAGTAATACGTCATAACGTATAGCGCTATTTTGTATTGCTGCATAACGTATAACATCACATAGTATTACGTCATAACGTATAATGTCATGTAGTATTGCGTCATGACGTATAACGTTATATAGAGTTACGTCATAACGTGTAGCGTTATATGGTATAACGTAATAATGTTTAACGTTGTACAGTATTAAGGTATAACGTATACCGTCACATAGCAACACGCCATGACGTATAACGTCATATTGATTTACTTCATAACTTATAACGTCATATAATATTGCGCCATGACGTATAACGTTATAAAGTACTACGATATAACGTATAACGTCATATAGTATTGCGTCATTACGAATGACGTCATGTAATATTGCGTCATAACGTATAACGTCACATAGTAATACGTCATAACGTATAACGTCATGTAATATTGCGTCAGAACGGATGACGTCATATAGTATTCCGCCATGACGTATAACGTTATAAAGTGTAACGTCATAACGTATAACGTTATATAGTATTGCGTCGTAACGTATAACGTTATAAAGTATAACGTCATTACGTATATCGTGACATAGTAATACGTCATAACGTATAACGTCATATAGAATTACGGTTTAACGTATACCGTCACATAGTTATATGTAATAACGTATAGCGCTATATTGTATTACGTCATAACGTAGAACGTCATATAGTATTGCGTCATGACGTATAACGTTATATGTTATTGTGTAATAAGGTATAACGTCACATAGTAACACGTCATAGCGTATAGCGCTATATTGTATTGCGTCATAACGTATAACGTCACATAGTACTACGTCATAACGTATAACGTTATAAAGTGTAACGTCATGACGTATAACGTTATAAAGTATATCGTCATAACGTATAACGTCATATAGAATTACGGTTTAACGTATACCGTCACATAGTTATACGTCATAACGTATAGCGCTATATTGTATTACGTCATAACGTATAACGGCATATAGTATTGCGACATGACGTACAACGTTATATGTTATTGTGTAATAACGTATAACGTCACATAGTAATACGTCAAAACGTATAGCGCTATATTGTATAGCGTCATAGCGTATAACGTCATATAGAATTACGTCATAACGTATAACGTCATATAGTATTGCATCATGACGTATAACGTTATATGGTATTTTGTCATAACGTATAACGTCACATAGTTCTACGTCAGAACGGATGACGTCACATAGAATTGCGCCATGACGTGTAACGTCATATTGAAATACGTCATAACGTACAACGTCAAATAGTATTGCGCCGTAACGTATAACGTTATAAAGTATATCGTCATAACGTATAACGTCATATAGAATTACGGTTTAACGTATACCGTCACATAGTTATACGTCATAACGTATAGCGCTATATTGTATTACATCATAACGTATAACGGCATATAGTATTGCGACATGACGTTCAACGTTATATGTTATTGTGTAATAACGTATAACGTCACATAGTAATACGTCATAACGTATAATGTCATGTAGTATTAAGGTATATCGTATAACGTCACATAGTAATACGTCATGACGTATAACGTTATATTGTGTGACAACATAACGTATAACGTCATATAGAATTACGGTACAACGTATAACGACATATAGTATTGCGCCATGACGTATAACGTTATAAAGCATAACGTCATAACGCATAACGTCATATAGAGTTACGGTTTAACCTATACCGCCACATAGCAATACGTCATAACGTATAGCGCTATGTTGTATTGCGCCATAACGTATAACGTCACATAGTAATACGTCATAACGTATAATGTCATGTAGTATTAAGGTATAGCGTATAACGTCACTTAGTAATAAGTCATGACGTATAACGTTATATTGTGTGACGTCATAACGTATAACTTCATGTAAAATTACGGTACAACGTATAACGTCATATAGTATTGCGCCATGACTTGTAACGTTCTAAAGTATAACGTCATAACGTATAACGTCATATAGTACTACGTCATAACGGATGACGTCATATAGAATTACGGTTTAACGTATACCGTCACATAGTTATGCGTCTTAACGTATAGCGCTATATTGTATTAGGTCATAACGTATGACGTCATATAGTAATCCGCCATGACGTATAACGTTATAATGTATAACATCATATCGCATAACGTCATATAGAGTTACGGTTTAACGTATACTGTCACATAGTAATACGTCATAACGAATAGCGCTATATTGTATTGCGTCATAACGTACAACGTCACATAGTATTACGTCATAACGTATAACATCACATAGTACTACGTCAGAACGGATGACGTCATATAATATTACGCCATGACATATAACGTCATATAGAATTACGTCATAACGTGTAACGTCATATATTATTGCGCCATGACGTATAACGTTATAAAGTATAACGTCATATATAGTTACGGTTTAACGTATACCGTCACATACTATTCCGTCATAACGTATAACGTCACACAGTTCTACGTCATAACGTAGAACGTCATATAGTACTGCGCCATGATGTATAACGTTATAAAGTATAACGTCATAACGTATAGCGTCACAGAGTATTGCGACATGACGTACAACGTTATATGTTATTGTGTTATAACGTATAACGTCACATAGTAATGCGTCGTAAAGTATAGCGCTATTTTGTATAGAGTCACAACGTGTGACGTTACATAGTACTATGTAATAACGTATAATGTCATGTAGTATTAAGGTATACCGTATAACGTCACATAGTAATACGTCATAACGTATAGCGCTATTTTGTATTGCTGCATAACGTATAACGTCACATAGTATTACGTCACAACGTATGAGGTCATATAGTATTGCATCATAACGTATAGCGTCACACAGTACTACGCCACAACGGATGACGTCATATAGAATTACGTCATAACGTATAACGTCATATAGTATTGCGTCATGACGTATAACGTCATATAGTATTGCGTCCTAACGTATAACGTTATAAAGTATAACGTCATAACGTATAGCGTCACATAGTAATACGTCATAACGGATGACATGATATGGAATTACGCCAGGACGTATAACGTCATATTGAATTACTTCATAACTTATAACGTCATATAATATTGCGCCATGACGTATAACGTTATAAAGTACTACGATATAACGTATAACGTCATATAGTATTGCGTCATTACGAATGACGTCATGTAATATTGCGTCATAACGTATAACGTCACATAGTAATACGTCATAACGTATAACGTCATGTAATATTGCGTCAGAACGGATGACGTCATATAGTATTCCGCCATGACGTATAACGTTATAAAGTATAACGTCATAACGCATAACGTCATACGGAGTTACGGTTTAACGTATACCGTCACATGGTATTCCGTCATAACGTATAACGTCATATAGTATTGCGCCATGACGAATAACGTTATAAAGTATAACGTCATAACGTATAACCTCATATAGTATGGCGTCATTACGAATGACGTCATATGATATTACGTCATAACGTATAACGTCGCATAGTAATACGACATATCGTAGAACGTCCTATAGAATTACGGTTTAACGTATACCGTCACATAGTTATACGTCATAACGTACAGCGCTATATTGTATTACGTCATAACGTAGAACGTCATATAGTATTGCGTCATGACGTATAACGTTATATGTTATTGTGTAATAAGGTATAACGTCACATAGTAACACGTCATAACGTATAGCGCTATATTGTATTGCGTCATAACGTATAACGTCACATAGTACTACGTCATAACGTATAACGTTATAAAGTGTAACGTCATAACGTATAACGTTATATAGTATTGCGTCGTAACGTATAACGTTATAAAGTATAACGTCATTACGTATATCGTGACATAGTAATACGTCATAACGTATAACGTCATATAGAATTACGGTTTAACGTATACCGTCACATAGTTATATGTAATAACGTATAGCGCTATATTGTATTACGTCATAACGTAGAACGTCATATAGTATTGCGTCATGACGTATAACGTTATATGTTATTGTGTAATAAGGTATAACGTCACATAGTAACACGTCATAACGTATAGCGCTATATTGTATTGCGTCATAACGTATAACGTCACATAGTACTACGTCATAACGTATAACGTTATAAAGTGTAACGTCATGACGTATAACGTTATAAAGTATATCGTCATAACGTATAACGTCATATAGAATTACGGTTTAACGTATACCGTCACATAGTTATACGTCATAACGTATAGCGCTATATTGTATTACGTCATAACGTATAACGGCATATAGTATTGCGACATGACGTACAACGTTATATGTTATTGTGTAATAACGTATAACGTCACATAGTAATACGTCAAAACGTATAGCGCTATATTGTATAGCGTCATAGCGTATAACGTCATATAGAATTACGTCATAACGTATAACGTCATATAGTATTGCGTCATGACGTATAACGTTATATGGTATTTTGTCATAACGTATAACGTCACATAGTAATACGTCATAACGTATAATGTCATGTAGTATTAAGGTATATCGTATAACGTCACATAGTAATACGTCATGACGTATAACGTTATATTGTGTGACAACATAACGTATAACGTCATATAGAATTACGGTAAAACGTATAACGACATATAGTATTGCGCCACGACGTATAACGTTATAAAGCATAACGTCATAACGCATAACGTCATATAGAGTTACGGTTTAACCTATACCGCCACATAGCAATACGTCATAACGTATAGCGCTATGTTGTATTGCGCCATAACGTATAACGTCACATAGTAATACGTCATAACGTATAATGTCATGTAGTATTAAGGTATAGCGTATAACGTCACTTAGTAATAAGTCATGACGTATAACGTTATATTGTGTGACGTCATAACGTATAACGTCATATAGAAGTACGGTAAAACGTATAACGTCATATAGTATTGCGCCATGACGTATAACGTTATATTGAGTGACGTCATAACGTATAACGTCATATAGTATTGCGTCATTCCGAATGACGTCATATAATATTGCGTCATAAGGTATAACGTCACATAGCTATACGTCATAACGTATAACGTCATGTAGTATTAAGGTATAACATATAACGTCACATAGTAATACGTCATAACGGATGACGTCATATAGTGTTGCGTCATAACGTATAACGTCACATAGTACTACGCCACAACGGATGACGGCATATAGAATTACGTCATTACGTATAACGTTATATAGAATTACGTCATAACGTATAGCGCTATATTGTATAGCGTCATAACGTATAACGTCACATAGTACGACGTCATAACGGATGACGTCATATAGTATTGCGTCATAAAGTATAACGTCACATAGCATTACGTCATAACGTATAGCGCTATATTGTATAGCGTCATAACGTATAACGTCACATAGTACTACGTCATAACGGGTGACGTCATATAGTATTGCGTCATAACCTATAACGTCACATAGTATTACTTCGTAACGGATGATGTCATATAGTATTACGTCATGACGTATGACGTCATAGAATAACGTCATAACGTATAACGTCATATAGAATTACGTCATAACGTATAACGGCTTATAGTATTGCGTCATTCCGATTGACGTCATATAATATTGCGTCATAACGTATAACGTCACATATTAATACGCCATAACGTATAACGTCATATGGAATTACGGTTTAACGTATACCATCACATAGTTATACGTCTTAACATATAGCGCTATATAGTATAGCGTCATAACGTATGACGTCACATAGTACTACGTCATAACGGATGACGTCATATAGTATTGCGTCATAACGTATAACGTCATATAGTATTGCGTCATGACGAACAACGTTATATTTTAATGTGTAATAACGTATAACGTCACATAGTAATACGCCATAACGTATAACGTCATATAGTATTGCGTCATTCCGAATGACGTCATGTAGTATTAAGGTATAACGTATAACGTCACATAGTAATACGTCATAACGGATGACGTCATATAGTGTTGCATCATAACGTATAGCGTCACATAGAACTACGCCACAACGGATGACGGCATATAAAATTACGTCATTACGTATAACGTTATATAGAATTACGTCATAACGTATAGCACTATATTGTATAGCGTCATAACGTATAACGTCACATAGTACGACGTCATAACGGATGACGTCATATAGTATTGCGTCATAACGTATAACGTCACACAGTATTACGTCATAACGTATAGCGCTATATTGTATAGCGTCATAACGTATAACGTCACATAGTACTACGTCATAACGGAGGACGTCATATAGTATTGCGTCATAACGTATAACGTCACATAGTACTACGTCATAACGGATGACGTCATATAGTATTGCGTCATAACGTATAACGTCACACAGTATTACGTCATAACGTATAGCGCTATATTGTATAGCGTCATGACGTATAACGTTATATGGTATTGCGTAATAACGTATAACGACATATAGTATTACGTCATAACGTATAACGTCCCATAGTACTACGTCATGACGTACAACGTTATATTGCGTGACGTCGTAAAGTATAACGTCATATAGAATTACGGTACAACGTATAACGTCATATAGTATTGCGCCATGACGTATAACGTTATATGGTATTGCGTAATAACGCATAACGACACATAGTACTACGCCACAACGGATGACGTACAACAGAATTACGTCATGACGTATAACGTCATATAGTATTACGTCATGACGTGCAACGTTTCAGAGTATTACTTCATAACTTATAACGTCACATAGTAATACGTCATAACGTATAATGTCATGTAGTATTAAGGTATAACGTATATCGTCACACAGTTTCACGTCATGACGTATAACGTTAAATTGTGTGACGTCATAACGTATAACGTCATATAGTATTGCGTCATAACGTATAACGTCACATAGAACTAAGCCACAACGAATGACGTCATATAGAATAACGTCATGACGTATAACGTCATATAGAATTACGTCATAAAGCACAACGTCACATAGTAATACGCCATAACGTATAATGTCATGTAGTATTAAGGTATAACGTATAACGTCACACAGTAATACGTCATGATGTATAACGTTATATTGTGTGACGTCATAACGTATAACGTCATATCGATTTATGGTACAACGTATAACGTTATATTGTGTGACGTCATAACGTATAACGTCATATAGAATTACGTCATAACGTATAACGGCTTACAGTATTGCGTCATTCCGATTGACGTCATATAATATTGCGTCATAACGTATAACGTCACATATTAATACGCCATAACGTATAACGTCATATGGAATTACGGTTTAACGTATACCATCACATAGTTATACGTCTTAACATATAGCGCTATATAGTATAGCGTCATAACGTATAACGTCACATAGTATTGCGTCATAACGTATAACGTCACATAGTACTACGCCACAACGGATGACGTCATATAGAATTACGTCATGACGTATAACGTCAAACACAATTACGTCATAACGCACAACGTCACTGAGTTATACGTCATAACGTATAATGTCATGTAGTATTAAGGTATAACGTATAACGTCACACAGTAATACGTCATGACGTACAACGTTATATTGCGTGACGTCATAACGTATAACGTCATACAGTATTGCGTCATAACGTATAGCGTCACATAGTACGACGCCACAACGGATGACGTCATATAGAATTACGTCATGACGTATAACGTCGTACAGAATTACGTCATAACGTACAACGTCAGATAGTAATACGTCATAACGTATAATGTCATGCAGTATTAAGATATAACGTATAACGTCACATAGTAATACGTCATGACGTATAACGTTATATGGTGTGACGTCGTAACGTATAACGTCATATAGAATTACGGTACAACGTATAACGTCATATAGTATTGCGCCATGACGTATAACGTTATATGGTATTGCGTAATAACGCATAACGACACATAGTACTACGCCACAACGGATGACGTACTACAGAATTACGCCATGACGTATAACGTCATATAGTATTACGTCATGACGTACAACGTTTCAGAGTATTACGTCATAACTTATAACGTCACATAGTAATACGTCATAACGTATAATGTCATGTAGTATTAAGGTATAACGTATATCGTCACACAGTTTCACGTCATGACGTATAACGTTAAATTGTGTGACGTCATAACGTATAACGTCATATAGAAGGACGGTAAAAGGTATAACGTCATATAGTATTGCGCCATGACGTATAACGTTATATTGAGTGACGTCATAACGTATAACGTCATATAGAAGGACGGTAAAAGGTATAACGTCATATAGTATTGCGCCATGATGTATAACGTTATATTGTGTGACGTCATAACGTATAACGTCATATCGATTTATGGTACAACGTATAACGTTATATTGTGTGACGTCATAACGTATAACGTCATATAGAATTACGGTAAAACGTATAACGTCATATAGTATTGTGCCATGACGTATAACGTTATAAAGTATAACGTCATAACGTATAACATCACATAGTATTACGTCATAACTTATAACGTCATATAGTATTGCGCCATGGCGTACAACGTTATATGTTATTGTGTTATAACGTATAATGTCACAAGGTAATACGTCATAACGTATAGCGCTATATTGTATTGCGTCATAACGTATAACGTCACATAGCATTACTTCGTTACGGATGACGTCATATAGAATTACGTCATAACGTATAACGTTATATAGTATTGCGTCATTCCGAATTACGTCATATAATATTGCGTCATAACGTATAATGTCACATAGTAATACGCCATAACGTATAACGGCATATAGTATTGCGTCATTCCGAATGACGTCATATAATATTGCGTCATAACGTATAACGTCACATAGTAATGCGCCATAATGTATAACGTCATATGGAATTACGGTTTAACGTATACCGTCACATAGATATACGTCTTAAAATATAACGCTATATTGTATTACGTCATAACGTATAACGTCATATAGTATTGCGTCATGACGTACAAGGTTATATGTTATAGTGTAATAACGTATAACGTCACATAGTAATACATCATAACGTATAGCGCTATGTAGTATTGCGTCATAACGCATAGCGTCACACAGTACTACGTCATAACGGATGACGTCATATAGTATTGCGTCATAACGTATAACGTCACATAGTACTACGCCACAACGGATGACGTCATATAGAATTACGTCATGACGTATAACGTCATACACAATTACGTCATAACGCACAACGTCACTGAGTTATACGTCATAACGTATAATGTCATGTAGTATTAAGGTATAACGTATAACGTCACACAGTAATACGTCATGACGTACAACGTTATATTGCGTGACGTCATAACGTATAACGTCATACAGTATTGCGTCATAACGTATAGCGTCACATAGAAAGACGCCACAACGGATGACGTCATATAGAATTACGTCATGACGTATAACGTCGTACAGAATTACGTCATAACGTACAACGTCACATAGTAATACGTCATAACGTATAATGTCATGCAGTATTAAGATATAACGTATAACGTCACATAGTAATACGTCATGACGTATAACGTTATATGGTGTGACGTCGTAACGTATAACGTCATATAGAATTGCGGTCCAACGTATAACGTCATATAGTATTGCGCCATGACGTATAACGTTATATGGTATTGCGTAATAACGCATAACGACACATAGTACTACGCCACAACGGATGACGTACTACAGAATTACGTCATGACGTATAACGTCATATAGTATTACGTCATGACGTACAACGTTTCAGAGTATTACGTCATAACTTATAACGTCACATAGTAATACGTCATAACGTATAATGTCATGTAGTATTAAGGTATAACGTATATCGTCACACAGTTTCACGTCATGACGTATAACGTTAAATTGTGTGACGTATTAACGTATAACGTCATATAGAAGTACGGTAAAAGGTATAACGTCATATAGTATTGCGCCATGACGTATAACGTTATATTGAGTGACGTCATAACGTATAACGTCATATAGTATTGCGTCATACCGAATGACGTCATATAATATTGCGTCATAAGGTATAACGTCACATAGTAATACGTCATTACGTCTAACGTCATGTAGTATTAAGGTATAACATATAACGTCACATAGTAATACGTCATAACGGATGACGTCATATAGTGTTGCGTCATAACGTATAACGTCACATAGTACGACGTCATAACGGATGACGTCATATAGTATTGCGTCATAACGTATAACGTCACACAGTATGACGTCATAACGTATAGCGCTATATTGTATAGCGTCATAACGTATAACGTCACATAGTACTACGTCATAACGGATGACGTCATATAGTATTGCGTCATAACCTATAACGTCATATAGTATTGCGTCATGACGTACAACGTTTCAGAGTATTACGTCATAACGTAAAACGTCACATATAATTACCTCATAACGTATAACATCACATAGTAATACGTCATAACGTAGAATGTCATGTAGTATTGCGTCATGACGTATAACGTTATATAGAGTTACCTCATAACGTATAACGTTATATGGTATAACGTAATAATGTTGAACGTTGTACAGTATTAAGGTATAACGTATGACGTCACATAGTAATACGTCATAACGTATAATGTCATGTAGTATTAATTTATAACGTATAACGTCACATAGTAATACGTCATAACGTATAGCGCTGTACTGTATTGCGTCAAAACGGATAACGTCACATAGTATTGCATCATTCCGAATGACGTCATATAATATTGCGTCATAACGTATAACGTCACATAGTATTACTTCGTAACGGATGACATCATATAGTATTACGTCATGACGTATAACGTCATATAGAATATCGTCATAACGAATAACGTCACATAGCAATACGTCATAACGTATAATGTCATGTAGTATTAATTTATAACGTATAACGTCATATAGTATTATGTCATAACGTATAACGTCATATAGTATTGCGTCATGACGTACAACGTTATGTGTTATTGTGAAATAACGTATAACGTCACATAGTAATACGTCATAACGTATAGCGCTATATAGCATGGCGTCATAACGTATAACGTCACATAGTACTACGTCATAACGGATGACGTCATATAGTATTGCGTCATAACGTATAACGTCACATAGTATTACGTCATAACGTATAGCGCTATATTGTATAGCGTCATAACTAATAACGTCACATAGTACTACGTCATAACGGATGACGTCATATAGTATTGCGTCATGACGTACAACGTTTCAGAGTATTACGTCATAACGTATAACGTCTAATATAATTATCTCATAACGTATAACATCACATAGTAATACGTCATAACGTAGAATGCCATGTAGTATTGCGTCATGACGTATAACGTGATATAGAGTAACGTCATAACGTATAACGTTATATGGTATAACGTTATATGGTATAACGTAATAATGTTGAACGTTGTACAGTATTAAGGTATAACGTATAACGTCACATAGTATTACTTCGTAACGGATGATGTCATATAGTATTACGTCATGACGTATAACGTCATATAGAAGAACGTCATAACGTACAACGTCACATAGTAATACGCCATAACGTATAATGTCATGTAGTATTCCGCCATGACGTATAACGTCATATTGAATTACGTCATAACGTATAACGTCATATTAAATTACGTCATAACGTATAACGTCACATAGTTCTACGTCAGAACGGATGACGTCATATAGAATTACGCCATGACGTATAACGTCACATAGTAATACGTCATAACGTATAGCGCTATATTGTATTGCGTCATAACGCATAACGTCACATAGTTTTGCGTCATTCCGAATGACGTCATATAATATTGCGTCATAACGTATAACGTCACATAGTAATACGCCATAACGTATAATGGCATATAGTATTGCGTCATTCCGAATGACGTCATATAATATTGCGCCATGACGTATAACGTCATATAGTATTACGTCATAACGTATAACGTCATATAGTATTGTGTCATGACGTTCAACGTTATATGTTATTGTGTAATAACGTATAACGTCACAAAGTAATTCGTCATAACGTATAGCGCTATATTGTATTGCGCCATAACGTATAACGTCACATAGAACTAAGCCACAACGAATGACGTCATATAGGATAACGTCATGACGTATAACGTCATATAGAATTACGTCATAAAGCACAACGTCACATAGTAATACGTCATAACGTATAATGTCATGTAGTATTAAGGTACAACGTATAACGTCACACAGTAATACGTCTTGATGTACAACGTTATATTGTGTGACGTCGTAACGTATAACGTCATATAGTATTACGTCATGACGTACAACGTTTCGGAGTATTACGTCATAACTTATAACGTCACATAGTTATACGTCATAACGTATAATGTCATGTAGTATTAAGGTATAACGTATATCGTCACACAGTTTCACGTCATGACGTATAACGTTAAATTGTGTGACGTCATAACGTATAACGTCATATCGAATTACGGTACAACGTATAACGTTATATTGTGTGACGTCATAACGTATAACGTCATATAGAATTACGGTAAAACGTATAACGTCATATAGTATTGCGCCATGGCGTATAACGTCATATAGTATTACGTCATAACGTATAACGGCTTATAGTATTGCGTCATTCCGATTGACGTCATATAATATTGCGTCATAACGTATAACGTCACACATTAATACGCCATAACGTATAACGTCATATGGAATTACGGTTTAACGTATACCATCACATAGTTATACGTCTTAACATATAGCGCTATATAGTATAGCGTCATAACGTATAACGTCACATAGTACTACGTCATAACTGATGACGTCATATAGTATTGCGTCATAACGTATAACGTCATATAGTATTGCGTCATGACGAACAACGTTATATTTCAATGTGTAATAACGTATAACGTCACATAGTAATACACCATAACGTATAACGTAATATAGTATTGCGTCATTCCGAATGACGTCATATAATATTGCGCCATGACGTATAACGTCATATAGTATTACGTCATAACGTATAACGTCATATAGTATTGTGTCATGGCGTTCAACGTTATATGTTATTGTGTAATAACGTATAACGTCACCAAGTAATACGTCATAACGTATACCGCTATATTGTATTGCGTCATAATGTATAACGTCACATAGTGTTACGTCATAACGTATAACGTAACATAGTATTACTTCGTATCCGATGACGTCATATAGTATTGCGCCATGACGTATTACGTCATATAGTACTGCGTAATAACGTATAACGTCACATAGTACTACGCAACAACGTATGACGTCATATAGAATTACGTCATAACGTAAAACTTCATATAGTACTACGCCACAACGGATGACGTCATATAGTATACCGCCATGACGTATAACGTTATAATGTATAACGTCATAACGCATAACGTCATATAGAGTTACGGTTTAACGTATACCGTCACATAGTAATACGTCAGAACGGATGACGTCATATAGTAGACCGCCATGACGTATAACGTCATATTGAATTACGTCATAACGTATAACGTCATAGAGTATTGCGTCATGACGTACAACGTTATATGTTATTGTGTAATAACGTATAACGTCACAAAGTAATACGTCATAACGTATAGCGCTATATATTGTGTAGCGTCATAACGTATAACGTCACATAGAATTACGTTATAACATATAACGTCATATAGTATTGCGTCAGAACGGATGACGTCATAAAGATTTACGTCATGACGTATAACGTCATATTGAATTATGTCATAACGTATAACGTCAAATAGTATTGCGCCATGACGTATAACGTTATAAAGTATAACGGCATAACGTATAATGTCACATAGTATTACGTCATAACGTATAACGTCATACAGAATTACGGTTTAACGTATCCCGTCATATAATTATACGTCATAACGTATATCGCTATATTGTATTACGTCATAACGTATAACGTCACATAGTATTGCGTCATGACGTAGAACGTTATATAGAGTTACGTCATAACGTATAATGATATATGGTATAACGTTATATGGTATAACGTAATAATGTTGAACGTTGTAGAGTATTAAGGTGTAACGTATGACGTCACATAGTATTACTTCGTAACGGATGATGTCATATAGTATTACGCCATGACGTATAACGTGATAAAGTATAACGTCATATAGTATTGCGTCATAACGTATAACGTCACATAGTTATACGTCATAACGTATAGCGCTATATTGTATTACGTCATAACGTATAACGTCATATAGTATAGCGTCATTACGAATGACGTCATATATAATTGCGTCATAAGGTATAACGTCACACAGTACTACGCCACAGCGGATGACGTCATATAGAATTACGCTATTATGTATAACGTCATATAGAATTACGTCATAAGGTACAACGTCATATAGTATTGCGCCATGACGTATAACGTTATAAAGTATAACGTCATAACGTATAATGTCACATAGTATTACGTCATAACGTATAACGTCATACAGAATTACGGTTTAACGTATCCCGTCATATAATTATACGTCATAACGTATATCGCTATATTGTATTACGTCATAACGTATAACGTCACATAGTATTGCGTCATGACGTAGAACGTTATATAGAGTTACGTCATAACGTATAATGATATATGGTATAACGTTATATGGTATAACGTAATAATGTTGAACGTTGTAGAGTATTAAGGTGTAACGTATGACGTCACATAGTATTACTTCGTAACGGATGATGTCATATAGTATTACGCCATGACGTATAACGTGATAAAGTATAACGTCATATAGTATTGCGTCATAACGTATAACGTCACATAGTACTACACCACAACGGATGACGTCATACAGGATTACGCCATGACGTATAACGTCATATTGAATTACGTCATAACGTGTAGCGTCATATAGTATTGCGCCATGACGTATAACGTCACAAAGTACAACGTCATAACGTATATCGCTATATTGTATTACGTCATAACGTATAACGTCATATAGTATAGCGTCATTACGAATGACGTCATATAATATTGCGTCATAACGTATAACGTCGCATAGTAATACTTCATAACGTAGAACGTCCTATATAATTACGGTTTAACGTATACCGTCACATAGTAATACGTCATAACGTATAGCGCTATATATTGTATAGCGTCATAACGTATAACGTCACATAGAATTACGTCATATCGTATAACGTCATATAGTATTGCGTCAGAACTGATGACGTCATAAAGAATTACGTCATGACGTATAACGTCATATTGAATTACGTCATAACGTGTAGCGTCATATTGTATTGCGCCATGACGTATAACGTTATATGGTTTTGCGTAATAACGTATAACGTCACATAGTACTACACCACAACGGATGACGTCATATAGTATTGCGTCATGACGTATAACGTCATATAGTATAGCGTCATTACGACTGACGTCATATAATATTGCGTCATAACGTATAACGTCGCATAATAATACATCATAACGCATAACGTCATATAGAATTACGGTTTAACGTATTCCGTCCCATAGTTATACGTCATAACGTATAGCGCTATATTGTATTACGTCATAACGTATAAAGTCATATAGTAGTGCGTCATGACGTATAACGTTATATGTTATGGTGTAATAAGGTATAACGTCACACAGTAATACGTCATAACGTATAGCGCAATATTGTATTGCGTCATAACGTATAACGTCACATAGTATTGCGTCATGACGTAGAACGTTATATAGAGTTACGTCATAACGTATAATGATATATGGTATAACGTTATATGGTATAACGTAATAATGTTGAACGTTGTAGAGTATTAAGGTGTAACGTATGACGTCACATAGTATTACTTCGTAACGGATGATGTCATATAGTATTACGCCATGACGTATAACGTGATAAAGTATAACGTCATATAGTATTGCGTCATAACGTATAACGTCACATAGTACTACACCACAACGGATGACGTCATACAGGATTACGCCATGACGTATAACGTCATATTGAATTACGTCATAACGTGTAGCGTCATATAGTATTGCGCCATGACGTATAACGTCACAAAGTACAACGTCATAACGTATATCGCTATATTGTATTACGTCATAACGTATAACGTCATATAGTATAGCGTCATTACGAATGACGTCATATAATATTGCGTCATAACGTATAACGTCGCATAGTAATACTTCATAACGTAGAACGTCCTATATAATTACGGTTTAACGTATACCGTCACATAGTAATACGTCATAACGTATAGCGCTATATATTGTGTAGCGTCATAACGTATAACGTCACATAGAATTACGTCATATCGTATAACGTCATATAGTATTGCGTCAGAACTGATGACGTCATAAAGAATTACGTCATGACGTATAACGTCATATTGAATTACGTCATAACGTGTAGCGTCATATTGTATTGCGCCATGACGTATAACGTTATATGGTTTTGCGTAATAACGTATAACGTCACATAGTACTACACCACAACGGATGACGTCAGATAGTATTGCGTCATGACGTATAACGTCATATAGTATAGCGTCATTACGACTGACGTCATATAATATTGCGTCATAACGTATAACGTCGCATAATAATACATCATAACGCATAACGTCATATAGTATCACTTCGTAACGGATGACGTCATATAGATTTACGGTTTAACGTATACCGTCACATAGTTATACGTTATAACGTATAGCGCTGTATTGTATTACGTCATAACGTATAAAGTCATATAGTAGTGCGTCATGACGTATAACGTTATATGTTATGGTGTAATAAGGTATAACGTCACACAGTAATACGTCATAACGTATAGCGCAATATTGTATTGCGTCATAACGTATAACGTCACATAGTACTACGTCATAACGTATAACGTCATATAGCATTACGTCATAACGTATATCGTCACATCGTAATACGTCATAACGTATAATGTCATGTAGTATTAAGGTATAACGTATAACGTCACATAGTAATACGTCAGGACGTACAACGTTATATGTTATTGTGTAATAACGTATAACGTCACATAGTAATACGTCATAACATATAGCGCTATATTGTATTACGTCATAACGTATAACGTCATATAGAATTACTGTTCAACGTATGCCGTCACATAGTTATACGTCACAACGTTTGGCGCTATATTGTATTGAGTCATAACGTATAACGTCATATAGTATTGCATCATGACGTACAACGTTGTATGTTATTGTGTAATAACGTATAACGTCACATACTAATACGTCATAACGTGTAGCGCTATATTGTATTACGTCATAACGCACAACGTCACATAGTAATACGTCATAACGTATAACGTCATATACAATTACGTCATAACGTATAACTTCACATAGCAATATGTCATAACGTATAATGTCATGTATTATTAAGGTATAACGTATAACGTCATATAGTAATACGTCATGACGTATAACGTTATAGTGTGTGACGTCATAACGTACAACGTCATATAGTAGTGCGTCATAACGTACAACGACACATAGTAATACGTCATAACGTATAATGTCATGTAGTATTAAGGTATAACGTATAACGTCACATAGTAATACGTCAGGACGTACAACGTTATATGTTATTGTGTAATAACGTATAACGTCACATAGTAATACGTCATAACATATAGCGCTATATTGTATTACGTCATAACGTATAACGTCATATAGAATTACTGTTCAACGTATGCCGTCACATAGTTATACGTCACAACGTTTGGCGCTATATTGTATTGAGTCATAACGTATAACGTCATATAGTATTGCATCATGACGTACAACGTTGTATGTTATTGTGTAATAACGTATAACGTCACATACTAATACGTCATAACGTGAAGCGCTATATTGTATTACGTCATAACGCACAACGTCACATAGTAATACGTCATAACGTATAACGTCATATACAATTACGTCATAACGTATAACTTCACATAGCAATATGTCATAACGTATAATGTCATGTATTATTAAGGTATAACGTATAACGTCATATAGTAATACGTCATGACGTATAACGTTATAGTGTGTGACGTCATAACGTACAACGTCATATAGTAGTGCGTCATAACGTACAACGACACATAGTAATACGTCATAACGTATAATGTCATGTAGTATTAATTTATAACGTATAACGTCACATAGTAATGCGTCATAACGTCTAGCGCTATATTGTATTGCGCCATAACGTATAACGTCACATAGTACTACGCCACAACGGATGACGTCATATAGAATTACGTCATGACGTATAACGTCATATAGAATCACGTTATAACGCACAACGTCACATAGTAATACGTCATAACGTATAATGTCATGTAGTATTACGTCATAACGTATAACGTCTTATAGTATTGCGTCATGACGTACAAGGATATGTGTTATTGTGCAATAACGTATAACGTCAGAAAGTAATACGTCATAACGTATAGCGCTATATTGTATTGCGTCATAACGTATAACGTCACATAGTGTTACGTCATAACGTATCACGTCGTATAGAATTACGGTACAACGTATAACGTCTAATAGTATTGCGCCATGACGGATAACGTTATAAAGTATAACGTCATAACGTATACCGTCACATAGTAATACGTTATAACGTATAGAGCTATATTGTAATGCGTCATAACGTATAACGTCACATAGTATTACTTCGTAACGTATAACGTCATATAGTATTGCGTCATGATGTCCAACGTTATATGTTATTGTGTAATAACGTAGAACGTCACATAGTAATACGTCATAACGTATTGCGCTATATAGTATAGCGTCATCACGTAATACGTCACATAGTACTACGTCATAACGGATGACGTCATATAGTATTGCGTCATGACATAGAACGTTATATGTTATTGTGTAATAACGTATAACGTCACATAGTACTACGCCATAACAGATGACGTCATATAGAATTACGTCATGAAGTATAACGTCATACAGAATTACGTCATAGCGCACAACGTCATACAGTAATACGTCATAACGTATAATGTCATGTAGTATTAAGGTATAACGTATAACGTCACACAGTAATACGTCATGACGTATAACGTTATATTGTGTGACATCATAACGTATAACGTCATATAGAATTACGGTACAACGTATGACGTCATATAATATTACGTCATAACGTACTACGTCACATAGTAATACGTCATAACGTACAATGTAATGTAGTATTAATTTATAACGTATAACGTCACATAGTAATACGTCATAACGTATAATGTCATGTCGAATTACGGTACAACGTATAACGTCATATTGTATTGCGCCATGACGTATAACGTCATATAGTATTACGTCATAACTTATAACGTCATATAGTATTGCGTCATGACGTACAACGTTTCAGAGTATTACGTCATAACGTATAATGTCATATATAATTACGTCATAACGTATAACTTCACATAGCAATACGTCATAACGTAGAATGTCATGTAGTATTGCGTCATGACGTATAACGTCATAGAGTATTGCGTCATGACGTACAACGTTATATGTTATTGTGTAATAACGTATAACGTCACAAAGTAATACGTCATAACGTATAGCGCTATATATTGTGTAGCGTCATAACGTATAACGTCACATAGAATTACGTTATAACATATAACGTCATATAGTATTGCGTCAGAACGGATGACGTCATAAAGATTTACGTCATGACGTATAACGTCATATTGAATTATGTCATAACGTATAACGTCAAATAGTATTGCGCCATGACGTATAACGTTATAAAGTATAACGGCATAACGTATAATGTCACATAGTATTACGTCATAACGTATAACGTCATACAGAATTACGGTTTAACGTATCCCGTCATATAATTATACGTCATAACGTATATCGCTATATTGTATTACGTCATAACGTATAACGTCACATAGTATTGCGTCATGACGTAGAACGTTATATAGAGTTACGTCATAACGTATAATGATATATGGTATAACGTTATATGGTATAACGTAATAATGTTGAACGTTGTAGAGTATTAAGGTGTAACGTATGACGTCACATAGTATTACTTCGTAACGGATGATGTCATATAGTATTACGCCATGACGTATAACGTGATAAAGTATAACGTCATATAGTATTGCGTCATAACGTATAACGTCACATAGTTATACGTCATAACGTATAGCGCTATATTGTATTACGTCATAACGTATAACGTCATATAGTATAGCGTCATTACGAATGACGTCATATATAATTGCGTCATAAGGTATAACGTCACACAGTACTACGCCACAGCGGATGACGTCATATAGAATTACGCTATTATGTATAACGTCATATAGAATTACGTCATAAGGTACAACGTCATATAGTATTGCGCCATGACGTATAACGTTATAAAGTATAACGTCATAACGTATAATGTCACATAGTATTACGTCATAACGTATAACGTCATACAGAATTACGGTTTAACGTATCCCGTCATATAATTATACGTCATAACGTATATCGCTATATTGTATTACGTCATAACGTATAACGTCACATAGTATTGCGTCATGACGTAGAACGTTATATAGAGTTACGTCATAACGTATAATGATATATGGTATAACGTTATATGGTATAACGTAATAATGTTGAACGTTGTAGAGTATTAAGGTGTAACGTATGACGTCACATAGTATTACTTCGTAACGGATGATGTCATATAGTATTACGCCATGACGTATAACGTGATAAAGTATAACGTCATATAGTATTGCGTCATAACGTATAACGTCACATAGTACTACACCACAACGGATGACGTCATACAGGATTACGCCATGACGTATAACGTCATATTGAATTACGTCATAACGTGTAGCGTCATATAGTATTGCGCCATGACGTATAACGTCACAAAGTACAACGTCATAACGTATATCGCTATATTGTATTACGTCATAACGTATAACGTCATATAGTATAGCGTCATTACGAATGACGTCATATAATATTGCGTCATAACGTATAACGTCGCATAGTAATACTTCATAACGTAGAACGTCCTATATAATTACGGTTTAACGTATACCGTCACATAGTAATACGTCATAACGTATAGCGCTATATATTGTATAGCGTCATAACGTATAACGTCACATAGAATTACGTCATATCGTATAACGTCATATAGTATTGCGTCAGAACTGATGACGTCATAAAGAATTACGTCATGACGTATAACGTCATATTGAATTACGTCATAACGTGTAGCGTCATATTGTATTGCGCCATGACGTATAACGTTATATGGTTTTGCGTAATAACGTATAACGTCACATAGTACTACACCACAACGGATGACGTCATATAGTATTGCGTCATGACGTATAACGTCATATAGTATAGCGTCATTACGACTGACGTCATATAATATTGCGTCATAACGTATAACGTCGCATAATAATACATCATAACGCATAACGTCATATAGAATTACGGTTTAACGTATTCCGTCCCATAGTTATACGTCATAACGTATAGCGCTATATTGTATTACGTCATAACGTATAAAGTCATATAGTAGTGCGTCATGACGTATAACGTTATATGTTATGGTGTAATAAGGTATAACGTCACACAGTAATACGTCATAACGTATAGCGCAATATTGTATTGCGTCATAACGTATAACGTCACATAGTATTGCGTCATGACGTAGAACGTTATATAGAGTTACGTCATAACGTATAATGATATATGGTATAACGTTATATGGTATAACGTAATAATGTTGAACGTTGTAGAGTATTAAGGTGTAACGTATGACGTCACATAGTATTACTTCGTAACGGATGATGTCATATAGTATTACGCCATGACGTATAACGTGATAAAGTATAACGTCATATAGTATTGCGTCATAACGTATAACGTCACATAGTACTACACCACAACGGATGACGTCATACAGGATTACGCCATGACGTATAACGTCATATTGAATTACGTCATAACGTGTAGCGTCATATAGTATTGCGCCATGACGTATAACGTCACAAAGTACAACGTCATAACGTATATCGCTATATTGTATTACGTCATAACGTATAACGTCATATAGTATAGCGTCATTACGAATGACGTCATATAATATTGCGTCATAACGTATAACGTCGCATAGTAATACTTCATAACGTAGAACGTCCTATATAATTACGGTTTAACGTATACCGTCACATAGTAATACGTCATAACGTATAGCGCTATATATTGTGTAGCGTCATAACGTATAACGTCACATAGAATTACGTCATATCGTATAACGTCATATAGTATTGCGTCAGAACTGATGACGTCATAAAGAATTACGTCATGACGTATAACGTCATATTGAATTACGTCATAACGTGTAGCGTCATATTGTATTGCGCCATGACGTATAACGTTATATGGTTTTGCGTAATAACGTATAACGTCACATAGTACTACACCACAACGGATGACGTCAGATAGTATTGCGTCATGACGTATAACGTCATATAGTATAGCGTCATTACGACTGACGTCATATAATATTGCGTCATAACGTATAACGTCGCATAATAATACATCATAACGCATAACGTCATATAGTATCACTTCGTAACGGATGACGTCATATAGATTTACGGTTTAACGTATACCGTCACATAGTTATACGTTATAACGTATAGCGCTGTATTGTATTACGTCATAACGTATAAAGTCATATAGTAGTGCGTCATGACGTATAACGTTATATGTTATGGTGTAATAAGGTATAACGTCACACAGTAATACGTCATAACGTATAGCGCAATATTGTATTGCGTCATAACGTATAACGTCACATAGTACTACGTCATAACGTATAACGTCATATAGCATTACGTCATAACGTATATCGTCACATCGTAATACGTCATAACGTATAATGTCATGTAGTATTAAGGTATAACGTATAACGTCACATAGTAATACGTCAGGACGTACAACGTTATATGTTATTGTGTAATAACGTATAACGTCACATAGTAATACGTCATAACATATAGCGCTATATTGTATTACGTCATAACGTATAACGTCATATAGAATTACTGTTCAACGTATGCCGTCACATAGTTATACGTCACAACGTTTGGCGCTATATTGTATTGAGTCATAACGTATAACGTCATATAGTATTGCATCATGACGTACAACGTTGTATGTTATTGTGTAATAACGTATAACGTCACATACTAATACGTCATAACGTGTAGCGCTATATTGTATTACGTCATAACGCACAACGTCACATAGTAATACGTCATAACGTATAACGTCATATACAATTACGTCATAACGTATAACTTCACATAGCAATATGTCATAACGTATAATGTCATGTATTATTAAGGTATAACGTATAACGTCATATAGTAATACGTCATGACGTATAACGTTATAGTGTGTGACGTCATAACGTACAACGTCATATAGTAGTGCGTCATAACGTACAACGACACATAGTAATACGTCATAACGTATAATGTCATGTAGTATTAAGGTATAACGTATAACGTCACATAGTAATACGTCAGGACGTACAACGTTATATGTTATTGTGTAATAACGTATAACGTCACATAGTAATACGTCATAACATATAGCGCTATATTGTATTACGTCATAACGTATAACGTCATATAGAATTACTGTTCAACGTATGCCGTCACATAGTTATACGTCACAACGTTTGGCGCTATATTGTATTGAGTCATAACGTATAACGTCATATAGTATTGCATCATGACGTACAACGTTGTATGTTATTGTGTAATAACGTATAACGTCACATACTAATACGTCATAACGTGAAGCGCTATATTGTATTACGTCATAACGCACAACGTCACATAGTAATACGTCATAACGTATAACGTCATATACAATTACGTCATAACGTATAACTTCACATAGCAATATGTCATAACGTATAATGTCATGTATTATTAAGGTATAACGTATAACGTCATATAGTAATACGTCATGACGTATAACGTTATAGTGTGTGACGTCATAACGTACAACGTCATATAGTAGTGCGTCATAACGTACAACGACACATAGTAATACGTCATAACGTATAATGTCATGTAGTATTAATTTATAACGTATAACGTCACATAGTAATGCGTCATAACGTCTAGCGCTATATTGTATTGCGCCATAACGTATAACGTCACATAGTACTACGCCACAACGGATGACGTCATATAGAATTACGTCATGACGTATAACGTCATATAGAATCACGTTATAACGCACAACGTCACATAGTAATACGTCATAACGTATAATGTCATGTAGTATTACGTCATAACGTATAACGTCTTATAGTATTGCGTCATGACGTACAAGGATATGTGTTATTGTGCAATAACGTATAACGTCAGAAAGTAATACGTCATAACGTATAGCGCTATATTGTATTGCGTCATAACGTATAACGTCACATAGTGTTACGTCATAACGTATCACGTCGTATAGAATTACGGTACAACGTATAACGTCTAATAGTATTGCGCCATGACGGATAACGTTATAAAGTATAACGTCATAACGTATACCGTCACATAGTAATACGTTATAACGTATAGAGCTATATTGTAATGCGTCATAACGTATAACGTCACATAGTATTACTTCGTAACGTATAACGTCATATAGTATTGCGTCATGATGTCCAACGTTATATGTTATTGTGTAATAACGTAGAACGTCACATAGTAATACGTCATAACGTATTGCGCTATATAGTATAGCGTCATCACGTAATACGTCACATAGTACTACGTCATAACGGATGACGTCATATAGTATTGCGTCATGACATAGAACGTTATATGTTATTGTGTAATAACGTATAACGTCACATAGTACTACGCCATAACAGATGACGTCATATAGAATTACGTCATGAAGTATAACGTCATACAGAATTACGTCATAGCGCACAACGTCATACAGTAATACGTCATAACGTATAATGTCATGTAGTATTAAGGTATAACGTATAACGTCACACAGTAATACGTCATGACGTATAACGTTATATTGTGTGACATCATAACGTATAACGTCATATAGAATTACGGTACAACGTATGACGTCATATAATATTACGTCATAACGTACTACGTCACATAGTAATACGTCATAACGTACAATGTAATGTAGTATTAATTTATAACGTATAACGTCACATAGTAATACGTCATAACGTATAATGTCATGTCGAATTACGGTACAACGTATAACGTCATATTGTATTGCGCCATGACGTATAACGTCATATAGTATTACGTCATAACTTATAACGTCATATAGTATTGCGTCATGACGTACAACGTTTCAGAGTATTACGTCATAACGTATAATGTCATATATAATTACGTCATAACGTATAACTTCACATAGCAATACGTCATAACGTAGAATGTCATGTAGTATTGCGTCATGACGTATAACGTCATATGGTACTGCGTAATAACATATAACGTCATATAGTATTGCGTCATTCCGAATGACGTCATACAATATTGCGTCATAAAGTACAGCGCCACATAGTACTACGCCACAACGGATGACGGCATATAGAATTACGTCATTACGTAAAACGTCATATAGAATTACGTCATAACGTGCAACGTCACACAGTAATCCGTCATAACGTATAATGTCATGTAGTATTAAGGTATAACGTATAACGTCACATAGTAATACGTCATAACGTATGACGTCATATGGAACTATTGTTTGACGTATACCGTCACATAGTTATGCGTCTTGACGTATAGCGCTATATTCTATTACGTCATAACGTATAACGTCATATAGTATTGCGTCATGACGTATAACGTCACATAGTAATACGTCATAATGTATAACGTCATATAGAGTTACGGTTTAACGTATACCGTCACATAGTATTCCGTCATAACGTATAACGTCACATTGTTCTACGTCAGAACGGATGACGTCATATAGAATTACGCCATGACGTATGACGTCATATTGAAACACGTCATAACGTATAACGTCATATAGTATTGCGTCATAACGTATAACGTCACATAGAACTAAGCCACAAGGAATGACGTCATATAGAATAACGTCATGACGTATAACGTCATATAGAATTACGTCATAAAGCACAACGTCACATAGTAATACGTCATAACGTATAATGTCATGTAGTATTAAGGTATGACGTATAACGTCACACAGTAATACGTCATGACGTATAACGTTATATTGTGTGACGTCATAACGTATAACGTCACATAGTAATACGTCATAACGTATAGCGCTATATTGTATAGCGTCATAACGTATAGCGTCATAACGTATAGCGTCACATAGTCACATAGAATTACGTCATGACGTATAACGTCCTACAGAATTACGTCATAACGCACAACGTCACAGAGTAATACGCCATAACGTACAATGTCATGTAGTACTAAGGTATAACGTATAACGTTACATAGTAATACGTCATAACATATAGCGCTATATGGTATTGCGTCATAACGTATAACGTCACATAGTAATACGTCATATCGTATAGCGCTATATTGTATTACGTCATGACGTATGACGTCATATAGTATTGCGTCCTGACGTACAACGTTATGTGTTATTGTGAAATAACGTATTACGTCACATAGTAATACGTCAAAACGTATAGCGCTATATAGTATGGCGTCATAACGTATAACGTCACATAGTACTACGTCATAACGGATGACATCATATAGTATTGCGTCATAACGTATAACGTCACATAGTATTACGTCATAACGTATAGCGCTATATTGTATAGCGTCATAACGTATAACGTCACATAGTACTACGTCATAACGGATGACGTCATATAGTATTGCGTCATAACGTATAACGTCATATAGTATTGCGTCATGACGTTCAACGTTTCAGAGTATTACGTCATAACGTATAGCGTCATATATAATTATCTCATAACGTATAACATCACATAGTAATACGTCATAACGTAGAATGTCATGTAGTATTGCGTCATGACGTATAACGTGATATAGAATTACGTCATGACGTATAACGTCATATAGAATTATGTCATGACGTACAACGTCATTCAGAATTACGTCATAACGTACAATGTAACATAGTAACACGTCATAACGTATAATGTCATGTAGTATTAAGGTATAACGTATAACGTCACATAGTAATACGTCATAACGTACAGCGCTATATTGTATAGCGTTATAACGTATAACGTCAGCTAGTACTACGCCACAACGGATGACGTCATATAGACTTACGTCATGACGTATAACGTCATACAGAATTACGTCATAACGTACAACGTCACATAGTAATACGTCATAACGTATAATGTCATGTAGTATTAATTTATAACGTATAAAGTCACATAGTACTACGTCATAACGTATGACGTCATAAAGTATTGCGTCATGACGTATAGCGTCGCATAGTACTACGCCACAACGGATGACGTCATATAGCATTACGTCATGTCGTATAGCGTCATATAGAATTACGTCATAACGTACATCATAACATTGTAATACGTCATAACGTATAATGTCATGTAGGATTAAGGTATAACGTATAACGTCACATAGTAATACGTCAGGACGTACAACGTTATATGTTTTTGTGTAATAACGTATAACGTCACATAGTAATACGTCATAACATATAGCGCTATATTGTATTACGTCATAACGTATAACGTCACATAGTAATACGTCATAACGTATAACGTCATATAGAATTACTGTTTAACGTATGCCGTCACATAGTTATACGTCACAACGTTTGGCGGTATATTGTATTGAGTCATAACGTATAACGTCATTTAGTATTGCATCATGACGTACAACGTTGTATGTTATTGTGTAATAACGTATAACGTCACATACTAATACGTCATAACGTGTAGCGCTATATTGTATTACGTCATAACGTATAACGTCATATAGTATTGCGTCATGACGTACAACGTTATATGTTATTGCGTAATAACGTATAACGTCATACAATATTAAGTCAGAACGGTTGACATCATAAAGAATTACGTCATGACGTATAACGTCGTATAGTATTACGGTACAACGTATAACGTCATATAGTATTGCGCCATGACGTATAACGTTATAAAGTATATCGTCATAACGTATTACGGCATATAGTATAACGTCATAACGTATAACGTCATATAGTATTGCGTCATTCCGAATGACGTCATATAATATTGCGTCATAATGTATAACGTCACATAGTACTACGCCATAACGGATGACGTCATATAGAAATACGTCATGACGTATAACGTCATATAGAATTACGTCATAACGTACAACGTCACATAGTAATACTTCATAACGTATAATGTCATGTAGTATTAAGGTATAACGTATAACGTCACACAGTAATACGTCATGATGTATAACGTTATATTGTGTGACGTCGTAACGTATAACGTCATATAGAATTACGGTACAACGTATAACGTCATATAGCATTGCGCCATGACGTATAACGTTATATGGTATTGCATAATAACGTATAACGTCATATAGTATTACGTCATGACGTACAACGTTTCAGAGTATTACGTCATAACTTATAACGTCACATAGTAATACGTCATAACGTATAATGTCATGTAGTATTAAGGTATAACGTATAACGTCACATAGTAATACGTCATAACGTATAATGTCATGTAGTATTAAGGTATAACGTATATCGTCCCATAGTAACACGTCATGACGTATAACGTTAAATTGTGTTACGTCATAACGTGTAACGCCATATAGAATTACGGTAAAACGGATAACGTCACATAGTATTGCGTCATTCCGAATGACGTCATATAGTCTTCCGCCATGACGTATAACGTCATATTGAATTACGTCATAACGTATAATGTCATGTAGTATTAAGGTATAACGTATATCGTCCCATAGTAACACGTCATGACGTATAACGTTAAATTGTGTTACGTCATAACGTATAACGTCATATAGAATTACGGTAAAACGTATATCGTCATATAGTATTGCGCCATGACGTACAACGTCATATAATATTGCGTCATAACGTATAACTTCACATAGTAATACGCCATAACGTATCACGGCATATAGTATTGTGTCATTCCGAATGACGACATATAATATTGCGTCATAACGTACAACGTCACATAGTAATACGTCATAACGTATAATGTCATGTAGTAATAATGTAGAACGTATAACGTCACATAGTAATACGTCATAACATATAGCGCTATATTGAATTGCGCGATAACGTATAACGTCACATAGTATTACGTCATAACATATGACGTCATATAATATTGCGTCATAACGCATAACGTCACATAGTAATACGCCACAACGGATGACGTCATATAGAGTTACGTCATGACGTACAGCGTCATACAGAATTACGTCATAACGTACAATGTAACATAGTAACACGTCATAACGTTTAATGTCATGTAGTATTAAGGTATAACGTATAACGTCACACAGTAATACGTCATGACGTATAACGTTATATTGTGTGACGTCATAACGTATAACGTCACATAGAATTACGTTACAACGTATAACGTCATATAGTATTGCGCCAGAACGTATAACGTTATAAAGTATAACGTCATAACGTATAACGTCATATAGTATTACGTCATAACGCAAAACGTCATATAGCATTGCGCCATGACGTACAACGTTATATGTTATTGTGTTATAACGTATAACGTCACAAGGTAATACGCCATAACGTATAATGTCATGTAGTATTAATTTATATCGTATAACGTCACATAGTAATACGTCATAACGTATAGCGCTACATTGTATTGCCTCATAACGGATAACGTCACATAGTATTGCGTCATTCCGAATGACGTCATATAGTATTCCGTCATGACGTATAACGTCATATTGAATTACGTCATAACGTATAACGTCACACAGTTCTACGTCAGAACGGATGACGTCATATAGAATTACGCCATGACGTATAACGTCATATTGAATTACGTCATAACGTATAACGTCATATTAAATTACGTCATAACGTATAACGTCACATAGTTCTACGTCAGAACGTATAATGGCATATAGTATTGCGTCATTCCGATTGACGTCATATAATATTGCGCCATGACGTATAACGTCATATAGTATTACGTCATAACATATAACGTCGTATAGTATTGTGTCATGACGTTCAACGTTATATGTTATTGTGTAATAACGTATAACGTCACAAAGTAATTCGTCATAACTTATAGCGCTATATTGTATTGCGCCATAACGTATAACGTCACATAGTATTACGTCATAACGTATAATGGCATATAGTATTGCGTCATTCCGAATGACGTCATATAATATTGCGCCATGACGTATAACGTCATATAGTATTACGTCATAACATATAACGTCGTATAGTATTGTGTCATGACGTTCAACGTTATATGTTATTGTGTAATAACGTATAACGTCACAAAGTAATTCGTCATAACGTATAGCGCTATATTGTATTGCGCCATAACGTATAACGTCACATAGTATTACGTCATAACGTATGACGTCATATAGTATTGCGTCATAACGTATAACGTCACATAGAAGTAAGCCACAACGAATGACGTCATATAGAATAACGTCATGACGTATAACGTCATATAGAATTACGTCATAAAGCACAACGTCACATAGTAATACGTCATAACGTATAATGTCATGTAGTATTAAGGTATAACGTATAACGTCACACAGTTTCACGTCATGACGTATAACGTTAAATTGTGTCACGTCATAACGTATAACGTCATATAGAATTGCGGTAAAACGTATAACGTCATATAGTATTGCGCCATGACGTATAACGTTATATTGTGTGACGTCATAACGTATAACGTCATATAGTATTGCGTCATTCCGAATGACGTCATATAATATTGCGTCATAAGGTATAACGTCACATAGTAATACGTCATAACGTATAACGTCATGTAGTATTAAGGTATAACGTATAACGTCACATAGTAATACGTCATAACGGATAACGTCATATAGTGTTGCGTCATAACGTATAGCGACACATAGTACTACGCCACAACGGATGACGGCATATAGAATTACGTCATTACGTATAACGTTATATAGAATTACGTCATAACGTATAGCACTATATTGTATAGCGTCATAACGTATAACGTCACATAGTTCTACGTCAGAACGGATGACGTCATATAGAATTACGCCATGACGTATAACGTCAAATAGTAATACGCCATGACGTATAGCGCTATATTGTATTGCGTCATAACGGATAACGTCTCATAGTATTGTGTCATTCCGAATGACGTCATATAATATTGCGTCATAACGTATAACGTCACATAGTAATACGCCATAACGTATAACGTCATATAGTATTGCGTCATGACGAACAACGTTATATTTTAATGTGTAATAACGTATAACGTAACATAGTAATACGCCATAACGTATAACGTCATATAGTATTGCGTCATTCCGAATGACGTCATATAATATTGCGCCATGACGTATAACGTCATATAGTATTACGTCATAACGTATAACGTCATATAGTATTGTGTCATGACGTTCAACGTTATATGTTATTGTGTAATAACGTATAACGTCACAAAGTTATGCGTCATAACGTATAGCGCTATATTGTATTGCTCCATAACGTATAACGTCACATAGTATTACGTCATAACGTATGACGTCATATAGTATTGCGTCATAACGTATAACGTCACATAGAACTAAGCCACAACGAATGACGTCATATAGAATAACGTCATATAGAATTACGTCATAAAGCACAACGTCACATAGTAATACGTCATAACGTATAATGTCATGTAGTATTGAGGTATAACGTATAAAGTCATATAGTATTGCGCCATGGCGTATAACGTCATATAGTATTACGTCATAACGTATAACGGCTTATAGTATTGCGTCATTCCGATTGACGTCATATAATATTGCGTCATAACGTATAACGTAACATATTAATACGCCATAACGTATAACGTCATATGGAATTACGGTTTAACGTATACCATCACATAGTTATACGTCTTAACATATAGCGCTATATAGTATAGCGTCATAACGTATAACGTCACATAGTACTACGTCATAACGGATGACGTCATATAGTATTGCGTCATAACGTATAACGTCACATAGTATTGCGTCATGACGTACAACGTTTCAGAGTATTACGTCATAACGTATAACGTCATATATAATTATCTCATAACGTATAACATCACATAGTAATACGTCATAACGTAGAAAGTCATGTAGTATTGCGTCATGACGTATAATGTCATGTAGTATTAAGGTATAACGTATAACGTCACATAGTAATACGCCATAACGTATAACGTCATATAGTATTGCGTCATTCCGAATGACGTCATATAATATTGCGCCATGACGTATAACGTCATATAGTATTACGTCATAACGTATAACGTCATATAGTATTGTGTCATGACGTTCAACGTTATATGTTATTGTGTAATTATGTATAACGTCACATAGTAATACGTCATAACGTATAGCGCTATATTGTATTGCGTCATAACGGATAACGTCACATAGTATTGCGTCATTCCGAATGACGTCATATAGTCTTCCGCCATGACGTATAACGTCATATTGAATTACGTCATAACGTATAATGTCATGTAGTATTAAGGTATAACGTATATCGTCCCATAGTAACACGTCATGACGTATAACGTTAAATTGTGTTACGTCATAACGTATAACGTCATATAGAATTACGGTAAAACGTATAACGTCATATAGTATTGCGCCATGACGTACAACGTCATATAATATTGCGTCATAACGTATAACTTCACATAGTATTACGTCATAACGAATAACGGCTTATAGTATTGCGTCATTCCGATTGACGTCATATAATATTGCGTCATAACGTATAACGTCACATATTAATACGCCATAACGTATAACGTCATATGGAATTACGGTTTAACGTATACCATCACATAGTTATACGTCTTAACATATAGCGCTATACAGAATATCGTCATAACGTATAACGTCATATAGTATTGCGTCATGACGTATAACGTCATATTAAATTACGTCATAACGTATAACGTCACATAGTTCTACGTCAGAACGGATGACGTCATATAGATTTACGCCATGACGTATAACGTCACATAGTAATACGTCATAACGTATAGCGCTATATTGTATTGCGTCATAACGCATAACGTCACATAGTATTGCGTCATTCCGAATGACGTCACATAATATTGCATCATAACGTATAACGTCAGATAGTAATACGCCATAACGTATAATGGCATATAGTATTGCGTCATTCCGAATGACGTCATATAATATTGCGCCATGACGTATAACGTCATATAGTATTACGTCATAACATATAACGTCGTATAGTATTGTGTCATGACGTTCAACGTTATATGTTATTGTGTAATAACGTATAACGTCACAAAGTAATTCGTCATAACGTATAGCGCTATATCGTATTGCGCCATAACGTATAACGTCACATAGTATTACGTCATAACGTATGACGGCATATAGTATTGCGTCGTAACGTATAACGTCACATAGAAGTAAGCCACAACGAATGACGTCATATAGAATAACGTCATGACGTATAACGTCACATAGTATTGTGTCATGACGTACAACGTTTCAGAGTATTACGTCATAACGTATAACGTCATATATAATTATCTCATAACGTATAACATCACATAGTAATACGTCATAACGTAGAAAGTCATGTAGTATTGCGTCATGACGTATAATGTCATGTAGTATTAAGGTATAACGTATAACGTCACATAGTAATACGCCATAACGTATAACGTCATATAGTATTGCGTCATTCCGAATGACGTCATATAATATTGCGCCATGACGTATAACGTCATATAGTATTACGTCATAACGTATAACGTCATATAGTATTGTGTCATGACGTTCAACGTTATATGTTATTGTGTAATTATGTATAACGTCACATAGTAATACGTCATAACGTATAGCGCTATATTGTATTGCGTCATAACGGATAACGTCACATAGTATTGCGTCATTCCGAATGACGTCATATAGTCTTCCGCCATGACGTATAACGTCATATTGAATTACGTCATAACGTATAATGTCATGTAGTATTAAGGTATAACGTATATCGTCCCATAGTAACACGTCATGACGTATAACGTTAAATTGTGTTACGTCATAACGTATAACGTCATATAGAATTACGGTAAAACGTATAACGTCATATAGTATTGCGCCATGACGTACAACGTCATATAATATTGCGTCATAACGTATAACTTCACATAGTATTACGTCATAACGTATAACGGCTTATAGTATTGCGTCATTCCGATTGACGTCATATAATATTGCGTCATAACGTATAACGTCACATATTAATACGCCATAACGTATAACGTCATATGGAATTACGGTTTAACGTATACCATCACATAGTTATACGTCTTAACATATAGCGCTATATAGTATAGCGTCATAACGTATAACGTCACATAGTACTACGTCATAACGGATGACGTCATATAGTATTGCGCCATAACGTATAACGTCACATAGTATTACGTCATAACGTATGACGTCATATAGGATTGCGTCATAACGTATAACGTCACATAGAACTAAGCCACAACGAATGACGTCATATAGAATAACGTCAAGACGTATAACGTCATATAGAATTACGGTACAACGTATAACGTCATATAGTATTACGCCATGGCGTATAACGTCATATAGTATTACGTCATAACGTATAACGGCTTATAGTATTGCGTCATTGCGATTGACGTCATATAATATTGCGTCATAACGTATAACGTCACATATTAATACGCCATAACGTATAACGTCATATGGAATTACGGTTTAACGTATACCATCACATAGTGATACGTCTTAACATATAGCGCTATACAGAATATCGTCATAACGTATAACGTCATATAGTATTGCGTCATGACGTATAACGTCATATTAAATTACGTCATAACGTATAACGTCACATAGTTCTACGTCAGAACGGATGACGTCATATAGATTTACGCCATGACGTATAACGTCACATAGTAATACGTCATAACGTATAGCGCTATATTGTATTGCGTCATAACGCATAACGTCACATAGTATTGCGTCATTCCGAATGACGTCACATAATATTGCGTCATAACGTATAACGTCAGATAGTAATACGCCATAACGTATAATGGCATATAGTATTGCGTCATTCCGAATGACGTCATATAATATTGCGCCATGACGTATAACGTCATATAGTATTACGTCATTACATATAACGTCGTATAGTATTGTGTCATGACGTTCAACGTTATATGTTATTGTGTAATAACGTATAACGTCACAAAGTAATTCGTCATAACGTATAGCGCTATATCGTATTGCGCCATAACGTATAACGTCACATAGTATTACGTCATAACGTATGACGGCATATAGTATTGCGTCTTAACGTATAACGTCACATAGAAGTAAGCCACAACGAATGACGTCATATAGAATAACGTCATGACGTATAACGTCATATAGAATTACGTCATAAAGCACAACGTCACATAGTAATACGTCATAACGTATAATGTCATGTAGTATTAATTTATAACGTATAACGTCACATAGTAATACGTCATAACGTATAGCGCTGTATTGTATTGCGTCATAACGGATAACGTCACATAGTATTGCATCATTCCGAATGACGTCATACAATATTGCGTCATAACGTATAACGTCACATAGTATTACTTCGTAACGGACGATATCATATAGTATTACGTCATGACGTATAACGTCATATAGAATATCGTCATAACGTATAACGTCACATAGCAGTACGTCATAACGTATAATGTCATGTAGTATTAGTTTATAACGTATAACGTCATATAGTATTACGTCATAACGTATAACGTCATATAGTATTGTGTCATGACGTTCAACATTATATGTTATTGTGTAATAACGTATAACGTCACAAAGTAATTCGTCATAACGTATAGCGCTATATTGTATTGCGCCATAACGTATAACGTCACATAGTATTACGTCATAACGTATGACGTCATATAGGATTGCGTCATAACGTATAACGTCACATAGAACTAAGCCACAACGAATGACGTCATATAGAATAACGTCAAGACGTATAACGTCATATAGAATTGCGGTACAACGTATAACGTCATATAGTATTACGCCATGGCGTATAACGTCATATAGTATTACGTCATAACGTATAACGGCTTATAGTATTGCGTCATTCCGATTGACGTCATATAATATTGCGTCATAACGTATAACGTCACATATTAATACGCCATAACGTATAACGTCATATGGAATTACGGTTTAACGTATACCGTCACATAGTTATACGTCTTAACATATAGCGCTAAACAGAATAGCGTCATAACGTATAACGTCATATAGTATTGCGTCATGACGTACAACGTTTCAGAGTATTACGTCATAACGTATAACGTCATATATAATTATCTCATAACGTATAACATCACATAGTAATACGTCATAACGTAGAATGTCATGTAGTATTGCGTCATGACGTATAACGTGATATAGAGTTACGTCATAACGTATAACGTTATATGGTATAACGTTATATGGTATAACGTAATAATGTTGAACGTTGTACAGTATTAAGGAATAACGTATAACGTCACATAGTATTACTTCGTAACGGATGATGTCATATAGTATTACGTCATGACGTATAACGTCATATAGAATATCGTCATAACGTATAACGTCACATAGTAATACGCCATAACGTATAATGACATGTAGTATTCCGCCATGACGTATAACGTCATATTGAATTATGTCATAACGTATAACGTCATATTAAATTACGCCATAACGTATAACGTCACATAGTTCTACGTCAGAACGGATGACGTCATATAGAATTACGCCATGACGTATAACGTAACATAGTAATACGCCATAACGTATAGCGCTATATTGTATTGCGCCATAACGTATAACGTCACATAGTATTACGTCATAACGTATGACGTCATATAGTATTGCGTCATAACGTATAACGTCACATAGAACTAAGCCACAACGAATGACGTCATATAGAATAACGTCATATAGAATTACGTCATAACGTACAACGTCACATAGTAATACGTCATAACGTATAATGTCATGTAGTATTAAGGTATAACGTATAACGTCACATAGTAACACGTCATGACGTATAACGTTATATTGTGTGACGTCATAACGTATAACGTCACATAGTAATACGTCATAACGTATAGCGCTATATTGTATAGCGTCATAACGTATAGCGTCACATAGTCACATAGAATTACGTCATGACGTATAACGTCGTACAGAATTACGTCATAACGCACAACGTCACAGAGTAATACGCCATAACGTACAATGTCATGTAGTACTAGGGTATAACGTATAACGTCACATAGTAATACGTCATAACGTATAGCGCTATGTAGTATGGCGTCATAACGTATAACGTCACATACTACTACACCATAACGGATGACGTCATATAGTATTGCGTCATAACGTATAACGTCACATAGTATTGCGTCATGACGTACAACGTTTCAGAGTATTACGTCATAACGTGTAACGTCATATATAATTATCTCATAACGTATAACGTCATACAGAATTACGTCATAACGCACAACGTCACATAGTAATACGTCATAACGTATAATGTCATGTAGTATTAAGGTATAACGTATAACGTCACATAGTAATACGTCATGACGTATAACGTTATATTGTGTGACGTCATAACGTATAACGTCACATAGTAATACGTCATAACGTATAGCGCTATGTAGTATGGCGTCATAACGTATAACGTCACATAGTACTACATCATAACGGATGACGTGATATAGTATTGCGTCATAACGTATAACGTCACATAGTATTGCGTCATGACGTACAACGTTTCAGAGTATTACGTCATAACGTATAACGTCATATATAATTATCTCATAACGTATAACATCACATAGTAATACGTCATACCGTAGAAAGTCATGTAGTATTGCGTCATGACGTATAACGTGATATAGAGTTACGTCATAACGTATAACGTTATATGGTATAACGTTATATGGTATAACGTAATAATGTTGAACGTTGTACAGTATTAAGGAATAGCGTATAACGTCACATAGTATTACTTCGTAACGGATGATGTCATATAGTATTACGTCATGACGTATAACGTCATATAGAATAACGTCATAACGTATAACGTCACATAGTAATACGCCATAACGTATAATGTCATGTAGTATTCCGCCATGACGTATAACGTCATATTGAATTACGTCATAACGTATAACGTCATATTAAATTACGTCATAACGTATAACGTCACATAGTTCTACGTCAGAACGGATGACGTCATATAGATTTACGCCATGACGTATAACGTCACATAGTAATACGTCATAACGTATAGCGCTATATTGTATTGCGTCATAACGCATAACGTCACATAGTATTGCGTCATTCCGAATGACGTCACATAATATTGCGTCATAACGTATAACGTCAGATAGTAATACGCCATAACGTATAATAGCATATAGTATTGCGTCATTCCGAATGACGTCATATAATATTGCGCCATGACGTATAACGTCATATAGTATTACGTCATAACATATAACGTCGTATAGTATTGTGTCATGACGTTCAACGTTATATGTTATTGTGTAATAACGTATAACGTCACAAAGTAATTCGTCATAACGTATAGCGCTATATCGTATTGCGCCATAACGTATAACGTCACATAGTATTACGTCATAACGTATGACGGCATATAGTATTGCGTCATAACGTATAACGTCACATAGAAGTAAGCCACAACGAATGACGTCATATAGAATAACGTCATGACGTATAACGTCATATAGAATTAAGTCATAAAGCACAACGTCGACATAGTAATACGTCATAACGTATAATGTCATGTAGTATTAAGGTATAACGTATAACGTCACACAGTTTCACGTCATGACGTATAACGTTAAATTGTGTGACGTCATAACGTATAACGTCATATAGAATTACGGTAAAACGTATCACGTCATATAGTATTGCGCCATGACGTATAACGTTATATTGAGTGACGTCATAACGTATAACGTCATATAGTATTGCGTCATTCCGAATGACGTCATATAATATTGCGTCATAAGGTATAACGTCACATAGTAATACGTCATAACGTATAACGTCATGTAGTATTAAGGTATAACGTATAACGTCACATAGTAATACGTCATAACGGATGACGTCATATAGTGTTGCGTCATAACGTATAGCGACACATAGTACTACGCCACAACGGATGACGGCATATAGAATTACGTCATGACGTATAACGTCACATAGTATTACGTCATAACGTATAGCGCTATATTGTATAGCGTCATAACGTATAACGTCACATAGCACTACGTCATAACGGATGACGTCATATAGTATTGCGTCATAACATATAACGTCATATAGTATTGCGTCATGACGTACAACGTTTCAGAGTATTACGTCATAACGTATGACGTCATATAGTATTGCGTCATAACGTATAACGTCACATAGAACTAAGCCACAACGAATGACTTCATATAGAATAACGTCATGACGTATAACGTCATATAGAATTACGTCATAAAGCAGAACGTCACATAGTAATACGTCATAACGTTTAATGTCATGTAGTATTAAGGTATAACGTATAACGTCACACAGTAATACGTCATGATGTATAACGTTATATTGTGTGACGTCGTAACGTATAACGTCATATAGAATTACGGTACAACGTATAACGTCATATAGTATTGCGCCATGACGTATAACGTTATATGGTATTGCGTAATAACGTGTAACGTCATATAATATTGCGTCAGAACGGATGACGTCATAAAGAATTACGTCATGACGTGTAACGTTATATGGTATTGCGTAATAACGCATAACGACACATAGTACTACGCCACAACGGATGACGTACTACAGAATTACCTCATAACGTATAACATCACATAGTAATACGTCATAACGTAGAATGTCATGTAGTATTGCGTCATGACGTATAACGTCATATAGTATTGCGTCATGACGTACAACGTTTCAGAGTATTACGTCATAACGTATAACGTCATATATAATTATCTCATAACGTATAACATCACTTAGTAATACGTCATAACGTAGAATGTCATGTAGTATTGCGTCATGACGTATAACGTGATATAGAGTTACGTCATAACGTATAACGTTATATGGTATAACGTTATATGGTATAACGTAATAATGTTGAACGTTGTACAGTATTAAGGAATAACGTATAACGTCACATAGTATTACTTCGTAACGGATGATGTCATATAGTATTACGTCATGATGTATAACGTCATATAGAATATCGTCATAACGTATAACGTCACATAGTAATACGCCATAACGTATAATATCATGTAGTATTCCGCCATGACGTATAACGTCATATTGAATTATGTCATAACGTATAACGTCATATTAAATTACGTCATAACGTATAACGTCACATAGTTCTACGTCAGAACGGATGACGTCATATAGAATTACGCCATGACGTATAACGTAACATAGTAATACGCCATAACGTATAGCGCTATATTGTATTGCGCCATAACGTATAACGTCACATAGAACTAAGCCACAACGAATGACGTCATATAGAATAACGTCATATAGAATTACGTCATAACGTACAACGTCACATAGTAATACGTCATAACGTATAATGTCATGTAGTATTAAGGTATAACGTATAACGTCACATAGTAACACGTCATGACGTATAACGTTATATTGTGTGACGTCATAACGTATAACGTCACATAGTAATACCTCATAACGTATAGCGCTATATTGTATAGCGTCATAACGTATAGCGTCACATAGTCACATAGAATTACGTCATGACGTATAACGTCGTACAGAATTACGTCATAACGCACAACGTCACAGAGTAATACGCCATAACGTACAATGTCATGTAGTACTAAGGTATAACGTATAACGTCACATAGTAATACGTCATAACGTATAGCGCTATGTAGTATGGCATCATAACGTATAACGTCACATAGTAATACGCCATGACGTATAGCGCTATATTGTATTGCGTCATAACGGATAACGTCTCATAGTATTGTGTCATTCCGAATGACGTCATATAATATTGCGTCATAACGTATAACGTCACATAGTAATACGCCATAACGTATAACGTCATATAGTATTGCGTCATGACGAACAACGTTATATTTTAATGTGTAATAACGTATAACGTAACATAGTAATACGCCATAACGTATAACGTCATATAGTATTGCGTCATTCCGAATGACGTCATATAATATTGCGCCATGACGTATAACGTCATATGGAATTACGGTTTAACGTATACCATCACATAGTTATACGTCTTAACATATAGCGCTATATAGTATAGCGTCATAACGTATAACATCACATAGTACTACGTCATAACGGATGACGTCATATAGTATTGTGTCATAACGTATAACGTCATATAGTATTGCGTCATGACGAACAACGTTATATTATAATGTGTAATAACGTATAACGTAACATAGTAATACGCCATAACGTATAACATCATATAGTATTGTGTCATGACGTTCAACGTTATATGTTATTGTGTAATAACGTATAACGTCACAAAGTAATTCGTCATAACGTATAGCGCTATATAGTATTACGTCATAACGTATAACGTCATATAGTATTGTGTCATGACGTTCAACGTTATATGTTATTGTGTAATAACGTATAACGTCACATAGTAATACGTCATAACGTATAGCGCTATATTGTATTGCGTCATAACGGATAACGTCACATAGTATTGCATCATTCCGAATGACGTCATATAGTATTCCGCCATGACGTATAACGACATATTGAATTACGTCATAACGTATAACGTCATATTGAATTACGTCATAACGTATAACGTCACACAGTTCTACGTCAGAACGGATGACGTCATATAGAATTACGCCATGACGTATAACGTCATATTGAATTACGTCATAACGTATAACGTCATATTAAATTACGTCATAACGTATAACGTCACATAGTTCTACGTCAGAACGGATGACGTCATATAGATTTACGCCATGACGTATAACGTCACATAGTAATACGTCATAACTTATTGCGCTATATTGTATTGCGTCATAACGCATAACGTCATATAGTATTGCGTCATTCCGAATGACGTCATATAATATTGCGTCATAACGTATAACGTCACATAGTAATACGCCATAACGTATAATGGCATATAGTATTGCGTCATTCCGAATGACGTCATATAATATTGCACCATGACGTATAACGTCATATAGTATTACGTCATAACGTATAACGTCATATAGTATTGCGTCATTCCGAATGACGTCATATAATATTGCGTCATAAGGTATAACGTCACATAGTAATACGTCATAGCGTATAACGTCATGTAGTATTAAGGTATAACGTATAACGTCACATAGTAATACGTCATAACGGATGACGTCATATAGTGTTGCGTCATAACGTATAGCGACACATAGTGCTACGCCACAACGGATGACGGCATATAGAATTACATCATTACGTATAACGTTATATAGAATTACGTCATAACGTATAGCACTATATTGTATAGCGTCATAACGTATAACGTCACATAGTACGACGTCATAACGGATGACTTCATATAGTATTACGTCATAACGTATAACGTCACATAGTATTACGTCATAACGTATAGCGCTATATTGTATAGCGTCATAACGTTCAACGTCACATAGTACTACGTCATAACGGATGACGTCATATAGTATTGCGTCATAACATATAACGTCATATAGTATTGCGTCATGACGTACAACGTTTCAGAGTATTACGTCATAACGTATGACGTCATATAGTATTGCGTCATAACGTATAACGTCACATAGAACTAAGCCACAAAGAATGACGTCATATAGTATCACGTCATGACGTATAACGTCATATAGAATTACGTCATAAAGCAGAACGTCACATAGTAATACGTCATAACGTATAATGTCATGTAGTATTAAGGTATAACGTATAACGTCACACAGTAATACGTCATGATGTATAACGTTATATTGTGTGACGTCGTAACGTATAACGTCATATAGAATTACGGTACAACGTATAACGTCATATAGTATTGCGCCATGACGTATAACGTTATATGGTATTGCGTAATAACGTGTAACGTCATATAACATTGCGTCAGAACGGATGACGTCATAAAGAATTACGTCATGACGTGTAACGTTATACGGTATTGCGTAATAACTCATAACGTCACATAGTACTACGCCACAACGGATGATGTACTACAGAATTACCTCATAACGTATAACATCACATAGTAATACGTCATAACGTAGAATGTCATGTAGTATTGCGTCATGACGTATAACGTTATATAGAGTTACGTCATAACGTATAACGTTATATGGTATAACGTAATAATGTTGAGCGTTGTACAGTATTAAGGTAGAACGTATAACGTCACATAGTAATACGTCATAACGTATAGCGCTGTATTGTATTGCGTCATAACGGATAACGTCACATAGTATTGCCTCATTCCGAATGACGTCATACAATATTGCGTCATAACGTATAACGTCACATAGTATTACTTCGTAACGGATGATATCATATAGTATTACGTCATGACGTATAACGTCATATAGAATATCGTCATAACGTATAACGTCACATAGCAATACGTCATAACGTATAATGTCATGTAGTATTAATTTATAACGTATAACGTCATATAGTATTACGTCATAACGTATAACGTCATATAGTATTGTGTCATGACGTTCAACGTTATATGTTATTGTGTAATAACGTATAACGTCTCAAAGTAATTCGTCATAACGTATAGCGCTATATTGTATTGCGCCATAACGTATAACGTCACATATTAATACGCCATAACGTATAACGTCATATGGAATTACGGTTTAACGTATACCATCACATAGTTATACGTCTTAACATATAGCGCTATATAGTATAGCGTCATAACGTATAACGTCACATAGTACTACGTCATAACGGATGACGTCATATAGTATTGCGTCATAACGTATAACGTCATATAGTATTGCGTCATGACGAACAACGTTATATTTTAATGTGTAATAACGTATAACGTAACATAGTAATACGCCATAACGTATAACGTCATATAGTATTGCGTCATTCCGAATGACGTCATATAATATTGCGCCATGACGTATAACGTCATATAGTATTACGTCATAACGTATAACGTCATATAGTATTGTGTCATGACGTTCAACGTTATATGTTATTGTGTAATAACGTATAACGTCACATAGTAATACGTCATAACGTATAGCGCTATATTGTATTGCGTCATAACGGACAACGTCACATAGTATTGCATCATTCCGAATGACGTCATATAGTATTCCGCCATGACGTATAACGACATATTGAATTACGTCATAACGTATAATGTCATGTAGTATTAAGGTATAACGTATATCGTCCCATAGTAACACGTCATGACGTATAACGTTAAATTGTGTTACGTCATAACGTATAACGTCATATAGAATTACGGTAAAACGTATAACGTCATATAGTATTGCGCCATGACGTACAACGTCATATAATATTGTGTCATAACGTATAACTTCACATAGTAATACGCCATAACGTATCACGGCATATAGTATTGTGTCATTCCGAATGACGACATATAATATTGCGTCATAACGTACAACGTCACATAGTAATACGTCATAACGTATAGCGCTATATTGTATTGCCTCATAACGGATAACGTCACATAGTATTGCGTCATTGCGAATGACGTCATATAGTATTCCGTCATGACGTATAACGTCATATTGAATTACGTCATAGCGTATAACGTCATATTGAATTACGTCATAACGTATAACGTCACACAGTTCTACGTCAGAACGGATGACGTCATGTAGAATTACGCCATGACGTATAACGTCATATTGAATTACGTCATAACGTATAACGTCATATTAAATTACGTCATAACGTATAACGTCACATAGTTCTACGTCAGAACGGATGACGTCATATAGATTTACGCCATGACGTATAACGTCACATAGTAATACGTCATAACTTATAGCGCTATATTGTATTGCGTCATAACGCATAACGTCATATAGTATTGCGTCATTCCGAATGACGTCATATAATATTGCGTCACAACGTATAACGTCACATAGTAATACGCCATAACGTATAATGGCACATAGTATTGCGTCATTCCGAATGACGTCATATAATATTGCACCATGACGTATAACGTCATATAGTATTACGTCATAACGTATAACGTCGTATAGTATTGTGTCATGACGTTCAACGTTATATGTTATTGTGTAATAACGTATAACGTCACAAAGTAATTCGTCATAACGTATAGCGCTATATTGTATTGCGCCATAACGTATAACGTCACATAGTATTACGTCATAACGTATGACGTCATATAGTATTGCGTCATAACGTATAACGTCACATAGAACTATGCCACAACGAATGACGTCATATAGAATAACGTCATGACGTATAACGTAATATAGAATTACGTCATAAAGCACAACGTCACATAGTAATACGTCATAACGTATAATGTCATGTAGTATTAAGGTATAACGTATAACGTCACGCAGTTTCACGTCATGACGTATAACGTTAAATTGTGTGACGTCATAACGTATAAGGTCATATAGAATTACGGTAAAACGTATAACGTCATATAGTATTGCGCCATGACGTATAACGTTATATTGAGTGACGTCATAACGTATAACGTCATATAGTATTGCGTCATTCCGAATGACGTCATATAATATTGCGTCATAAGGTATAACGTCACATAGTAATACGTCATAACGTATAACGTCATGTAGTATTAAGGTATAACGTATAACGTCACATAGTAATACGTCATAACGGATGACGTCATATAGTGTTGCGTCATAACGTATAGCGACACATAGTACTACGCCACAACGGATGACGGCATATAGAATTACATCATTACGTATAACGTTATATAGAATTACGTCATAACGTATAGCACTATATTGTATAGCGTCATAACGTATAACGTCACATAGTACGACGTCATAACGGATGACTTCATATAGTATTACGTCATAACGTATAACGTCACATAGTATTACGTCATAACGTATAGCGCTATATTGTATAGCGTCATAACGTTCAACGTCACATAGTACTACGTCATAACGGATGACGTCATATAGTATTGCGTCATAACATATAACGTCATATAGTATTGCGTCATGACGTACAACGTTTCAGAGTATTACGTCATAACGTAAAACGTCACATATAATTACCTCATAACGTATAACATCACATAGTAATACGTCATAACGTAGAATGTCATGTAGTATTGCGTCATGACGTATAACGTTATATAGAGTTACCTCATAACGTATAACGTTATATGGTATAACGTAATAATGTTGAACGTTGTACAGTATTAAGGTAGAACGTATAACGTCACATAGTAATACGTCATAACGTATAATGTCATGTAGTATTAATTTATAACGTATAACGTCACATAGTAATACGTCATAACGTATAGCGCTGTATTGTATTGCGTCATAACGGATAACGTCACATAGTATTGCATCATTCCGAATGACGTCATACAATATTGCGTCATAACGTATATCGTCACATAGTATTACTTCGTAACGGATGATATCATATAGTATTACGTCATGACGTATAACGTCATATAGAATATCGTCATAACGTATAACGTCACATAGCAATACGTCATAACGTATAATGTCATGTAGTATTAATTTATAACGTATAACGTCATATAGTAATACGTCATAACGTATAACGTCATATAGTATTGTGTCATGACGTTCAACGTTATATGTTATTGTGTAATAACGTATAACGTCTCAAAGTAATTCGTCATAACGTATAGCGCTATATTGTATTGCGCCATAACGTATAACGTCACATAGTATTACGTCATAACGTATGACGTCATATAGGATTGCGTCATAACGTATAACGTCACATAGAACTAAGCCACAACGAATGACGTCATATAGAATAACGTCAAGACGTATAACGTCATATAGAATTACGGTACAACGTATAACGTCATATAGTATTGCGCCATGGCGTATAACGTCATATAGTATTACGTCATAACGTATAACGGCTTATAGTATTGCGTCATTCCGATTGACGTCATATAATAGTGCGTCATAACGTATAACGTCACATATTAATACGCCATAACGTATAACGTCATATGGAATTACGGTTTAACGTATACCATCACATAGTTATACGTCTTAACATATAGCGCTATACAGAATAGCGTCATAACGTATAACGTCATATAGTATTGCGTCATGACGTACAACGTTTCAGAGTATTACGTCATAACGTATAACGTCATATATAATTATCTCATAACGTATAACATCACATAGTAATACGTCATAACGTAGAATGTCATGTAGTATTGCGTCATGACGTATAACGTGATATAGAGTTACGTCATAACGTATAACGTTATATGGTATAACGTTATATGGTATAACGTAATAATGTTGAACGTTGTACAGTATTAAGGAATAACGTATAACGTCACATAGTATTACTTCGTAACGGATGATGTCATATAGTATTACGTCATGACGTATAACGTCATATAGAATAACGTCATAACGTATAACGTCACATAGTAATACGCCATAACGTATAATGTCATGTAGTATTCCGCCATGACGTATAACGTCATATTGAATTATGTCATAACGTATAACGTCATATTAAATTACGTCATAACGTATAACGTCACATAGTTCTACGTCAGAACGGATGACGTCATATAGAATTACGCCATGACGTATAACGTCACATAGTAATACGTCATAACGTATAGCGCTATATTGTATTGCGTCATAAAGGATAACGTCACATAGTATGTTGTCATTCCGAATGACGTCATATAATATTGCGTCATAACGTATAACGTCATATAGTATTACGTCATAACGTATAACGTCATATAGTATTGCGTCATGACGAACAACGTTATATTTTAATGTGTAATAACGTATAACGTAACATAGTAATACGCCATAACGTATAACGTCATATAGTATTGCGTCATTCCGAATGACGTCATATAATATTGCGCCATGACGTATAACGTCATATAGTATTACGTCATAACGTATAACGTCATATAGTATTGTGTCATGACGTTCAACGTTATATGTTATTGTGTAATAACGTATAACGTCACAAAGTAATTCGTCATAACGTATAGCGCTATATTGTATTTCGCCATAACGTATAACGTCACATAGTATTACGTCATAACGTATGACGTCATATAGTATTGCGTCATAACGTATAACGTCACATAGAACTAAGCCACAACGAATGACGTCATATAGAATAACGTCATATAGAATTACGTCATAAAGCACAACGTCACATAGTAATACGTCATAACGTATAATGTCATGTAGTATTGAGGTATAACGTATAAAGTCATATAGTATTGCGCCATGGCGTATAACGTCATATAGTATTACGTCATAACGTATAACGGCTTATAGTATTGCGTCATTCCGATTAACGTCATATAATATTGCGTCATAACGTATAACGTCACATATTAATACGCCATAACGTATAACGTCATATGGAATTACGGTTTAACGTATACCATCACATAGTTATACGTCTTAACATATAGCGCTATATAGTATAGCGTCATAACGCATAACGACACATAGTACTACGCCACAACGGATGACGTACTACAGAATTACGTCATGACGTATAACGTCATATAGTATTACGTCATGACGTACAACGCTCCAGAGTATTACGTCATAACTTATAACGTCACATAGTAATACGTCATAACGTATAGCGCTATATGGTATAGCGTCACAACGTGTAACGTCACATAGTACTACGTCATAACGGATGACGTCATATAGAATTACGTCATGACGTATAACGTCATACAGAATTACGTCATAACGTGCAACGTCACATAGTAATACGTCATAACGTATAATGTCATGTAGTATTAAGGTATAACGTATAACGTCACATAGTAATACGTCATGACGTATAACGTTATATTGTGTGACGTCATAACGTATAACGTCACATAGTAATACGTCATAACGTATAGCGCTATATTGTATAGCGTCATAACGTATAGCGTCACATAGTCACATAGAATTACGTCATGACGTATAACGTCGTACAGAATTACGTCATAACGCACAACGTCACAGAGTAATACGCCATAACGTACAATGTCATGTAGTACTAAGGTATAACGTATAACGTCACATAGTAATACGTCATAACATATAGCGCTATATGGTATTGCGTCATAACGTATAACGTCACATAGTAATACGTCATAACGTATAGCGCTATATTGTATTGCGTCATAACGGATAACGTCACATAGTATTGTGTCATTCCGAATGACGTCATATAATATTGCGTCATAACGTATAACGTCACATAGTAATACGCCATAACGTATAACGTCATATAGTATTGCGTCATGACGAACAACGTTATATTTTAATGTGTAATAACGTATAACGTAACATAGTAATACGCCATAACGTATAACGTCATATAGTATTGCGTCATTCCGAATGACGTCATATAATATTGCGCCATGACGTATAACGTCATATAGTATTACGTCATAACGTATAACGTCATATAGTATTGTGTCATGACGTTCAACGTTATATGTTATTGTGTAATAACGTATAACGTCACAAAGTAATTCGTCATAACGTATAGCGCTATATTGTATTGCGCCATAACGTATGACGTCACATAGTATTACGTCATAACGTATGATGTCATATAGTATTGCGTCATAACGTATAACGTCTCATAGCACTAAGCCACAACGAATGACGTCATATAGAATAACGTCGTACAGAATTACGTCATAACGGACAACGTCAGAGTAATACGCCATAACGTACAATGTCATGTAGTACTAAGGTATAACGTATAACGTCACATAGTAATACGTCATAACATATAGCGCTATATGGTATTGCGTCATAACGTATAACGTCACATAGTAATACGCCATAACGTATAACGTCATATAGTATTGCGTCATTCCGAATGACGTCATATAATATTGCGTCATAACGTATAACGTCACATATTAATACGCCATAACGTATAACGTCATATGGAATTACGGTTTAACGTATACCATCACATAGTGATACGTCTTAACATATAGCGCTATGTAGTATAGCGTCATAAGGTATAACGTCACATAGTACTACGTCATAACGGATGACGTCATATAGTATTGCGTCATGACGAACAAAGTTATATTTTAATGTGTAATAACGTATAACGTAACAAGGTAATACGCCATAACGTATAATGTCATGTAGTATTAATTTATAACGTATAACGTCACATAGTAATACCTCATAACGTATAGCGCTATATTGTATTGCCTCATCACGGATAACGTCACATAGTATTGCGTCATTCCGAATGACGTCATATAGTATACCGTCATGACGTATAACGTCATATTGAATTACGTCATAACGTATAACGTCATATTGAATTACGTCATAACGTATAACGTCACATAGTTCTACGTCAGAACGGATGACGTCATATAGAATTACGTCATGACGTATAACGTCATACACAATTACGTCATAACGCACAACGTCACTGAGTTATACGTCATAACGTATAATGTCATGCAATATTAAGGTATAACGTATAACGTCACATAGTAATACGTCATGACGTATAACGTTGTATTGTGTGACGTCGTAACGTATAACGTCATATAGAATTACGGTACAACGTATAACGTCATATAGTATTGCGCCATGACGTATAACGTTATATGGTATTGCGTAATAACGTATAACGTCATATAATATTGTGTCAGAACGGATGACGTCATAAACAATTACGTCATGACGTGTAACGTTATATGGTATTGCGTAATAACGCATAACGACACATAGTACTACGTCATAACGGATGACGTCATATAGAATTACGTCATGACGTATAACGTCATACAGAATTACGTCATAACGTGCAACGTCACATAGTAATACGTCATAACGTATAATGTCATGTAGTATTAAGGTATAACGTATAACGTCACATAGTAATACGTCATGACGTATAACGTTATATTGTGTGACGTTGTCACACACTCAAGGAATCATCTGATTAGTAAATAAATAGACCGAACACTCTAAAGGCCACACCCGTTGAAACAATGGATTAACGAGACCCCCTCCAAAGGGACTAGATCCTCGGTAGAGCGACCTTCCAAAACGAGCGTAAATACAGTCTATTGTGATACTTCGAATCTATCCGTTGTAACCGTTACTCAGTTGGATTTTCTATAATAAATTTGATCTTTGCGTATCAAATTCTATTTTCTTCACCCTATTTGTGAAAGAATCGTTTCATTCGTGCCGCGGCGCGAGGATATCATTTGCGATTTGTTAATTTCGCGATCTTTTGTGCCTCCGACGTGACAAAATTGGCGATCCTGCCACGATCCATTCATCGCATCAAGGGGAAACTTCAAAGGGAAGTCTACGGATTCTACAGCGAAGGACCACGGTCACCTCTTTGATCAAAAGAAGGATCTACGAATCTCGGTAAGCTGGTTTTCGAATATTATCGAAATCCTAAACCCAAAATACGTTCTGAAGATAGTGACTCTTCCGAAAATATCGCGTCTATCGAGATGAATCCAACTGACATGAGTACGGTAAAGCAGAGCGAAATTGCGACTGTGATCGAACAACTTCAAATTCTTACTCACGAGTTCAGAAACCTTAAAAGTGATACAGATCAAAGTATTAAGAATATAATAGAATTCGTGGAAACTTGTGATAGAAGTCAGGCCAAAGAAATACGAGGCCTTGCAAAGGCTATGAAACTAAGGTACAACATCGAAACTGACCAAGTGCTCACGAGCACGGCTTTAGCAATCGGTGTTGACCAAAGGAGCTCAGAAATTCAAAGTATCGAAACGAAAACAGTCCCTGTATCATCTGACGATTCAATGGAAGTAGACAATGAAAATTTATTCAGTACAGTTCCCGAGGAAATGGATCCTTTAGCATGTACTGACGATGATACATTTAAAAAATTAAACGATAACGAGCAGAGTGATATCTCTACTCCAAAAATAGGCTTACGGGTTAAACCCGTATCTGAACTTGTTTATGATGGATGGAAACTGGATTCCACTGAATCACCAAGAGTATCCCATAAGCGACGTAATAGTTCCCATGAATCAAATTCTGAAGATATAATTGCAAAACAAAATGATGAAGAAATAATAGGAGGTAAAAGAATAAAATTACGTGCGAAACGAATACCTGATAAGCAATTGCGAAAATCTGTGGAGGAAAATCGCGTTGTAACAATAAGTTCAGAAGACGAGGCTGTAAAATGTAGTCCTGAAAAGTCAGAAGATCAAGAAGTTAAGGATGTCAGCGATGACCAAAGTACTACTCATTCGGTTGCAATTGGAAGGAAAACAAGAGGACGTCCTAGAGGAAAACGAAGGCGTTATAGAGGAAGTGGACGTTCAGCTCGACCAAAACATTCTGAATTTCAGAGTATTCAAACTTCTGAGGTATCATCTGAGATCCATCTTGATGAAACACCAAGCAATAACGATTCTTTAAATATGACACCAATTTCACAGAAAAAACGAAAGCAAAGAAAAATGATGTTGGGCCTAGAGGTAGGTAGAGATATTGTTCCTGAAACACAAACAGGATTAACTCAAGATGAAACACCTGTAAGGCAGTCTAGAAGAATAGCACAATTAAAAATTAAAGAAGAAGCAGATAGACGAAGGATTGAAGAAGAGACTACAATCATGTCGTACAATGTGTCTAAGCCCAAAATTATACATAGTTTTACATTGGATGCCTCAATCAATAATCCTTCCAGCTGGCAGAAAAACAATGAAAATGTGATATCTGAAGTTGATTTATCAGATTTACAAGAAGATGATTTATCAAATTCTAATACTGATACGATTATTGAATTTACAAAATATAATTTTCAAAGTAAAAATACAGAAAAATCTTTCCATCACAATTACGTGAATATTAATGTACATTCTGAAGATACCATTTCTAGAAGTACTGTACATAATGAAATGCAGAAACAAGACTCAGAACAAAAAATTCAGAAAAAGAGTGATGTAATTGCTGATACTCTGATAACTATCTCAAATAATGTTCAAAATAGCACAGATGTTTCCATTCTAGAAGAATTGAATTCTCATCTCACAGAATATATGAAAGATTCTAATACATTTTGTGATGAATTATGTTCAAATGACGAGGAAATATTATTGAAACAGGCATTTATTTGGAAAAATTTTGAAATCAAATTATTAAATAATGTAATGGAAGTAATGAAAGAATCTATACAAAAGTTCATATATCAGAAATACGTTGAAATGCTCAAAGTATTTTATAGAGTACAAAAGAAAGCTCTCTTATGTGTTTATCCAGAAATACGAAATGACGATGAAGTAAATGACACTTATTTATATTTTAGAACTTCTGTAGATGAAAATGTATTAGAACTATATAAAGAAATAGAAAATTTCAAAGGTTCCCATCGAAAATGTAGCAAAAATTTTAATGCATATTTTCCATATCCTGTTGAATTAGATTCATATATGCCAAATCTTATGATCTTCAACACAGACAGAGAAGATTATCTCCATGCATTACGATATTTATATTCAAATCCTTATCCTGGGGAACATTTATTGCAAATAGCTAGTTTTGTGACATTCATTGATGAGCCTAAAAAGTACAATTTAATACAAAAATTAAAAAGTTTAAACAACTCTACAGTTAATGAATTGTTAACAGTAATACAAAGTGAATTATCTAAGAAGGAATCAAATAAAAAGGAAAGAAAGAAGCGGAAGAAACCAAAGCTTGAAAGCGAAGAGGAAATAGTAATAAAAGAAATAGAGAAAGAAAAGAAATCTAAGAAGAAACGTAGAAAAAGGAAAAGGAAGAAAATGTCTGCTAAATTTAATGAAGCAAATCCATGGCAGAGTTCTTCAGGTTCTAGTAGTGATGATGAAAATGAGAATGATGAAGAAGAGGATGAAGAAGAAGAAATAGAAAGCGAAGGATCTATACTTTTTAAAAGCGATCATGAGTTTTCGCCCGAAAGTGATCTTGAAAAAGATCAAGAATCAGAGCCATTAAGAAGGGCAAGGACTGCGCAAAAGGCTCAAAGTGATGTTGAAGAGGCAGATAATGAGTATGCTTGTCAAAAATGTGGTAAGGCAGATCATCCAGAATGGATACTTTTATGTGATTCTTGTGATAAAGGGTGGCACTGTTCTTGCTTGAGACCTGCTCTCATGTTAATACCAGAGGGTGATTGGTTCTGTCCTCCATGTCAGCACAACTTACTAGTGATTAAATTAAGAGACAGCTTAAAAATGTACGATCAATTGACGAAAAGACATGAAAATGAAGTTTTAAGAAAGAAGAGACTAGCATTTGTTGGTATAAGTCTAGATAATGTTCTTCACAAAAATGAATCACAACGTCATCAGAAAGGATCAAAAGCCTCTAGCCAAGAATCTGATAATGAATCTTCATCAGCATTATCTTCGACAAGTACAGAAACATCTAGTAGTGAAGAAAGTGAACCTGTATATCAGTTACGTGAAAGACGATCCGCTAACAAATATAAATTTAATGACTATGATGCCATGATCAATGCTGCAATCCAAGACGAAGTAGAAGCAGTTCAGGGAGCTGGAAATCAAGGAAGAGGAAAAGACATTGCAACTATAGTGAATGCGGAAAAAGAAGAAGCGCAGCTGCATTTTAAGAATGAAGTATCAAACATTGAAGAAGCTCCAGAAGGTAAAGATGACATTGACAAAAAATCAGAAAAAGAGAGCGATGAAGAGTATAAGATGGAATGTGAGGATGGTATTGATAAGGAAGAAGAAGAACAACACAAAGGAGCAGTAAAGAAATTCTTGTCGCGTAAGAAACATCGTAAGCTGAATAGTCTCGATATAAGCAGCGAAGATGATCCTGAAAGTGACGAAGATTTTAAAGGTACGAGTTCAGAAGAAGAAGAATATTTTGATGACCATATAACATCTTCTGGTGAAAGCACTTTTGCTGACGTAAAACGACGTAGTAGAAAAGGAGATTCGCGGTCTGTACGACGAAGCACTAGAGCCAGAACTACGCGTTACGAAGACTTTATAAATGACGATGGTGAAGAAAGCGATAGACAAAGAAAAAAGAAGAAAAAAAAAGAAAAGAGAGAGAGGAAGAAAAAAAAAAAAAAAAAATCTCGGTCTACATGGGATTCAGATAACGAAGATAGCGATAATTCATGGCGACAAAAAAAAAAAAATCAAAAAAATATTTCAATTTTTATTTTAATTTCAATTGAGAATGTATTAATTATTTTATCGAATTGTTCAAAACTCTATTTTACAATACAGATCAAGGAAAAAAGTTATTTAAAATAAAAGAAACATTGAAGATATTTGAACTCTCTGAAAGTAATAATTTCTTGTTTAATCGCGCCTAGTTCCACCTTAGTATTCTTAAAAGAAACCATAGAATTACGTATAATTTAGTTGTATTACATTAAATATTGCATGTCTATGTATATATTTATACCATTGATATATATATGTGGTATACATGATTGTCATATCATAAATCAAATGTTACTAAACATTACTGTATGAAAAAAAAAAAAAAAAAAAAAAAAAAAACAGAATAGAATGTTAATTATTCTATTATTCATTTCTGCAATTAATCAATGAACTGTACAAAACAAAATCAATGATTTAAATAAACGTATTTAGACGTAGACATAAACGTACAAAATTAGAACAAATTATATTAAAGTGAAATAATAGTCAATTCTTGATTGTTGAGGCGGCGAGGTTTCGTTTCTATACAATGTGCGCGAGAAATTGAAATACCAAACCGCACTTATCAAACGCATGGTAGACGACACCGAAACAGATCAACTCGTAAACCTTGTCAACAATATACACAAGATTGAAAACCACAATGAATGTAAAATAACTAAAATTTATCCGATACCTTTCAAACAAATCTCTGTATTCTCTGTAATTCTGCATAATGGAAACTGACTTGATATTAACCAACTCAGAACAATACATCTTAGCCGATAGTCACTACCTAGACAAATATTGTAAACGAACAGCAATCATCCACATTTCTAAAAGAATTCAACCGAACGCAATAAAATTCACCAGAATGCGGGTCAAAATTAATTAATAATCAACAGACAGTCAAAACTTGCCCAACTGCTGTCTTCAAATTGGAAGGATTGATGTTCGTGCCTTTGCAGACAGGAAACCATTATATTATCATTCCTACCAAAAATGTACAAATGTAAACTTTTCGAATGTCTACACCGATCACTTCCCAAAAATGTATGTATCAGAATACTCTGTCCTACCGCTCGAGTAAACAGGATCGATCAAACATCAGCACCAAGGACGGTCACTTACCAAATTATCGCAGATGATGAAAATAGCGGGGTCATCCAAATCAGACGACCCACCAGAACCATACGCTTCCACGGAGTAAAGCGAATCTAAGAAGGGGGGAGTGTCACACACTCAAGGAATCATCTGATTAGTAAATAAATAGACCGAACACTCTAAAGGCCACACCCGTTGAAACAATGGATTAACGAGACCCCCTCCAAAGGGACTAGATCCTCGGTAGAGCGACCTTCCAAAACGAGCGTAAATACAGTCTATTGTGATACTTCGAATCTATCCGTTGTAACCGTTACTCAGTTGGATTTTCTATAATAAATTTGATCTTTGCGTATCAAATTCTATTTTCTTCACCCTATTTGTGAAAGAATCGTTTCATTCGTGCCGCGGCGCGAGGATATCATTTGCGATTTGTTAATTTCGCGATCTTTTGTGCCTCCGACGTGACAACGTCATAACGTATAACGTCACATAGTAATACGTCATAACGTATAGCGCTATATTGTATAGCGTCATAACGTATAGCGTCACATAGTCACATAGAATTACGTCATGACGTATAACGTCGTACAGAATTACGTCATAACGCACAACGTCACAAAGTAATACGCCATAACGTACAATGTCATGTAGTACTAAGGTATAACGTATAACGTCACATAGTAATACGTCATAACATATAGCGCTACATGGTATTGCGTCATAACGTATAACGTCACATAGTAATACGTCATAACGTATAGCGCTATATTGTATTGCGTCATAACGTATAACGTCACATAGTAATACGCAATAACGTATAACGTCATATAGTATTGCGTCATGACGAACAACGTTATATTTTAATGTGTAATAACGTATAACGTAACATAGTAATACGCCATAACGTATAACGTCATATAGTATTGCGTCATTCCGAATGACGTCATATAATATTGCGCCATGACGTATAACGTCATATAGTATTACGTCATAACGTATAACGTCATATAGTATTGTGTCATGACGTTCAACGTTATATGTTATTGTGTAATAACGTATAACGTCACAAAGTAATTCGTCATAACGTATAGCGCTATATTGTATTGCGCCATAACGTATAACGTCACATAGTATTACGTCATAACGTATGACGTCATATAGTATTGCGTCATAACGTATAACGTCACATAGCACTAAGCCACAACGAATGACGTCATATAGAATAACGTCGTACAGAATTACGTCATAACGGACAACGTCACAGAGTAATACGCCATAACGTACAATGTCATGTAGTACTAAGGTATAACGTATAACGTCACATAGTAATACGTCATAACATATAGCGCTATATGGTATTGCGTCATAACGTATAACGTCACATAGTAATACGCCATAACGTATAACGTCATATAGTATTGCGTCATGACGAACAACGTTATATTTTAATGTGTAATAACGTATAACGTAACATAGTAATACGCCATAACGTATAACGTCATATAGTATTGCGTCATTCCGAATGACGTCATATAATATTGCGTCATAACGTATAACGTCACATATTAATACGCCATAACGTATAACGTCATATGGAATTACGGTTTAACGTATACCATCACATAGTTATACGTCTTAACATATAGCGCTATATAGTATAGCGTCATAAGGTATAACGTCACATAGTACTACGTCATAACGGATGACGTCATATAGTATTGCGTCATAACGTATAACGTCATATAGTATTGCGTCATGACGAACAAAGTTATATTTTAATGTGTAATAACGTATAACGTAACAAGGTAATACGCCATAACGTATAACGTCATATAGTATTGCGTCATTCCGAATGACGTCATATAATATTGCGTCATAACGTATAACGTCACATATTAATACGCCATAACGTATAACGTCATATGGAATTACGGTTTAACGTATACCATCACATAGTTATACGTCTTAACATATACCGCTATATAGTATAGCGTCATAAGGTATAACGTCACATAGTACTACGTCATAACGGATGACGTCATATAGTATTGCGTCATAACGTATAACGTCATATAGTATTGCGTCATGACGAACAAAGTTATATTTTAATGTGTAATAACGTATAACGTAACAAGGTAATACGCCATAACGTATAATGTCATGTAGTATTAATTTATAACGTATAACGTCACATAGTAATACCTCATAACGTATAGCGCTATATTGTATTGCCTCATAACGGATAACGTCACATAGTATTGCGTCATTCCGAATGACGTCATATAGTATTCCGTCATGACGTATAACGTCATATTGAATTACGTCATAACGTATAACGTCATATTGAATTACGTCATAACGTATAACGTCACATAGTTCTACGTCAGAACGGATGACGTCATATAGAATTACGTCATGACGTATAACGTCATATTGAATTACGTTATAACGTATAACGTCATATAGTATTGCGCCATGACGTATAACGTTATGTGTTATTGTGTAAAAAGGTATAACGTCACATAGCACTACGCCACAACGGATGACGTCATATAGTATTACGTCATAACGCACGTCACATAGTAATACGTCATATCTTATAATGTCATGTAGTATTAAGGTAGAACGTATAACGTCACACAGTAATACGTCTTGACGCATAACGTTATATTGTGTGACGTAATAACGTATGACGTCATATAGAATTACGGTACAACGTATAACGTCACATAGTTCTACGTCAGAACGGATGACGTCATATAGAATTACGCCATGACGTATAACGGCACATAGTAATACGTCATAACGTATAACGTCATATAGTATTGCGCCATGACGTATAACGTTGTGTGTTATTGTGTACAAAGGTATAACGTCACATAGTACTACGCCACAACGGATGACGTCATATAGTATTACGTCATAACGTACGTCACATAGTAATACGTCATATCTTATAATGTCATGTAGTATTAAGGTAGAACGTATAACGTCACACAGTAATACGTCTTGACGCATAACGTTATATTGTGTGTCGTAATAACGTATAACGTAACATAGTAATACGCCATAACGTATAACGTCATATGGTATTGCGTCATTCCGAATGACGTCATATAATATTGCGCCATGACGTATAACGTCATATAGTATTACGTCATAACGTATAACGTCATATAGTATTGTGTCATAACGTTCAACGTTATATGTTATTGTGTAATAACGTATAACGTCACAAAGTAATTCGTCATAACGTATAGCGCTATATTGTATTGCGCCATAACGTATAACGTCACATAGTATTACGTCATAACGTATGACGTCATATAGTATTACGTCATAACGTATAACGGCTTATAGTATTGCGTCATTCCGATTGACGTCATATAATATTGCGTCATAACGTATAACGTCACATATTAATACGCCATAACGTATAACGTCATATGGAATTACGGTTTAACGTATACCATCACATAGTTATACGTCTTAACATATAGCGCTATATAGTATAGCGTCATAACGTATAACGTCACATAGTTCTACGTCAGAACGGATGACGTCATATAGAATTACGTCATGACGTATAACGTCATACACAATTACGTCATAACGCACAACGTCACTGAGTTATACGTCATAACGTATAATGTCATGCAGTAGTAAGGTATAACGTATAACGTCACATAGTAATACGTCATGACGTATAACGTTATATTATGTGACGTCGTAACGTATAACGTCATATAGAATTACGGTACAACGTATAACGTCATATAGTATTGCGCCATGACGTATAACGTTATATGGTATTGCGTCATGACGTAAAACGTCGTATAGAATTACGTCATAACGTATAACGTCATACAGAATTACGTCATAACGTATAACGTCATATAGAATTACGGTACAACGTATAACGTCACATAGTTCTACGTCAGAACGGATGACGTCATATAGAATTACGCCATGACGTATAACGTCATATAGTATTACGTCATAACTTAAAACGTCATATAGCATTGCGCCATGACGTACAACGTTATATGTTGTTGTGTTATAACGTATAACGTCACAAGGTAATACGCCATAACGTATAATGTCATGTAGTATTAATTTATAACGTATAACGTCACATAGTAATACGTCATGACGTATAGCGCTATATTGTATTGCGTCATAACGGATAACGTCACATAGTATTGCGTCATTCCGAATGACGTCATATAGTATTCCGCCATGACGTATAACGTCATATTGAATTACGTCATAACGTATAACGTCATATTGAATTACGTCATAACGTATAACGTCACACAGTTCTACGTCCGAACGGATGACATCATATAGAATTACGCCATGACGTATAACGTCATATTGAATTACGTTATAACGTATAACGTCATATAGTATAGCGCCATGACGTATAACGTTATGTGTTATTGTGTAAAAAGGTATAACGTCACATAGTACTACGCCACAACGGATGACGTCATATAGTATTACGTCATAACGCACTCACATAGTAATACGTCATATCTTATAAAGCCATGTAGTATTAAGATAGAACGTATAACGTCACACAGTAATACGTCTTGACGCATAACGTTATATTGTGTGACGTAATAACGTATAACGTCATATAGAATTACGGTACAACGTATAACGTCACATAGTTCTACGTCAGAACGGATGACGTCATATAGAATGACGCCATGACGTATAACGGCACATAGTAATACGTCATAACGTATAACGTCATATAGTATTGCGCCATGACGTATAACGTTATGTGTTATTGTGTAAAAAGGTATAACGTCACATAGTACTACGCCACAACGGATGACGTCATATAGTATTACGTCATAACGCACGTCACATAGTAATACGTCATAACGTATAATGTCATGTAGTATTGAGGTATATCGTATAACGTCATATAGTATTGCGCCATGGCGTATAACGTCATATCGTATTACGTCATAACGTATAACGGCTTATAGTATTGCGTCATTCCGATTGACGTCATATAATATTGCGTCATAACGTATAACGTCACATATTAATACGCCATAACGTATAACGTCATATGGAATTACGGTTTAACGTATACCATCACATAGTTATACGTCTTAACATATAGCGCTATATAGTATAGCGTCATAACGTATAACGTCACATAGTTCTACGTCAGAACGGATGACGTCATATAGAATTACGTCATGACGTATAACGTCATACACAATTACGTCATAACGCACAACGTCACTGAGTTATACGTCATAACGTATAATGTCATGCAGTAGTAAGGTATAACGTATAACGTCACATAGTAATACGTCATGACGTATAACGTTATATTATGTGACGTCGTAACGTATAACGTCATATAGAATTACGGTACAACGTATAACGTCATATAGTATTGCGCCATGACGTATAACGTTATATGGTATTGCGTCATGACGTAAAACGTCGTATAGAATTACGTCATAACGTATAACGTCATACAGAATTACGTCATAACGTATAACGTCATATAGAATTACGGTACAACGTATAACGTCACATAGTTCTACGTCAGAACGGATGACGTCATATAGAATTACGCCATGACGTATAACGTCATATAGTATTACGTCATAACTTAAAACGTCATATAGCATTGCGCCATGACGTACAACGTTATATGTTGTTGTGTTATAACGTATAACGTCACAAGGTAATACGCCATAACGTATAATGTCATGTAGTATTAATTTATAACGTATAACGTCACATAGTAATACGTCATGACGTATAGCGCTATATTGTATTGCGTCATAACGGATAACGTCACATAGTATTGCGTCATTCCGAATGACGTCATATAGTATTCCGCCATGACGTATAACGTCATATTGAATTACGTCATAACGTATAACGTCATATTGAATTACGTCATAACGTATAACGTCACACAGTTCTACGTCCGAACGGATGACATCATATAGAATTACGCCATGACGTATAACGTCATATTGAATTACGTTATAACGTATAACGTCATATAGTATAGCGCCATGACGTATAACGTTATGTGTTATTGTGTAAAAAGGTATAACGTCACATAGTACTACGCCACAACGGATGACGTCATATAGTATTACGTCATAACGCACTCACATAGTAATACGTCATATCTTATAAAGCCATGTAGTATTAAGATAGAACGTATAACGTCACACAGTAATACGTCTTGACGCATAACGTTATATTGTGTGACGTAATAACGTATAACGTCATATAGAATTACGGTACAACGTATAACGTCACATAGTTCTACGTCAGAACGGATGACGTCATATAGAATGACGCCATGACGTATAACGGCACATAGTAATACGTCATAACGTATAACGTCATATAGTATTGCGCCATGACGTATAACGTTATGTGTTATTGTGTAAAAAGGTATAACGTCACATAGTACTACGCCACAACGGATGACGTCATATAGTATTACGTCATAACGCACGTCACATAGTAATACGTCATATCTTATAATGTCATGTAGTATTAAGGTAGAACGTATAACGTCACACAGTAATACGTCTTGACGCATAACGTTATATTGTGTGACGTAATAACGTATAACGTAACATAGTTCTACGTCAGAACGGATGACGTCATATAGAATTACGTCATGACGTATACCGTCATACACAATTATGTCATAACGCACAACGTCACTGAGTTATACGTCATAACGTATAATGTCATGCAGTAGTAAGGTATAACGTATAACGTCACATAGTAATACGTCATGACGTATAACGTTATATTGTGTGACGTCGTAACGTATAACGTCATATAGAATTACGGTACAACGTATAACGTCATATAGTATTGCGCCATGACGTATAACGTTATATGGTATTGCGTAATAACGTATAACGTCATATAATATTGTGTCAGAACGGATGACGTCATAAAGAATTACGTCATGACGTGTAACGTTATATGGTATTGCGTAATAACGCATAACAACACATAGTACTACGCCACAACGGATGACGTACTACAGAATTACGTCATGACGTATAACGTCATATAGTATTACGTCATGACGTACAACGTTTCAGAGTATTACGTCATAACTTATAACGCCACATAGTAATACGCCATAACGTATCACGGCATATAGTATTGTGTCATTCCGAATGACGACATATAATATTGCGTCATAACGTACAACGTTTCATAGTAATACGTCATAACGTATAATGTCATGTAGTATTAAGGTAGAACGTATAACGTCACACAGTAATACGTCTTGACGCATAACGTTATATTGTGTGACGTAATAACGTATAACGTCATATAGAATTACGGTACAACGTATAACGTCATATAGTATTGCGCCATGCCGTATAACGCCATAGTATTACGTCATAACGTATAACGTCATATAGTATTGCGTAATGACGTACAACGTTATATGTTATTGTGTAATGACGTATAACGTCACAAAGTAAATCGTCATAACGTATAGCGCTATATTGTATTGCGTCATAACGTATAACGTCACATAGTATTGCGTCATAACGGATGACGTCATATAGAATTACGTCATGACGTACAACGTCATTCAGAATTACGTCATCACGTACAACGTAACATAGTAATACGTCATAACGTATAATGTCATGTAGTATTAAGGTACAACGTATAACGTCACATAGTAATACGTCATAACGTACAGCGCTATATTGTATAGCGTTATAACGTATAACGTCAGCTAGTACTACGCCACAACGGATGACGTCATATAGACTTACGTCATGACGTATAACGTCATATAGAATTACGTCATAACGTACAACGTCACATAGTAATACGTCATAACGTATAATGTCATGTAGGATTAAGGTATAACTTATAGCGTCACATAGTAATTCGTCATGACGCATAACGTTATATTGTGTGACGTCATAACGTATAACGTCATATAGTATTGCGTCATAACGTATAGCGTCACGTAGTACTACGCCACAACGGATGACGTCATATAGAATTGCGTCATGACGTATAACGTTATACAGAATTACGTCATAACGTACAACGTCACATAGTAATACGCCACAACAGATGACGTCATATAGAATTACGTCACGACGTACAACGTCATACAGAATTACGTCATAACGTACATCGTAACATAGTAATACGTCATAACGTATAAAGTCATATAGTATTGCGTCATAACGTACAACGTTATATGTTATTGTGTAATAACGTATAACGTCACAAAGTAATTCGTCATAACGTATAGCGCTATATTGTATTGCGTCATAACGTATAACGTCACATAGTATTGCGTCATATCGTATGACGTCATATAATATTGCGTCATGACGTATAGCGTCACATAGTACTACGCCACAACGCATGTCGTCATATAATATTGCGTCATAAGGTATAGCGTCACATAGTACTACCCCGCAACGGATGACGTCATATGGAATTACGTCAATACGTATAACGTCATATAGACTTACGCCATGACGTATATCGTCATATTGAATTACGTCATAACGTATAACGTCATATAGTATTAATTTATAACGTATAAAGTCACATAGTACTACGTCATAACGTATGACGTCATAAAATATTGCGTCATGACGTATAGCGTCACATAGTACTACGCCACAACGGATGACGTCATATGGAATTACGTCACGTCGTATAACGTCATATAGAATTACGTCATAACGTACATCGTAACATAGTAATACGTCATAACGTATAATGTCATGTAGGATTAAGGTATAACTTATAGCGTCTCATAGTAATTCGTCATGACGCATAACGTTATATTGTGTGACGTCATAACGTATAACGTCATATAGTATTGCGTCATAACGTATAGCGTCACATAGTACTACGCCACAACGGGTGACGTCATATAGAATTGCGTCATGACGTATAACGTTATACAGAATTACGTCATAACGTACAACGTCACATAGTAATACGCCACAACAGATGACGTCATATAGAATTACGTCACGACGTATAACGTTATGTGTTATTGTGTAAAAAGGTATAACGTCACATAGTACTACGCCACAACGGATGACGTCATATAGTATTACGTCATAACGCACGTCACATAGTAATACGTCATATCTTATAATGTCATGTAGTATTAAGGTAGAACGTATAACGTCACACAGTAATACGTCTTGACGCATAACGTTATATTGTGTGACGTAATAACGTATAACGTCATATAGAATTACGGTACAACGTATAACGTCATATAGTATTGCGCCATGCCGTATAACGCCATAGTATTACGTCATAACGTATAACGTCATATAGTATTGCGTAATGACGTACAACGTTATATGTTATTGTGTAATAACGTATAACGTCACAAAGTAATACGTCATAACGTATAGCGCTATATTGTATTGCGTCATAACGTATAACGTCACATAGTGTTACGTCATATCGTAAAACGTCACATAGTATTACTTCGTAACGGATGACGTCATATGGAATTACGTCATGACGTATAAAGTCATATAGAATTACGTCATAACGTATAACGACATATAGTATTGCGTCATGACGTATAACGTTATGTGGTATTGCGTAATAACGTATAACGTCACATAGTAATACGCCATAACGTATAACGTCATATAGAATTACGGCTTAACGTATACCGTCACAAGGTTATACGTCTTAACGTATAGCGCTATATTGTATTACGTCATAACGTATAACGTCACATAGTATTGCGTCATAACGGATGACGTCATATAGAATTATGTCATGACGTACAACGTCATTCAGAATTACGTCATAACGTACAACGTAACATAGTAATACGTCATAACGTATAATGTCATGTAGTATTAAGGTATAACGTATAACGTCACATAGTAATACGTCATAACGTACAGCGCTATATTGTATAGCGTTATAACGTATAACGTCAGCTAGTACTACGCCACAACGGATGACGTCATATAGAATTATGTCATGACGTACAACGTCATTCAGAATTACGTCATAACGTACAACGTAACATAGTAATACGTCATAACGTATAATGTCATGTAGTATTAAGGTATAACGTATAACCTCACATAGTAATACGTCATAACGTACAGCGCTATATTGTATTACGTCATGACGTATAACGTTATATGGTATTGCGTAATAACGTATAACGACATATAGTGTTACGTCATAACGTATAACGTCACATAGTACTACGTCATAACGGATGACGTCATACAGAAATACGTCATGACGTATAACGTTATTTAGTATTGCGCCATGACGTACAACGTTATATGTTATTGTGTAATAACCTATAACGTCCCATAGTAATACGTCATAACGTATAGCGCTATATTGTATAGCGTCATAACGTATGACGTCACATAGTACTACGTCATAACGCATAATTTCATGTAGTATTTAGATATAACGTATAACGTCACATAGTACTACGCCACAACGGATGACGTCATATAGAATTGCGTCATGACGTATAACGTTATACAGAATTACGTCATAACGTACAACGTCACATAGTAATACGCCACAACAGATGACGTCATATAGAATTACGTCACGACGTACAACGTCATACAGAATTACGTCATAACGTACATCGTAACATAGTAATACGTCATAACGTATAAAGTCATATAGTATTGCGTCATGACGTACAACGTTATATGTTATTGTGTAATAACGTATAACGTCACAAAGTAATTCGTCATAACGTATAGCGCTATATTGTATTGCGTCATAACGTATAACGTCACATAGTATTGCGTCATATCGTATGACGTCATATAATATGGCGTCATGACGTATAGCGTCACATAGTACTACGCCACAACGGATGACGTCATATAATATTGCGTCATAAGGTATAGCGTCACATAGTACTACCCCGCAACGGATGACGTCATATGGAATTACGTCAATACGTATAACGTCATATAGACTTACGCCATGACGTATAACGTCATATTGAATTACGTCATAACGTATAACGTCATGTAGTATTGCGCCATGACGTATAACGTTATGTGCTATTGTGTAAAAAGGTATAACGTCACATAGTACTACGCCACAACGGATGACGTCATACAGTATTACGTCATAACGCACGTCACATAGTAATACGTCATATCTTACAATGTCATGTAGTATTAAGGTAGAACGTATAACGTCACACAGTAATACGTCTTGACGCATAACGTTATATTGTGTGACGTAATAACGTATAACGTCATATAGAATTACGGTACAACGTATAACGTCATATAGTATTGCGTAATGACGTACAACGTTATATGTTATTGTGTAATAACGTATAACGTCACAAAGTAATACGTCATAACGTATAGCGCTATATTGTATTGCGTCATAACGTATAACGTCACATAGTGTTACGTCATATCGTAAAACGTCACATAGTATTACTTCGTAACGGATGACGTCATATGGAATTACGTCATGACGTATAAAGTCATATAGAATTACGGCTTAACGTATACCGTCACAAGGTTATACGTCTTAACGTATAGCGCTATATTGTATTACGTCATAACGTATAACGTCACATAGTATTGCGTCATAACGGATGACGTCATATAGAATTATGTCATGACGTACAACGTCATTCAGAATTACGTCATAACGTACAACGTAACATAGTAATACGTCATAACGTATAATGTCATGTAGTATTAAGGTATAACGTATAACGTCACATAGTAATACGTCATAACGTACAGCGCTATATTGTATAGCGTTATAACGTATAACGTCAGCTAGTACTACGCCACAACGGATGACGTCATATAGAATTATGTCATGACGTACAACGTCATTCAGAATTACGTCATAACGTATAACGTAACATAGTAATACGTCATAACGTATAATGTCATGTAGTATTAAGGTATAACGTATAACCTCACATAGTAATACGTCATAACGTACAGCGCTATATTGTATTACGTCATGACGTATAACGTTATATGGTATTGCGTAATAACGTATAACGACATATAGTGTTACGTCATAACGTATAGCGTCACATAGTACTACGTCATAACGGATGACGTCATACAGAAATACGTCATGACGTATAACGTTATTTAGTATTGCGCCATGACGTACAACGTTATATGTTATTGTGTAATAACCTATAACGTCCCATAGTAATACGTCATAACGTATAGCGCTATATTGTATAGCGTCATAACGTATGACGTCACATAGTACTACGTCATAACGCATAATTTCATGTAGTATTTAGATATAACGTATAACGTCACATAGTACTACGCCACAACGGATGACGTCATATAGTATTACGTCATAACGTATAGCGTCACATAGTACTACGCCACAACGGATGACGTCATATAGAATTGCGTCATGACGTATAACGTTATACAGAATTACGTCATAACGTACAACGTCACATAGTAATACGCCACAACAGATGACGTCATATAGAATTACGACACGACGTACAACGTCATACAGAATTACGTCATAACGTACATCGTAACATAGTAATACGTCATAACGTATAAAGTCAGATAGTATTGCGTCATGACGTACAACGTTATATGTTATTGCGTCATAACGTATAACGTCACATTGTAATACGGCATAACATATAGCGCTATATTGAATTGCGCGATAACGTATAACGTCACATGGTATTACGTCATAACGTATGACGTCATATAATATTGCGTCATAACGTATAACGTCACATCGTAATACTCCACAACGGATGACGTCATATAGAATTACGTCATGACGTACAACGTCATACAGAATTACGTCATAACGTACAATGTAACATAGTAATACGTCATAACGTATAATGTCATGTAGTAATAAGGTATAACGTATAACGTCACATAGTAATACGTCATGATGTATAACGTTATACTGTGTGACGTCATAACGTATAACGTCATATAGAATTACGTTACAACGTATAACCTCATATAGTATTGCGCCAGGACGTATAACGATATAAAGTATAACGTCACAACGTATAACGTCATATAGTATTGCGTCAGTCCGAATGACGTCATATAATATTGCGTCATAACGTATAACGTCACATAGTAATACGTCACAAGGTATAAGGTCATATAGAATATCGGTTTAACGTATACCGTCACATAGTTATACGTCATAACGTATAGCGCTATATTGTATTACGTCATGACGTATAACGTTATATGGTATTGCGTAATAACGTATAACGACATATAGTATTACGTCATAACGTATAACGTCACATAGTACTACGTCATAACGGATGACGTCATATAGAAATACGTCATGACGTATAACGTTATTTAGTATTGCGCCATGACGTACAACGTTATATGTTATTGTGTAATAACCTATAACGTCCCATAGTAATACGTCATAACGTATAGCGCTATATTGTATAGCGTCATAACGTATGACGTCACATAGTACTACGTCATAACGCATAATTTCATGTAGTATTAAGGTGTAACGTATAACGTCACATAGTACTACGCCACAACGGATGACGTCATATAGTATTACGTCATAACGCACGTCACATAGTAATACGTCATATCTTATAATGTCATGTAGTATTATGGTAGAACGTATAACGTCACACAGTAATACGTCTTGACGCATAACGTTATATTGTGTGACGTCATAACGTATAACGTCATATAGAATTACGGTACAACGTATAACGTCATATAGTATTGCGCCATGCCGTATAACGTTATATGTTATTGTGTAATAACGTATAACGTCACAAAGTAATTCGTCATAACGTATAGCGCTATATTGTATTGCGTCATAACGTATAACGTCACATAGTATTGCGTCATAACGGATGACGTCATATAGACTTACGTCATGACGTATAACGTCATATAGAATTACGTCATAACGTACAACGTCACATAGTAATACGTCACAAGGTATAAGGTCATATAGAATATCGGTTTAACGTATACCGTCACATAGTTATACGTCACAGCGTATAGCGCTATATTGAATTACGTCATGACGTATAACGTTATATGGTATTGCGTAATAACGTATAACGACATATAGCATTACGTCATAACGTATAACGTCACATAGTACTACGTCATAACGGATGACGTCATATAGAAATACGTCATGACGTATAACGTTATTTAGTATTGCGCCATGACGTACAACGTTATATGTTATTGTGTAATAACCTATAACGTCCCATAGTAATACGTCATAACGTATAGCGCTATACTGTATAGCGTCATAACGTATGACGTCACATAGTACTACGTCATAACGCATAATTTCATGTAGTATTAAGGTGTAACGTATAACGTCACATAGTACTACGCCACAACGGATGACGTCATATAGTATTACGTCATAACGCACGTCACATAGTAATACGTCATATCTTATAATGTCATGTAGTATTATGGTAGAACGTATAACGTCACACAGTAATACGTCTTGACGCATAACGTTATATTGTGTGACGTCATAACGTATAACGTCATATAGAATTACGGTACAACGTATAACGTCATATAGTATTGCGCAATGCCGTATAACGTCATAGTATTACGTCATAACGTTTAACGTCATATAGTATTGCGTCATGACGCACAACGTTATGTGTTATTGTGTAATAACGTATAACGTCACAAAGTAATTCGTCATAACGTATAGCGCTATATTGTATTGCGTCATAACGTATAACGTCACATAGTATTGCGTCATAACGGATGACGTCATATAGAATTACGTCATGACGTACAACGTCATTCAGAATTACGTCATAACGTACAACGTAACATAGTAATACGTCATAACGTATAATGTCATGTAGTATTAAGGTATAACGTATAACGTCACATAGTAATACGTCATAGCGTACAGCGCTATATTGTAAAGCGTTATAACGTATAACGTCAGCTAGTACTACGCCACAACGGATGACGTCATATAGACTTACGTCATGACGTATAACGTCATATAGAATTACGTCATAACGTACAACGTCACATTGTAATACGTCATAACGTATAATGTCATGTAGTATTAATTTATAACGTATAAAGTCACATAGTACTACGTCATAACGTATGACGTCATAAAGTATTGCGTCATGACGTATAGCGTCACATAGTACTACGCCACAACTGATGACGTCATATAGAATTACGTCATGACGTGTAACGTCATACAGAATTACGTCATAACGTACAACGTCACATAGTAATACGTCACAACGTATAAGGTCATATAGAATATCGGTTTAACGTATACCGTCACATAGTTATACGTCATAACGTATAGCGCTATATTGTATTACGTCATAACGTATAACGTCACATAGTATTGCGTCATAACGGATGACGTCATATAGAATTATGTCATGACGTACAACGTCATTCAGAATTACGTCATAACGTACAACGTAACATAGTAATACGTCATAACGTATAATGTCATGTAGTATTAAGGTATAACGTATAACGTCACATAGTAATACGTCATAACGTACAGCGCTATATTGTATAGCGTTATAACGTATAACGTCAGGTAGTACTACGCCACAACGGATGACGTCATATAGACTTACGTCATGACGTATAACGTCATATAGAATTACGTCATAACGTACAACGTCACATAGTAATACGTCACAACGTATAAGGTCATATAGAATATCGGTTTAACGTATACCATCACATAGTTATACGTCATAACGTATAGCGCTATATTGTATTACGTCATGACGTATAACGTTATATGGTATTGCATAATAACGTATAACGACATATAGTATTACGTCATAACTTATAACGTCACATAGTACTACGTCATAACGGATGACGTCATATAGAAATACGTCATGACGTATAACGTTATTTAGTATTGCGCCATGACGTACAACGTTATATGTTATTGTGTAATAACCTATAACGTCCCATAGTAATACGTCATAACGTATAGCGCTATATTGTATAGCGTCATAACGTATGACGTCACATAGTACGACGTCATAACGCATAATTTCATGTAGTATTATGGTAGAACGTATAACGTCACACAGTAATACGTCTTGACGCATAACGTTATATTGTGTGACGTCATAACGTATAACGTCATATAGAATTACGATACAACGTATAACGTCATATAGTATTGCGTCATAACGTATAACGTCACATAGTACTACGCCACAACGGATGACGTCATATAGAATTACGTCATGACGTACAACGTCATTCAGAGTTACTTCATAACGTACAACGTAACATAGTAATACGTCATAACGTATAATGTCATGTAGTATTAAGGTATAACGTATAACGTCACATAGTACTACGTCATAACGTATGACGTCATACAGTATTGCGTCATGACGTATAGCGTCACATAGTACTACGCCACAACTGACGACGTCATATAGAATTACGTCATGACGCGTAACGTCATACAGAATTATGTCATAACGTACAACGTCACATAGTAATACGCCACAACGGATGACGTCATATAGAATTACGTCATGTCGTACAACGTCATACAGAATTACGTCATAACGTATGACGTCATATAGTATTGCGTCATAACGTATAGCGTCTCATAGTACTACGCCACAACGGATGACGTCATATAGTATTACGTCATAACGCACGTCACATAGTAATACCTCATATCGTATAATGTCATGTAGTATTAAGGTAGAACATATAACGTCACACAGTAATACGTCATGACGCATAACGTTGTATTGTGTGACGTCATAACGTATAACGTCATATAGAATTACGGTACAACGTATAACGTCATATAGTATTGCGCCATGCCGTATAACGTCATAGTATTACGTCATAACGTATAACGTCACATAGTACAACGTCATAACGGATGACGTCATATAGAAATACGTCATGACGTATAACGTTATTTAGTATTGCGCCATGACATACAACGTTATATGTTATTGTGTAATAACCTATAACGTCCCATAGTAATACGTCATAACCTATAGCGCTATATTGTATAGCGTCATAACGTATGACGTCACATAGTACTACGTCATAACGCATAATTTCATGTAGTATTAAGGTATAACGTATAACGTCACATAGTACTACGCCACAACGGATGACGTCATATAGAATTACGTCATGTCGTACAACGGAACATAGTAATACGTCATAACGTATAATGTCATGTAGGATTAAGGTATAACTTATAGCGTCACATAGTAATACGTCATGACACATAACGTTATATTGTGTGACATCATAACGTATGACGCCATATAGTATTGCGTCATAACGTATAGCGTCTCATAGTACTACGCCACAACGGATGACGTCATATAGTATTACGTCATGACGTATAACGTCATACAGAATTACGTCATGACGTACAACGTCACATAGTAATACGCCACAACGGATGGCGTCATATAGAATTACGTCATGACGTGTAACGTCATACAGAATTACGTCATAACGTACAACGGCACATAGTAATACGCCACAACGGATGACGTCATATAAAATTACGTCATGTCGTACAACGTCATACAGAATTACGTCATAACGCATGACGTCATATAGTATTGAGTCATAACGTATAGCGTCTCATAGTACTACGTCACAACGGATGACGTCATATAGTATTACGTCATAACGCACGTCACATAGTAATACCTCATATCGTATAATGTCATGTAGTATTAAGGTAGAACGTATAACGTCACACAGTAATACGTCTTGACGCATAACGTAATATTGTGTGACGTCATAACGTATAACGTCATATAGAATTACGGTACAACGTATAACGTCATATAGTATTGCGCCATGCCGTATAACGTCATAGTATTACGTCATAACGTTTAACGTCATATAGTATTGCGTCATGACGTACAACGATATATGTTATTGTGTAATAACGTATAACGTCACAAAGTAATTCGTCATAACGTATAGCGCTATATTGTATAGCGTCATAACGTATAACGTCACATAGTATTGCGTCATAACGGATGACGTCATATAGAATTACGTCATGACGTACAACGTCATTCAGAATTACGTCATAACGTACAACGTCACATAGTAATACGTCACAACGTATAAGGTCATATAGAATATCGGTTTAACGTATACCGTCACATAGTTATACGTCATAACGTATAGCGCTATATTGTATTACGTCATAACGTATAACGTCACATAGTATTGCGTCATAACGGATGACGTCATATAGAATTATGTCATGACGTACAACGTCATTCAGAATTACGTCATAACGTACAACGTAACATAGTAATACGTCATAACGTATAATGTCATGTAGTATTAAGGTATAACTTATAACGTCACATAGTAATACGTCATAACGTACAGCGCTATATTGTATAGCGTTATAACGTATAACGTCAGCTAGTACTACGCCACAACGGATGACGTCATATAGAATTATGTCATGACGCACAACGTCATTCAGAATTACGTCATAACGTACAACGTAACATAGTAATACGTCATAACGTATAATGTCATGTAGTATTAAGGTATAACGTATAACGTCACATAGTAATACGTCATAACGTACAGCGCTATATTGTATAGCGTTATAACGTATAACGTCAGGTAGTACTACGCCACAACGGATGACGTCATATAGACTTACGTCATGACGTATAACGTCATATAGAATTACGTCATAACGTACAACGTCACATAGTAATACGTCACAACGTATAAGGTCATATAGAATATCGGTTTAACGTATACCGTCACATAGTTATACGTCATAACGTATAGCGCTATATTGTATTACGTCATGACGTATAACGTTATATGGTATTGCGTAATAACGTATAACGACATATAGTATTACATCATAACGTATAACGTCACATAGTACTACGTCATAACGGATGACGTCATATAGAAATACGTCATGACGTATAACGTTATTTAGTATTGCGCCATGACGTACAACGTTATATGTTATTGTGTAATAACCTATAACGTCCCATAGTAATACGTCATAACGTATAGCGCTATATTGTATAGCGTCATAACGTATGACGTCACATAGTACTACGTCATAACGCATAATTTCATGTAGTATTTAGGTATAACGTATAACGTCACATAGTACTACGCCACAACGGATGACGTCATATAGTATTACGTCATAACGCACGCCACATAGTAATACGTCATATCTTATAATGTCATGTAGTATTATGGTAGAACGTATAACGTCACACAGTAATACGTCTTGACGCATAACGTTATATTGTGTGACGTCATAACGTATAACGTCATATAGAATTACGGTACAACGTATAACGTCATATAGTATTGCGCCATGCCGTATAACGTCATAGTATTACGTCATAACGTTTAACGTCATATAGTATTGCGTCATGACGTACAACGTTATATGTTATTGCGTAATAACGTATAACGTCACAAAGTAATTCGTCATAACGTATAGCGCTATATTGTATTGCGTCATAACGTATAACGTCACATAGTATTGCGTCATAACGTATGACGTCATATAATATTGCGTCATAACGTATAACGTCACATAGTACTACGCCACAACGGATGACGTCATATAGAATTACGTCATCACGTACAACGTCATTCAGAATTACGTCATAACGTACAACGTAACATAGTAATACGTCATAACGTATAATGTCATGTAGTATTAAGGTATAACGTATAACGTCACATAGTACTACGTCATAACGTATGACGTCATACAGTATTGCGTCATGACGTATAGCGTCACACAGTACTACGCCACAACTGACGACGTCATATAGAATTACGTCATGACGTGTAACGTCATACAGAATTACGTCATAACGTACAACGTCACATAGTAATACGCCACAACGGATGACGTCATATAGAATTACGTCATGTCGTACAACGTCATACAGAATTACGTCATAGCGTATGACGTCATATAGTATTGCGTCATAACGTATAGCGTCTCATAGTACTACGCCACAACGGATGACGTCATATAGTATTACGTCATAACGCACGTCACATAGTAATACCTCATATCGTATAATGTCATGTAGTATTAAGGTAGAACATATAACGTCACACAGTAATACGTCATGACGCATAACGTTGTATTGTGTGACGTCGTAACGTATAACGTCATATAGAATTACGGTACAACGTATAACGTCATATAGTAATCCGCCATGACGTATAACGTTATAATGTATAACGTCATATCGCATAACGTCATATAGAGTTACGGTTTAACGTATACTGTCACATAGTAATACGTCATAACGAATAGCGCTATATTGTATTGCGTCATAACGTACAACGTCACATAGTATTACGTCATAACGTATAACATCACATAGTACTACGTCAGAACGGATGACGTCATATAATATTACGCCATGACATATAACGTCATATAGAATTACGTCATAACGTGTAACGTCATATAGTGTTGCGCCATGACGTATAACGTTATAAAGTATAACGTCATATATAGTTACGGTTTAACGTATACCGTCACATACTATTCCGTCATAACGTATAACGTCATACAGTTCTACGTCATAACGTAGAACGTCATATAGTACTGCGCCATGATGTATAACGTTATAAAGTATAACGTCATAACTCATAACGTCAAATAGAGTTGCGGTTTTACGTATACCGTCACATAGTATTCCGTCATAACGTATAACGTCACATAGTTCTACGTCATAACGTATAACGTCACATAGTATTACTTCGTAACGGATGACGTCATATAGAATTACGTCATGACGTATAACGTCATATAGAATCACGTCATAACGTATAGCGCTTTATTGTATTGCGTCATAACGTATATCGTCACATAGTGTTGCGTCATATCGTATAACGTCACATAGTATTACTTCGTAACGGATGACGTCATATAGAATTACGTCATGACGTATAAAGTCATATAGAATTACGTCACATCGTATAACGTCATATACTATTGCGTCATGACGTATAACGTTATGTGGTATTACGTAATAACGTATAACGTCATACGATATTGCGTCAGAACGGATGACGTCATAAAGAATTACGTCATGACGTACAACTTTTCAGAGTATTACGTCATAACGTATATCGTCATAAATAATTACGTCATAACGTATAACTTCACATAGTAATACGTCATAACGTAGAATGTCATGTAGTATTGCGTCATGACGTATAACGTCATATAGAATAACGTCATAACGTATAACGTCACATAGTAATACGTCATAACGTATAACGTCATATACAATTACGGTTTAACGTATGCCGTCACATAGTTATACGTCATAACGTATGGCGCTATATTTTATTGAGTCATAACGTATAACGTCATATAGTATTGCGTCATGACGTACAACGTTATGTGTTATTGTGTAATAGAGTATGACGTCACATAGTAATACGTCATAACGTATAGCGATATATTGTATAGCGTCATAATGTATAACGTCACATAGTGTTACGTCATAACGTATAACGTCAGATAGTATTACTTCGTAACGGAAGACGTCATATAGAATTAATTCATGACGTATAACGTCATATAGAATTACGTCATAACGTATAACGTTATATAGTATTGCGTCATTCCGAATGACGTCATATAATATTGCGTCATAACGTATAACGTCACATAGTAATACGCCATAACGTATAACGTCATATAGTATTGCGTCATTCCGTATGACGTCATATAGTATTGCGTCATAACGTATAACGTCACATAGTAATACGTCATAACGTATACTGTCATGTAGTATTAATTTCTAACTTATAACGTCACATAGTAATACCTCATAACTTATAGCGCTATATTGTATTGCGCCATAACGTATAACGTCACATAGTATTACGTCATGACGTACAACGTTATATGTTTATGTGTAATAACGTATAACGTCACAAAGTAATACGTCATGACGTATAACGTTATATGTTAGTGTGTAATAACGTACAACGTCACATAGTAATACGTCATAACGTATAGCGCTATATTGTATTGCGGCATAACGTAGAACGTCACGTAGTATTACGTCATAACGTATGAGGTCATATAGTATTGCGTCATAACGTATCGCGTCACATAGTAATACGTCATCACGTTTGACGTCATATAGTATTGCGTCATAACGTACTACGTCACATAGTAATACGTCATAACGTATAACGTCATACAGAATTACGGTTTAACGTATACCGTCACATAGTTATACGTCATAACGTATAGCGCTATATTGTGTGACATCATAACGTATAACGTCATATAGAATTACGGTACAACGTATAACGTCATATAGTATTGCGTCATGACGTATAACGTCATATAGAATTACGTCCTAACGTATAACGTCATATAGTATTGCGTCATGACGTACAACGTTATGTGTTATTGTGTAATAGAGTATGACGTCACATAGTAATACGTCATAACGTATAGCGATATATTGTATAGCGTCATAATGTATAACGTCACATAGTGTTACGTCATAACGTATAACGTCAGATAGTATTACTTCGTAACGGAAGACGTCATATAGAATTAATTCATGACGTATAACGTCATATAGAATTACGTCATAACGTATAACGTTATATAGTATTGCGTCATTCCGAATGACGTCATATAATATTGCGTCATAACGTATAACGTCACATAGTAATACGCCATAACGTATAACGTCATATAGTATTGCGTCATTCCGTATGACGTCATATAGTATTGCGTCATAACGTATAACGTCACATAGTAATACGTCATAACGTATACTGTCATGTAGTATTAATTTCTAACTTATAACGTCACATAGTAATACCTCATAACTTATAGCGCTATATTGTATTGCGCCATAACGTATAACGTCACATAGTATTACGTCATGACGTACAACGTTATATGTTTATGTGTAATGACGTATAACGTCACAAAGTAATACGTCATGACGTATAACGTTATATGTTAGTGTGTAATAACGTACAACGTCACATAGTAATACGTCATAACGTATAGCGCTATATTGTATTGCGGCATAACGTAGAACGTCACGTAGTATTACGTCATAACGTATGAGGTCATATAGTATTGCGTCATAACGTATAGTGTCACATAGTAATACGTCATCACGTTTGACGTCATATAGTATTGCGTCATAACGTACTACGTCACATAGTAATACGTCATAACGTATAACGTCATACAGAATTACGGTTTAACGTATACCGTCACATAGTTATACGTCATAACGTATAGCGCTATATTGTGTGACATCATAACGTATAACGTCATATAGAATTACGGTACAACGTATAACGTCATATAGTATTGCGTCATGACGTATAACGTCATATAGAATTACGTCCTAACGTATAACGTCATATAGTATTGCGTCATGACGTACAAAGTTATGTGTTATTGTGTAATAGAGTATGACGTCACATAGTAATACGTCATAACGTATAGCGATATATTGTATAGCGTCATGATGTATAACGTCACATAGTGTTACGTCATAACGTATAACGTCAGATAGTATTACTTCGTAACGGAAGACGTCATATAGAATTAATTCATGACGTATAACGTCATATAGAATTACGTCATAACGTATAACGTTATATAGTATTGCGTCATTCCGAATGACGTCATATAATATTGCGTCATAACGTATAACGTCACATAGTAATACGCCATAACGTATAACGTCATATAGTATTGCGTCATTCCGTATGACGTCATATAGTATTGCGTCATAACGTATAACGTCACATAGTAATACGTCATAACGTATACTGTCATGTAGTATTAATTTCTAACTTATAACGTCACATAGTAATACCTCATAACTTATAGCGCTATATTGTATTGCGCCATAACGTATAACGTCACATAGTATTACGTCATAACGAATAGCGCTATATTGTATTGCGTCATAACGTATAACGTCACATAGTGTTACGTCATATCGTATAGTGTCACATAGTATTACTTCGTAACGGAAGACGTCATATAGAATTAATTCATGACGTATAACGTCATATAGAATTACGTCATAACGTATAACGTTATATAGTATTGCGTCATTCCGAATAACGTCATATAATATTGCGTCATAACGTATAACGTCACATAGTAATACGCCATAACGTATAACGTCATATAGTATTGCGTCATTCCGTATGACGTCATATAGTATTGCGTCATAACGTATAACGTCACATAGTAATACGTCATAACGTATACTGTCATGTAGTATTAATTTCTAACTTATAACGTCACATAGTAATACCTCATAACTTATAGCGCTATATTGTATTGCGCCATAACGTATAACGTCACATAGTATTACGTCATAACGTATTACGTCATATAGTATTGCGTCATAGCGTATAACGTCACATAGTACTACGCCACAAAGGATGACGTCATATAGAATTCCGTCATGACGTACCACGTCATACAGAATTGCGTCATAACGTACAACGTTTTGAGAGTATTACGTCATAACGTATAACGTTATATATAATTACGCCATAACGTATAACTTCACATAGTAATACGTCATAACGCAGAATGTCATGTAGTATTGCGTCATAACGTACAACGTCACATAGTAATACGTCATAACGTATAACGTCATACAGAATTACGGTTTAACGTATACCGTCACATAGATATACGTCATATCGTATAGCGGTATATTGTATTACGTCATAACGTATAACGTCATATAGTATTGCGTCATGACGTACAACGTTATATGTTTATGTGTAATAACGTATAACGTCACAAAGTAATACGTCATGACGTATAACGTTATATGTTAGTGTGTAATAACGTACAACGTCACATAGTAATACGTCATAACGTATAGCGCTATATTGTATTGCGGCATAACGTAGAACGTCACGTAGTATTACGTCATAACGTATGAGGTCATATAGTATTGCGTCATAACGTATAGCGTCACATAGTAATACGTCATCACGTTTGACGTCATATAGTATTGCGTCATAACGTACTACGTCACATAGTAATACGTCATAACGTATAACGTCATACAGAATTACGGTTTAACGTATACCGTCACATAGTTATACGTCATAACGTATAGCGCTATATTGTGTGACATCATAACGTATAACGTCATATAGAATTACGGTACAACGTATAACGTCATATAGTATTGCGTCATGACGTATAACGTCATATAGAATTACGTCCTAACGTATAACGTCATATAGTATTGCGTCATGACGTACAACGTTATGTGTTATTGTGTAATAGAGTATGACGTCACATAGTAATACGTCATAACGTATAGCGATATATTGTATAGCGTCATAATGCATAACGTCACATAGTGTTACGTCATAACGTATAACGTCAGATAGTATTACTTCGTAACGGAAGACGTCATATAGAATTAATTCATGACGTATAACGTCATATAGAATTACGTCATAACGTATAACGTTATATAGTATTGCGTCATTCCGAATGACGTCATATAATATTGCGTCATAACGTATAACGTCACATAGTAATACGCCATAACGTATAACGTCATATAGTATTGCGTCATTCCGTATGACGTCATATAGTATTGCGTCATAACGTATAACGTCACATAGTAATACGTCATAACGTATACTGTCATGTAGTATTAATTTCTAACTTATAACGTCACATAGTAATACCTCATAACTTATAGCGCTATATTGTATTGCGCCATAACGTATAACGTCACATAGTATTACGTCATAACGAAAAGCGCTATATTGTATTGCGTCATAACGTATAACGTCACATAGTGTTACGTCATATCGTATAGTGTCACATAGTATTACTTCGTAATGGAAGACGTCATATAGAATTAATTCATGACGTATAACGTCATATAGAATTACGTCATAACGTATAACGTTATATAGTATTGCGTCATTCCGAATGACGTCATATAATATTGCGTCATAACGTATAACGTCACATAGTAATACGCCATAACGTATAACGTCATATAGTATTGCGTCATTCCGTATGACGTCATATAGTATTGCGTCATAACGTATGACGTCATATAGTATTGCGTCATAGCGTATAACGTCATATAGTATTGCGTCATGACGTACAACGTTATATGTTATTGTGTAATAGAGTATGACGTCACATAGTAATACGTCATAACGTATAGCGATATATTGTATAGCGTCATAATGTATAACGTCACATAGTGTTACGTCATAACGTATAACGTCAGATAGTATTACTTCGTAACGGAAGACGTCATATAGAATTAATTCATGACGTATAACGTCATATAGAATTACGTCATAACGTATAACGTCATATAGTATTGCATCATGACGTATAACGTTATGTGGTATTGCGTAATAACGTATAACGTCACATTGTAATACGTCATAACGTATAACGTCATATAGAATTACGGTTTAACGTATGCCGTCACATAGTTATACGTCATAACGTATGGCGCTATATTTTATTGAGTCATAACGTATAACGTCACATAGTATTACGTCATAACGAATAGCGCTATATTGTATTGCGTCATAACGTATAATGTCATGTAGTATTAAGGTATAACGTATATCGTCATATAGTATTGCGCCATGACGGATAACGTCATATAGTAATGCGCCATGACGTATAACGTTATAAAGTATAACGTCATAACGTATAACGTTACATATTATTGCGTCATGACGTAAAGCGTTATGTGGTATTGCGTAATAACTTATAACTTCATATAATATTGCGTCCTAAAGTATAGCGCCACATAGTAATACGCCACAACGGATGACGGCATATAGAATTACGTCATTACGTATAACGTCATATAGAATTACGTCATAACGTACAACGTCACACAGTAATACGTCATAACGTATAATGTCATGTAGTATTAAGGTATAACGTATAACGTCACATAGTAATACGTCATAACGTATGACGTCATATGGAACTATTGTTTAACGTATACCGTCACATAGTTATGCGTCTTGACGTATAGCGCTATATTCTATTACGTCATAACGTATAACGTCATATAGTATTGCGTCATGACGTATAACGTCACATAGTAATACGTCATAATGTATAACGTCATATAGAGTTACGGTTTAACGTATACCGTCACATAGTATTCCGTCATAACGTATAACGTCACATTGTTCTACGTCAGATCGAATGACGTCATATAGAATTACGCCATGACGTATGACGTCATATTGAATTACATCATAACGTGTAGCGTCATATAGTATTACGTCATAACGTATAACGTCGTATATAATTACGTCATAACGTATAACTTCACATAGTAATACGTCATAACGTGTAATGTCATGTAGTATTGCGTCATGACGTATAACGTTATATGGAGTTACGCCATAACGTATAACGTTATATGGTATAACGAAATAATGTTTAACGTTGTACAGTATTAAGTTAAAACGTATAACGTCACATAGTATCACTTCGTAACGGATGACGTCATATAGAATTACGTCATGACGTATAACGTCATATAGAATTACGCCATAACGTATAGCGTCATATAGTATTGCGCCATGACGTATAACGGCATAAAGTATAACGTCATATAGTATTGCGTCATAACGTATAACGTCACAGAGTAATACATCAGATCGGGTGACGTCATATATAAATACGCCATGACGTATAACGTCATATTGAATTAGGTCATAACGTATAGCGTCATATAGTATTGCGCCATGACGTATAACGTCATATAGAATTACGCCATGACGTATAACGTCATATAGAATTACGCCATGACGTATAACATCATATTGAATTACGTCATAACGTGTAGCGTCATATAGTATTGCGCCATGACGTATAACGTCCTATAGTATTGTGTCATGACGTATAACGACACATAGAATTACGGTTTAACGTATTCCGTCACATAGGTATACGTCATAACGTATAGCGCTATATTGTATTACGTCATAACGTATAACGTCATATAGTATTGCGTCATGACGTATAACGTTATATAGTATTGCGTAATAACGTATAACGTCACATAGTACTACGCCATAACGGATGACGTCATATAGAATTACGTCATAACGTACAACGTCTCACAGTATTACGTCACAACGTATAACGCCATATATAATTACGTCAGAACGTATAACGTTATATGGTATGACGTAATAATGTTTAACGTTGTACAGTATGAAGGTATAACGTATAACCTCACATAGTATCACTTCATAAGGGAAGACGTCATATAGAATTACGGTTTAACGTATACCGTCACATAGTTATACGTCATAACGTATTGCGCTGTATTGTATTACGTCATAACGTATAACGTCATATTGCATTGTGCCATGACGTATAACGTTATAAAGTATAACGTCATAACGTATAAAGACATATAGTATTGCGTCATGACGTATAACGTTATATGGTTTTGCGTAATAACGTATAACGTCACATAGTACTACGCCACAAAGGATGACGTCATATAGAATTACGTCATTACGTATAACGTCATATAGAATTACGTCATAACGTACAACGTCTCACAGTAGTACGCCATGACGTATAACGTCATCTAGAATTACGGTTTAACGTATTCCGTCACATAGTTATATGTCATAACGTGTAGTCCTATATTGTAATACGCCATAACGTATAACGTTATATGGTATAACGAAATAATGTTTAACGTTGTACAGTATTAAGTTAAAACGTATAACGTCACATAGTATCACTTCGTATCGGATGACGTCATATAGTATTACGTCGTGACGTATAACGTCATATAGAATTACGCCATAACGTATAGCGTCATATCGTATTACGTCATGACGTATAATGTCATATAGAATAACGTCATAATGTATAACGTCACATTGTAATACGTCATAACGTATAGCGTCAAATAGAATTACGGTTTAACGTATACCGTCACATAGTCCTACGTCATAACGTATGGCGTTATATTGTATTGAGTCATAACGCATAACGTCATATAGTATTGCGTCATGACGTACAACGTTATATGTTATTGTGTAATAACGTATAACGTCACATAGTTATACGTCATAACGTATAGCGCTATATTGTATTGCGTCATAACGTACAACGTCACATAGTAATGCGTCATAACGTACGATGTCACATAGTACTACGTCAGAACGGATGACGTCATATAGAATTACGTCATTACGTATAACGTTATATAGAGTTACGTCATAACGTACAACGTCACATAGTAAGACGTCATAACGTATAACGTCATATAGAATTACGGCTTAACGTATAACGTCACATAGTGTTACGTCATAACGTATAGCGCCATATTGTATTACGTCATAACGTATAACGCCATATAGTAATCCGCCATGACGTATAACGATATAATGTATAACTTCATATCGCATAACGTCATATAGAGTTACGGTTTAACGTATACTGTCACTTAGTATTACGTCATAACGTATAACGTCACATAGTACTACGTCAGAACGGATGACGTCATATGGAATTACGCCATGACGTATAACGTCATATAGAATTACGTCGTGACGTATAAAGTCATTTTGTATTACGTCATAACGTATAACGCCATATAGTAATCCACCATGACGTATAACGTTATAATGCATAACGTCATATCGCATAACTTCATATAGAATTACGCCATAACGTATAGCGCCATATTGTATTACGTCATAACGTATAACGTCACATAGTTCTACGTCAGAACGGATGACGTCATATAGAATTACGCCATGACGTATAACGTCATATTGAATTACGTCATAAAGTATAACGTCATATAGTATTGCGCCATGACGTGTAACGTTATCAAGTATAACGCCATAACGGATATCGACATATAGTATTCCGTCATTGCGAATTACGTCATATAATATTGCGTCATAACATATAACATCACATAGTAATACGTCATAACGGATGACGTGATATGGAATTACGCCATGACGTATAACGTCATATTGAATTACTTCATAACGTATAACGTCATATAGTGTTGCGCCATGACGTATAACGTTATAAAGTACAACGATATAACGTATAAAGTCATATAGTATTGCGTCATTACGAATGACCTTATATAATAATGCGTCATAACATATAACGTCACATAGTAATACGTCATAACGTAGAACGTCCTATAGAATTACGGTTTAACGTATACCGTCACATAGTTATACGTCATAACGTATAGCGCTATATTGTATTACGTCATAACGTATAACGTCATATAGTATTGCGTCATGACGTACAACGTTATATGATATTGTGTAATAACGTATAACGTCACATAGTAATACGTCATAACGTATAGCGCTATATTGTATAGCGTCATAACGTATAACGTCACATAGTTCTACGTCATAACGGATGACGTCATATAGAATTACTACAAGACGTATAACGTCATATAGAATTACGTCATAACGTATAACGTCACATAGTAATACGTCATGACGTATGACGTTATATTGTGTGACGTCATAACGTATAACCTCATATAGAAGTACGGTACAACGGATAACGTCATACAGTATTGCGCCATGACGTATAACTTTATATGGTATTGTGTAATAACGTATAACGTTATATATAATGACGTCATAACGCATAACCTCATATAGAATTAGAGTACAACGGATAACGTCATACAGTATTGCACCATGACGTATAACGTTATATGGTATTGTGTAATAACGTATAACGTCATATATAATTACGTCATAACGTATAACGTCATATAGTATTGCGTCATGACGTACAACGTTATATGTTATTGTGTTATAACGTATAACGTCACATAGTACTACGTCATAACGTATAATGTCATGTAGTATTATGGTATAACGTATAACGTCACATAGTAATACGTCATAACGTATAGCGCTATATTGTATTGCTGCTTAACGAATAACGTCACATAGTATTACGTCATAACGTATGACGTCATAGGTTAACGTATAACCTCATATAGAATTACGGTACAACGTATAGCGTCATATATTATTGCGCCATGACGTATAACGTCATATAGTATTACGTCATAACGTATAACGTCATATTGTGTTGCGTCATAACGTATAACGTCCATTGTACTACGTCATAACGGATGACGTCATATAGAATTACGTCATGATGTATAACGATATATGGTGTTGCGTAATAACGTATAACGTCATATAATATTGCGTCAGAACGGATGACGTCATAAAGAATTACGTCATAACGTATAAATTCACATAGTGATACGTCATAAAGTAGAATGTCATGTAGTATTGCGTCATAACGTATAACGTCATATAGTATTCCGTCATAACGTATAACGTCATATAGTATTGCGTCATTACGACTGACGTCATATAATATTGCGTAATAACGTATAATGTTACATAGTACTACGTCAGAGCGGATGACGTCATATAGAATTACTCCAAGACGTATAACGTCATATAGAATTACGTCATAACGTATAGCGTCATATAGTATTGCGACATTACGACTGACGTCATATAATATTGCCTCATGACGTATAGTGTCACATAGTACTACGCCACAACGGATGTCGTCATATAGAATTACGTCATGACGTATAACGTCCTACAGTATTACGTCATAACGCACAACGTCACATAGTAATAGGACATAACTTATAATGTCATGTAGTATTATGGTATAGCGTATAAGGTCACATAGTAATACGTCATGACGTATAACGTTATACTGTGTGACGTCATAACGTATAACCTCATATAGAATTACGGTACAACGTATAGCGTCATATAGTATTGCGCCATGACGTATAACGTTATACAGTATAACGTCATAACGTATAATGTCACATGGTATTACGTCATAACGTATAACGTCATACAGAATTACGGTTTAACGTATTCCGTCACATAATTATACGTCATAACGTATATCGCTATATTGTATTACGTCATAACGTATAACGTCACATAGTATTGCGTCATGACGTATAACGTTATATAGAGTTACGTCATAACGTATAACGATATATGGTATAACGTTATATGGTATAACGTAATAATGTTCAACGTTGTAGAGTATTAAGGTGTAACGTATGACGTTACATAGTATTACTTCGTAACGGATGATGTCATACAGTATTACGCCATGACGTATAAAGTCATATTGAATTACGTCATAACGTATAGCGTCATATAATAATACATCATAACGCATAACGTCATATAGAATTACGATTTAACGTATTCCGTCACATAGTTATACGTCATAACGTATAGCGCTATATTGTATTACGTCATAACGTATAACGTCATATAGTATTGTGTCATGACTTATAACGTCACATAGAATTACGGTTTAACGTATTCCGTCACATAGTTATACGTCATAACGTATAGCGCTATATTGAATTACGTCATAACGTATAACGTCATATAGTATTGCGTCATGACGTATAACGTTGTATAGTATTGCGTAATAACGTATAACGTCACATAGTACTACGCCATAACGGATGACGTCATATAGAATTACGTCATGACGTATAACGTCATATAGAATTACGTCATAACGTACAACGTCTCACAGTATTACGTCACAACGTATAACGTCATATATAATTACGTCAGAACGTATACCGTTACATGGTATGACGTAATAATGTTTAACGTTGTACAGTATGAAGGTATAACGTATAACCTCACATAGTATAACTTCATAAGGGAAGACGTCATATAGAATTACGGTTTAACGTATACCGTCACATAGTTATACGTCATAACATATTGCGCTGTATTGTATTACGTCATAACGTATAACGTCATATTGTATTGCGCCATGACGTATAACGTTATAAAGTATAACGTCATAACGTATAAAGTCACATAGTATTGCGTCATGACGTATAACGTTATATGGTTTTGCGTAATAACGTATAACGTCACATAGTACTACGCCACAACGGATGACGTCATATAGTATTGCGTCATGACGTATAACGTTATATGGTATTGGGTAATAACGTAAAACCTCACATTGTAAGACGTCATGACGTAGAACGTCATATAGTACTACGCCACAACGGATGACGTCATATAGTATTGCGTCATGATGTATAACGGTATATGGTTTTGCGTAATAACGTATAACGTCACATAGTACTACGTCAGAACGGATGACGTCATATAGAATTACGCCATGACGTATAACGTCATCTAGAATTACGGTTTAACGTATTCCGTCACATAGTTATATGTCATAACGTGTAGCCCTATATTGTATTACGTCATAACGTATAACGTCATATAGTATTGCGTCATGACGTATAATGTTATATAGAATTACGGTTTAACGTATACCGTCACATAATTATACGTCGTAACGTATTGCGCTATATTGTATTGCGTCATAACGTATAACGTCACATAGTATCGCGTCATAACGTATAACGTCACATAGTATCACTTCGTAACGGATGACGTCATATAGATTTACGGTTTAACGTATACCGTCACATAGTTATACGTTATAACGTATAGCGCTGTATTGTATTACGTCATAACGTATACCGTCATATTGTATTGCGCCATGACGTATAACGTTATATGGTTTTGCGTAATAACGTATAACGTCACATAGTACTACGCCACAACGGATGACGTCATATAGTATTGCGTCATGACGTATAACGTTATATGGTGTTGCGTAATAACGTAAAACCTCACTTCGTAAGACGTCATGATTTAGAACGTCATATAGTACTACGTCAGAACGGATGACGTCATATAGAATTACGCCATGACGTATAACGTCACCTAGAATTACGGTTTAACGTATTCCGTCACATAGTTATATGTCATAACGTGTAGCCCTATATTGTATTACGTCATAACGTATAAAGTCATATAGTATTGCGTCATGACGTATAACGTTATATGTTAGGGTGTAATAAGGTATAACGTCACACAGTAATACGTCATAACGTATAGCGCAATATTGTATTGCGTCATAACGTATAACGTCACATAGTATTGCGTCATGACGTATAACGTTATATAGAGTTACGTCATAACGTATAACGATATATGGTATAACGTTATATGGTATAACGTAATAATGTTCAACGTTGTAGAGTATTAAGGTGTAACGTATGACGTTACATAGTATTACTTCGTAACGGATGATGTCATATAGTATTACGCCATGACGTATAAAGTCATATTGAATTATGTCATAACGTATAGCGTCATATAATAATACATCATAACGCATAACGTCATATAGAATTACGATTTAACGTATTCCGTCACATAGTTATACGTCATAACATATTGCGCTGTATTGTATTACGTCATAACGTATAACGTCATATAGTATTGCGTCATGACGTATAATGTTATATAGAATTACGGTTTAACGTATACCGTCACATAATTATACGTCGTAACGTATTGCGCTATATTGTATTGCGTCATAACGTATAACGTCACATAGTATCGCGTCATAACGTACAACGTCTCACAGTATTACGTCACAACGTATAACGTCATATATAATTACGTCAGAACGTATACCGTTACATGGTATGACGTAATAATGTTTAACGTTGTACAGTATGAAGGTATAACGTATAACCTCACATAGTATAACTTCATAAGGGAAGACGTCATATAGAATTACGGTTTAACGTATACCGTCACATAGTTATACGTCATAACATATTGCGCTGTATTGTATTACGTCATAACGTATAACGTCATATTGTATTGCGCCATGACGTATAACGTTATAAAGTATAACGTCATAACGTATAAAGTCACATAGTATTGCGTCATGACGTATAACGTTATATGGTTTTGCGTAATAACGTATAACGTCACATAGTACTACGCCACAACGGCTGACGTCATATAGTATTGCGTCATGACGTATAACGTTATATGGTTTTGCGTAATAACGTATAACGTCACATAGTACTACGCCACAACGGATGACGTCATATAGTATTGCGTCATGACGTATAACGTTATATGGTATTGCGTAATAACGTAAAACCTCACATTGTAAGACGTCATGACGTAGAACGTCATATAGTACTACGCCACAACGGATGACGTCATATAGTATTGCGTCATGATGTATAACGGTATATGGTTTTGCGTAATAACGTATAACGTCACATAGTACTACGTCAGAACGGATGACGTCATATAGAATTACGCCATGACGTATAACGTCATCTAGAATTACGGTTTAACGTATTCCGTCACATAGTTATATGTCATAACGTGTAGCCCTATATTGTATTACGTCATAACGTATAACGTCATATAGTATTGCGTCATGACGTATAATGTTATATAGAATTACGGTTTAACGTATACCGTCAGATAATTATACGTCGTAACGTATTGCGCTATATTGTATTGCGTCATAACGTATAACGTCACATAGTATCGCGTCATAACGTATAACGTCACATAGTAACACTTCGTAACGGATGACGTCATATAGATTTACGGTTTAACGTATACCGTCACATAGTTATACGCTATAACGTATAGCGCTGTATTGTATTACGTCATAACGTATACCGTCATATTGTATTGCGCCATGACGTATAACGTTATATGGTTTTGCGTAATAACGTATAACGTCACATAGTACTACGCCACAACGGATGACGTCATATAGTATTGCGTCATGTCGTATAACGTTATATGGTGTTGCGTAATAACGTAAAACCTCACTTCGTAAGACGTCATGATTTAGAACGTCATATAGTACTACGTCAGAACGGATGACGTCATATAGAATTACGCCATGACGTATAACGTCACCTAGAATTACGGTTTAACGTATTCCGTCACATAGTTATATGTCATAACGTGTAGCCCTATATTGTATTACGTCATAACGTATAAAGTCATATAGTATTGCGTCATGACGTATAACGTTATATGTTAGGGTGTAATAAGGTATAACGTCACACAGTAATACGTCATAACGTATAGCGCAATATTGTATTGCGTCATAACGTATAACGTCACATAGTAATACGTCATAACGTATAACGTCATATAGAATTACGGTAAAACGTATAACGTCATATAGTATTGCGTCGTAACGTATAACGTTATAAAGTATAACGTCATAACGTATATCGTCACATAGTAATACGTCATAACGTACAACGTCATATAGTAATGCGTCATGACGTATAACGTTATATGGTATTGCGTAATAACGTATAACGTCATATAATATTCCGTCAGATCGGATGACGCAATAAAGAATTACGTCATGACATATAACGTGATATAGAATTAGGGTACAACGTATAACGTCATATAGTATTGCGCCATGACGTATAACGTTATAAAGTATAATGTCATAACGTATAACGTCATATAGTATTGCGTCATTCCGAATGACGTCATATAATATTGCGTCATAACGTATAACGTCACATAGTATTGCGTCATTCCGAATGACGTCATATAATATTACGTCATAACGTATAACGTCACATAGTCATACGTCATAACGTACAACCGCATATATTAATACGTTATAACGTACAATGTCATGTAGTATTAAGGTATACGTATATCGTCACATAGTAATACGTCGTGACGTATAGTGTTATATTGTGTGACGTCATAACGTTTAACGTCACACAGTATTACGTCATAACGTATAACATCACGTAGTACTACGTCAGAACGGATGACGTCATATATTATTACGCCATGGCAGTATAACGTGATATAGAATTATTTCATAACGTATAACGTCACATAGTATTCCGCCATGACGTATAACGTCATATAGAATTACGTCATAACGTATAACTTCACATAGTACAACGACACAACGGATGACGTTATATAGAATTACGTCATAACGTATGACGTCATATTGTATTGCGTCATGACGTATAACGTTATTTGGTCTTGCGTAATAACGTATAACGTCACATAGTATCACTTGGTAATGGATGACTTCATATAGAATGACGTCATGACGTATAACGTCATATTGAAGTACGTCATAACGTATAACGTCATAGAGTATTGCGCCATGACGTATAACGTTATAAAGTATATCGTCAGAACGTATAACGTCATATAGTATTGCGTCATAACGTATAACGTCACATAGTAATTAGTCGCAACGGATGACGTCATATAGAATTACGCCATGACGTATAACGTCATATTGAACTACGTTATAACGTATAGCGACATATAGTATTGCGCCATGACTTATAACGTCATAGAGAATAACGTCATATCGTATAGCGTCATATAGTTATTCATCATTACGCATAACGTTATATGGTATTGCGTAATAACGTAAAACCTCACTTCGTAAGACGTCATGATTTAGAACGTCATATAGTACTACGTCAGAACGGATGACGTCATATAGAATTACGCCATGACGTATAACGTCACCTAGAATTACGGTTTAACGTATGCCGTCACATAGTTATATGTCATAACGTGTAGCCCTATATTGTACTACGCCATAACGGATAACGTCATTTAGAATTACGCCATGACGTATAACGTCATATTGAATTACGTCATAACGTATAACGTCATAGAGTATTGCGCCATGACGTATAACGTTATAAAGTATAACGTCATAACGTATAACGTCATATAGTATTGCGTCATAACGTATAACGTCGCATAGAATTACGTCATAACGTATAACGTCATAGAGTATTGCGCCATGACGTATAACGTTATAAAGTTTAACGTCATAACGTATAACGTCACATAGTACTACGCCACAACGGATGACGTCATGTAGAATTACGTCATGACGTATAACGTTATATAGTATTGCGTCGTAACGTATAACGTTATAAAGTATAACGTCATTACGTATATCGTCACATAGTAATACGTCATAACGTATAACGTCATATAGAATTACGGTTTAACGTATACCGTCACATAGTTCTACGTCAGAACGGATGGCGTCATATAGAATTGCGCCATGCCGTGTAACGTCATATTGAAATACGTCATAACGTACAACGTCATATAGTATTGCGTCGTAACGTATAACGTTATAAAGTATAACGTCATAACGTATATCGCCACATAGTAATACGTCATAACGTACAACGTCATATAGTAATGCGTCATGACGGATAACGTTATATGGTATTGCGTAATAACGTATAACGTCATATAATATTGCGTCAGATCGGATGACGCAATAAAGAATTACGTCATGACATATAACGTGATATAGAATTAGGGTACAACGTATAACGTCATATAGTATTGCGCCATGACGTATAACGTTATAAAGTATACTGTCATAACGTATAACGTCATATAGTATTGCGTCATTCCGAATGACGTCATATAATATTGCGTCATAACGTATAACGTCACATAGTATTGCGTCATTCCGAATGACGTCATATAATATTGCGTCATAACGTATAACGTCACATAGTCATACGTCATAACGTACAACCGCACATATTAATACGTTATAACGTACAATGTCATGTAGTATTAAGGTATACGTATATCGTCACATAGTAATACGTCGTGACGTATCGTGTTATATTGTGTGACGTCATAACGTTTAACGTCACACAGTATTACGTCATAACGTATAACATCACATAGTACTACGTCAGAACGGATGACGTCATATATTATTACGCCATGACAGTATAACGTCATATAGAATTATTTCATAACGTATAACGTCACATACTATTCCGCCATGACGTATAACGTCATATAGAATTACGTCATAACGTATGACGTCATATTGTATTGCGTCATAACGTATAACGTCACATAGTATTCCGCCATGACGTATAACGTTATAATGTATAACGTCATAACGCATAACGTCATATAGATTTACGGTTTAACGTATACCGTCACATAGTAATACGTCATAACGTATAGCGCTATATTCTATTACGTCATAACGTATAACGGCATATAGTATTGCGACATGACGTACAACGTTATATGTTATTGTGTAATAAAGTATGACGTCACATAGTAATACGTCATAACGTATAGCGCTATATTGTATAGCGTCATAACGTTTAACGTCATATAGAATTACGTCATAACGTATAACGTCATATAGTATTGCGCCATTCCGAATGACGCCATATAATATTGCGTCATAACGTATAACGTCACATAGTAATACGTCCGACGTATAACGTCATATAGTAATGCCTCCTAACATATAACGTTCTAAAGAATAACGTCATAACGTATAGCGTCTGATAGTAATACGTCATAACGTATAACGTCATATAGAATTACGGTACAACGTATAACGCCATATAGTATTGAGCCACGACGTATAACGTCATATAGTATTGCGACATGACGTACAACGTTATATGCTATTGTGTAATAACGTATAACGTCACATAGTGATACATCATAACGTATAGCGCTATATTGTATAGCGTCATAACGTATAACGTCATATAGAATTACGTCATAACGTATAACGTCATATAGAATTACGGTTTAACGTATACCGTCACATAGATATACGTCATAACGTATAGCGCTATATTGTATTACGCATAACTTATAACGTCATATAGTATAGCGCCATGACGTATAACGTTATAAAGTATAATGTCATAACGTATAACGTCATATAATATTGCGTCATAACGTATAACGTCACATAGCTCTACGTCAGAACGGATGACGTCATATCGAAATACGCCATGACGTATAACGTCATATTGAATAACTTCATAACGTATAACGTCATTTAGTATTGCGCCATGACGTATAACGTCATATATTATGGCGTCATTACGAATGACGTCATATAATATTGCGTCATAACATATAACGTCGCATCGTAATGCTTCATAACGTAGAACGTCGTATATAATTACGGTTTAACGTATACCGTCACATAGTTATACGTCATAACGTACAGCGCTGTTATGTATTACGCCATAACGTATAACGTCATATAGTATTGCGTCATGACGTGTAACGTTATATGTTATTGTGTAATAAGGTATAACGTCACATAGTAACACGTCACAACGTATTGCGCTATATTGTATTGCGTAATAACGTATAACGTCACATAGTACTACGTCATAACGTATAACGTTATAAAGTGTATCGTCATAATGTATAACGCCATATAGTATTGCGTCATTACGACTGACGTCATATAATATTGAGTCATAACGTACAACGTCACATAGTAATACGTCATAACGTATAATGTTATGTAGTATTAAGGAATAACGTATAACATCACACAGTAATACGTCAATAAGTATAGCGCTATATTGTATTGCGCCATAACGTATAACGGCATATAGTATTGCGACATGACGTACAACGTTATATGTTATTGTGTAATAACGTATGACGTCACATAGTAATACATCATAACGTACAACCGCACATAGTAATACGTCATAACGTACAATGTCACGTAGTATTAAGGTATAACGTATAACGTCACATACTAATACGTCATAACGGATGACGTCATATAGAATTACGGTACAAAGTATAACGTCATATAGTATTGCGCCAGACGTATAACGTCACATACTAATACCGCGTAACGTATAGCGCTATATTGTATTGCGTCATAATGTTAAACGTCATATAGAATTACGTCATAACGTATAACGTCATATAGTATTGTGTCATGACGTATAACGTTATATGGTATTGCGTAATAACGTATAACGTCATATAGTAATCCGCCATGACGTATAACGTTATAATGTATAAAGTCATATCGCATAACGTCATATAGAGTTACGGTTTAAGGTATACCGTCAGATAGTATTCCGTCATAACGTATAACGTCACATAGTTCTACGTCATAACGTATAGCGTCATATAGTATTGCGCCATGACGTATAACGTTATAAAGAATAACGTCATAACGTATAACGTCACATACTAATACGGCGTAACGTATAGCGCTATATTGTATTGCGTCATAACGTTAAACGTCATATAGAATTGCGTCATTACGACTGACGTCATATAATATTGAGTCATAACGTACAACGTCACATAGTACTACGCCACAACGGATGACGTCATACAGAATTACGTCATGACGTACAACATCATGCTAAATTACGTCATAACGTACAACGTAACATAGTAATACGACATAACGTATAACGTCATATAGTATTGCGCCATGACGTATAACGTTATAAAGTATAACGTCATAACGTATAACGTTATATGTTATTGTGTAATAACGTATAACGTCATATAGTACTACGTCATAACGGATGACGCCATATAGTATTGCGTCATGACGTATAACGTTATATGTTATTGTGTGATAACGTATAACGTCATATAGTACTACGTCATAACGGATGACGTCATATAAAATTACGGTTTAACGTATACCGTCACGTAGTAATGCGTCTTAACGTATAGCGCTATATTGTATTACGTCATAACGTATGACGTCATATAGTATTGCGTCATGACGTATAACGTTATATGTTATTGTGTAATAAGGTATAACGTCACATAGTATTACGTCATAACGTATGACGTCATATAGAATTACGTCATAACGTATAACGTCATATAGACTTACGGTTTAACGTATACCGTCACATACTTATACGTCATAACGTATAGCGCTATGTTGTATTACGTCATAACGTATAACTTCACATAGTACTACGCCACAACGGATGACGTTATAAAGTGTAACGTCATAACGTATAACGTCATATAGAATTACGTCATAACGTATAACGTCATATAGGATTGCGTCATGACGTATAACGTTATATGTTATTGTGTAATAAGGTATAACGTCACATAGTTATACGTCATAACGTATAGCGCCATATTGTATTGCGTCATAACGTATAACGTCATATAGTATTACGGTTTAACGTATACCGTCACATAGTTCTACGTTAGAACGGATGACGTCATATAGAATTACGCCATGACGTGTAACGTCATATTGAAATACGTCATAACGTACAACGTCATATAGTATTGCGTCGTAACGTATAACGTTATAAAGTATAACGTCATAACGTATATCGTCACATAGTAATACGTCATAACGTACAACGTCATATAGTAATGCGTCATGACGTATAACGTTATATGGTATTGCGTAATAACGTATAACGTCACATAGTATTACGTTAGAACGGATGACGTCATATAGAATTACGCCATGACGTGTAACGTCATATTGAAATACGTCATAACGTACAACGTCATATAGTATTGCGTCGTAACGTATAACGTTATAAAGTATAACGTCATTACGTATATCGTCACATAGTAATACGTCATAACGTATAACGTCATATAGAATTACGGTTTAACGTATACCGTCACATAGTTCTACGTCAGAACGGATGGCGTCATATAGAATTGCGCCATGCCGTGTAACGTCATATTGAAATACGTCATAACGTACAACGTCATATAGTATTGCGTCGTAACGTATAACGTTATAAAGTATAACGTCATAACGTATATCGCCACATAGTAATACGTCATAACGTACAACGTCATATAGTAATGCGTCATGACGTATAACGTTATATGGTATTGCGTAATAACGTATAACGTCATATAATATTGCGTCAGATCGGATGACGCAATAAAGAATTACGTCATGACATATAACGTGATATAGAATTAGGGTACAACGTATAACGTCATATAGTATTGCGCCATGACGTATAACGTTATAAAGTATACTGTCATAACGTATAACGTCATATAGTATTGCGTCATTCCGAATGACGTCATATAATATTGCGTCATAACGTATAACGTCACATAGTATTGCGTCATTCCGAATGACGTCATATAATATTGCGTCATAACGTATAACGTCACATAGTCATACGTCATAACGTACAACCGCACATATTAATACGTTATAACGTACAATGTCATGTAGTATTAAGGTATACGTATATCGTCACATAGTAATACGTCGTGACGTATAGTGTTATATTGTGTGACGTCATAACGTTTAACGTCACACAGTATTACGTCATAACGTATAACATCACATAGTACTACGTCAGAACGGATGACGTCATATATTATTACGCCATGACAGTATAACGTCATATAGAATTATTTCATAACGTATAACGTCACATACTATTCCGCCATGACGTATAACGTCATATAGAATTACGTCATAACGTATAACCTCACATAGTATAACGACACAACGGATGACGTTATATAGAATTACGTCATAACGTATGACGTCATATTGTATTGCGTCATAACGTATAACGTCACATAGTATTCCGCCATGACGTATAACGTTATAATGTATAACGTCATAACGCATAACGTCATATAGATTTACGGTTTAACGTATACCGTCACATAGTAATACGTCATAACGTATAGCGCTATATTCTATTACGTCATAACGTATAACGGCATATAGTATTGCGACATGACGTACAACGTTATATGTTATTGTGTAATAAAGTATGACGTCACATAGTAATACGTCATAACGTATAGCGCTATATTGTATAGCGTCATAACGTTTAACGTCATATAGAATTACGTCATAACGTATAACGTCATATAGTATTGCGCCATTCCGAATGACGCCATATAATATTGCGTCATAACGTATAACGTCACATAGTAATACGTCCGACGTATAACGTCATATAGTAATGCCTCCTAACATATAACGTTCTAAAGAATAACGTCATAACGTATAGCGTCTGATAGTAATACGTCATAACGTATAACGTCATATAGAATTACGGTACAACGTATAACGCCATATAGTATTGAGCCACGACGTATAACGTCATATAGTATTGCGACATGACGTACAACGTTATATGCTATTGTGTAATAACGTATAACGTCACATTGTGATACATCATAACGTATAGCGCTATATTGTATAGCGTCATAACGTATAACGTCATATAGAATTACGTCATAACGTATAACGTCATATAGAATTACGGTTTAACGTATACCGTCACATAGATATACGTCATAACGTATAGCGCTATATTGTATTACGCATAACTTATAACGTCATATAGTATAGCGCCATGACGTATAACGTTATAAAGTATAATGTCATAACGTATAACGTCATATAATATTGCGTCATAACGTATAACGTCACATAGCTCTACGTCAGAACGGATGACGTCATATCGAAATACGCCATGACGTATAACGTCATATTGAATAACTTCATAACGTATAACGTCATTTAGTATTGCGCCATGACGTATAACGTCATATATTATGGCGTCATTACGAATGACGTCATATAATATTGCGTCATAACATATAACGTCGCATCGTAATGCTTCATAACGTAGAACGTCGTATATAATTACGGTTTAACGTATACCGTCACATAGTTATACGTCATAACGTACAGCGCTGTTATGTATTACGCCATAACGTATAACGTCATATAGTATTGCGTCATGACGTGTAACGTTATATGTTATTGTGTAATAAGGTATAACGTCACATAGTAACACGTCACAACGTATTGCGCTATATTGTATTGCGTAATAACGTATAACGTCACATAGTACTACGTCATAACGTATAACGTTATAAAGTGTATCGTCATAATGTATAACGCCATATAGTATTGCGTCATTACGACTGACGTCATATAATATTGAGTCATAACGTACAACGTCACATAGTAATACGTCATAACGTATAATGTTATGTAGTATTAAGGAATAACGTATAACATCACACAGTAATACGTCAATAAGTATAGCGCTATATTGTATTGCGCCATAACGTATAACGGCATATAGTATTGCGACATGACGTACAACGTTATATGTTATTGTGTAATAACGTATGACGTCACATAGTAATACATCATAACGTACAACCGCACATAGTAATACGTCATAACGTACAATGTCACGTAGTATTAAGGTATAACGTATAACGTCACATACTAATACGTCATAACGGATGACGTCATATAGAATTACGGTACAAAGTATAACGTCATATAGTATTGCGCCAGACGTATAACGTCACATACTAATACCGCGTAACGTATAGCGCTATATTGTATTGCGTCATAATGTTAAACGTCATATAGAATTACGTCATAACGTATAACGTCATATAGTATTGCGTCATGACGTATAACGTTATATGGTATTGCGTAATAACGTATAACGTCATATAGTAATCCGCCATGACGTATAACGTTATAATGTATAAAGTCATATCGCATAACGTCATATAGAGTTACGGTTTAAGGTATACCGTCAGATAGTATTCCGTCATAACGTATAACGTCACATAGTTCTACGTCATAACGTATAGCGTCATATAGTATTGCGCCATGACGTATAACGTTATAAAGTATAACGTCATAACGTATAACGTCACATACTAATACGGCGTAACGTATAGCGCTATATTGTATTGCGTCATAACGTTAAACGTCATATAGAATTGCGTCATTACGACTGACGTCATATAATATTGAGTCATAACGTACAACGTCACATAGTACTACGCCACAACGGATGACGTCATACAGAATTACGTCATGACGTACAACATCATGCTAAATTACGTCATAACGTACAACGTAACATAGTAATACGACATAACGTATAACGTCATATAGTATTGCGCCATGACGTATAACGTTATAAAGTATAACGTCATAACGTATAACGTTATATGTTATTGTGTAATAACGTATAACGTCATATAGTACTACGTCATAACGGATGACGCCATATAGTATTGCGTCATGACGTATAACGTTATATGTTATTGTGTGATAACGTATAACGTCATATAGTACTACGTCATAACGGATGACGTCATATAAAATTACGGTTTAACGTATACCGTCACGTAGTAATGCGTCTTAACGTATAGCGCTATATTGTATTACGTCATAACGTATGACGTCATATAGTATTGCGTCATGACGTATAACGTTATATGTTATTGTGTAATAAGGTATAACGTCACATAGTATTACGTCATAACGTATGACGTCATATAGAATTACGTCATAACGTATAACGTCATATAGACTTACGGTTTAACGTATACCGTCACATACTTATACGTCATAACGTATAGCGCTATGTTGTATTACGTCATAACGTATAACTTCACATAGTACTACGCCACAACGGATGACGTTATAAAGTGTAACGTCATAACGTATAACGTCATATAGAATTACGTCATAACGTATAACGTCATATAGGATTGCGTCATGACGTATAACGTTATATGTTATTGTGTAATAAGGTATAACGTCACATAGTTATACGTCATAACGTATAGCGCCATATTGTATTGCGTCATAACGTATAACGTCATATAGTATTACGGTTTAACGTATACCGTCACATAGTTCTACGTTAGAACGGATGACGTCATATAGAATTACGCCATGACGTGTAACGTCATATTGAAATACGTCATAACGTACAACGTCATATAGTATTGCGTCGTAACGTATAACGTTATAAAGTATAACGTCATAACGTATATCGTCACATAGTAATACGTCATAACGTACAACGTCATATAGTAATGCGTCATGACGTATAACGTTATATGGTATTGCGTAATAACGTATAACGTCACATAGTATTACGTCATAACGTATAACGTCACGTAGCAATACTTCATAACGTAGAACGTCCTATAGAATAACGGTTTAACGTATACCGTCACATAGTTATACGTCATAACGTATAGCGCTATGTTGTATTACATCATAACGTATAACTTCACATATTACTATGCCACAACGGATGACGTCATATAGAATTACGTCATAACGTATGACGTCATATTGTATTGCGTCGTAACGGATAACGTCACATAGTATTACGTCATAACGTATAACGTCACGTAGCAATACTTCATAACGTAGAACGTCCTATAGAATTACGGTTTAACGTATACCGTCACATAGTTATACGTCATAACGTATAGCGCTATGTTGTATTACGTCATAACGTATAACTTCACATAGTACTACGCCACAACGGATGACGTCATATAGAATTACGTCATAACGTATGACGTCATATTGTATTGCGTCGTATCGTATAACGTCACATAGTATTACGTCATAACGTATAACGTCACGTAGCAATACTTCATAACGTAGAACGTCCTATAGAATTACGGTTTAACGTATACCGTCACATAGTTATACGTCATAACGTATAGCGCTATGTTGTATTACGTCATAACGTATAACGTCACATAGTATTACGTGATAACGTATAACTTCACGTAGCAATACTTCATAACGTAGAACGTCCTATAGAATTACGGTTTAACGTATACCGTCAAATAGTTATACGTCATAACGTATAGCGCTATATTGCATTACGTCATAACGTATAACGTCACATAGTACTACTTCGTAAGGGATGACGTCATATAGAATTACGTCATGACGTATCACGTCGTATAGATTTACGGTACAACGTATAATGTCATACAGTACTGCGCCATGACGTATAACGTTATAAAGTATAACGTCATAACGTATAACGTCACATACTAATACGGCGTAACGTATAGCGCTATATTGTATTGCGTCATAACGTTAAACGTCATATAGAATTGCGTCATTACGACTGACGTCATATAATATTGAGTCATAACGTACAACGTCACATAGTACTACGCCACAACGGATGACGTCATACAGAATTACGTCATGACGTACAACATCATGCTAAATTACGTCATAACGTACAACGTAACATAGTAATACGACATAACGTATAACGTCATATAGTATTGCGCCATGACGTATAACGTTATAAAGTATAACGTCATAACGTATAACGTTATATGTTATTGTGTAATAACGTATAACGTCATATAGTACTACGTCATAACGGATGACGCCATATAGTATTGCGTCATGACGTATAACGTTATATGTTATTGTGTAATAACGTATAACGTCACATAGTAATACGTCACAACGAATAACGTCATATAGTATTACGGTTTAACGTATAACGTCACATAGTACTACGTCATAACGGATGACGTCATATAGTATTGCGTCATAACGTATAACGTCATATAGTATTGCGTCGTGACGTACAACGTTTCAGCGTATTACGTCATAACGTATAACGTCATATATAATTACGTCATAACGTATAACATCACATAGTAATACGTCATAACGTAGAATGTCATGTAGTATTGCGTCATGACGTATAACGTGATATAGAGTTACGTCATAACGTATAACGTTATATGGTATAACGTTATACGTTATAACGTAATAATGTTGAACGTTGTACAGTATTAAGGTATAACGTATAACGTCACATAGTATTACTTCGTAACGGATGATGTCATATAGTATTACGTCATGACGTATAACGTCATATAGAATGACGTCATAACGTATAACGTCACATAGTAATACGTCATAACGTATAGCGCTATATTGTATTGCGTCATAACGTATAACGTCACGTAGTATTGCGTCATAACGTATGACGTCATATAATATTGCGTCATAACGTATAACGTCACATAGTACTACACCACAACGGATGACGTCATATAGAATTACGTCATGACGTACAACGTCATTCAGAATTACGTCATAACGTATAACGTCATATAGTATTGCGCCATGACGTATAACGTTATGTGTTATTGTGTAATAAGGTTTAACGTCACACAGTAAGACGTCATATCGTACAGCGCTATATTGTATAGCGTTATAACGTATAACGTGAGCTAGTACTACGTCATAACGTATGACGTCATAAAGTATTGCGTCATGACGTATAGCGTCACATAGTACTACGCCACAACGGATGACGTCATATAGAATTACGTCATGACGGATAACGTCATACAGAATTACGTCATAACGTACATCGAAACATAGTAATACGTCATAACGTATAATGTCATGTAGAATTAAGATATAACGTATAACGTCACATAGTAATACGTCATAACGTATGACGTCATATAGTATTGCGTCATAACGTATAGCGTCTCATAGTACTACGCCACAACGAATGACGTCACATAGGATTACGTCATGTCGTATAACGTCATATAGAATTACGTCATAACGTACATCGAAACATAGTAATACGTCATAACGTATAATGTCATGTAGGATTAAGGTATAACTTATAGCGTCACATAGTAATACGTCATGACGCATAACGTTATATTTTGTGACGTCATAACGTATAACGTCATATAGTATTGCGTCATAACGTATAGCGTCACATAGTACTACGCCACAATGGATGACGTCATATAGAATTACGTCATGACGTATAACGTCATACAGAATTACGTCATAACGCACAACGTCACATAGTAATACGTCATAACGTATAATGTCATGTAGAATTAAGATATAACGTATAACGTCACATAGTAATACGCCATAACGTATAACGTCATATGGAATTACGGTTTAACGTATACCGTCACATAGTTATACGTCACAACGTTTGGCGCTATATTGTATTGAGTCATAACGTATAACGTCATATAGTATTGCATCATGACGTGCAACGTTGTATGTTATTGTGTAATAACGTATGACGTCACATAGTAATACATCATAACGTACAACCGCACATAGTAATACGTCATAACGTACAATGTCACGTAGTATTAAGGTATAACGTATAACGTCACATACTAATACGTCATAACGGATGACGTCATATAGAATTACGGTACAAAGTATAACGTCATATAGTATTGCGCCAGACGTATAACGTCACATACTAATACCGCGTAACGTATAGCGCTATATTGTATTGCGTCATAATGTTAAACGTCATATAGAATTACGTCATAACGTATAACGTCATATAGTATTGCGTCATGACGTATAACGTTATATGGTATTGCGTAATAACGTATAACGTCATATAGTAATCCGCCATGACGTATAACGTTATAATGTATAAAGTCATATCGCATAACGTCATATAGAGTTACGGTTTAAGGTATACCGTCAGATAGTATTCCGTCATAACGTATAACGTCACATAGTTCTACGTCATAACGTATAGCGTCATATAGTATTGCGCCATGACGTATAACGTTATAAAGTATAACGTCATAACGTATAACGTCACATACTAATACGGCGTAACGTATAGCGCTATATTGTATTGCGTCATAACGTTAAACGTCATATAGAATTGCGTCATTACGACTGACGTCATATAATATTGAGTCATAACGTACAACGTCACATAGTACTACGCCACAACGGATGACGTCATACAGAATTACGTCATGACGTACAACATCATGCTAAATTACGTCATAACGTACAACGTAACATAGTAATACGACATAACGTATAACGTCATATAGTATTGCGCCATGACGTATAACGTTATAAAGTATAACGTCATAACGTATAACGTTATATGTTATTGTGTAATAACGTATAACGTCATATAGTACTACGTCATAACGGATGACGCCATATAGTATTGCGTCATGACGTATAACGTTATATGTTATTGTGTGATAACGTATAACGTCATATAGTACTACGTCATAACGGATGACGTCATATAAAATTACGGTTTAACGTATACCGTCACGTAGTAATGCGTCTTAACGTATAGCGCTATATTGTATTACGTCATAACGTATGACGTCATATAGTATTGCGTCATGACGTATAACGTTATATGTTATTGTGTAATAAGGTATAACGTCACATAGTATTACGTCATAACGTATGACGTCATATAGAATTACGTCATAACGTATAACGTCATATAGACTTACGGTTTAACGTATACCGTCACATACTTATACGTCATAACGTATAGCGCTATGTTGTATTACGTCATAACGTATAACTTCACATAGTACTACGCCACAACGGATGACGTTATAAAGTGTAACGTCATAACGTATAACGTCATATAGAATTACGTCATAACGTATAACGTCATATAGGATTGCGTCATGACGTATAACGTTATATGTTATTGTGTAATAAGGTATAACGTCACATAGTTATACGTCATAACGTATAGCGCCATATTGTATTGCGTCATAACGTATAACGTCATATAGTATTACGGTTTAACGTATACCGTCACATAGTTCTACGTTAGAACGGATGACGTCATATAGAATTACGCCATGACGTGTAACGTCATATTGAAATACGTCATAACGTACAACGTCATATAGTATTGCGTCGTAACGTATAACGTTATAAAGTATAACGTCATAACGTATATCGTCACATAGTAATACGTCATAACGTACAACGTCATATAGTAATGCGTCATGACGTATAACGTTATATGGTATTGCGTAATAACGTATAACGTCACATAGTATTACGTCATAACGTATAACGTCACGTAGCAATACTTCATAACGTAGAACGTCCTATAGAATAACGGTTTAACGTATACCGTCACATAGTTATACGTCATAACGTATAGCGCTATGTTGTATTACATCATAACGTATAACTTCACATATTACTATGCCACAACGGATGACGTCATATAGAATTACGTCATAACGTATGACGTCATATTGTATTGCGTCGTAACGGATAACGTCACATAGTATTACGTCATAACGTATAACGTCACGTAGCAATACTTCATAACGTAGAACGTCCTATAGAATTACGGTTTAACGTATACCGTCACATAGTTATACGTCATAACGTATAGCGCTATGTTGTATTACGTCATAACGTATAACTTCACATAGTACTACGCCACAACGGATGACGTCATATAGAATTACGTCATAACGTATGACGTCATATTGTATTGCGTCGTATCGTATAACGTCACATAGTATTACGTCATAACGTATAACGTCACGTAGCAATACTTCATAACGTAGAACGTCCTATAGAATTACGGTTTAACGTATACCGTCACATAGTTATACGTCATAACGTATAGCGCTATGTTGTATTACGTCATAACGTATAACGTCACATAGTATTACGTGATAACGTATAACTTCACGTAGCAATACTTCATAACGTAGAACGTCCTATAGAATTACGGTTTAACGTATACCGTCAAATAGTTATACGTCATAACGTATAGCGCTATATTGTATTACGTCATAACGTATAACGTCACATAGTACTACTTCGTAAGGGATGACGTCATATAGAATTACGTCATGACGTATCACGTCGTATAGATTTACGGTACAACGTATAATGTCATACAGTACTGCGCCATGACGTATAACGTTATAAAGTATAACGTCATAACGTATAACGTCACATACTAATACGGCGTAACGTATAGCGCTATATTGTATTGCGTCATAACGTATAGCGTCTCATAGTACTACGCCACAACGAATGACGTCACATAGGATTACGTCATGTCGTATAACGTCATATAGAATTACGTCATTACGACTGACGTCATATAATATTGAGTCATAACGTACAACGTCACATAGTACTACGCCACAACGGATGACGTCATACAGAATTACGTCATGACGTACAACATCATGCTAAATTACGTCATAACGTACAACGTAACATAGTAATACGACATAACGTATAACGTCATATAGTATTGCGCCATGACGTATAACGTTATAAAGTATAACGTCATAACGTATAACGTTATATGTTATTGTGTAATAACGTATAACGTCATATAGTACTACGTCATAACGGATGACGCCATATAGTATTGCGTCATGACGTATAACGTTATATGTTATTGTGTAATAACGTATAACGTCACATAGTAATACGTCACAACGAATAACGTCATATAGTATTACGGTTTAACGTATAACGTCACATAGTACTACGTCATAACGGATGACGTCATATAGTATTGCGTCATAACGTATAACGTCATATAGTATTGCGTCGTGACGTACAACGTTTCAGCGTATTACGTCATAACGTATAACGTCATATATAATTACGTCATAACGTATAACATCACATAGTAATACGTCATAACGTAGAATGTCATGTAGTATTGCGTCATGACGTATAACGTGATATAGAGTTACGTCATAACGTATAACGTTATACCATATAACGTTATACGTTATAACGTAATAATGTTGAACGTTGTACAGTATTAAGGTATAACGTATAACGTCACATAGTATTACTTCGTAACGGATGATGTCATATAGTATTACGTCATGACGTATAACGTCATATAGAATGACGTCATAACGTATAACGTCACATAGTAATACGTCATAACGTATAGCGCTATATTGTATTGCGTCATAACGTATAACGTCACATAGTATTGCGTCATAACGTATGACGTCATATAATATTGCGTCATAACGTATAACGTCACATAGTACTACACCACAACGGATGACGTCATATAGAATTACGTCATGACGTACAACGTCATTCAGAATTACGTCATAACGTATAACGTCATATAGTATTGCGCCATGACGTATAACGTTATGTGTTATTGTGTAATAAGGTTTAACGTCACACAGTAAGACGTCATATCGTACAGCGCTATATTGTATAGCGTTATAACGTATAACGTGAGCTAGTACTACGTCATAACGTATGACGTCATAAAGTATTGCGTCATGACGTATAGCGTCACATAGTACTACGCCACAACGGATGACGTCATATAGAATTACGTCATGACGGATAACGTCATACAGAATTACGTCATAACGTACATCGAAACATAGTAATACGTCATAACGTATAATGTCATGTAGAATTAAGATATAACGTATAACGTCACATAGTAATACGTCATAACGTATGACGTCATATAGTATTGCGTCATAACGTATAGCGTCTCATAGTACTACGCCACAACGAATGACGTCACATAGGATTACGTCATGTCGTATAACGTCATATAGAATTACGTCATAACGTACATCGAAACATAGTAATACGTCATAACGTATAATGTCATGTAGGATTAAGGTATAACTTATAGCGTCACATAGTAATACGTCATGACGCATAACGTTATATTTTGTGACGTCATAACGTATAACGTCATATAGTATTGCGTCATAACGTATAGCGTCACATAGTACTACGCCACAATGGATGACGTCATATAGAATTACGTCATGACGTATAACGTCATACAGAATTACGTCATAACGCACAACGTCACATAGTAATACGTCATAACGTATAATTTCATATGGAATTACTGTTTAACGTATACCGTCACACAGTTATACGTCTTAACATATAGCGCTATATTGTATTACGTCATAACGTATAACGTCATATAGTATAGCATCATGACGTACAACGTTATATGTTATTATGTAATAACGTATAACGTCACATAGTAATACGTCATAACGTATAGCGCTATATAGTATAGCGTCATAACGTACACGTCACATAGTAATACGCCATAACGTATAACGTCATATGGAATTACGGTTTAACGTATACCGTCACATAGTTATACGTCACAACGTTTGGCGCTATATTGTATTGAGTCATAACGTATAACGTCATATAGTATTGCATCATGACGTGCAACGTTGTATGTTATTGTGTAATAACGTATAACGTCACACACTAATACGTCATAACGTGTAGCGCTATATTGTATTACGTCATAACGTATAACGTGATATAGAATTACTGTTTAACGTATGCCGTCACATAGTTATACGTCACAACGTTTGGCGCTATATTGTATTGAGTCATAACGTATAACGTCATATAGTATTGCATCATGACGTACAACGTTGTATGTTATTATGTAATAACGTATACCGTCACACAGTTATACGTCTTAACATATAGCGCTATATTGTATTACGTCATAACGTATAACGTCATATAGTATTGCGCCATGACGTACAACGTTATATGTTATTGTGTAATAACGTATAACGTCACATAGTAATACGTCATAACATATAGCGCTATATTGTATTACGTCATAACGTATAACGTCATATAGAATTACTGTTTAACGTATGCCGTCACATAGTTATACGTCACAACGTTTGGCGCTATATTGTATTGAGTCATAACGTATAACGTCATATAGTATTGCATCATGACGTACAACGTTGTATGTTATTGTGTAATAACGTATAACGTCACACACTAATACGTCATAACGTGTAGCGCTATATTGTATTACGTCATAACGTATAACGTCATATAGTATTGCGTCATGACGTATAACGTTATATGGTATTGCGTAATAACGTATAACGTCATAAAATATTGCGTCAGAACGGATGACGTCATAAAGAATTACATCATGACGTGTAACGTTATATGGTACTACGTAATAACGTATAACGTCATATAGAATTACGGTACAACGTACAACGTCATATAGTATTATGCCATGACGTATAACGTCATATAATATTACGTCATAACGTATAACATCATATCGTATTGTGTCATGTCGTACAACGTTATATGTTATTGTGTAATAACGTATAACGTCACCAAGTAATACGTCATAACGTATACCCTATATTGTATTGCGTCATCACGTATAAGGTCACATAGTATTGCGTCATTCCGAATGACGTCATATAATATTGCGTCATAACATATAACGTCACATAGTAATACGCCATAACGTATAACGGCATATAGAATTACGTCATAACGTACAACGTCACATAGTAATACGTCATAACGTATAACGTCATATACAATTACGTCATAACGTATAACTTCACATAGCAATATGTCATAACGTATAATGTCATGTATTATGAAGGTATAACGTATAACGTCATATAGTAATACGTCATGACGTATAACGTTATAGTGTGTGACGTCATAACGTAGAACGTCATATAGTAGTGCGTCATAACGTACAACGACACATAGTAATACGTCATAACGTATAATGTCATGTAGTATTAATTTATAACGTATAACGTCACATAGTAATACGTCATAACGTCTAGCGCTATATTCTATTGCGCCATAACGTATAACGTCACATAGTACTACGCCACAACGGATGACGTCATATAGAATTACGTCATGACTTATAACGTCATATAGAATCACGTCATAACGCACAACGTCACATGGTAATACGTCATAACGTATAATGTCATGTAGTATTACGTCATAACGTATAACGTCTTATAGTATTGCGTCATGACGTACTACGATATGTGTTATTGTGTAATAACGTATAACGTCAGAAAGTAATACGTCATAACGTATAGCGCTATATTGTATTGCGTCATAACGTATAACGTCACATAGTGTTACGTCATATCGTATAACGTCACATATCATTACTTCGTAACGGATGACGTCATATAGAATTACGTCATGACGTATAAAGTCATATAGAATTACGTCATAACGGATGACGTCATATAGAATTGCGTCATGACGTATAACGTCATACGGAATTACGTCATAACGCACAATTTCACATAGTAATACGTCATAACGTATAATGTCATGTAGTATTAAGAGATAACATATAACGTCACATAGTAATACGGCATGACATATAACGTTATACAGTGTGACGTCATAACGTATAACGTCATATAGAATTACGGTACAACGTATAACGTCACATAGTATTACTTCGTAACGGATGACGTCATATAGAATTACGTCATAACGTATCACGTCGTATAGAATTACGGTACAACGTATAACGTCATATAGTATTGCCCCATGACGGATAACGTTATAAAGTACAACGTCATAACGTATAACGTCACATAGTAATACGTTAAAACGTATAGCGCTATATTGTAATGCGTCATAACGTATAACGTCACATAGTATTACTTCGTAACGTATAACGGCATATATTATTGCGTCATGATGTCCAACGTTATATGTTATTGTGTAATAACGAATAACGTCACATAGTACTACGCCATAACAGATGTCGTCATATAGAATTACGTCAAGAAGTATAACGTCATACAGAATTACGTCATAGCGCACAACGTCACACAGTAATACGTCATAACGTATAATGTCATGTAGTATTAAGGTATAACGTATAACGTCACACAGTAATACGTCATGACGTATAACGTTATATTGTGTGACATCATAACGTATAACGTCATATAGAATTACGGTACAACGTATGACGTCATATAATATTACGTCATAACGTACATCGTCACATAGTAATACGTCATAACGTACAATGTAATGTAGTATTAATTTATAACGTATAACGTCACATAGTAATACGCCATAACAGATGACGTCATATAGAATTACGTCATGAAGTATAACGTCATGCAGAATTACGTCATAGCGCACAACGTCACACAGTAATACGTCATAACGTACAATGTAATGTAGTACTAATTTATAACGCATAACGACACATAGTACTACGCCACAATGGATGTCGTCATATAGAATTACGTCATGAAGTATAACATCATATAGAATTACGTCATAACGTACATCGTAACATAGTAATACGTCATAACGTATATGTCATGTAGGATTAAGGTATAACTTATAGCGTCACATAGTAATACGTCATGACGCATAACGTTCTATTGTGTGACGTCATAACGTATAACGTCATATAGTATTGCGTCATAACGTATAGCGTCACATAGTATTACGCCACAACGGATGACGTCATATAATATTCCGTCATAAGGTATAGCGTCACATAGTACTACCCCGCTACGGATGACGTCATTTAGAATTACGTCAATACGTATAACGTCATATAGAATTACGTCATATCGTACGACGTCATATAGTATTGCGCTATAACGTATAACGACATATAGTATTGCGCCATGACGTATAACGTCATATAGTATTACGTCATAACGTATAACGTCATATAGTATTCGTCATGACGTACAACGTTATATGTTATTGTGTAATAACGTATAACGTCACAAAGTAATACGTCATAACGTATAGCGCCATATTGTATTGCGTCATAACGTATAACGTCACATAGTGTTACGTCATATCGTAAAACGTCACATAGTATTACTTCGTAACGGATGAAGTCATATGGAATTACGTCATGACGTATAAAGTCATATAGAATTACGTCATAACGTATAACGTTATATAGTATTGCGTCATTCCGAATGACGTCATATAATATTGCGTCATAACGTATAACGTCACATACTAATACGCCATAACGTATAACGGCATATAGTATTGCGTCATTCCGAATGACGTCATATAATATTGCGTCATAACGTATAACGTCACATAGTAATACGCCATAATGTATAACGTCATATGGAATTACGGTTTAACGTATACCGTCACATAGTTATACGTCTTAAAATATAACGCTATATTGTATTACGTCATAACGTATAACGTCATATAGTATTGCGTCATGACGTACAAGGTTATATGTTATAGTGTAATAACGTATAACGTCACATAGTAATACATCATAACGTATAGCGCTATATAGTATAGCGTCATATCGCATAACGTCACACAGTACTACGTCATAACGGATGACGTCATATAGTATTGCGTCATAACGTATAACGTCACATAGTACTACGCCACAACGGATGACGTCATATAGAATTACGTCATGACGTATAACGTCATACACAATTACGTCATAACGCACAACGTCACATAGTAATACGTCATAACGTATAATGTCATGCAGTATTAAGATATAACGTATAACGTCACATAGTAATACGTCATGACGTATAACGTTTCGGAGTATTACGTCATAACTTATAACGTCACATAGTTATACGTCATAACGTATAATGTCATGTAGTATTAAGGTATAACGTATATCGTCACACAGTTTCACGTCATGACGTATAACGTTATATTGTGTGACGTCATAACGTATAACGTCATATCGATTTATGGTACAACGTATAACGTTATATTGTGTGACGTCATAACGTATAACGTCATATAGAATTACGTCATAACGTATAACGGCTTACAGTATTGCGTCATTCCGATTGACGTCATATAATATTGCGTCATAACGTATAACGTCACATAATAATACGCCATAACGTATAACGTCATATGGAATTACGGTTTAACGTATACCATCACATAGTTATACGTCTTAACATATAGCGCTATATAGTATAGCGTCATAACGTATTACGTCACATAGTATTGCGTCATAACGTATAACGTCACATAGTACTACGCCACAACGGATGACGTCATATAGAATTACGTCATGACGTATAACGTCATACACAATTACGTCATAACGCACAACGTCACTGAGTTATACGTCATAACGTATAATGTCATGTAGTATTAAGGTATAACGTATAACGTCACACAGTAATACGTCATGACGTACAACGTTATATTGCGTGACGTCATAACGTATAACGTCATACAGTATTGCGTCATAACGTATAGCGTCACATAGTACGACGCCACAACGGATGACGTCATATAGAATTACGTCATGACGTATAACGTCGTACAGAATTACGTCATAACGTACAACGTCACATAGTAATACGTCATAACGTATAATGTCATGTAGTATTAAGGTATAACGTATATCGTCACACAGTTTCACGTCATGACGTATAACGTTAAATTGTGTGACGTCATAACGTATAACGTCATATAGAAGGACGGTAACAGGTATAACGTCATATAGTATTGCGCCATGACGTATAACGTTATATTGAGTGACGTCATAACGTATAACGTCATATATTATTGCGTCATTCCGAATGACGTCATATAATATTGCGTCATAAGGTATAACGTCACATAGTAATACGTCATTACGTATAACGTCATGTAGTATTAAGGTATAACATATAACGTCACATAGTAATACGTCATAACGGATGACGTCATATAGTGTTGCGTCATAACGTATAGCGTCACATAGTACTACGCCACAACGGATGACGGCATATAGAATTACGTCATCACGTATAAAGTTATATAGAATTACGTCATAACGTATAGCACTATATTGTATAGCGTCATAACGTATAACGTCACACAGTAATACGTCATGATGTATAACGTTATATTGTGTGACGTCATAACGTATAACGTCATATCGATTTATGGTACAACGTATAACGTTATATTGTGTGACGTCATAACGTATAACGTCACATATTAATACGCCATAACGTATAACGTCATATGGAATTACGGTTTAACGTATACCATCACATAGTTATACGTCTTAACATATAGCGCTATATTATGTTGCGCCATAACGTATAACGTCACATAGTAATACGTCATAACGTATAATGTCATGTAGTATTAAGGTATAGCGTATATCGTCACACAGTTTCACGTCATGACGTATAACGTTAAATTGTGTGACGTCATAACGTATAACGTCATATCGAATTACGGTACAACGTATAACGTTATATTGTGTGACGTCATAACGTATAACGTCATATAGAATTACGGTACAACGTATAACGTCATATAGTATTGCGCCATGGCGTATAACGTCATATAGTATTTCGTCATAACGTATAACGGCTTATAGTAATGCGTCATTCCGGATGACGTCATATAGAAATACGTCATGACGTATAACGTTCTTTAGTATTGCGCCATGACGTATAGCGTCACATAGTACTACGCCACAACGGATGACGTCATATAGTATTACGTCATAACGCACGTCACATAGTAATACGTCATATCTTATAATGTCATGTAGTATTAAGGTAGAACGTATAACGTCACACAGCAATACGTCTTGACGCATAACGTTATATTGTGTGACGTAGTAACGTATAACGTCATATAGAATTACGGTACAACTTATAACGTCATATAGTGTTGCGCCATGCCGTATAACGTCATAGTATTACGTCATAACGTATAACGTCATATAGTATTTCGTCATGACGTACAACGTTATATGTTATTGCGTAATAACGTATAACGTCATAAAATATTGCGTCAGAACGGTTGACATCATAAAGAATTACGTCATGACGTATAACGTCGTATAGTATTACGGTAGAACGTATAACGTCATATAGTATTGCGCCATGACGTATAACGTTATAAAGTATATCGTCATAACGTATAACGTCATATAGTATTACGTCATAACGTATATCGTCATATAGTATATCGACATGACGATTAACGTTATATGGTATTGCGTAATAACGTATAACGACACATAGTACTACTAGACAACGGATGACATCATATAGAATTACGTCATTACGTATAACGTTATATAGAATTACGTCATAACGTATAGCACTATATTGTATAGCGTCATAACGTATAACGTCACATAGTACTAAGTCATAACGGATGACGTCATATAGTATTGCGTCATAACGTATAACGTCATATATAATTATCTTATAACGTATAACATCACATAGTAATACGTCATAACGTAGAATGTCATGTAGTATTGCGTCATGACGTATAACGTGATATAGAGTAACGTCATAACGTATAACGTTATATAGAAGAACGTCATAACGTACAACGTCACATAGTTCTACGTCAGAACGGATGACGTCATATAGAATTACGCCATGACGTATAACGTCACATAGTAATACGTCATAACGTATAGCGCTATATTGTATTGCGTCATAACGCATAACGTCACATAGTATTGCGTCATTCCGAATGACGTCATATAATATTGCGTCATAACGTATAACGTCACATAGTAATACGCCATAACGTATAATGGCCTATAGTATTGCGTCATTCCGAATGACGTCATATAATATTGCGCCATGACGTATAACGTCATATAGTATTACGTCATAACGTTTAACGTCATATAGTATTGTGTCATGACGTTCAACGTTATATGTTATTGTGTAATAACGTATAACGTCAGAAAGTAATTCGTCATAACGTATAGCGCTATATTGTATTGCGCCATAACGTATAACGTCACATAGTATTACGTCATAACGTATGACGTCATATAGTATTGCGTCATAACGTATAACGTCACATAGAACTAAGCCACTACGAATGACGTCATATAGGATAACGTCATGACGTATAACGTCATATAGAATTACGTCATAAAGCACAACGTCACATAGTAATACGTCATAACGTATAATGTCATGTAGTATTAAGGTATAACGTATAACGTCACACAGTAATACGTCTTGATGTACAACGTTATATTGTGTGATGTCGTAACGTATAACGTCATATAGTATTACGTCATGACGTACAACGTTTCGGAGCATTACGTCATAACTTATAACGTCACATAGTTATACGTCATAACGTATAATGTCATGTAGTATTATGGTATAACGTATAACGTCACACAGTAATACGTCTTGATGTACAACGTTAAATTGTGTGACGTCATAACGTATAACGTCATATCGAATTACGGTACAACGTATAACGTTATATTGTGTGACGTCATAACGTATAACGTCATATAGAATTACGGTACAACGTATAACGTCATATAGTATTGCGCCATGGCGTATAACGTCATATAGTATTACGTCATAACGTATAACGGCTTATAGTATTGCGTCATTCCGGTTGACGTCATATAATATTGCGTCATAACGTATAACGTCACACATTAATACGCCAGAACGTATAACGTCATATGGAATTACGGTTTAACGTATACCATCACATAGTTATACGTCTTAACATATAGCGCTATATAGTATAGCGTCATAACGTATAACGTCACATAGTACTACGTCATAACTGATGACGTCATATAGTATTGCGTCATAACGTATAACGTCATATAGTATTGCGTCATGACGAACAACGTTATATTTCAATGTGTAATAACGTATAACGTCACATAGTAATACACCATAACGTATAACGTCATATAGTATTGCGTCATTCCGAATGACGTCATATAATATTGCGCCATGACGTATAACGTCATATAGTATTACGTCATAACGTATAACGTCATATAGTATTGTGTCATGGCGTTCAACGTTATATGGTATTGTGTAATAACGTATAACGTCACGTAGTAATACGTCATAACGTATCGCGCTATATGGTATAGCGTCACAACGTATAACGTCACATAGTACTTCGTCATAACGGATGACGTCATATAGAATTACGTCATGACGTATAACGTCATACAGAATTACGTCATAACGTACAACGTCACATAGTAATACGTCATAACGTATAATGTCATGTAGTATTAAGGTATAACGTATAACGTCACATAGTAATACGTCATGACGTATAACGTTATATTGTGTGACGTCATAAAGTATAACGTCACATAGTAATACGTCATAACGTATAGCGCTATATTGTATAGCGTCATAACGTATAGCGTCACATTGTCACATAGAATTACGTCATGACGTATAACGTCCTACAGAATTACGTCATAACGCACAACGTCACAGAGTAATACGCCATAACGTACAATATCATGTAGTACTAAGGTATAACGTATAACGTTACATAGTATTACGTCATAACATATAGCGCTATATGGTATTGCTTCATAACGTATAACGTCACATAGTAATACGTCATATCGTATAGCGCTATATTGTATTACGTCATGACGTATGACGTCATATAGTATTGCGTCCTGACGTACAACGTTGTGTGTTATTGTGAAATAACGTATTACGTCACATAGTAATACGTCATAACGTATAGCGCTATATAGTATGGCGTCATAACGTATAACGTCACATAGTACTACGTCATAACGGATGACGTCATATAGTATTGCGTCATAACGTATAACGTCATATAGTATTGCGTCATGACGAACAACGTTATATTTCAATGTGTAATAACGTATAACGTCACATAGTAATACACCATAACGTATAACGTCATATAGTATTGCGTCATTCCGAATGACGTCATATAATATTGCGCCATGACGTATAACGTCATATAGTATTACGTCATAACGTATAACGTCATATAGTATTGTGTCATGGCGTTCAACGTTATATGTTATTGTGCAATAACTTATAACGTCACGTAGTAATACGTCATAACGTATCGCGCTATATGGTATAGCGTCACAACGTATAACGTCACATAGTACTTCGTCATAACGGATGACGTCTTATAGAATTACGTCATGACGTATAACGTCATACAGAATTACGTCATAACTTACAACGTCACATAGTAATACGTCATAACGTATAATGTCATGTAGTATTAAGGTATAACGTATAACGTCACATAGTAATACGTCATGACGTATAACGTTATATTGTGTGACGTCATAACGTATAACGTCATATAGTATTGCGTCATGACGTACAACGTTTCAGAGTATTACGTCATAACGTATAGCGTCATATATAATTATCTCATAACGTATAACATCACATACTAATACGTCATAACGTAGAATGTCATGTAGTATCGCGTCATGACGTATAACGTGATATAGAATTACGTCATGACGTATAACGTCATATAGAATTATGTCATGACGTACAACGTCATTCAGAATTACGTCATAAAGTACAACGTAACATAGTAATACGTCATAACGTATAATGTCATGTAGTATTAATTTATAACGTATAAAGTCACATAGTACTACGTCATAACGTATGACGTCATAAAGTATTGCGTCATGACGTATAGCGTCGCATAGTACTACGCCACAACGGATGACGTCATATAGCATTACGTCATGTCGTATAGCGTCATATAGAATTACGTCATAACGTACATCGTAACATTGTAATACGTCATAACGTATAATGTCATGTAGGATTAAGGTATAACGTATAACGTCACATAGTAATACGTCATGACGCATAACGTTATATTGTGTGACGTCATAACGTATAACGTCATATAGTATTGCGTCATAACGTATAGCGTCACATAGTACTACGCCACAACGGATGACGTCATATAGAATTGCGTCATGACGTATAACGTTATACAGAATTACGTCATAACGTACAACGTCACATAGTAATACGCCACAATGGATGACGTCATATAGAATTACGTCATGACGTACAACGTCACATAGTAATACGCCATAACGTATAACGTCATATAGTATTGCGTCATAACGTATAACGTCATATAGTATTGCGTCATGACGAACAACGTTATATTTCAATGTGTAATAACGTATAACGTCACATAGTAATACACCATAACGTATAACGTCATATAGTATTGCGTCATTCCGAATGACGTCATATAATATTGCGCCATGACGTATAACGTCATATAGTATTACGTCATAACGTATAACGTCATATAGTATTGTGTCATGGCGTTCAACGTTATATGTTATAGTGTAATAACGTATAACGTCACGTAGTAATACGTCATAACGTATCGCGCTATATGGTATAGCGTCACAACGTATAACGTCACATAGTACTTCGTCATAACGGATGACGTAATATAGAATTACGTCATGACGTATAACGTCACACATTAATACGCCATAACGTACAACGTCACATAGTAATACGTCATAACGTATAATGTCATGTAGTATTAAGGTATAACGTATAACGTCACATAGTAATACGTCATGACGTATAACGTTATATTGTGTGACGTCATAACGTATAACGTCACATAGTAATACGTCATAACGTATAGCGCTATATTGTATAGCGTCATAACGTATAGCGTCACATAGTAATACGTCATATCGTATAGCGCTATATTGTATTACGTCATGACGTATGACGTCATATAGTATTGCGTCCTGACGTACAACGTTATGTGTTATTGTGAAATAACGTATTACGTCACATAGTAATACGTCATAACGTATAGCGCTATATAGTATGGCGTCATAACGTATAACGTCACACAGTACTACGTCATAACGGATGACGTCATATAGTATTGCGTCATAACGTATAACGTCACATCGTATTACGTCATAACGTATAGCGCTATATTGTATAGCGTCATAACGTATAACGTCACATAGTACTACGTCATAACGGATGACGTCATATAGTATTGCGTCATAACGTATAGCGACACATAGTACTACGCCACAACGGATGACGGCATATAGAATTACGTCATGACGTATAACGTTATATAGAATTACGTCATAACGTATAGCACTATATTGTATAGCGTCATAACGTATAACGTCACATAGTACGACGTCATAAAGGATGACGTCATATAGTATTGCGTCATAACGTATAACGTCACATAGTATTACTTCGTAACGGATGATATCATATAGTATTACGTCATGACGTATAACGTCACATAGAACTAAGCCACAACGAATGACGTCATATAGAATATCGTCATAACGTATAACGTCACATAGTAATACGTCATAACGTAGAATGTCATATAGAATTACGTCATGACGTATAACGTTATATAGAGTTACGTCATAACGTACAACGTAACATAGTAATACGTCATAACGTATAATGTCATGTAGTATTAAGGTACAACGTATAACGTCATATAGTAATACGTCATAACGTACAGCGCTATATTGTATTACGTCATGACGTATAACGTTATATGGTATTGCGTAATAACGTATAACGACATATAGTATTACGTCATAACTTATAACGTCACATAGTACTACGTCATAACGGATGACGTCATATAGAAATACGTCATGACGTATAACGTTATTTAGTATTGCGCCATGACGTACAACGTTATATGTTATTGTGTAATAACCTATAACGTCCCATAGTAATACGTCATAACGTATAGCGCTATATTGTATAGCGTCATAACGTATGACGTCACATAGTACTACGTCATAACGCATAATTTCATGTAGTATTAAGGTGTAACGTATAACGTCACATAGTACTACGCCACAACGGATGAAGTCATATAGTAGTACGTCATAACGCACGTCACATAGTAATACGTCATATCTTATAATGTCATGTAGTATTATGGTAGAACGTATAACGTCACACAGTAATACGTCTTGACGCATAACGTTATATTGTGTGACGTCATAACGTATAACGTCATATAGAATTACGGTACAACGTATAACGTCATATAGTATTGCGCCATGCCGTATAACGTTATATGTTATTGTGTAATAACGTATAACGTCACAAAGTAATTCGTCATAACGTATAGCGCTATATTGTATTGCGTCATAACGTATAACGTCACATAGTATTGCGTCATAACGGATGACGTCATATAGAATTACGCCATGACGTACAACGTCATTCAGAATTACGTCATAACGTACAACGTAACATAGTAATACGTCATAGCGTACAGCGCTATATTGTATAGCGTTATAACGTATAACGTCAGCTAGTACTACGCCACAACGGATGACGTCATATAGACTTACGTCATGACGTATAACGTCATATAGAATTACGTCATAACGTACAACGTCACATAGTAATACGTCATAACGTATAACGTCATATAGTATTGCCTCAGTCCGAATGACGTCATATAATATTGCGTCATAACGTATAACGTCACATAGTAATACGTAACAACGCATAATTTCATGTAGTATTAAGGTATAACGTATAACGTCACATAGTACTACGCCACAACGGATGACGTCATTTAGTATTACGTCATAACGCACGTCACATAGTAATACGCCATATCTTATAATGTCATGTAGTATTATGGTAGAACGTATAACGTCATATAGTATTGCGCCATGTCGTATAACGTCATAGTATTACGTCATAACGTTTAACGTCATATAGTATTGCGTCATGACGTACAACGTTATATGTTATTGTGTAATAACGTATAACGTCACAAAGTAATTCGTCATAACGTACAGCGCTATATTGTATAGCGTTATAACGTATAACGTCAGCTAGTACTACGCCACAACGGATGACGTCATATAGACTTACGTCATGTCGTACAACGTCATAACGTACAACGGAACATAGTAATACGTCATAACGTATAATGTCATGTAGGATTAAGGTATAACTTATAGCGTCACATTGTAATACGTCATGACGCATAACGTTATATTGTGTGACATCATAACGTATGACGTCATATAGTATTGCGTCATAACGTATAGCGTCTCATAGTACTACGCCACAACGGATGACGTCATATAGCATTACGTCATGATGTATAACGTCATACAGAATTACGTCATGACGTACAACGTCACATAGTAATACGCCACAACGGATGGCGTCATATAGAATTACGTCATGACGTATAACGTTATATGGTATTGCGTAATAACGTATAACGACATATAGTATTACGTCATAACGTATAACGTCACATAGTACTACGCCACAACGGATGACGTCATATAGAATTACGTCATGTCGTACAACGTCATACAGAATTACGTCATAACGTACAACGGCACATAGTAATACGCCACAACGGATGACGTCATATAAAATTACGTCATGTCGTACAACGTCATACAGAATTCCGTCATAACTTATGACGTCATATAGTATTGAGTCATAACGTATAGCGTCTCATAGTACTACGCCACAACGGATGACGTCATATAGTATTACGTCATAACGCACGTCACATAGTAATACCTCATATCGTATAATGTCATGTAGTATTAAGGTAGAACGTATAACTTCACACAGTAATACGTCTTGACGCATAACGTTATATTGTGTGACGTCATAACGTATAACGTCATATAGAATTACGGTACAACGTATAACGTCATATAGTATTGCGCCATGCCGTATAACGTCATAGTAATACGTCATAACGTTTAACGTCATATAGTATTGCGTCATGACGTACAACAATATATGTTATTGTGTAATAACGTATAACGTCACAAAGTAATTCGTCATAACGTATAGCGCTATATTGTATAGCGTCATAACGTATAACGTCACATAGTATTGCGTCATAACGGATGACGTCATATAGAATTACGTCATGACGTACAACGTCATTCAGAATTACGTCATAACGTACAACGTAACATAGTAATACGTCATAACGTATAATGTCATGTAGTATTAAGGTATAATGTATAACGTCACATAGTAATACGTCATAGCGTACAGCGCTATATTGTATAGCGTTATAACGTATAACGTCAGCTAGTACTACGCCACAACGGATGACGTCATATAGACTTACGTCATGACGTATAACGTCATACAGAATTACGTCATAACGTACAACGTCACATAGTAATACGTCATAACGTATAATGTCATGTAGTATTAATTTATAACGTATAAAGTCACATAGTACTACGTCATAAAGTATGACGTCATAAAGTATTGCGTCATGACGTATAGCGTCACATAGTACTACGCCACAACTGATGACGTCATATAGAATTACGTCATGACGTGTAACGTCATACAGAATTACGTCATAACGTACAACGTCACATAGTAATACGTCACAACGTATAAGGTCATATAGAATATCGGCTTAACGTATACCGTCACATAGTTATACGTCATAACGTATAGCGCTATATTGTATTACGTCATAACGTATAACGTCACATAGTATTGCGTCATAACGGATGACGTCATATAGAATTATGTCATGACGTACAACGTCATTCAGAATTACGTCATAACGTACAACGTAACACAGTAATACGTCATAACGTATAATGTCATGTAGTATTAAGGTATAACGTATAACGTCACATATTAATACGTCATAACGTACAGCGCTATATTGTATAGCGTTATAACGTATAACCTCAGCTAGTACTACGCCACAACGGATGACGTCATATAGAATTATGTCATGACGTACAACGTCATTCAGAATTACGTCATAACGTACAACGTAACATAGTAATACGTCATAACGTATAATGTCATGTAGTATTAAGGTATAACGTATAACGTCACATAGTAATACGTCATAACGTACAGCGCTATATTGTATAGCGTTATAACGTATAACGTCAGGTAGTACTACGCCACAACGGATGACGTCATATAGACTTACGTCATGACGTATAACGTCATATAGAATTACGTCATGACGTATAACATTATAAAGTATAATGTTATAACGTATAACGTCATATAGTATTGCGTCATTACGACTGACGTCATATAATATTGCGTCATAACGTATAACCTCACATAGTAATACGTTATAACGTATAGCGCTATATTGTATTACGCCATGACGTATAACGTCATATTGAATTATTTCATAACGTATAACGTCATATAGTATTACGTCATAACGTATAACGTCATATAGTATTGCGCCATGACGTATAACATTATAAAGTATAACGTTATAACGTATAACGTCATATAGTATTGCGTCATTACAACCTCACATGGTAATACGTTATAACGTATAGCGCTATATTGTATTACGCCATGACGTATAACGTCATATTGAATTATTTCATAACGTATAACGTCATATAGTATTGCGCCATGACGTATAACATTATAAAGTATAATGTTATAACGTATAACGTCATATAGACTTACGTCATAACGTATGACGTCATATAGTATTGCGTCATAACGTATAGCGTCACATAGTAATACGTCATGACGTATAACGTCATATAGAGTTACGTCATAACGTACAACGTCATATAGTATTGCGCCATGACGTATAACGTTATAAAGTATAACGCCATAACGGATGACGTCATATAGTATTGCGTCATAACGTATAACGTTATAAAGTATAGCGTCATAATGTTATATTGTGTGAAGCCATAATGTATAACGTCATATAGTATTCCGTCATAACGTATAACGTCATATAGTATTGCGTCATGACGTATAACGTTATATGGTATTGCGTAATAACGTATAACGTCACATAGTGATCCGCCATGACGTATAACGTCATATAGTTATACATCATAACGTATAGCGCTATATTGTATTGCGTCATAACGTACAACGTCACATAGTAATACGTCATAGCGTACAATGTCACATAGTACTACGTCAGAACAGATGACGTCATATAGAATTACGTCATTACGTATGACGTTGTGTAGAATTAGGTCATAACGTACAACGTCACATAGTAAGACGTCATATCGCATAACGTCATATAGAGTTACGGTTTAACGTATACCGTCACATAGTAATACGTCATAACGTATAGCGCTATATTGTATAGCGTCGTAACGTATAACGTCACATAGTTCTACGTCATAACGGATGACGTCATATAGAATTACGTCAAGACGTATAGCGTCACATAGTAATACGTCATAACGTATAACGTCATATAGTATTGCGTCATGACGTATAACGTTATATGGTATTGCGTAATAACGTATAACGTCATATAATATGGCGTCATAACGTATAACGTCACATAGTCATACGTCATAACGTACAACCGCACATGGTAATACGTCATAACGTACAATGTCATGTAGTATTAAGGTCTGACGTATATCGGCACATAGTAATACGTCATAACGGATGACATCATATAGTATTCCGTCATGACGTATAACGTTATATGGTATTGCGTAATAACATATAACGTCGTATAGTAATCCGCCATGATGTATAACGTTATAATGTATAACGTCATATCGCATAACGTCATATAGTTACGGTTTAACGTATACTGTCAAATAGTAATACGTCATAACGTATAGCGCTATATTGTATTGCGCCATAACGTATAATGTCACATAGCATTACGTCATAACGTATAACATCACATAGTACTACGTCAGAACGGATGACGTCATATAGAATTACGCCATGACGTATAACGTCATATAGAATTACGTCATAACGGGTAACGTCATATAGTATTGCGCCATGACGTATAACTTTATAACGTATAACGTCATAGCGCATAACGTCATATAGATTTGCGGTTTTACGTATACCGTCACATAGTATTCCGTCATAACGTATAACGTCACATAGTTCTACGTCATAACGTATAACGTCATATCGTATTGCGCCATGTCGTATAACGTTATAAACTATAACGTCATAACGTATAACGTCACATACTAATACGTCGTAACGTATAGCGCTATATTGTATTGCGTCATAACGTATAACGTCATATAGTAATGCTCCATGACGTATGACGTTACAAAGTGTAACGTCATAACGTATAACGTCACATAGTATTACTTCGTAACGGATGACGTCATATAGAATTACGTCATGACGTATAACGTCATATAGAATTACGTCATAACGTATAGCGCTTTATTGTATTGCGTCATAACGTATATCGTCACATAGTGTTGCGTCATATCGTATAACGTCACATAGTATTACTTCGTAACGGATGACGTCATATCGAATTACGTCATGACGTATAAAGTCATATAGAAATACGTCATATCGTATAACGTCATATAGTATTGCGTCATGACGTATAACGTTATGTGGTATTACGTAATAACGTATAACGTCATACGATATTGCGTCAGAACGGATGACGTCATAAAGAATTACGTCATGACGTACAACGTTTCAGAGTATTACGTCATAACGTATATCGTCATAAATAATTACGTCATAACGTATAACTTCACATAGTAATACGTCATAACGTAGAATGTCATGTAGTATTGCGTCATGACGCATAACGTCATATAGAATAACGTCATAACGTATAACGTCACATAGTAATACGTCATAACGTATAACGTCATATACAATTACGGTTTAACGTATGCCGTCACATAGTTATACGTCATAACGTATGGAGCTATATTTTATTGAGTCATAACGTATAACGTCACATAGTATTACGTCATAACGAATAGCGCTATATTGTATTGCACAATAACGTATAACGCCACATAGTATTACGTGATAACGTATGACGTCACATAGTACAAAGCCACAACGGATGACGTCATACAGAATTACGTCATGACGTACAACGTCATACTAAATTACGTCATAACGTACAACGTCATATAGTATTGCGTCATGACGTAGAATGTCATGTAGTATTGCGTCATGACGTATAACGTCATATAGAATAACGTCATAACGTATAACGTCACATAGTAATACGTCATAACGTATAACGTCATATAGAATTTCGGTTTAACGTATAACGTCATATAGAATTACGTCATAACGTATAACGTTATATAGTATTGCGTCATTCCGAATGACGTCATATAATATTGCGTCATAACGTATAACGTCACATAGTAATACGCCATAACGTATAACGTCATATAGTATTGCGTCATTCCGTATGACGTCATATAGTATTGCGTCATAACGTATAACGTCACATAGTAATACGTCATTACGTATACTGTCATGTAGTATTAATTTCTAACTTATAACGTCACATAGTAATACCTCATAACTTATAGCGCTATATTGTATTGCGCCATAACGTATAACGTCACATAGTATTACGTCATAACGTATGACGTCATATAGTATTGCGTCATAGCGTATAACGTCACATAGTACTACGCCACAAAGGATGACGTCATATAGAATTCCGTCATGACGTACCACGTCATACAGAATTGCGTCATAACGTACAACGTTTCAGAGTATTACGTCATAACGTATAACGTTATATATAATTACGCCATAACGTATAACTTCACATAGTAATACGTCATAACGCAGAATGTCATGTAGTATTGCGTCATAACGTACAACGTCACATAGTAATACGTCATAACGTATAACGAAATACAGAATTACTGTTTAACGTATACCGTCACATAGATATACGTCATATCGTATAGCGGTATATTGTATTACGTCATAACGTATAACGTCATATAGTATTGCGTCATGACGTACAACGTTATATGTTATTGCGTAATAACGTATAACGTCACAAAGTAATACGTCATGACGTATAACGTTATATGTTAGTGTGTAATAACGTACAACGTCACATAGTAATACGTCATAACGTATAGCGCTATATTGTATTGCGGCATAACGTATAACGTCACGTAGTATTACGTCATAACGTATGAGGTCATATAGTATTGCGTCATAACGTATAGCGTCACATAGTAATACGTCATCACGTTTGACGTCATATAGTATTGCGTCATAACGTACTACGTCACATAGTAATACATCATAACGTGTAACGTCATACAGAATTAAGGTTTAACGTATACCGTCACATAGTTATACGTCATAACGTATAACGTTATGTGGTATTGCGTAATAACGTATAACGTCATACGATATTGCGTCAGAACGGATGACGTCATAAAGAATTACGTCATGACGTACAACGTTTCAGAGTATTACGTCATAACGTATAACGTCATATATAATTACGGTACAACGTACAACGTCATATAGAATTACGTCATGACGTATAAAGTCATATAGAATTACGTCATAACGTATAACGTCATATAGTATTGCGTCATGACGTATAACGTTATGTGGTATTGCGTAATAACGTATAACGTCATATATAATTACGGTACAACGTACAACGTCATATAGAATTACGTCATGACGTATAAAGTCATATAGAATTACGCCATAACGTATAACTTCACATAGTAATACGTCATAACGCAGAATGTCATGTAGTATTGCGTCATAACGTACAACGTCACATATTAATACGTCATAACGTATAACGTCATACAGCATTACGTTTTAACGTATACCGTCACATAGATATACGTCATATCGTATAGCGGTATATTGTATTACGTCATAACGTATAACGTCATATAGTATTGCGTCATGACGTACAACGTTATATGTTATTGTGTAATAACGTATAACGTCACAAAGTAATACGTCATGACGTATAACGTTATATGTTAGTGTGTAATAACGTACAACGTCACATAGTAATACGTCATAACGTATAGCGCTATATTGTATTGCGGCACAACGTATAACGTCACGTAGTATTACGTCATAACGTATGAGGTCATATAGTATTGCGTCATAACGTATAGCTTCACATAGTAATACGTCATCACGTTTGACGTCATATAGTATTGCGTCATAACGTACTGCGTCACATAGTAATACGTCATAACGTATAACGTCACACAGAATTACGGTTTAACGTATACCGTCACATAGTTATACGTCATAACGTATAGCGCTATATTGTGTGACATCATAATGTATAACGTCATATAGAATTACGGTACAACGTATAACGTCATATAGTATTGTCTCATGACGTATAACGTCATATAGAATTACGTCCTAACGTATAACGTCATATAGTATTGCGTCATGACGTACAACGTTATATGTTATTGTGTAATAGAGTATGACGTCACATAGTAATACGTCATAACGTATAGCGATATATTGTATAGCGTCATAATGTATAACGTCACATAGTGTTACGTCATAACGTATAACGTCAGATAGTATTACTTCGTAATGGATCACGTCATATAGAATTACGTCATGACGTATAAAGTCATATAGAATTACGTCATAACGTATAACGTCATATAGTATTGCGTGATGACGTAGAATGTCATGTAGTATTGCGTCATGACGTATAACGTCATATAGAATAACGTCAAAACGTATAACGTCACATAGTAATACGTCATAACGTATAACGTCATATAGAATTACGGTTTAACGTATAACGTCATATAGTATTGCGTCATGACGTATAACGTTATGTGGTATTGCGTAATAACGTATAACGTCATATGATATTGCGTCAGAACGGATGACGTCATAAAGAATTACGTCATGACGTACAACGTTTCAGAGTATTACGTCATAACGTATAACGTCATATATAATTACGGTACAACGTACAACGTCATATAGAATTACGTCATGACGTATAAAGTCATATAGAATTACGTCATAACGTATAACGTCATATAGTATTACGTCATGACGTACAACGTTTCAGAGTATTACGTCATAACGTATAACGTCATATATAATTACGGTACAACGTACAACGTCATATAGAATTACGTCATGACGTATAAAGTCATATAGAATTACGTCATAACGGATGACGTCATAAAGAATTACGTCATGACGTACAACGTTTCAGAGTATTACGTCATAACGTATAACGTCATAAATAATTACGTCATAACGTATAACTTCACATAGTAATACGTCAGAACGTAGAATGTCATGTAGTATTGCGTCATGACGTATAACGTCATATAGAATAACGTCATAACGTATAACGTCATATAGAATTACGGTTTAACGTATACCGTTACATAGTTATACGCCATAACGTATAGCTCTATAATGTATTACGTCGTATCGTATAACGTCATATAGTATTGCGTCATGACGTACAACGTCATATGTTATTGTGTAATAACGTATGACGTCACATAGTAATACGTCATAACGTATAGCGATATATTGTATAGCGTCATAACGTATGTCGTCACATAGGACTACGTCATAACGTATAATGTCATGTAGTAATAAGGTATAACGTATAACGTAACATAGTTATACGTCATAACGTATAGCGCTACATTGTATAGCGTTATAACGTATGTCGTCACATAGTACTACGTCATAGCGTATAATGTCATGTAGTATTAAGGTATAACGTATAACGTTACATAGTAATACGTCATAACGTAAAACGTCATATAGAGTTACGGTTTAACGTATACCGTCACATAGTATTCCGTCATAACGTATAACGTCACATAGTTCTACGTCAGATCGGATGACGTCATATAGAATTACGCCATGACGTGGAACGTCATATTGAAATACGTCATAACGTACAAAGTCATATAGTATTGCGTCGTAACGTATAACGTTATAAAGTATAAGGTCATAACGTATATCGTCACATAGTAATACGTCATAACGTATAACGTCATATAGTATTGCGTCATGACGTATAACGTTATATGTTATTGTGTAATAACGTATAACGTCATATAGTACTACGTCATAACGGATGACGTCACATAAAATTACGGTTTAACGTATGCCGTCACGTAGTAATGCGTCTTAACGTATAGCGCTATATTGTATTACGGCATAACGTATGACGTCATATAGTATTGCGTCATAAGATATAACGTCACAACGTACTACGCCACAACGTATGACGTCATATAGAATTACGTCATAACGTATAACTTCACATAGTACTACGCCACAACGGATGACGTCATATAGAATTACGTCATAACGTATAACGTCACATACTAATACGGCGTAACGTATAGCGCTATATTGTATTGCGTCATAACGTTAAACGTCATATAATTTTGCGTCAGAACGGATGACGTCATAAACAATTGCGTCATAACGTATAACGTCACGTAGTAATACGTCATGACGTATAACTTTATGTTGTGTGCAGTCATAACGTATAACGTCATATAGAATTACGGTACAACGTATAACGTCATATAGTATTGCGCCATGACGTATAACGTCTTAAAGTATAACGTCATAACGTACAACCTCATATAGTATGGCGTCATTACGAATGACGTCATATGATATTACGTCATAACGTATAACGTCGCATAGTAATACGACATAACGTAGAACGTCCTATAGAATTACGGTTTAACGTATACCGTGACATAGTTATACGTCATAACGTACAGCGTTATATTGAATTACGTCATAACGTAGAACGTAACATAGTAATACGTCATAACTTATAACGACATACAGAATTACGGTTTAACGTATACCGTCACATAGTAATACGTCAGAAAGGATGACGTCATATAGTATTGCGTCAGAACGGATGACGTCATAAAGAATTACGTCATGACGTATAACGTCATATAGAATTACAGTACAACTTATAACGTCATATAGCATTGCGCCATGACGTATAACGTTATAATGTATAACGTCATAACGCATAACGTCATATAGAGTTACTGTTTAACGTATACCGTCACATAGTAATACGTCATAACGTATAGCGCTATATTGTACAGCGTCATAACGTATAACGTCATATAGAATTACGTCATAACGTATAACGTAATATAGTATTGCGTCATGACGTATAACGCTATATGTTATTGTGTAATAAGGTATAACGTCACATAGTATTACGTCATAACGTATGACGTTACATAGTTCTACGTCATAACGTATAGCGTCATATAGTATTGCGCCATGACGTATAACGTTATAAAGTATAACGTCATAACGTATAACGTCACATACTAATACGGCGTAACGTATAGCGCTATATTGTATTGCGTCATAACGTTAAACGTCATATAATTTTGCGTCAGAACGGATGACGTCATAAACAATTGCGTCATAACGTATAACGTCACGTAGTAATACGTCATGACGTATAACTTTATGTTGTGTGCAGTCATAACGTATAACGTCATATAGAATTACGGTACAACGTATAACGTCATATAGTATTGCGCCATGACGTATAACGTCTTAAAGTATAACGTCATAACGTATAACCTCATATAGTATGGCGTCATTACGAATGACGTCATATGATATTACGTCATAACGTATAACGTCGCATAGTAATACGACATATCGTAGAACGTCCTATAGAATTACGGTTTAACGTATACCGTCACATAGTTATACGTCATAACGTACAGCGCTATATTCTATTACGTCATAACGTAGAACGTCACGTAGTATTGCGTCATGACGTATAACGTTATATGTTATTGTGTAATAAGGTATAACGTCACATAGTAACACGTCATAACGTATAGCGCTATACTGTATTGCGTCATAACGTATAACGTTATATAGTATTGCGTCGTAACGTATAACGTCACATGGTACTATGCCACAACGGATCATGTCATATATAATTAAGTCATGACGTACAGCGACATATTGAATTACGTTATAGTGTACAACGTATTAAAGTAATACGTCATAACGTATAATGTCATGTTGTATAAAGGTATAGCGTATAACGTCACTTAGTAATAAGTCATGACGTATAACGTTATATTGTGTGACGTCATAACGTATAAATTCATGTAAAATTACGGTACAACGTATAACGTCATATAGTATTGCGCCATGACTTATAACGTTATAAAGCATAACGTCATAACGCATAACGTCATATAGAGTTACGGTTTAACCTATACCGCCACATAGCAATACGTCATAACGTATAGCGCTATATTGTATTGCGCCATAACGCATAACGTCACATAGTAATACGTCATAACGGATGACGTCATATAGAATAACGTCATGACGTGTAACGTCATATTGAATTACGTCATAACGTACAACGTAACATAGTAATACGTCATAACGTATAGCGCTATATTGTATTGCGGCATAACGTATAACGTCACGTAGTATTACGTCATAACGTATGAGGTCATATAGTATTGCGTCATAACGTATAGCGTCACATAGTAATACGTCATCACGTTTGACGTCATATAGTATTGCGTCATAACGTACTACGTCACATAGTAATACATCATAACGTATAACGTCATACAGAATTAAGGTTTAACGTATACCGTCACATAGTTATACGTCATAACGTATAACGTTATGTGGTATTGCGTAATAACGTATAACGTCATACGATATTGCGTCAGAACGGATGACGTCATAAAGAATTACGTCATGACGTACAACGTTTCAGAGTATTACGTCATAACGTATAACGTCATATATAATTACGGTACAACGTACAACGTCATATAGAATTACGTCATGACGTATAAAGTCATATAGAATTACGTCATAACGTATAACGTCATATAGTATTGCGTCATGACGTATAACGTTATGTGGTATTGCGTAATAACGTATAACGTCATATATAATTACGGTACAACGTACAACGTCATATAGAATTACGTCATGACGTATAAAGTCATATAGAATTACGCCATAACGTATAACTTCACATAGTAATACGTCATAACGCAGAATGTCATGTAGTATTGCGTCATAACGTACAACGTCACATATTAATACGTCATAACGTATAACGTCATACAGCATTACGTTTTAACGTATACCGTCACATAGATATACGTCATATCGTATAGCGGTATATTGTATTACGTCATAACGTATAACGTCATATAGTATTGCGTCATGACGTACAACGTTATATGTTATTGTGTAATAACGTATAACGTCACAAAGTAATACGTCATGACGTATAACGTTATATGTTAGTGTGTAATAACGTACAACGTCACATAGTAATACGTCATAACGTATAGCGCTATATTGTATTGCGGCACAACGTATAACGTCACGTAGTATTACGTCATAACGTATGAGGTCATATAGTATTGCGTCATAACGTATAGCGTCACATAGTAATACGTCATCACGTTTGACGTCATATAGTATTGCGTCATAACGTACTGCGTCACATAGTAATACGTCATAACGTATAACGTCACACAGAATTACGGTTTAACGTATACCGTCACATAGTTATACGTCATAACGTATAGCGCTATATTGTGTGACATCATAATGTATAACGTCATATAGAATTACGGTACAACGTATAACGTCATATAGTATTGTCTCATGACGTATAACGTCATATAGAATTACGTCCTAACGTATAACGTCATATAGTATTGCGTCATGACGTACAACGTTATATGTTATTGTGTAATAGAGTATGACGTCACATAGTAATACGTCATAACGTATAGCGATATATTGTATAGCGTCATAATGTATAACGTCACATAGTGTTACGTCATAACGTATAACGTCAGACAGTATTACTTCGTAATGGATCACGTCATATAGAATTACGTCATGACGTATAAAGTCATATAGAATTACGTCATAACGTATAACGTCATATAGTATTGCGTGATGACGTAGAATGTCATGTAGTATTGCGTCATGACGTATAACGTCATATAGAATAACGTCAAAACGTATAACGTCACATAGTAATACGTCATAACGTATAACGTCATATAGAATTACGGTTTAACGTATAACGTCATATAGTATTGCGTCATGACGTATAACGTTATGTGGTATTGCGTAATAACGTATAACGTCATATGATATTGCGTCAGAACGGATGACGTCATAAAGAATTACGTCATGACGTACAACGTTTCAGAGTATTACGCCATAACGTATAACGTCATATATAATTACGGTACAACGTACAACGTCATATAGAATTACGTCATGACGTATAAAGTCATATAGAATTACGTCATAACGTATAACGTCATATAGTATTACGTCATGACGTACAACGTTTCAGAGTATTACGTCATAACGTATAACGTCATATATAATTACGGTACAACGTACAACGTCATATAGAATTACGTCATGATGTATAAAGTCATATAGAATTACGTCATAACGGATGACGTCATAAAGAATTACGTCATGACGTACAACGTTTCAGAGTATTACGTCATAACGTATAACGTCATAAATAATTACGTCATAACGTATAACTTCACATAGTAATACGTCAGAACGTAGAATGTCATGTAGTATTGCGTCATGACGTATAACGTCATATAGAATAACGTCATAACGTATAACGTCATATAGAATTACGGTTTAACGTATACCGTTACATAGTTATACGCCATAACGTATAGCTCTATAATGTATTACGTCGTATCGTATAACGTCATATAGTATTGCGTCATGACGTACAACGTCATATGTTATTGTGTAATAACGTATGACGTCACATAGTAATACGTCATAACGTATAGCGATATATTGTATAGCGTCATAACGTATGTCGTCACATAGGACTACGTCATAACGTATAATGTCATGTAGTAATAAGGTATAACGTATAACGTAACATAGTTATACGTCATAACGTATAGCGCTACATTGTATAGCGTTATAACGTATGTCGTCACATAGTACTACGTCATAGCGTATAATGTCATGTAGTATTAAGGTATAACGTATAACGTTACATAGTAATACGTCATAACGTAAAACGTCATATAGAGTTACGGTTTAACGTATACCGTCACATAGTATTCCGTCATAACGTATAACGTCACATAGTTCTACGTCAGATCGGATGACGTCATATAGAATTACGCCATGACGTGGAACGTCATATTGAAATACGTCATAACGTACAAAGTCATATAGTATTGCGTCGTAACGTATAACGTTATAAAGTATAAGGTCATAACGTATATCGTCACATAGTAATACGTCATAACGTATAACGTCATATAGTATTGCGTCATGACGTATAACGTTATATGTTATTGTGTAATAACGTATAACGTCATATAGTACTACGTCATAACGGATGACGTCACATAAAATTACGGTTTAACGTATGCCGTCACGTAGTAATGCGTCTTAACGTATAGCGCTATATTGTATTACGTCATAACGTATGACGTCATATAGTATTGCGTCATAAGATATAACGTCACAACGTACTACGCCACAACGTATGACGTCATATAGAATTACGTCATAACGTATAACTTCACATAGTACTACGCCACAACGGATGACGTCATATAGAATTACGTCATAACGTATAACGTCACATACTAATACGGCGTAACGTATAGCGCTATATTGTATTGCGTCATAACGTTAAACGTCATATAATTTTGCGTCAGAACGGATGACGTCATAAACAATTGCGTCATAACGTATAACGTCACGTAGTAATACGTCATGACGTATAACTTTATGTTGTGTGCAGTCATAACGTATAACGTCATATAGAATTACGGTACAACGTATAACGTCATATAGTATTGCGCCATGACGTATAACGTCTTAAAGTATAACGTCATAACGTACAACCTCATATAGTATGGCGTCATTACGAATGACGTCATATGATATTACGTCATAACGTATAACGTCGCATAGTAATACGACATAACGTAGAACGTCCTATAGAATTACGGTTTAACGTATACCGTGACATAGTTATACGTCATAACGTACAGCGTTATATTGAATTACGTCATAACGTAGAACGTAACATAGTAATACGTCATAACTTATAACGACATACAGAATTACGGTTTAACGTATACCGTCACATAGTAATACGTCAGAACGGATGACGTCATATAGTATTGCGTCAGAACGGATGACGTCATAAAGAATTACGTCATGACGTATAACGTCATATAGAATTACAGTACAACTTATAACGTCATATAGCATTGCGCCATGACGTATAACGTTATAAAGTATAATGTCATAACGTATGACGTCATATAGTATAGCGCCATGACGTATAACGTTATAATGTATAACGTCATAACGCATAACGTCATATAGAGTTACTGTTTAACGTATACCGTCACATAGTAATACGTCATAACGTATAGCGCTATATTGTACAGCGTCATAACGTATAACGTCATATAGAATTACGTCATAACGTATAACGTAATATAGTATTGCGTCATGACGTATAACGCTATATGTTATTGTGTAATAAGGTATAACGTCACATAGTATTACGTCATAACGTATGACGTTACCTAGTTCTACGTCATAACGTATAGCGTCATATAGTATTGCGCCATGACGTATAACGTTATAAAGTATAACGTCATAACGTATAACGTCACATACTAATACGGCGTAACGTATAGCGCTATATTGTATTGCGTCATAACGTTAAACGTCATATAATTTTGCGTCAGAACGGATGACGTCATAAACAATTGCGTCATAACGTATAACGTCACGTAGTAATACGTCATGACGTATAACTTTATGTTGTGTGCAGTCATAACGTATAACGTCATATAGAATTACGGTACAACGTATAACGTCATATAGTATTGCGCCATGACGTATAACGTCTTAAAGTATAACGTCATAACGTATAACCTCATATAGTATGGCGTCATTACGAATGACGTCATATGATATTACGTCATAACGTATAACGTCGCATAGTAATACGACATAACGTAGAACGTCCTATAGAATTACGGTTTAACGTATACCGTCACATAGTTATACGTCATAACGTACAGCGCTATATTGTATTACGTCATAACGTAGAACGTCACGTAGTATTGCGTCATGACGTATAACGTTATATGTTATTGTGTAATAAGGTATAACGTCACATAGTAACACGTCATAACGTATAGCGCTATACTGTATTGCGTCATAACGTATAACGTTATATAGTATTGCGTCGTAACGTATAACGTCACATGGTACTATGCCACAACGGATCATGTCATATATAATTAAGTCATGACGTACAGCGACATATTGAATTACGTTATAGTGTACAACGTATTAAAGTAATACGTCATAACGTATAATGTCATGTTGTATAAAGGTATAGCGTATAACGTCACTTAGTAATAAGTCATGACGTATAACGTTATATTGTGTGACGTCATAACGTATAAATTCATGTAAAATTACGGTACAACGTATAACGTCATATAGTATTGCGCCATGACTTATAACGTTATAAAGCATAACGTCATAACGCATAACGTCATATAGAGTTACGGTTTAACCTATACCGCCACATAGCAATACGTCATAACGTATAGCGCTATATTGTATTGCGCCATAACGCATAACGTCACATAGTAATACGTCATAACGGATGACGTCATATAGAATAACGTCATGACGTGTAACGTCATATTGAATTACGTCATAACGTACAACGTTTCAGAGTATTACGTCATAACGTATAACGTCATAAATAATTACGTCATAACGTATAACTTCACATAGTAATACGTCAGAACGTAGAATGTCATGTAGTATTGCGTCATGACGTATAACGTCATATAGAATAACGTCATAACGTATAACGTCATATAGAATTACGGTTTAACGTATACCGTTACATAGTTATACGCCATAACGTATAGCTCTATAATGTATTACGTCGTATCGTATAACGTCATATAGTATTGCGTCATGACGTACAACGTCATATGTTATTGTGTAATAACGTATGACGTCACATAGTAATACGTCATAACGTATAGCGATATATTGTATAGCGTCATAACGTATGTCGTCACATAGGACTACGTCATAACGTATAATGTCATGTAGTAATAAGGTATAACGTATAACGTAACATAGTTATACGTCATAACGTATAGCGCTACATTGTATAGCGTTATAACGTATGTCGTCACATAGTACTACGTCATAGCGTATAATGTCATGTAGTATTAAGGTATAACGTATAACGTTACATAGTAATACGTCATAACGTAAACCGTCATATAGAGTTACGGTTTAACGTATACCGTCACATAGTATTCCGTCATAACGTATAACGTCACATAGTTCTACGTCAGATCGGATGACGTCATATAGAATTACGCCATGACGTGGAACGTCATATTGAAATACGTCATAACGTACAAAGTCATATAGTATTGCGTCGTAACGTATAACGTTATAAAGTATAAGGTCATAACGTATATCGTCACATAGTAATACGTCATAACGTATAACGTCATATAGTATTGCGTCATGACGTATAACGTTATATGTTATTGTGTAATAACGTATAACGTCATGTAGTACTACGTCATAACGGATGACGTCACATAAAATTACGGTTTAACGTATGCCGTCACGTAGTAATGCGTCTTAACGTATAGCGCTATATTGTATTACGTCATAACGTATGACGTCATATAGTATTGCGTCATAAGATATAACGTCACAACGTACTACGCCACAACGTATGACGTCATATAGAATTACGTCATAACGTATAACTTCACATAGTACTACGCCACAACGGATGACGTCATATAGAATTACGTCATAACGTATAACGTCACATACTAATACGGCGTAACGTATAGCGCTATATTGTATTGCGTCATAACGTTAAACGTCATATAATTTTGCGTCAGAACGGATGACGTCATAAACAATTGCGTCATAACGTATAACGTCACGTAGTAATACGTCATGACGTATAACTTTATGTTGTGTGCAGTCATAACGTATAACGTCATATAGAATTACGGTACAACGTATAACGTCATATAGTATTGCGCCATGACGTATAACGTCTTAAAGTATAACGTCATAACGTACAACCTCATATAGTATGGCGTCATTACGAATGACGTCATATGATATTACGTCATAACGTATAACGTCGCATAGTAATACGACATAACGTAGAACGTCCTATAGAATTACGGTTTAACGTATACCGTCACATAGTTATACGTCATAACGTACAGCGTTATATTGAATTACGTCATAACGTAGAACGTAACATAGTAATACGTCATAACTTATAACGACATACAGAATTACGGTTTAACGTATACCGTCACATAGTAATACGTCAGAACGGATGACGTCATATAGTATTGCGTCAGAACGGATGACGTCATAAAGAATTACGTCATGACGTATAACGTCATATAGAATTACAGTACAACTTATAACGTCATATAGCATTGCGCCATGACGTATAACGTTATAAAGTATAATGTCATAACGTATGACGTCATATAGTATAGCGCCATGACGTATAACGTTATAATGTATAACGTCATAACGCATAACGTCATATAGAGTTACTGTTTAACGTATACCGTCACATAGTAATACGTCATAACGTATAGCGCTATATTGTACAGCGTCATAACGTATAACGTCATATAGAATTACGTCATAACGTATAACGTAATATAGTATTGCGTCATGACGTATAACGCTATATGTTATTGTGTAATAAGGTATAACGTCACATAGTATTACGTCATAACGTATGACGTTACATAGTTCTACGTCATAACGTATAGCGTCATATAGTATTGCGCCATGACGTATAACGTTATAAAGTATAACGTCATAACGTATAACGTCACATACTAATACGGCGTAACGTATAGCGCTATATTGTATTGCGTCATAACGTATAACGTCATATAGTATTGCTCCATGACGTATGACGTTACAAAGTGTAACGTCATAACGTATAACGTAATATAGCATTGCGCCATGACGTATAACGTCATAAAGTATAACGTCATAACGTATAACCTCATATGGTATGGCGTCATAACGAATGACGTAATATAGAATTACGTCATAACGTATAACGTAATATAGCATTGCGTCATGACGTATAACGTCATATAGAATTACGTCCTAACGTATAACGTCATATAGTATTGCGTTATGACGTACAACGTTATATGTTATTGTGTAATAACGTATAACGTCACATAGTAATACGTCACAACGTATAGCGCTATATTGAATAGCGTCATAACGCATAACGTCACATAGAATTACGACATAACGTATAACGTCATATAGTATTGCGTCCTAACGTATAACGTTAAAAAGTATAACGTCATAACGTATAGCGTCACATAGTAATACGTCATAACGTATAATGTCATGTAGTATTAATTACGGTTTAACGTATAACGTCATATAGTATTGCGTCATGACGTATAACGTTATGTGGTATTGCGTAATAACGTATAACGTCATACGATATTGCGTCAGAACGGATGACGTCATAAAGAATTACGTCATGACGTACAACGTTTCAGAGTATTACGTCATAACGTATAACGTCATATATGATTACGGTACAACGTACAACGTCATATAGAATTACGTCATGACGTATAAAGTCATATAGAATTACGTCATAACGTATAACGTCATATAGTATTGCGTCATGACGTATAACGTTATGTGGTATTGCGTAATAACGTATAACGTCATACGATATTGCGTCAGAACGGATGACGTCATAAAGAATCACGTCATGACGTACAACGTTTCAGAGTATTACGTCATAACGTATAACGTCATAAATAATTACGTCATAACGTATAACTTCACATAGTAATACGTCAGAACGTAGAATGTCATGTAGTATTGCGTCATGACGTATAACGTCATATAGTATTGTGTCATGACGCATAACGTTATATGGTATTGCGTAATAACGTATAACGTCACATAGCATTGCGCCATGACGTATAACGTCATAAAGTATAACGTCATAACGTATAACGCCATATAGTATGGCGTCATTACGAATGACGTCATATAGAATTACGTCATAACTTATAACGTCATATAGTATTGCGCCATCACGTATAACGTTATAAAGTATAACGTCATAACGCATAACGTCATATAGAGTTGCGGTTTTACGTATACCGTCACATAGTCATACGTCATAACGTATAGCGCTATATATTGTGTAGCGTCATAACGTATAACGTCACATAGAATTACGTCATAACGTATAACGTCATATAGTATTGTGTAATGTGGTATAACGTCACATAGTATTACGTCATAACGTATGACGTCATCTAGTATTGTGTAATAAGGTATAACGTCACATAGTATTACGTCATAACGTATGACGTCATATAGTATTGCGTCATAACGTAAAACGTCACATAGTTCTACGTCATAACGTATAACGTCATATAGTATTGCGTCATTTCGACTGACGTCATATAATATTGCGTCATAACGTATAACGTCTCATAGTAAGACGTCATAACGTATAACGTCATATAGAATTACGGTTTAACGTATACCGTCATATAGTACTGCGTAATAACGTATAACGTCACATAGTTCTACGTCATAACGTATAACTTCATATAGTACTACGCCACAACGGATGACGTCATATAGTATTCCGCCATGACGTATAACGTTATAATGTATAACGTCATAACGCATAACGTCATATAGAGTTACGGTTTAACGTATACCGTCACATAGTAATACGTCATATCGTATAGCGCTATATATTGTGTAGCGTCATAACGTATAACGTCACATAGAATTACGTCATAACGTATAACGTCATATAGTATTCCGTCAGAACGGATGACGTTATAAAGAATTACGTCATGACGTATAACGTCATATAGAATTACAGTACAACGTATAACGTCATATAGCATTGCGCCATGACGTATAACGTTATAAAGTATAATGTCATAACGTATGACGTCATATAGTATTGCGTCATAACGTATAACGTCACATAGTACTACGCCACAACGGATGACGTCATATAGAATAACGACATATAGTATTGTGTAATGAGGTATAACGTCACATAGTATTACGTCATAACGTATGACGTCATATAGTATTGCGTCATAACGTAAAACGTCACATAGTTCTTCGTCATAACGTATAACGTCATATAGTATTGCGTCATTACGACTGACGTCATATAATATTGCGTCATAACGTACAATGTCACATAGTAATACGTCATAACGTATAACGTCATATAGAATTACGCTTTAACGTATACCGTCACATACTTATACGTCATAACGTATAGCGCCATATTGTATTACGTCATAACGTATAACGTCATATAGTACTGCGTAATAATGTATAACGTCACATAGTACTACGCCACAACGTATGACGTCATATAGTATTGCGTCATAACGTAAAACGTCACATAGTTCTACGTCATAACGTATAACTTCATATAGTACTACGCCACAACGGATGACGTCATATAGTATTCCGCCATGACGTATAACGTTATAATGTATAACGTCATAACGCATAACGTCATATAGAGTTACGGTTTAACGTATACCGTCACATAGTAATACGTCATATCGTATAGCGTTATATATTGTGTATCGTCATAACGTATAACGTCACATAGAATTACGTCATAACGTATAACGTCATATAGTATTGCGTCAGAACGGATGACGTCATAAAGAATTACGTCATGACGTATAACGTCATATAGAATTACAGTACAACGTATAACGTCATATAGCATTGCGCCATGACGTATAACGTTATAAAGTATACTGTCGTAACGTATGACGTCATATAGTATTGCGTCATAACGTATAACGTCACACAGTACTACGCCACAACGGATGACGTCATATAGAATAACGTCATGACGTATAACGTCATGTTGAATTATGTCATAACGTATAACGTCAAATAGTATTGCGCCATGACGTATAACGTTATAAAGTATAACGGCATAACGTATAACGTCATATTGAATTACGTCATAACGTATAACGTCATATAGTATTGCGTCATGACGTACAACGTTATATGTTATTGTGTAATAACGTATAACGTCACAAAGTAATACGTCATAACGTATAGCGCTATATTGTATTGCGTCATAATGTATAATGTCACATAGTGTTACGTCATAACGTATAACGTCACATAGTATTACCTCGTAACGGATGACGTCATATAGAATTACGTCATGACGCATAAAGTCATATAGAATTACGTCATAACGTATAACGTCATATAGTATTGCGTCAGAACGGATGACGTCATAAAGAATTACGTCATGACGTATAACGTCATATAGAATTACAGTACAACGTATAACGTCATATAGCATTGCGCCATGACGTATAACGTTATAAAGTATACTGTCATAACGTATGACGTCATATAGTATTGCGTCATAACGTATACCGTCACATAGTACTACGCCACAACGGATGACGTCATATAGGATAACGTCATGACCTATAACGTCATGTGGAATTATGTCATAACGTATAACGTCAAATAGTATTGCGCCATGACGTATAACGTTATAAAGTATAACGGCATAACGTATAACGTCATATAGTATTGCGTCAGAACGGATGACGTCATAAAGAATTACGTCATGACGTATAACGTCATATAGAATTACAGTACCACGTATAACGTCATATAGCATTGCGCCATGACGTATAACGTTATAAAGTATAATGTCATAACGTATGACGTCATATAGTATTGCGTCATGACGTATAACGTTATATGGTATTGCGTAATAACATATAACGTCGTATAGTAATCCGCCATGATGTATAACGTTACAATGTATAACGTCATATCGCATAACGTCATATAGTTACGGTTTAACGTATACTGTCACATAGTAATACGTCATAACGTATAGCGCTATATTGTATTACGCCATGACGTATAACATCATATAGAATTACGTCATAACGTATAACGTCATATAGTATTGCGTCATGACGTATAACGTTATATGTTATTGTGTAATAAGGTATAACGTCACATAGTATTACGTCATAACGTATGACGTAATATAGTATTGTGTAATAAGGTATAACGTCACATAGTATTACGTCATAACGTATGACGTCATATAGTATTGTGTAATAAGGTATAACGTCACATAGTATTACGTCATAACGTATGACGTCATATAGTATTGCGTCATAACGTAAAACGTCACATAGTTCTACGTCATAACGTATAACGTCATATAGTATTGCGTCATTACGACTGACGTCATATAATATTGCTTCATAACGTATAATGTCACATAGTAATACGTCATAACGTATAACGTCATATAGAATTACGGTTTAACGTATACCGTCACATACTTATACGTCATAACGTATAGCGCCATATTGTATTACGTAATAACGTATAACGTCATATAGTACTGCGTAATAACGTATAACGTCACATAGTACTACGCCACAACGTATAACGTCATATTGAATTATGTCATAACGTATAACGTCAAATAGTATTGCGCCATGACGTATAACGTCACATAGTACTACGTCATAACGTATAACGATATAAAGTGTAACGTCATAACGTATAGCGTCATATAGTATTGCGTCAGAACGGATGACGTCATAAGGTATTACGTCATGACGTATAACGTCATATTGAATTACGTCATAACGTATAACGTCATATAGTATTGCGCCATGACGTATAACATTATAAAGTATAACGTCATATAGTATAGCGTCATTACGAATGACATCATATAATATTGCGTCATAACGTATAACGTCGCATAGTAATACTTCATAACGTAGAACGTCCTATATAATTACGGTTAAACGTATAGCGTCACATAGTTATACGTCATAACGTACAGCGCTTTATTGTATTACGTCATAACGTATAACGTCACATAGTACTACGTCATAACTCTATAACGTTATAAAGTGTAACGTCATAACGTATAGCGTCATATAGTATTGCGTCATGACGTATAACGTTATATGTTATTGTGTAATAAGGTATAACGTCACATGGTATTACGTCATAACGTATGACGTCATATAGTATTGTGTAATAAGGTATAACGTCACATAGTATTTCGTCATATAGTATTGCGTCATAACGTATAACGTCACATACAATTACGTCATAACGTATAAAGTCATATAGTATTGCGTCAGAACGGATGACGTCATAAAGAACTGCGTCATGACGTATAACGTCATATAGAATTACAGTACAACGTATAACGTCATATATCATTGCGCCATGACGTTTAACGTTATAAAGTATCATGTCAGAACGGATAACGTCATAAAGAATTACGTCATGACGTATAACATCATATAGAATTACAGTACAACGTATAACGTCATATAGAATTACGTCATGACGTATAACGTCATATTGAATTATGTCATAACGTATAACGTCAAATAGTATTGCGCCATGACGTATAACGTTATAAAGTATAACGGCATAACGTATAACGTCATATTGAATTACGTCATAACGTATAACGTCATATAATATTGCGTCATAACGTATACCGTCACATAGTTATACGTCATAAAGTATAGCGCTATATTGTATTACGTCATAACGTATAACGTCATATAGTATAGCGTCATTACGAATGACGTCATATAATATTGCGTCATAACGTATAACGTCGCATAGTAATACTTCATAACGTAGAACGTCCTATATAATTACGGTTAAACGTATACCGTCACATAGTTATACGTCATAACGTACAGCGTTATATTGTATTACGTCATAACTTATAACGTCATATAGTATTGCGACATGACGTACAACGTTATTTGTTATTGTGTAATAACTTATAACGTCACATAGTACTATGCCACAGCGTATGACGTCATATAGAATTACGTCATAACGTATACCGTCACTTAGTTATACGTCATAAAGTATAGCGCTATATTGTATTACGTCATAACGTATAACGTCATATAATATTGCGTCATAACTTATACCGTCACATAGTTATACGTCATAACGTATAGCGCTATATTGTATTGCGTCATAATGTATAACGTCACATAGTGTTACGTCATAACGTATAACGTAACATAGTATTACTTCGTATCCGATGACGTCATATAGTATTGCGCCATGACGTATTACGTCATATAGTACTGCGTAATAACGTATAACGTCACATAGTACTACGCCACAACGTATGACGTCATATAGAATTACGTCATAACGTCAAACTTCATATAGTACTACGCCACAACGGATGACGTCATATAGTATACCGCCATGACGTATAACGTTATAATGTATAACGTCATAACGCATAACGTCATATAGAGTTACGGTTTAACGTATACCGTCACATAGTAATACGTCATAACGTATAGCGCTATATATTGTGTAGCATCATAACGTATAACGTCACATAGAATTACGTCATAAGGTATAACGTCATATAGTATTGCGTCAGAACGGATGACGTCATAAAGAATTACGTCATGACGTATAACGTCATATAGAATGACAGTACAACGTATAACGTCATATAGCATTGCGCCATGACGTATAACGTTATAAAGTATAACGGCATAACGTATAACGTCATATTGAATTACGTCATAACGTATAACGTCATATAGTATTGCGTCATGACGAACAACGTTATATGTTATTGTGTAATAACGTATAACGTCACAAAGTAATACGTCAAAACGTATAGCGCTATACTGTATTGCGTCATAATGTATAATGTCACATAGTAATACGTCATAACGTATAGCGCTATATTGTATTACGCCATGACGAATAACATCATATAGAATTACGTCATAACGTGTAACGTCATATAGTATTACGTCATAACGTATGACGTCATATAGTATTGTGTAATAAGGTATAACGTCATATAGTATTACGCCACAACGTATGACGCCATATAGAAATACGTCATAACGTATAACTTCACATAGTACTACGCCACAACGGATGACGTCATATAGAATTACGTCATAACTTATAACGTCATATAGTATTGCGCCATGACGTATAACGTTATAAAGTATAACGTCATAACGCATAACGTCATATAGAGTTGCGGGTTTACGTATACCGTCACATAGTAATACGTCATAACGTATAGCGCTATATATTGTGTAGCGTCATAACGTATAACGTCACATAGAATTACGTCATAACGTATAACGTCATATAGTATTGTGTAATGAGGTATAACGTCACATAGTATTACGTCATAACGTATGACGTCATATAGTATTGTGTAATAAGGTATAACGTCACATAGTATTACGTCATAACGTATAACGTCATATAGACTTACGGTTTAACGTATACCGTCATATAGTACTGCGCAATAACGTATAACGTCACATAGTACTACGCCACAACGTATGACGTCATATAGTATTGCGTCATAACGTAAAACGTCACATAGTTCTACGTCATAACGTATAACTTCATATAGTACTACGCCACAACGGATGACGTCATATAGTACTCCGCCATGACGTATAACGTTATAATGTATAACGTCATAACGCATATCGTCATATAGAGTTACGGTTTAACGTATACCGTCACATAGTAATACGTCATATCGTATAGCGTTATATATTGTGTAGCGTCATAACGTATAACGTCACATAGAATTACGTCATAACGTATAACGTCATATAGTATTGCGTCAGAACGGATGACGTCATAAAGAATTACGTCATGACGTATAACGTCATATAGAATTACAGTACAACGTATAACGTCATATAGCATTGCGCCATGACGTATAACGTTATAAAGTATACTGTCATAACGTATGACGTCATATAGTATTGCGTCATAACGTATAACGTCACATAGTACTACGCCACAACGGATGACGTCATATAGGATAACGTCATGACCTATAACGTCATGTTGAATTATGTCATAACGTATAACGTCAAATAGTATTGCGCCATAACGTATAACGTTATAAAGTATAACGGCATAACGTATAACGTCATATAGTATTGCGTCAGAACGGATGACGTCATAAAGAATTACGTCATGACGTATAACGTCATATAGAATTACAGTACCACGTATAACGTCATATAGCATTGCGCCATGACGTATAACGTTATAAAGTATAATGTCATAACGTATGACGTCATATAGTATTGCGTCATAACGTATAACGTCACATAGTACTACGCCACAACGTATGACGTCATATAGAATTACGTCATAACGTATAACTTCATATAGTACTACGCCACAACGGATGACGTCATATAGTATTCTGTCATGACGTATAACGTTATATGGTATTGCGTAATAACATATAACGTCGTATAGTACTCCGCCATGATGTATAACGTTACAATGTATAACGTCATATCGCATAACGTCATATAGTTACGGTTTAACGTATACTGTCACATAGTAATACGTCATAACGTATAGCGCTATATTGTATTACGCCATGACGTATAACATCATATAGAATTACGTCATAACGTATAACGTCATATAGTATTGCGTCATGACGTATAACGTTATATGTTATTGTGTAATAAGGTATAACGTCACATAGTATTACGTCATAACGTATGACGTCGTATAGTATTGTGTAATAAGGTATAACGTCACATAGTATTACGTCATAACGTATGACGTCATATAGTATTGTGTAATAAGGTATAACGTCACATAGTATTACGTCATAACGTATGACGTCATATAGTATTGCGTCATTACGAATGACATCATATAATATTGCGTCATAACGTATACCGTCACATAGTTATACGTCATAAAGTATGGCGCTATATTGTATTACGTCATAACGTATAACGTCATATAGTATAGCGTCATTACGAATGACATCATATAATATTGCGTCATAACGTATAACGTCGCATAGTAATACTTCATAACGTAGAACGTCCTATATAATTACGGTTAAACGTATAGCGTCACATAGTTATACGTCATAACGTACAGCGCTATATTGTATTACGTCATAACGTATAACGTCACATAGTACTACGTCATAACTCTATAACGTTATAAAGTGTAACGTCATAACGTATTGCGTCATATAGTAGTGCGTCATGACGACTGACGTCATATAATATTGCGTCATAACGTATAATGTCACATAGAATTACCTCATAACGTATAACGTCATATAGTATTGCGTCATGACGTATAACGTTATATGTTATTGTGTAATAAGGTATAACGTCACATAGTATTACGTCATAACGTATGAAGTCATATAGTATTGTGTAATAAGGTATAACGTCACATAGTATTACGTCATATAGTATTGCGTCATAACGTATAACGTCACATACAACTACGTCATAACGTATAAAGCCATATAGTATTGCGTCAGAACGGATGACGTCATAAAGAATTACGTCATGACGTATAACGTCATATAGAATTACAGTACAACGTATAACGTCATATAGAATTACGTCATGACGTATAACGTCATATTGAATTATGTCATAACGTATAACGTCAAATAGTATTGCGCCATGACGTATAACGTTATAAAGTATAACGGCATAAAGTATAACGTCATATTGAATTACGTCATAACGTATAACGTCATATAATATTGCGTCATAACGTATACCGTCACATAGTTATACGTCATAAAGTATAGCGCTATATTGTATTACGTCATAACGTATAACGTCATATAGTATAGCGTCATTACGAATGACGTCATATAATATTGCGTCATAACGTATAACGTCGCATAGTAATACTTCATAACGTATAGCGCTATATTGTATTGCGTCATAATGTATAACGTCACATAGTGTTACGTCATAACGTATAACGTAACATAGTATTACTTCGTATCCGATGACGTCATATAGTATTGCGCCATGACGTATTACGTCATATAGTACTGCGTAATAACGTATAACGTCACATAGTACTACGCCACAACGTATGACGTCATATAGAATTACGTCATAACGTCAAACTTCATATAGTACTACGCCACAACGGATGACGTCATATAGTATACCGCCATGACGTATAACGTTATAATGTATAACGTCATAACGCATAACGTCATATAGAGTTACGGTTTAACGTATACCGTCACATAGTAATACGTCAGAACGGATGACGTCATATAGTATACCGCCATGACGTATAACGTCATATTGAATTACGTCATAACGTTTAACGTCATAGAGTATTGCGTCATGACGTACAACGTTATATGTTATTGTGTAATAACGTATAACGTCACAAAGTAATACGTCATAACGTATAGCGCTATATATTGTGTAGCGTCATAACGTATAACGTCACATAGAATTACGTTATAACATATAACGTCATATAGTATTGCGTCAGAACGGATGACGTCATAAAGATTTACGTCATGTCGTATAACGTCATATTGAATTATGTCATAACGTATAACGTCAAATAGTATTGCGCCATGACGTACAACGTTATATGTTATTGTGTAATAACGTATAACGTCACAAAGTAATACGTCATAACGTATAGCGCTATATTGTATTGCGTCATAAGGTATAACGTCACATAGTGTTACGTCATAACGTATAACGTAACATAGTATTACTTCGTAACCGATGACGTCATATAGAATTACGTCATGACGTATAAAGTCATATAGAATCACGTCATAACGTATAGCGCTTTGTTGTATTGCGTCATAACGTACATCGTCACATAGTGTTACGTCATACCGTATAACGTCACATAGTATTACTTCGTAACGGTTGACGTCATATAGAATTACGTCATGACGTATAATGTCACATAGAATTACGTCATAACGTATAACGTCATATAGTATTGCGCCATGACGTATAACATTATAAAGTATAACGTCATAACGTATAACGTAATATAGTATTGCGTCATTACGAATGACATCATATAATATTGCGACATAACGTATACCGTCACATAGTTATACGTCATAACGTATAGCGCTATATTGTATTACGTCATAACGTATAACGTCATATAGTATAGCGTCATTACGAATGACGTCATATAATATTGCGTCATAACGTATAACGTCGCATAGTAATACTTCATAACGTAGAACGTCCTATATAATTACGGTTTAACGTATACCGTCACATAGTAATACGTCATAACGTATAGCGCTATATATTGTGTAGCGTCATAACGTATAACGTCACATAGAATTACGTCATATCGTATAACGTCATATAGTATTGCGTCAGAACCGATGTCGTCATAACGAATTACGTCATGACGTATAACGTCATATAGAATTACAGTACAACGTATAACGTCATATAGAATTACGTCATAACGGATGACGTCATAAATAATTGCGTCATAAGGTATAACGTCACATAGTACTACGCCACAGCGGATGACGTCATATAGAATTACGCTATTACGTATAACGTCATATAGAATTACGTCATAAGGTACAAAGTCATATAGTATTGCGCCATGACGCATAACGTTATAAAGTATAACGTCATAACGTATAACGTCATACAGAATTACGGTTTAACGTATCCCGTCATATAATTATACGTCATAACGTATATCGCTATATTGTATTACATCATAACGTATAACGTCACATAGTATTACGTCATGACGTAGAACGTTATATAGAGTTACGTCATAACGTATAATGATATATGGTATAACGTTATATGGTATAACGTAATAATGTTGAACGTTGTAGAGTATTAAGGTGTAACGTATGACGTCACATAGTATTACTTCGTAACGGATGATGTCATATAGTATTACGCCATGACGTATAACGTCATATTGAATTACTTCATAACGTATAGCGTCATATAGTATTGCGCCATAACGTATAACGTGATAAAGTATAACGTCATATAGTATTGCGTCATAACGTATAACGTCACATAGTACTACACCACAACGGATGACGTCATACAGGATTACGCCATGACGTATAACGTCATATTGAATTACGTCATAACGTGTAGCGTCATATAGTATTGCGCCATGACGTATAACGTCACAACGTACAATGTCATAACGTATAGCGTCATATAATAATACATCATAACGCATAACGTCATATAGAATTACGGTTTAACGTATTCCGTCACATAGTTAAACGTCATAACGTATAGCGCTATATTGTATTACGTCATAACGTATAACGTCATATAGTATTGTGTCATGACGTATAACGTCACATAGTAATACGTCATAACGTGTAATGTTATGTAGTATTGCGTCATGATGTATAACGTTATATAGAGTTACGTCATAACGTATAACGTTATATGGTATAACGTAATAATGTTTAACGTTCTACAGTATTAAGTTATTACGTATAACGTCACATAGTATCACTTCGTAACGGATGACGTCATATAGATTTACGGTTTAACGTATACCGTCACATAGTTATACGTTATAACGTATAGCGCTGTATTGTATTACGTCATAACGTATAACGTCATATTGTATTGCGCCATGACGTATAACGTTATAAAGTATAACGTCATAACGTATAACGTCATATAGTATTGCGTCATGACGTATAACGTTATATGGTCTTGCGTAATAACGTATAACGTCACATAGTGCTACGCCACAACGGATGGCGTCATATAGAATTACGCCATGACGTATAACGTCATATTGAATTACGTCATAACGTACAGCGTCATATAGTATTGCGCCATGACGTATAACGTCATAAAGAATAACGTCATAACGTATAGCGTCATATAGTAAAACATCATAACGCATAACGTCATAGAGAATTACGGTTTAACGTATTTCGTCACATAGTTATACGTTACAACGTATAGCGCCATATTGTATTACGTCATAACGTATAACGTCATATAGTACTACGCCACAACGGATGACGTCATGTAGAATTACGTCATGACGTATAACTTCACATAGTAATACGTCATAACGTGTAATGTCATGTAGTATTGCGTCATGACGTATAACGTTATAATGAGTTACATCATAACGTATAACTTCACATGGTAATACGGCATAACGTGTAATCTCATGTAGCATTGCGTCATGACGTATAACGTTATATAGCGTTACGTCATAACGTATAACTTCACATAGTAATACGGCATAACGTGTAATGTCATGTAGTTTTGCGTCATGACGTATAACGTTATATAGAGTTACGTCATAACGTATAACTTCACATAGTAATACGTCATAACGTGTAATGCCATGTAGTATTGCGTCATGACGTATAACGTTCAATAGAGTTACGTCATAACTTATAACGTAATAAGGTATAACGTAATAATGTTTAACGTTGTACAGTATTAAGTTATAACGTATAACGTCACACAGTATCACTTCGTAACGTATAACGTCATATAGTATTGCGTCATAACGTATAACGTCACATAGTACTACGTCATAACGTATAACGTCATATAGTATTGCGTAATAAAGTATGACGTCATATAATATTCCGCCATGACGTATAACGTTATAAAGTATAACGTCATAACGCATAACGTCATATAGAGTTACGGTTTAACGTATACCGTCACATAGTATTCCGTCATAACGTATAACGTCACATAGTACTACATCAGATCGGGTGACGTCATATAGAATTACGCCATGACGTATAACGTCATATTGAATTACGTCATAATGTGTAGCGTCATATAGTATTGCGCCATGACGTATAACGTCATAGAGTACAACGTCATAACGTATAGCGTCATATAATAATACATCATAACGCATAACGTCATATAGAATTACGGTTTAACGTATTCCGTCACATAGTTATACGTCATAACGTATAGCGCTATATTGTATTACGACATAACGTATAACGTCATATAGTATTGTGTCATGACTTATAACGTCACATAGAATTACGGTTTAACGTATTCCGTCACATAGTTATACGTCATAACGTATAGCGCTATATTGTGTTACGTCATAACGTATAACGTCATATAGTATTGCGTCATGACGTATAACGTTATATAGTATTGCGTAATAACGTATAACGTCACATAGTACTACGCCATAACGGATGACCTCATATAGAATTACGTCATGACGTATAACGTCATATTGAATTACGTCATAACGTACAACGTTTCACAATAGTACGTCATGACGTATAACGTCATAGAGTATTGCGCCATGACGTATAACGTTGTAAAGTATAACGTCATAACGTATAACGTCATATAGTATTGCGTCATAACGTATAACGTCGCATAGAATTACGGTTTAACGTATACCGTCACATAGCTATACGTCATGACGTATAGCGCTGTATTGTATTACGTCATAACGTATAACGTCATATTGTATTGCGCCATGACGTATAACGTTATAAAGTATAACGTCATAACGTATAACGTCATATAGTATTGCGTCATGACGTATAACGTTATATGGTCTTGCGTAATAACGTATAACGTCACATAGTGCTACGCCACAACGGATGGCGTCATATAGAATTACGCCATGACGTATAACGTCATAAAGAATAACGTCATAACGTATAGCGTCATATAGTAAAACATCATAACGCATAACGTCATAGAGAATTACGGTTTAACGTATTTCGTCACATAGTTATACGTTACAACGTATAGCGCCATATTGTATTACGTCATAACGTATAACGTCATATAGTACTACGCCACAACGGATGACGTCATGTAGAATTACGTCATGACGTATAACTTCACATAGTAATACGTCATAACGTGTAATGTCATGTAGTATTGCGTCATGACGTATAACGTTATATAAAGTTACGTCATAACGTATAACTTCACATAGTAATACGTCATAACGTGTAATGTCATGTAGTATTGCGTCATGACGTATAACGTTATAATGAGTTACGTCATAACGTATAACTTCTCATAGTAATACGGCATAACGTGTAATGTCATGTAGCATTGCGTCATGACGTATAACGTTATATAGCGTTACGTCATAACGTATAACTTCACATAGTAATACGGCATAACGTGTAATGTCATGTAGTTTTGCGTCATGACGTATAACGTTATATAGAGTTACGTCATAACGTATAACTTCACATAGTAATACGTCATAACGTGTAATGACATGTAGTATTGCGTCATGACGTATAACGTTCAATAGAGTTACGTCATAACTTATAACGTAATAAGGTATAACGTAATAATGTTTAACGTTGTACAGTATTAAGTTATAACGTATAACGTCACACAGTATCACTTCGTAACGTATAACGTCATATAGTATTGCGTAATAACGTATAACGTCATATAGAATTACGGTTTAACGTATCACGCCACATAGCTATACGTCATAACGTATAGCGCAATATTGTATTGCGTCATAACGTATAACGTCACATAGTACTACGTAATAACGTGTAACGCCATATAGAATTACGCCAGAACGCATAACGTTATATGGTATTGCGTAATAACGTATAACGTCACATAGTACTACGCCATAACGGATAACGTCATATAGTATTGCGCTATGACGTATAACGGCATAAAGTATAACGTCATAACGTATAGCGTCATATAATAAGACATCATAACGCATAACGTCATATAGAATTACGGTTTAACGTATTCCATCACATAGTTATACGTCATAACGTATAGCGCTATATTGTGTTACGTCATAACGTATAACGTCATATAGTATTGCGTCATGACGTATAACGTCACATAGTACTACATCAGATCGGGTGACGTCATATAGAATTACGCCATGACGTATAACGTCATATTGAATTACGTCATAACGTATAGCGTCATATAGTATTGCGCCATGACGTATAACGTCATATAGAATTACGCCATAACGTACAATGTCATACAGTATTGTGCCATTACGACTGACGTCATATAGTACTGCGTCATAACGTATAACGTCACATAGTACTACGTCATAACGTATAACGTCATATAGTATTGCGTAATAACGTATGACGTCATATAATATTCCGCCATGACGTATAACGTTATAAAGTATAACGTCATAACGCATAACGTCATATAGAGTTACGGTTTAACGTATACCGTCACATAGTATTCCGTCATAACGTATAACGTCACATAGTGCTACATCAGATCAGGTGACGTCATATAGAATTACGCCATGACGTATAACGTCATATTGAATTACGTCATAACGTACAGCGTCATATAGTATTGCGCCATGACGTATAACGTCATAAAGAATAACATCATAACGTGTAGCGTCATATAGTAAAACATCATAACGCATAACGTCATAGAGAATTACGGTTTAACGTATTTCGTCACATAGTTATACGTTACAACGTATAGCGCCATATTGTATTACGTCATAACGTATAACGTCATATAGTACTACGCCACAACGGATGACGTCATGTAGAATTACGTCATGACGTATAACTTCACATAGTAATACGTCATAACGTGTAATGTCATGTAGTATTGCGTCATGACGTATAACGTTATATAAAGTTACGTCATAACGTATAACTTCACATAGTAATAGGTCATAACGTGTAATGTCATGTAGTATTGCGTCATGACGTATAACGTTATAATGAGTTACGTCATAACGTATAACTTCACATAGTAATACGGCATAACGTGTAATGTCATGTAGCATTGCGTCATGACGTATAACGTTATATAGCGTTACGTCATAACGTATAACTTCACATAGTAATACGTCATAACGTGTAATGACATGTAGTATTGCGTCATGACGTATAACGTTCAATAGAGTTACGTCATAACTTATAACGTAATAAGGTATAACGTAATAATGTTTAACGTTGTACAGTATTAAGTTATAACGTATAACGTCACACAGTATCACTTCGTAACTTATAACGTCATATAGTATTGCGTAATAACGTATAACGTCATATAGAATTACGGTTTAACGTATCACGCCACATAGTAATACGTCATAACGTATAGCGCTATATTGTATTGTGTCATAACGTATAACGTCACATAGTATAACGTCATAACGTATAACGTCACATAGTACTACGTCAGAGCGGATGACGTCATATAATGTTGCGTCCTAACGTATAACGTCACATAGTATAACGTCATAACGTATAACGTCACATAGTAAGACGGCATAACGTATAACGTCATATAGAATTACGGTTTAACGTATAACGCTATATAGAGTTACGTCATAGCGTATAACTTCACATAGTAATACGTCATAACGTGTAATGTCATGTAGTATTGCGTCATTACGTATAACGTTATATAGAGTTACGTCATAACTTATAACGTAATAAGGTATAATGTAATAATGTTTAACGTTGTACAGTATTAAGTTATAACGTATAACGTATAACGTCACATAGTATCACTTCGTAACGTATAACGTCATATAGTATTGCGTAATAACGTATAACGTCATAGAATATTGCGTCAGAACGGATAACGTCATAAAGAATTACGTCATGACGTATAACGTCATATAGCATTACGGTACAACGTATAAAGTCATATAGTATTGCGCAATGGCGTATAACGTTATAAAGTATAACGTCATAACGCATAACGTCATATAGAGTTACGGTTTAACGTATACCGTCACATAGTATTCCGTCATAACGTATAACGTCACATAGTGCTACGTCAGAACGGATGACGTCATATAGAATTACGCCATGACGTATAACGTGAAATTGAATTACGTCAAGACGTATAACGTCATATAGTATTGCGCCATGACGTATAACGTTATAAAGTATAACGACATATAGTAATACCTTATAACGCATAACGTCATATAGAATTACGGTTTAACGTATTCCGTCACATAGTTACAAGTCATAACGTAAAGCGCTATATTGTATTATGTCATAACGTATACCGTCACACAGTACAACGCCGCAACGGTTGACGTCGTATGGAATTACGTCATGACGTATAACGTCATATAGAATTACGTCATAACGTACAACGTCTCACAGTCATACGTCATAACGTATTATGTCATATAATATTGCGTCATAACGTATAAAGACACATAGTAATGCGTCATAACGTATAACGTCATATAGGATTACTGTTTAACGTATACCGTCACATAGTTATACGTCATAACGTATAGCGCTATATTGTATTGCGTCGTAACGTATAACGTCACATAGTATCGCGCCATAACGTATAACGTCGCATAGTACTACGTCATAATATATAATGTCATGTAGTATTGCGTCATGACGTATAACGTTATACAGAGTTACGTCATAACGTATAAGGTTATATGATATAACGTAATAATGTTTAACGTTGTACAGTATTAAGGTATAACGGATAACGTCACATAGTGATACGTCATAACGTATAACGTCATATAGTATTGCGCCATGACGTATAACGTCATATAGTATTGCGTCATGACGTATAACGTTATATGGTATTTTCCGTAATAACGTATAACGTCATATAGTAATCCGCCATGACGCATAACCTTATAATGTATAACGTCATATCGTATAACGTCTCACAGTCATACGTCATAACGTATTACGTCATATAATATTGCGTCATAACGTATAAAGACACATAGTAATGCGTCATAACGTATAACGTCATATAGGATTACTGTTTAACGTATACCGTCACATAGTTATACGTCATAACGTATAGCGCTATATTGTATTGCGTCGTAACGTATAACGTCACATAGTATCGCGCCATAACGTATAACGTCGCATAGTACTACGTCATAATATATAATGTCATGTAGTATTGCGTCATGACGTATAACGTTATACAGAGTTACGTCATAACGTATAAGGTTATATGATATAACGTAATAATGTTTAACGTTGTACAGTATTAAGGTATAACGTATAACGTCACATAGTGATACGTCATAACGTATAACGTCATATAGTATTGCGCCATGACGTATAACGTCATATAGTATTGCGTCATGACGTATAACGTTATATGGTATTTTCCGTAATAACGTATAACGTCATATAGTAATCCGCCATGACGCATAACCTTATAATGTATAACGTCATATCGTATAACGTCATATAGTATTGCGCCATTACGACTGACGTCTTATAATATTGCGTCATAACGTACAACGTCATAGTATTGCGTCATTCCGAATGACGTCATATAATATTGTGTAATAACGTATAACGTCACATAGTACTACGCCACAACGGATGACGTCATATAGAATTACGTCATGACGTACAACGTCACATAGTAATACGTCATAACGTATAATGTCATGTAGAATTACATCATAACGTACAACGACACATAGTAATACGTCATAACGTATAATGTCATGTAGAATTACGGTTTATCGTATACCGTCACATAGTTATACGTCATGACGTATAGCGCTATATTGTATTACGTCGTAACGTATAACGTCATATAGTACTGCGTCATGACGTACAACGTTATATGTTATTGTGTAATAACGTATAACGTCACATAGTAAGACGTCATAACGTATAGCGCTATATGGTATTGCGTCATAACGTATAACGTCATATAGTATTCCGTCATGACGTATAACGATATGTGGTATTGCGTAATAACGTATAACGTCATATAGCATTGTGTCCTGACGTACAACGTTATATGTTATTGTGTAATAACGTATAACGTCACAAAGTAATACTTCATAACGTATAGCGCTATATTGTATTGCGTCATAACGTATAACGTCATATAGTATTGTGTAATATGATATAACGTCACATAGTATTACGTCATAACGTATAGCGCTATATGGTATTGCGTCATAACGTATAACGTCATATAGTATTCCGTCATGACGTATAACGATATGTGGTATTGCGTAATAACGTATAACGTCATATAGCATTGTGTCATGACGTACAACGTTATATGTTATTGTGTAATAACGTATAACGTCACATAGTAACACGTCATAACGTATAGCGCTATATTGTATTACGTCTTAACGTACAACGTCATATAGAATTACGGTACAACGTATAACGTCATATTGTATTGCGTCATGACGTACAACGTTATATGTTAATGTGTAATAACGTATAACGTCACATAGTAATACGTCATAACGTATAGCGCTATATGGTATTGCGTCATAACGTATAACGTCATATAGTATTCCGTCATGACGTATGACGATATGTGGTATTGCGTAATAACGTATAACGTCATATAGCATTGTGTCATGATGTACAACGTTATATGTTATTGTGTAATAACGTATAACGTCACAAAGTAATACTTCATAACGTATAGCGCTATATTGTATTGCGTCATAACGTATAACGTCATATAGTATTGTGTAATATGATATAACGTCACATAGTATTACGTCATAACGTATAGCGCTATATGGTATTGCGTCATAACGTATAACGTCAGATAGTATTCCGTCATGACGTATAAAGATATGTCGTATTGCGCAATAACGTATAACGTCATATAATATTGCGTCAGAACGGATGATGTCATAAAGAATTACGTCATGACGTATACCGTCATTTCGAATTACGGTACAACGTATAACGTCACAAAGTAATACTTCATAACGTATAGCGCTATATTGTATTGCGTCATAACGTATATAGTCACATAGTACTACGCCACAAAGGATGACGTCATATAGTATTGCGTCATAACGTATAACGTCATATAGTATTGCGTCATGACGTACAACGTTATATTGTGTGACGTCATAACGTATAACGTCATATCGAATTACGGTACAGCGTATAACGTCACAACGTAATACGTCATAACGTATAGCGCTATATTGTATTGCGTCATAACGTATAACGTCACATAGTATTGCGTCATTCCGAATGACGTTATATAATATTGTGTAATAACGTATAACGTCACATAGTACTACGCCACAACGGATGACGTCATATAGAATTACGTCATGACGTACAACGTCACATAGTAGTACGTCATAACGTATAATGTCATGTAGAATTACATCATAACGTACAACGTTATATGTTAATGTGTAATAACGTATAACGTCACATAGTAATACGTCATAACGTATAGCGCTATATGGTATTGCGTCATAACGTATAACGTCAGATAGTATTCCGTCATGACGTATAACGATATGTGGTATTGCGTAATAACGTATAACGTCATATAATATTGCGTCAGAACGGATGATGTCATAAAGAATTACGTCATGACGTATACCGTCATTTCGAATTACGGTACAACGTATAACGTCACAACGTAATACGTCATAACGTATAGCGCTATATTGTATTGCGTCATAACGTACAACGTCACATAGTATTGCGTCATTCCGAATGACGTCATATAATATTGTGTAATAACGTATAACGTCACATAGTACTACGCCACAACGGATGACGTCATATAGAATTACGTCATGACGTACAACGTCACATAGTAATACGTCATACTTATAATGTCATGTAGAATTACATCATAACGTACAACGACACATAGTAATACGTCATAACGTATAATGTCATGTAGAATTACGGCTTATCGTATACCGTCACATAGTTATACGTCATGACGTATAGCGCTATATGGTATTGCGTCATAACGTATAACGTCATATAGTATTCCGTCATGACGTATAACGATATGTGGTATTGCGTAATAACGTATAACGTCATATAGCATTGTGTCATGACGTACAACGTTATATGTTATTGTGTAATAACGTATAACGTCACAAAGTAATACTTCATAACGTATAGCGCTATATTGTATTGCGTCATAACGTATAACGTCATATAGTATTGTGTAATATGATATAACGTCACATAGTATTACGTCATAACGTATGACGTCATATAGTATTGTGTAATAAGGTATAACGTCACATAGTATTACGTCATAACGTATGACGTCATATAGTATTGCGTCATAACGTAAAACGTCACATAGTTCTACGTCATAACGTATAACGTCATATAGTATTGCGTCATTACGACTGTTGTCATATAATATTGCGCCATAACGTATAATGTCACATAGTAATACGTCATAAGGTATAACGTCATATAGAATTACGGTTTAACGTATACCGTCACATACTTATACGTCATAACGTATAGCGCCATATTGTATTACGTCATAACGTATAACGTCATATAGTACTGCGTAATAACGTATAACGTCACATAGTACTACGCCACAACGTATGACGTCATATAGACTTACGTCATGACGTACAACGTCACATAGTACTACGTCATAACGTATAATGTCATGTAGAATTACATCATAACGTACAGCGACACATAGTAATACGTCATAACGTATAATGTCATGTAGAATTACGGTTTATCGTATACCGTCACATAGTTATACGTCTTGACGTATAGCGCTATATTGTATTACGTCGTAACGTATAACGTCATATAGTACTGCGTCATGACGTACAACGTTATATGTTATTGTGTAATAACGTATAACGTCACATAGTAAGACGTCATATCTTATAGCGCTATATGGTATTGCGTCATAACGTATAACGACATATAGTATTCCGTCATGATGTATAACGATATGTGGTATTGCGTCATAACGTATAACGTCATATAGCATTGTATCATGACGTACAACGTTATATGTTATTGTGTAATAACGTATAACGTCACAAAGTATTACTTCATAACGTATAGCGCTATATTGTATAGCGTCATAACGTAAAACGTCGCATAGTACTACGCCACAACGAATGACGTCATATAGAAATACGTCATGACATACAACGTCATATAGAATTACGTCATAACGTACAGCCGCACATAGTAATTCGTCATAACGTACAATGTCATGTCGTATTAAGGTATAACGTATATCGTCACATAGTACTACGTCAGAACGGATGACGTCATATATTATTACGCCATGACGTATAACGTCATATAGAATTACGTCATAACGTATAACGTCATATAGAGTTACGGTTTAACGTATACCGTCACATACTATTCCGTCCTGACGTATAACGTCACATAGTTCTACGTCATAACGTATAACGTCATATGGTATTGCGCCATGACGTATAACGTTATATGTTATTGTGTAATAACGTATAACGTCACATAGTAATACGTCATAACGTATAGCGCTATATGGTATTGCGTCATAACCTATAACGTCATATAGTATTCCGTCATGACGTATAACGATATGTGGTATTGCGTAATAACGTATAACGTCATATAGCATTGTGTCATGACGTACAACGTTATATGTTATTGTGTAATAACGTATAACGTCACATAGTAACACGTCATAACGTATAGCGCTATATTGTATTACGTCTTAACGTACAACGTCATATATTACTGCGTCATGACGTACAACGTTATACGTTATTGTGTAATAACGTATAACGTCACATAGTAAGACGTCATAACGTATAGCGCTATATGGTATTGCGTCATAACGTATAACGTCATATAGTATTCCGTCATGACGTATAACGATATGTGGTATTGCGTAATAACGTATAACGTCATATAGCATTGTATCATGACGTACAACGTTATATGTTATTGTGTAATAACGTATAACGTCACAAAGTATTACTTCATAACGTATAGCGCTATATTGTATTGCGTCATAACGTATATAGTCACATAGTACTACGCCACAACGGATGACGTCATATAGTATTGCGTAATAACATATAACGTCATATAGTATTCCGCCATGACGTGTAACGTCATATAGTATTGCGTCATAACGTACAACGTTATATGTTAGTGTAATAACGTATAACGTCACATAGTAATACGTCATAACGTATAGCGCTATATGGTATTGCGTCATAACCTATAACGTCATATAGTATTCCGTCATGACGTATAACGATATGTGGTATTGCGTAATAACGTATAACGTCATATAGCATTGTGTCATGACGTACAACGTTATATGTTATTGTGTAATAACGTATAACATCACAAAGTAATACTTCATAACGTATAGCGCTATATTGTATTGCGTCATAACGTATATAGTCACATAGTACTACGCCACAACGGATGACGTCATATAGTATTGCGTAATAACGTATAACGTCATATAGTATTAAGCCATGACGTGTAACGTCATATAGTATTGCGTCATAACATACAACGTTATATGTTATTGTAATAACGTATAACGTCACATAGTAATACGTCATAACGTATAGCGCTATATTGTATTACGTCTTAACGTACAACGTCATACAGAATTACGGTACAACGTATAACGTCATATAGTATTGCGTCATGACGTACAACGTTATATGTTAATGTGTAATAACGTATAACGTCACATAGTAATACGTCATAACGTATAGCGCTATATGGTATTGCGTCATAACGTATAACGTCATATAGTATTCCGTCATGACGTATAACGATATGTGGTATTGCGTAATAACGTATAACGTCACATAGTACTACGCCACAACGGATGACGTCATATAGTATTGCGTAATAACGTATGACGTCATATAGTATTGCGTCATAACGTAAAACGTCACATAGTTCTACGTCATAACGTATAACGTCATATAGTATTGCGTCATTACGACTGACGTCATATAATATTGCGCCATAACGTATAATGTCACATAGTAATACGTCATAACGTATAACGTCATATAGAATTACGGTTTAACGTATACCGTCACATACTTATACGTCATAACGTATAGCGCCATATTGTATTACGTCTTAACGTATAACGTCATATAGTATTGTGTAATATGATATAACGTCACATAGTATTACGTCATAACGTATGACGTCATATAGTATTGTGTAATAAGGTATAACGTCACATAGTATTACGTCATAACGTATGACGTCATATAGAATTGCGGCATAACGTAAAACGTCACATAGTTCTACGTCATAACGTATAACGTCATATAGTATTGCGTCATTACGACTGACGTCATATAATATTGCGCCATAACGTATAATGTCACATAGTAATACGTCATAACGTATAACGTCATATAGAATTACGGTTTAACGTATACCGTCACATACTTATACGTCATAACGTATAGCGCCATATTGTATTACGTCATAACGTTTAACGTCATATAGTACTGCGTAATAACGTATAACGTCACATAGTACTACGCCACAACGTATGACGTCATATAGAATTACGTCATAACGTATAACTTCATATAGTACTACGCCACAACGGATGACGTCATATAGTATTCCGCCATGACGTATAACGTTATAAAGTATAACGGCATAACGTATAACGTCATATTGGATTACGTCATAACGTATAACGTCATATAGTATTGCGTCATAACGCACAACGTTATATGTTATTGTGTAATAACGTATAACATCATATAGTAATCCGCCATGACGCATAACCTTATAATGTATAACGTCATATCGTATAACGTCATATAGTATTGCGCCATTACGACTGACGTCTTATAATATTGCGTCATAACGTGTAACGTCATATAGTATTGCGTCATGACGTATAACGTTGTATGGTCTTGCGTAATAACGTATAACGTCACATAATGCTACGCCAGAACGGATGAGGTCATATAGAATTACGCCATGTCGTATAACGTCATATTGAATTACGTCATAACGTATAGCGTCATATAGTATTGCGCCATGACGTATAACGTCATAAAGGATAACGTCATAACGTATAGCGTCATATAGTACTACGTCATAACGTATAACGTCATAGAGTATTGCGCCACGACGTATCACGTTATAAAGTATAACGTCATAACGTATAACGTCATATATTATTGCGTCATTACGAATGACGTTATATAGTATTGTGTCATGACGTATAACGTCATATAGAATTGCGGTTTAACGTATTCCGTCACATAGTTATACGTCATACGTATAGCGCTATATTGTACTACGTCATGACGTATAACGTTATATGGTTTTGCGTAATAACGTATAACGTCACATAGTACTATGCCACAACGGATGACGTCATATAGTATTGCGTCGTGACGTATAACGTTATATGGTATTGCGTAATAACGTAAAACCTCACTTCGTAAGACGTCATGATTTAGAACGTCATATAGTACTACGTCAGAACGGATGACGTCATATGGAATTACGCCATGACGTATAACGTCATCTAGAATTACGGTTTAACGTATTCCGACACATAGTTATATGTCATAATGTGTAGCCCTATATTGTATTACGTCATAACGTATAAAGTCATATAGTATTGTGTCATGACGTATAACGTTATATTGTGCGACGTCATAACGTATAACGTCATATAGTATTGCGCCATGACGTATAACGTTATAAAGTATAACGTCATAATGCATAACGTCATATAGAGTTACGGTTTAACGTATACCGTCACATACTATTCCGTCCTAACGTATAACGTCACATAGTTCTACGTCATAACGTATAACGTCATATGGTATTGCGCCATGACGTATAACGTTATATGTTATTGTGTAATAACGTATAACGTCACAAAGTAATACTTCATAACGTATAGCGCTATATTGTATTGCGTCATAACGTATATAGTCACATAGTACTACGCCACAAAGGATGACGTCATATAGTATTGCGTCATAACGTATAACGTCATATAGTATTGCGTCATGACGTACAACGTTATATTGTGTGACGTCATAACGTGTAACGTCATATCGAATTACGGTAGAGCGTATAACGTCACATAGTAATACGTCATAACGTATAGCGCTTTATTGTATAGCGTCATAACGTAAAACGTCGCATAGTACTACGCCACAACGAATGACGTCATATAGAAATACGTCATGACATACAACGTCATATAGAATTACGTCATAACGTACAGCCGCACATAGTAATTCGCCATAACGTACAATGTCATGTCGTATTAAGGTATAACGTATATCGTCACATAGTACTACGTCAGAACGGATGACGTCATATATTATTACGCCATGACGTATAACGTCACATAGTAGTACGTCATAACGTATAATGTCATGTAGAATTACATCGTAACGTACAACGACACATAGTAATACGTCATAACGTATAATGTCATGTAGAATTACGGTTTATCGTATACCGTCACATAGTTATACGTCATGACGCATAGCGCTATATTGTATTACATCGTAACGTATAACGTCATATAGTACTGCGTCATGACGTACAACGTTATATGTTATTGTGTAATAACGTATAACGTCACATAGTAAGACGTCATAACGTATAGCGCTATATGGTATTGCGTCATAACGTATAACGTCATATAGTATTCCGTCATGACGTATAACGATATGTGGTATTGCGTAATAACGTATAGCGTCATATAGCATTGTATCATGACGTACAACGTTATATGTTATTGTGTAATAACGTATAACGTCACAAAGTATTACTTCATAACGTATAGCGCTATGTTGTATTGCGTCATAACGTATATAGTCACATAGTACTACGCCACAACGGATGACGTCATATAGTATTGCGTAATAACGTATAACGTCATATAGTATTCCGCCATGACGTGTAACGTCATATAGTATTGCGTCATAACGTACAACGTTATATGTTAGTGTAATAACGTATAACGTCACATAGTAATACGTCATAACGTATAGCGCTATATGGTATTGCGTCATAACCTATAACGTCATATAGAATTACGGTACAACGTATAACGTCATATAGTATTGCGTCATGACGTACAACGTTATATGTTAATGTGTAATAACGTATAACGTCACATAGTACTACGCCACAACGGATGACGTCATATAGTATTGCGTAATAACGTATGACGTCATATAGTATTGCGTCATAACGTAAAACGTCACATAGTTCTACGTCATAACGTATAACGTCATATAGTATTGCGTCATTACGACTGACGTCATATAATATTGCGCCATAACGTATAATGTCACATAGTAATACGTCATAACGTATAACGTCATATAGAATTACGGTTTAACGTATACCGTCACATACTTATACGTCATAACGTATAGCGCCATATTGTATTACGTCTTAACGTATAACGTCATATAGTATTGTGTAATATGATATAACGTCACATAGTATTACGTCATAACGTATGACGTCATATAGTATTGTGTAATAAGGTATAACGTCACATAGTATTACGTCATAACGTATGACGTCATATAGAATTGCGTCATAACGTAAAACGTCACATAGTTCTACGTCATAACGTATAACGTCATATAGTATTGCGTCATTACGACTGACGTCATATAATATTGCGCCATAACGTATAATGTCACATAGTAATACGTCATAACGTATAACGTCATATAGAATTACGGTTTAACGTATACCGTCACATACTTATACGTCATAACGTATAGCGCCATATTGTATTACGTCTTAACGTATAACGTCATATAGTATTGTGTAATATGATATAACGTCACATAGTATTACGTCATAACGTATGACGTCATATAGTATTGTGTAATAAGGTATAACGTCACATAGTATTACGTCATAACGTATAGCGCCATATTGTATTACGTCATAACGTTTAACGTCATATAGTACTGCGTAATAACGTATAACGTCACATAGTACTACGCCACAACGTATGACGTCATATAGAATTACGTCATAACGTATAACTTCATATAGTACTACGCCACAACGGATGACGTCATATAGTATTCCGCCATGACGTATAACGTTACAAAGTATAACGGCATAACGTATAACGTCATATTGAATTACGTCATAACGTATAACGTCATATAGTATTGCGTCATAACGCACAACGTTATATGTTATTGTGTAACAACGTATAACATCATATAGTAATCCGCCATGACGCATAACCTTATACTGTATAACGTCATATCGTATAACGTCATATAGTATTGCGCCATTACGACTGACGTCTTATAATATTGCGTCATAACGTGTAACGTCATATGGTATTGCGCCATGACGTATAACGTTATATGTTATTGTGTAATAACGTATAACGTCACGAAGTAATACTTCAGAACGTATAGCGCTATATTGTATTGCGTCATAACGTATATAGTCACATAGTACTACGCCACAAAGGATGACGTCATATAGTATTGCGTCATAACGTATAACGTCATATAGTATTGCGTCATGACGTACAACGTTATATTGTGTGACGTCATAACGTATAACGTCATATCGAATTACGGTAGAGCGTATAACGTCACATAGTAATACGTCATAACGTATAGCGCTTTATTGTATAGCGTCATAACGTAAAACGTCGCATAGTACTACGCCACAACGAATGACGTCATATAGAAATACGTCATGACATACAACGTCATATAGAATTACGTCATAACGTACAGCCGCACATAGTAATTCGCCATAACGTACAATGTCATGTCGTATTAAGGTATAACGTATATCGTCACATAGTACTACGTCAGAACGGATGACGTCATATATTATTACGCCATGACGTATAACGTCACATAGTAGTACGTCATAACGTATAATGTCATGTAGAATTACATCGTAACGTACAACGACACATAGTAATACGTCATAACGTATAATGTCATGTAGAATTACGGTTTATCGTATACCGTCACATAGTTATACGTCATGACGTATAGCGCTATATTGTATTACATCGTAACGTATAACGTCATATAGTACTGCGTCATGACGTACAACGTTATATGTTATTGTGTAATAACGTATAACGTCACATAGTAAGACGTCATAACGTATAGCGCTATATGGTATTGCGTCATAACGTATAACGTCATATAGTATTCCGTCATGACGTATAACGATATGTGGTATTGCGTAATAACGTATAGCGTCATATAGCATTGTATCATGACGTACAACGTTATATGTTATTGTGTAATAACGTATAACGTCACAAAGTATTACTTCATAACGTATAGCGCTATGTTGTATTGCGTCATAACGTATATAGTCACATAGTACTACGCCACAACGGATGACGTCATATAGTATTGCGTAATAACGTATAACGTCATATAGTATTCCGCCATGACGTGTAACGTCATATAGTATTGCGTCAAAACGTACAACGTTATATGTTAGTGTAATAACGTATAACGTCACATATGAATACGTCATAACGTATAGCGCTATATGGTATTGCGTCATAACCTATAACGTCATATAGAATTACGGTACAACGTATAACGTCATATAGTATTGCGTCATGACGTACAACGTTATATGTTAATGTGTAATAACGTATAACGTCACATAGTAATACGTCATAACGTATAGCGCTATATGGTATTGCGTCATAACGTATAACGTCATATAGTATTCCGTCATGACGTATAACGATATGTGGTATTGCGTAATAACGTATAACGTCATATAGCATTGTGTCATGACGTACAACGTTATATGTTATTGTGTAATAACGTATAACGTCACAAAGTAATACTTCATAACGTATAGCGCTATATTGTATTGCCTTATAACGTATATAGTCACATAGTACAACGCCACAACGGATGACGTCATATAGTATTGCGTAATAACGTATGACGTCATATAGTATTGCGTCATAACGTAAAACGTCACATAGTTCTACGTCATAACGTATAACGTCATATAGTATTGCGTCATTACGACTGACGTCATATAATATTGCGCCATAACGTATAATGTCACATAGTAATACGTCATAACGTATAACGTCATATAGAATTACGGTTTAACGTATACCGTCACATACTTATACGTCATAACGTATAGCGCCATATCGTATTACGTCATAACGTATAACGTCATATAGTACTGCGTAATAACGTATAACGTCACATAGTACTACGCCACAACGTATGACGTCATATAGAATTACGTCATAACGTATAAAGTCATATAGAATTACGTCATAACGTATAACGTCATATAGTATTGCGTCATGACGTATTACGTCATATAGTACTGCGTAATAACGTATAACGTCACATAGTACTACGCCACAACGGATGACGTCATATAGTATTGCGTAATAACGTATAACGTCATATAGTATTCCGTCATGACGTATAACGATATGTGGTATTGCGTAATAACGTATATAGTCACATAGTACTACGCCACAAAGGATGACGTCATATAGTATTGCATTATAACGTATAACGTCATATAGTATTGCGTCATGACGTACAACGTTATATTGTGTGACGTCATATCGTATAACGTCAAATCGAATTACGGTACAGCGTATAACGTCACAACGTAATACGTCATAACGTATAGCGCTATATTGTATTGCGTCATAACGTATAACGTCACATAGAATTGCGTCATTCCGAATGACGTCATATAATATTGTGTAATAACGTACAACGTCACATAGAACTACGCCACAACGGATGACGTCATATAGAATTACGTCATGACGTACAACGTCACATAGTAGTACGTCATAACGTATAATGTCATGTAGAATTACATCATAACGTACAACGTTATATGTTAATGTGTAATAACGTATAACGTCACATAGTAATACGTCATAACGTATAGCGCTATATGGTATTGCGTCATAACGTATAACGTCAGATAGTATTCCGTCATGACGTATAACGATATGTGGTATTGCGTAATAACGTATAACGTCATATAATATTGCGTCAGAACGGATGATGTCATAAGAATTACGTCATGACGTATACCGTCATTTCGAATTACGGTACAACGTATAACGTCACAACGTAATACGTCATAACGTATAGCGCTATATTGTATTGCGTCATAACCTATAACGTCATATAGAATTACGGTACAACGTATAACGTCATATAGTATTGCGTCATGACGTACAACGTTATATGTTAATGTGTAATAACGTATAACGTCACATAGTACTACGCCACAACGGATGACGTCATATAGTATTGCGTAATAACGTATGACGTCATATAGTATTGCGTCATAACGTAAAACGTCACATAGTTCTACGTCATAACGTATAACGTCATATAGTATTGCGTCATTACGACTGACGTCATATAATATTGCGCCATAACGTATAATGTCACATAGTAATACGTCATAACGTATAACGTCATATAGAATTACGGTTTAACGTATACCGTCACATACTTATACGTCATAACGTATAGCGCCATATTGTATTACGTCTTAACGTATAACGTCATATAGTATTGTGTAATATGATATAACGTCACATAGTATTACGTCATAACGTATGACGTCATATAGTATTGTGTAATAAGGTATAACGTCACATAGTATTACGTCATAACGTATGACGTCATATAGAATTGCGTCATAACGTAAAACGTCACATAGTTCTACGTCATAACGTATAACGTCATATAGTATTGCGTCATTACGACTGACGTCATATAATATTGCGCCATAACGTATAATGTCACATAGTAATACGTCATAACGTATAACGTCATATAGAATTACGGTTTAACGTATACCGTCACATACTTATACGTCATAACGTATAGCGCCATATTGTATTACGTCTTAACGTATAACGTCATATAGTATTGTGTAATATGATATAACGTCACATAGTATTACGTCATAACGTATGACGTCATATAGTATTGTGTAATAAGGTATAACGTCACATAGTATTACGTCATAACGTATAGCGCCATATTGTATTACGTCATAACGTTTAACGTCATATAGTACTGCGTAATAACGTATAACGTCACATAGTACTACGCCACAACGTATGACGTCATATAGAATTACGTCATAACGTATAACTTCATATAGTACTACGCCACAACGGATGACGTCATATAGTATTCCGCCATGACGTATAACGTTACAAAGTATAACGGCATAACGTATAACGTCATATTGAATTACGTCATAACGTATAACGTCATATAGTATTGCGTCATAACGCACAACGTTATATGTTATTGTGTAACAACGTATAACATCATATAGTAATCCGCCATGACGCATAACCTTATACTGTATAACGTCATATCGTATAACGTCATATAGTATTGCGCCATTACGACTGACGTCTTATAATATTGCGTCATAACGTGTAACGTCATATGGTATTGCGCCATGACGTATAACGTTATATGTTATTGTGTAATAACGTATAACGTCACGAAGTAATACTTCAGAACGTATAGCGCTATATTGTATTGCGTCATAACGTATATAGTCACATAGTACTACGCCACAAAGGATGACGTCATATAGTATTGCGTCATAACGTATAACGTCATATAGTATTGCGTCATGACGTACAACGTTATATTGTGTGACGTCATAACGTATAACGTCATATCGAATTACGGTAGAGCGTATAACGTCACATAGTAATACGTCATAACGTATAGCGCTTTATTGTATAGCGTCATAACGTAAAACGTCGCATAGTACTACGCCACAACGAATGACGTCATATAGAAATACGTCATGACATACAACGTCATATAGAATTACGTCATAACGTACAGCCGCACATAGTAATTCGCCATAACGTACAATGTCATGTCGTATTAAGGTATAACGTATATCGTCACATAGTACTACGTCAGAACGGATGACGTCATATATTATTACGCCATGACGTATAACGTCACATAGTAGTACGTCATAACGTATAATGTCATGTAGAATTACATCGTAACGTACAACGACACATAGTAATACGTCATAACGTATAATGTCATGTAGAATTACGGTTTATCGTATACCGTCACATAGTTATACGTCATGACGTATAGCGCTATATTGTATTACATCGTAACGTATAACGTCATATAGTACTGCGTCATGACGTACAACGTTATATGTTATTGTGTAATAACGTATAACGTCACATAGTAAGACGTCATAACGTATAGCGCTATATGGTATTGCGTCATAACGTATAACGTCATATAGTATTCCGTCATGACGTATAACGATATGTGGTATTGCGTAATAACGTATAGCGTCATATAGCATTGTATCATGACGTACAACGTTATATGTTATTGTGTAATAACGTATAACGTCACAAAGTATTACTTCATAACGTATAGCGCTATGTTGTATTGCGTCATAACGTATATAGTCACATAGTACTACGCCACAACGGATGACGTCATATAGTATTGCGTAATAACGTATAACGTCATATAGTATTCCGCCATGACGTGTAACGTCATATAGTATTGCGTCAAAACGTACAACGTTATATGTTAGTGTAATAACGTATAACGTCACATATGAATACGTCATAACGTATAGCGCTATATGGTATTGCGTCATAACCTATAACGTCATATAGAATTACGGTACAACGTATAACGTCATATAGTATTGCGTCATGACGTACAACGTTATATGTTAATGTGTAATAACGTATAACGTCACATAGTAATACGTCATAACGTATAGCGCTATATGGTATTGCGTCATAACGTATAACGTCATATAGTATTCCGTCATGACGTATAACGATATGTGGTATTGCGTAATAACGTATAACGTCATATAGCATTGTGTCATGACGTACAACGTTATATGTTATTGTGTAATAACGTATAACGTCACAAAGTAATACTTCATAACGTATAGCGCTATATTGTATTGCCTTATAACGTATATAGTCACATAGTACAACGCCACAACGGATGACGTCATATAGTATTGCGTAATAACGTATGACGTCATATAGTATTGCGTCATAACGTAAAACGTCACATAGTTCTACGTCATAACGTATAACGTCATATAGTATTGCGTCATTACGACTGACGTCATATAATATTGCGCCATAACGTATAATGTCACATAGTAATACGTCATAACGTATAACGTCATATAGAATTACGGTTTAACGTATACCGTCACATACTTATACGTCATAACGTATAGCGCCATATCGTATTACGTCATAACGTATAACGTCATATAGTACTGCGTAATAACGTATAACGTCACATAGTACTACGCCACAACGTATGACGTCATATAGAATTACGTCATAACGTATAAAGTCATATAGAATTACGTCATGACGTATAACGATATGTGGTATTGCGTAATAACGTATATAGTCACATAGTACTACGCCACAAAGGATGACGTCATATAGTATTGCATTATAACGTATAACGTCATATAGTATTGCGTCATGACGTACAACGTTATATTGTGTGACGTCATATCGTATAACGTCAAATCGAATTACGGTACAGCGTATAACGTCACAACGTAATACGTCATAACGTATAGCGCTATATTGTATTGCGTCATAACGTATAACGTCACATAGAATTGCGTCATTCCGAATGACGTCATATAATATTGTGTAATAACGTACAACGTCACATAGAACTACGCCACAACGGATGACGTCATATAGAATTACGTCATGACGTACAACGTCACATAGTAGTACGTCATAACGTATAATGTCATGTAGAATTACATCATAACGTACAACGTTATATGTTAATGTGTAATAACGTATAACGTCACATAGTAATACGTCATAACGTATAGCGCTATATGGTATTGCGTCATAACGTATAACGTCAGATAGTATTCCGTCATGACGTATAACGATATGTGGTATTGCGTAATAACGTATAACGTCATATAATATTGCGTCAGAACGGATGATGTCATAAGAATTACGTCATGACGTATACCGTCATTTCGAATTACGGTACAACGTATAACGTCACAACGTAATACGTCATAACGTATAGCGCTATATTGTATTGCGTCATAACGTATAGCGTCACATAGTATTGCGTCATTCCGAATGACGTCATATAATATTGTGTAATAACGTATAACGTCACATAGTACTACGCCACAACGGATGACGTCATATAGAATTACGTCATGACGTACAACGTCACATAGTAATACGTCATAACGTATAATGTCATGTAGAATTACATCATAACGTACAACGACACATAGTAATACGTCATAACGTATAATGTCATGTAGAATTACGGTTTAACGTATACCGTCACATACTTATACGTCATAACGTATAGCGCCATATTGTATTACGTCATAACGTATAACGTCATATAGTATTGCGTCATAACGCACAACGTTATATGTTATTGTGTAACGACGTATAACATCATATAGTAATCCGCCATGACGCATAACCTTATACTGTATAACGTCATATCGTATAACGTCATATAGTATTGCGCCATTATGACTGACGTCTTATAATATTGCGTCATAACGTGTAACGTCATATGGTATTGCGCCATGACGTATAACGTTATATGTTATTGTGTAATAACGTATAACGTCACGAAGTAATACTTCAGAACGTATAGCGCTATATTGTATTGCGTCATAACGTATATAGTCACATAGTACTACGCCACAAAGGATGACGTCATATAGTATTGCGTCATAACGTATAACGTCATATAGTATTGCGTCATGACGTACAACGTTATATTGTGTGACGTCATAACGTATAACGTCATATCGAATTACGGTAGAGCGTATAACGTCACATAGTAATACGTCATAACGTATAGCGCTTTATTGTATAGCGTCATAACGTAAAACGTCGCATAGTACTACGCCACAACGAATGACGTCATATAGAAATACGTCATGACATACAACGTCATATAGAATTACGTCATAACGTACAGCCGCACATAGTAATTCGCCATAACGTACAATGTCATGTCGTATTAAGGTATAACGTATATCGTCACATAGTACTACGTCAGAACGGATGACGTCATATATTATTACGCCATGACGTATAACGTCACATAGTAGTACGTCATAACGTATAATGTCATGTAGAATTACATCGTAACGTACAACGACACATAGTAATACGTCATAACGTATAATGTCATGTAGAATTACGGTTTATCGTATACCGTCACATAGTTATACGTCATGACGTATAGCGCTATATTGTATTACATCGTAACGTATAACGTCATATAGTACTGCGTCATGACGTACAACGTTATATGTTATTGTGTAATAACGTATAACGTCACATAGTAAGACGTCATAACGTATAGCGCTATATGGTATTGCGTCATAACGTATAACGTCATATAGTATTCCGTCATGACGTATAACGATATGTGGTATTGCGTAATAACGTATAGCGTCATATAGCATTGTATCATGACGTACAACGTTATATGTTATTGTGTAATAACGTATAACGTCACAAAGTATTACTTCATAACGTATAGCGCTATGTTGTATTGCGTCATAACGTATATAGTCACATAGTACTACGCCACAACGGATGACGTCATATAGTATTGCGTAATAACGTATAACGTCATATAGTATTCCGCCATGACGTGTAGCGTCATATAGTATTGCGTCATAACGTACAACGTTATATGTTAGTGTAATAACGTATAACGTCACATATGAATACGTCATAACGTATAGCGCTATATGGTATTGCGTCATAACCTATAACGTCATATAGAATTACGGTACAACGTATAACGTCATATAGTATTGCGTCATGACGTACAACGTTATATGTTAATGTGTAATAACGTATAACGTCACATAGTAATACGTCATAACGTATAGCGCTATATGGTATTGCGTCATAACGTATAACGTCATATAGTATTCCGTCATGACGTATAACGATATGTGGTATTGCGTAATAACGTATAACGTCATATAGCATTGTGTCATGACGTACAACGTTATATGTTATTGTGTAATAACGTATAACGTCACAAAGTAATACTTCATAACGTATAGCGCTATATTGTATTGCCTTATAACGTATATAGTCACATAGTACAACGCCACAACGGATGACGTCATATAGTATTGCGTAATAACGTATGACGTCATATAGTATTGCGTCATAACGTAAAACGTCACATAGTTCTACGTCATAACGTATAACGTCATATAGTATTGCGTCATTACGACTGACGTCATATAATATTGCGCCATAACGTATAATGTCACATAGTAATACGTCATAACGTATAACGTCATATAGAATTACGGTTTAACGTATACCGTCACATACTTATACGTCATAACGTATAGCGCCATATCGTATTACGTCATAACGTATAACGTCATATAGTACTGCGTAATAACGTATAACGTCACATAGTACTACGCCACAACGTATGACGTCATATAGAATTACGTCATAACGTATAAAGTCATACAGAATTACGTCATAACGTATAACGTCATATTATTGCGTCATGACGTATTACGTCATATAGTACTGCGTAATAACGTATAACGTCACATAGTACTACGCCACAACGGATGACGTCATATAGTATTGCGTAATAACGTATAACGTCATATAGTATTCCGTCATGACGTATAACGATATGTGGTATTGCGTAATAACGTATATAGTCACATAGTACTACGCCACAAAGGATGACGTCATATAGTATTGCATTATAACGTATAACGTCATATAGTATTGCGTCATGACGTACAACGTTATATTGTGTGACGTCATATCGTATAACGTCAAATCGAATTACGGTACAGCGTATAACGTCACAACGTAATACGTCATAACGTATAGCGCTATATTGTATTGCGTCATAACGTATAACGTCACATAGAATTGCGTCATTCCGAATGACGTCATATAATATTGTGTAATAACGTACAACGTCACATAGAACTACGCCACAACGGATGACGTCATATAGAATTACGTCATGACGTACAACGTCACATAGTAGTACGTCATAACGTATAATGTCATGTAGAATTACATCATAACGTACAACGTTATATGTTAATGTGTAATAACGTATAACGTCACATAGTAATACGTCATAACGTATAGCGCTATATGGTATTGCGTCATAACGTATAACGTCAGATAGTATTCCGTCATGACGTATAACGATATGTGGTATTGCGTAATAACGTATAACGTCATATAATATTGCGTCAGAACGGATGATGTCATAAGAATTACGTCATGACGTATACCGTCATTTCGAATTACGGTACAACGTATAACGTCACAACGTAATACGTCATAACGTATAGCGCTATATTGTATTGCGTCATAACGTATAGCGTCACATAGTATTGCGTCATTCCGAATGACGTCATATAATATTGTGTAATAACGTATAACGTCACATAGTACTACGCCACAACGGATGACGTCATATAGAATTACGTCATGACGTACAACGTCACATAGTAATACGTCATAACGTATAATGTCATGTAGAATTACATCATAACGTACAACGACACATAGTAATACGTCATAACGTATAATGTCATGTAGAATTACGGTTTAACGTATACCGTCACATACTTATACGTCATAACGTATAGCGCCATATTGTATTACGTCATAACGTATAACGTCATATAGTATTGCGTCATAACGCACAACGTTATATGTTATTGTGTAATAACGTATAACATCATATAGTAATCCGCCATGACGCATAACCTTATAATGTATAACGTCATATCGTATAACGTCATATAGTATTGCGCCATTACGACTGACGTCTTATAATATTGCGTCATAACGTGTAACGTCATATAGTATTGCGTCATGACGTATAACGTTGTATGGTCTTGCGTAATAACGTATAACGTCACATAATGCTACGCCACAACGGATGAGGTCATATAGAATTACGCCATGACGTATAACGTCATATTGAAATACGTCATAACGTATAGCGTCATATAGTATTGCGCCATGACGTATAACGTCATAAAGGATAACGTCATAACGTATAGCGTCATATAGTACTACGTCATAACGTATAACGTCATAGAGTATTGCGCCACGACGTATCACGTTATAAAGTATAACGTCATAACGTATAACGTCATATATTATTGCGTCATTACGAATGACGTTATATAGTATTGTGTCATGACGTATAACGTCATATAGAATTGCGGTTTAACGTATTCCGTCACATAGTTATACGTCATACGTATAGCGCTATATTGTACTACGTCATGACGTATAACGTTATATGGTTTTGCGTAATAACGTATAACGTCACATAGTACTATGCCACAACGGATGACGTCATATAGTGTTGCGTCGTGACGTATAACGTTATATGGTATTGCGTAATAACGTAAAACCTCACTTCGTAAGACGTCATGATTTAGAACGTCATATAGTACTACGTCAGAACGGATGACGTCATATGGAATTACGCCATGACGTATAACGTCATCTAGAATTACGGTTTAACGTATTCCGACACATAGTTATATGTCATAATGTGTAGCCCTATATTGTATTACGTCATAACGTATAAAGTCATATAGTATTGTGTCATGACGTATAACGTTATATTGTGCGACGTCATAACGTATAACGTCATATAGTATTGCGCCATGACGTATAACGTTATAAAGTATAACGTCATAATGCATAACGTCATATAGAGTTACGGTTTAACGTATACCGTCACATACTATTCCGTCCTAACGTATAACGTCACATAGTTCTACGTCATAACGTATAACGTCATATGGTATTGCGCCATGACGTATAACGTTATATGTTATTGTGTAATAACGTATAACGTCACAAAGTAATACTTCATAACGTATAGCGCTATATTGTATTGCGTCATAACGTATATAGTCACATAGTACTACGCCACAAAGGATGACGTCATATAGTATTGCGTCATAACGTATAACGTCATATAGTATTGCGTCATGACGTACAACGTTATATTGTGTGACGTCATAACGTATAACGTCATATCGAATTACGGTAGAGCGTATAACGTCACATAGTAATACGTCATAACGTATAGCGCTTTATTGTATAGCGTCATAACGTAAAACGTCGCATAGTACTACGCCACAACGAATGACGTCATATAGAAATACGTCATGACATACAACGTCATATAGAATTAAGTCATAACGTACAGCCGCACATAGTAATTCGCCATAACGTACAATGTCATGTCGTATTAAGGTATAACGTATATCGTCACATAGTACTACGTCAGAACGGATGACGTCATATATTATTACGCCATGACGTATAACGTCACATAGTAGTACGTCATAACGTATAATGTCATGTAGAATTACATCGTAACGTACAACGACACATAGTAATACGTCATAACGTATAATGTCATGTAGAATTACGGTTTATCGTATACCGTCACATAGTTATACGTCATGACGTATAGCGCTATATTGTATTACATCGTAACGTATAACGTCATATAGTACTGCGTCATGACGTACAACGTTATATGCTATTGTGTAATAACGTATAACGTCACATAGTAAGACGTCATAACGTATAGCGCTATATGGTATTGCGTCATAACGTATAACGTCATATAGTATTCCGTCATGACGTATAACGATATGTGGTATTGCGTAATAACGTATAGCGTCATATAGCATTGTATCATGACGTACAACGTTATATGTTATTGTGTAATAACGTATAACGTCACAAAGTATTACTTCATAACGTATAGCGCTATGTTGTATTGCGTCATAACGTATATAGTCACATAGTACTACGCCACAACGGATGACGTCATATAGTATTGCGTAATAACGTATAACGTCATATAGTATTCCGCCATGACGTGTAACGTCATATAGTATTGCGTCATAACGTACAACGTTATATGTTAGTGTAATAACGTATAACGTCACATAGTAATACGTCATAACGTATAGCGCTATATGGTATTGCGTCATAACCTATAACGTCATATAGAATTACGGTACAACGTATAACGTCATATAGTATTGCGTCATTACGACTGACGTCATATAATATTGCGCCATAACGTATAATGTCACATAGTAATACGTCATAACGTATAACGTCATATAGAATTACGGTTTAACGTATACCGTCACATACTTATACGTCATAACGTATAGCGCCATATTGTATTACGTCTTAACGTATAACGTCATATAGTATTGTGTAATATGATATAACGTCACATAGTATTACGTCATAACGTATGACGTCATATAGTATTGTGTAATAAGGTATAACGTCACATAGTATTACGTCATAACGTATGACGTCATATAGAATTGCGTCATAACGTAAAACGTCACATAGTTCTACGTCATAACGTATAACGTCATATAGTATTGCGTCATTACGACTGACGTCATATAATATTGCGCCATAACGTATAATGTCACATAGTAATACGTCATAACGTATAACGTCATATAGAATTACGGTTTAACGTATACCGTCACATACTTATACGTCATAACGTATAGCGCCATATTGTATTACGTCATAACGTTTAACGTCATATAGTACTGCGTAATAACGTATAACGTCACATAGTACTACGCCACAACGTATGACGTCATATAGAATTACGTCATAACGTATAAAGTCATATAGAATTACGTCATAAAGTATAACGTCATATAGTATTGCGCCATGACGTATTACGTCATATAGTACTGCGTAATAACGTATAACGTCATATTGAATTACGTCATAACGTATAACGTCATATAGTATTGCGTCATAACGCACAACGTTATATGTTATTGTGTAACAACGTATAACATCATATAGTAATCCGCCATGACGCATAACCTTATACTGTATAACGTCATATCGTATAACGTCATATAGTATTGCGCCATTACGACTGACGTCTTATAATATTGCGTCATAACGTGTAACGTCATATGGTATTGCGCCATGACGTATAACGTTATATGTTATTGTGTAATAACGTATAACGTCACGAAGTAATACTTCAGAACGTATAGCGCTATATTGTATTGCGTCATAACGTATATAGTCACATAGTACTACGCCACAAAGGATGACGTCATATAGTATTGCGTCATAACGTATAACGTCATATAGTATTGCGTCATGACGTACAACGTTATATTGTGTGACGTCATAACGTATAACGTCATATCGAATTACGGTAGAGCGTATAACGTCACATAGTAATACGTTATAACGTATAGCGCTTTATTGTATAGCATCATAACGTAAAACGTCGCATAGTACTACGCCACAACGAATGACGTCATATAGAAATACGTCATGACATACAACGTCATATAGAATTACGTCATAACGTACAGCCGCACATAGTAATTCGCCATAACGTACAATGTCATGTCGTATTAAGGTATAACGTATATCGTCACATAGTACTACGTCAGAACGGATGACGTCATATATTATTACGCCATGACGTATAACGTCACATAGTAGTACGTCATAACGTATAATGTCATGTAGAATTACATCGTAACGTACAACGACACATAGTAATACGTCATAACGTATAATGTCATGTAGAATTACGGTTTATCGTATACCGTCACATAGTTATACGTCATGACGTATAGCGCTATATTGTATTACATCGTAACGTATAACGTCATATAGTACTGCGTCATGACGTACAACGTTATATGTTATTGTGTAATAACGTATAACGTCACATAGTAAGACGTCATAACGTATAGCGCTATATGGTATTGCGTCATAACGTATAACGTCATATAGTATTCCGTCATGACGTATAACGATATGTGGTATTGCGTAATAACGTATAGCGTCATATAGCATTGTATCATGACGTACAACGTTATATGTTATTGTGTAATAACGTATAACGTCACAAAGTATTACTTCATAACGTATAGCGCTATGTTGTATTGCGTCATAACGTATATAGTCACATAGTACTACGCCACAACGGATGACGTCATATAGTATTGCGTAATAACGTATAACGTCATATAGTATTCCGCCATGACGTGTAACGTCATATAGTATTGCGTCATAACGTACAACGTTATATGTTAGTGTAATAACGTATAACGTCACATATGAATACGTCATAACGTATAGCGCTATATGGTATTGCGTCATAACCTATAACGTCATATAGAATTACGGTACAACGTATAACGTCATATAGTATTGCGTCATGACGTACAACGTTATATGTTAATGTGTAATAACGTATAACGTCACATAGTAATACGTCATAACGTATAGCGCTATATGGTATTGCGTCATAACGTATAACGTCATATAGTATTCCGTCATGACGTATAACGATATGTGGTATTGCGTAATAACGTATAACGTCATATAGCATTGTGTCATGACGTACAACGTTATATGTTATTGTGTAATAACGTATAACGTCACAAAGTAATACTTCATAACGTATAGCGCTATATTGTATTGCCTTATAACGTATATAGTCACATAGTACAACGCCACAACGGATGACGTCATATAGTATTGCGTAATAACGTATGACGTCATATAGTATTGCGTCATAACGTAAAACGTCACATAGTTCTACGTCATAACGTATAACGTCATATAGTATTGCGTCATTACGACTGACGTCATATCATATTGCGCCATAACGTATAATGTCACATAGTAATACGTCATAACGTATAACGTCATATAGAATTACGGTTTAACGTATACCGTCACATACTTATACGTCATAACGTATAGCGCCATATCGTATTACGTCATAACGTATAACGTCATATAGTACTGCGTAATAACGTATAACGTCACATAGTACTACGCCACAACGTATGACGTCATATAGAATTACGTCATAACGTATAAAGTCATATAGAATTACGTCATAACGTATAACGTCATATAGTATTGCGTCATGACGTATTACGTCATATAGTACTGCGTAATAACGTATAACGTCACATAGTACTACGCCACAACGGATGACGTCATATAGTATTGCGTAATAACGTATAACGTCATATAGTATTCCGTCATGACGTATAACGATATGTGGTATTGCGTAATAACGTATATAGTCACATAGTACTACGCCACAAAGGATGACGTCATATAGTATTGCATTATAACGTATAACGTCATATAGTATTGCGTCATGACGTACAACGTTATATTGTGTGACGTCATATCGTATAACGTCAAATCGAATTACGGTACAGCGTATAACGTCACAACGTAATACGTCATAACGTATAGCGCTATATTGTATTGCGTCATAACGTATAACGTCACATAGAATTGCGTCATTCCGAATGACGTCATATAATATTGTGTAATAACGTACAACGTCACATAGAACTACGCCACAACGGATGACGTCATATAGAATTACGTCATGACGTACAACGTCACATAGTAGTACGTCATAACGTATAATGTCATGTCGAATTACATCATAACGTACAACGTTATATGTTAATGTGTAATAACGTATAACGTCACATAGTAATACGTCATAACGTATAGCGCTATATGGTATTGCGTCATAACGTATAACGTCAGATAGTATTCCGTCATGACGTATAACGATATGTGGTATTGCGTAATAACGTATAACGTCATATAATATTGCGTCAGAACGGATGATGTCATAAAGAATTACGTCATGACGTATACCGTCATTTCGAATTACGGTACAACGTATAACGTCACAACGTAATACGTCATAACGTATAGCGCTATATTGTATTGCGTCATAACGTATAACGTCACATAGTATTGCGTCATTCCGAATGACGTCATATAATATTGTGTAATAACGTATAACGTCACATAGTACTACGCCACAACGGATGACGTCATATAGAATTACGTCATGACGTACAACGTCACATAGTAATACGTCATAACGTATAATGTCATGTAGAATTACATCATAACGTACAACGACACATAGTAATACGTCATAACGTATAATGTCATGTAGAATTACGGTTTAACGTATACCGTCACATACTTATACGTCATAACGTATAGCGCCATATTGTATTACGTCATAACGTATAACGTCATATAGTACTGCGTAATAACGTATAACGTCGCATAGTACTACGCCACAACGTATGACGTCATATAGAATTACGTCATAACGTATAACTTCATATAGTACTACGCCACAACGGATGACGTCATATAGTATTCCGCCATGACGTATAACGTTATAAAGTATAACGGCATAACGTATAACGTCATATAGTATTGCGCCATTACGACTGACGTCTTATAATATTGCGTCATAACGTGTAACGTCATATAGTATTGCGTCATGACGTATAACGTTGTATGGTCTTGCGTAATAACGTATAACGTCACATAGTGCTACGCCACAACGGATGAGGTCATATAGAATTACGCCATGACGTATAACGTCATATTGAATTACGTCATAACGTATAGCGTCATATAGTATTGCGCCATGACGTATAACGTCATAAAGGATAACGTCATAACGTATAACGTCACATAGTAATACGTCATAACGTATAGCGCTATATGGTATTGCGTCATATCCTATAACGTCATATAGTATTCCGTCATGACGTATAACGATATGTGGTATTGCGTAATAACGTATAACGTCATAGAGCATTGTGTCATGACGTACAACGTTATATGTTATTGTGTAATAACGTATAACGTCACATAGTAACACGTCATAACGTATAGCGCTATATTGTATTACGTCTTAACGTACAACGTCATATAGAATTACGGTACTACGTATAACGTCACATAGTATTGCGTCATTCCGAATGACGTCATATAATATTGTGTAATAACGTATAACGTCACATAGTACTACGCCACAACGGATGACGTCATATAGAATTACGTCATGACGTACAACGTCACATAGTAATACGTCATAACGTATAATGTCATGTAGAATTACATCATAACGTACAACGACACATGGTAATACGTCATAACGTATAATGTCATGTAGAATTACGGTTTATCGTATACCGTCACATAGTTATACGTCATGACGAATAGCGCTATATTGTATTACGTCGTAACGTATAACGTCATATAGTACTGCGTCATGACGTACAACGTTATATGTTATTGTGTAAAAACGTATAACGTCACATAGTAAGACGTCATAACGTACAGCGCTATATGGTATTGCGTCATAACGTATAACGTCATATAGTATTCCGTCATGACGTATAACGATATGTGGTATTGCGTAATAACTTATAACGTCATATAGCATTGTATCATGACGTACAACGTTATATGTTATTGTGTAATAACGTATAACGTCACAAAGTATTACTTCATAACGTATAGCGCTATATTGTATTGCGTCATAACGTATATAGTCACATACTACTACGCCACAACGGATGACGTCATATAGTATTGCGTAATAACGTATAACGTCATATAGTATTCCGCCATGACGTGTAACGTCATATAGTATTGCGTCATAACGTACAACGTTATATGTTAGTGTAATAACGTATAACGTCACATAGTAATACGTCATAACGTATAGCGCTATATGGTATTGCGTCATAACCTATAACGTCATATAGAAATACGGTACAACGTATAACGTCATATAGTATTGCGTCATGACGTACAACGTTATATGTTAATGTGTAATAACGTATAACGTCACATAGTAATACGTCATAACGTATAGCGCTATATGGTATTGCGTCATAACGTATAACGTCATATTGTATTCCGTCATGACGTATAACGATATGTGGTATTGCGTAATAACGTATAACGTCATATAGCATTGTGTCATGACGTACAACGTTATATGTTATTGTGTAATAACGTATAACGTCACAAAGTAATACTTCATAACGTATAGCGCTATATTGTATTGCGTTATAACGTATATAGTCACATAGTACTACGCCACAACGGATGACGTCATATAGTATTGCGTAATAACGTATGACGTCATATAGTATTGCGTCATAAAGTAAAACGTCACATAGTTCTACGTCATAACGTATAACGTCATATAGTATTGCGCCATGACGTATTACGTCATATAGTACTGCGTAATAACGTATAACGTCACATAGTACTACGCCACAACGGATGACGCCATATAGTATTGCGTAATAACGTATAACGTCATATAGTATTCCGTCATGACGTATAACGATATGTGGTATTGTGTAATAACGTATAACGTCATATAGCATTGTATCATGACGTACAACGTTATATGTTATCGTGTAATAACGTATAACGTCACAAAGTAATACTTCATAACGTATAGCGCTATATTGTATTGCGTCATAACGTATATAGTCACATAGTACCACGCCACAAAGGATGACGTCATATAGTATTGCGTTATAACGTATAACGTCATATAGTATTGCGTCATGACGTACAACGTTATATTGTGTGACGTCATAACGTATAACGTCAAATCGAATTACGGTACAGCGTATAACGTCACAACGTAATACGTCATAACGTATAGCGCTATATTGTATTGCGTCATAACGTATAACGTCACATAGTATTGCGTCATTCCGAATGACGTCATATAATATTGTGTAATAACGTATAACGTCACATAGAACTACGCCACAACGGATGACATCATATAGAATTACGTCATGACGTACAACGTCACATAGTAGTACGTCATAACGTATAATGTCATGTAGAATTACATCATAACGTACAACGTTATATGTTAATGTGTAATAACGTATAACGTCACAAAGTATTACTTCATAACGTATAGCGCTATATTGTATTGCGTCATAACGTATATAGTCACATAGTACTACGCCACAACGGATGACGTCATATAGTATTGCGTAATAACGTATAACGTCATATAGTATTCCGCCATGACGTGTAACGTCATATAGTATTGCGTCATAACGTACAACGTTATATGTTAGTGTAATAACGTATAACGTCACATAGTAATACGTCATAACGTATAGCGCTATATGGTATTGCGTCATAACCTATAACGTCATACAGTATTCCGTCATGACGTATAACGATATGTGGTATTGCGTAATAACGTATAACGTCATATTGCATTGTGTCATGACGTACAACGTTATATGTTATTGTGTAATAACGTATAACGTCACATAGTAACACGTCATAACGTATAGCGCTATATTGTATTACGTCTTAACGTACAACGTCATATAGAATTACGGTACAACGTATAACGTCACATAGTATTGCGTCATTCCGAATGACGTCATATAATATTGTGTCATAACGTATAACGTCACATAGTACTACGCCACAACGGATGACGTCATATAGAATTACGTCATGACGTACAACGTCACATACTAATACGTCATAACGTATAATGTCATGTAGAATTACATCATAACGTACAACGACACATAGTAATACGTCATAACGTATAATGTCATGTAGAATTACGGTTTATCGTATACCGTCACATAGTTATACGTCATGACGTATAGCGCTATATTGTATTACGTCGTAACGTATAACGTCATATAGTACTGCGTCATGACGTACAACGTTATATGTTATTGTGTAATAACGTATAACGTCACATAGTAATACGTCATAACGTATAGCGCTATATGGTATTGCGTCATAAAGTATAACGTCATATAGTATTCCGTCATGACGTATAACGATATGTGGTATTGCGTAATAACGTATAACGTCATATAGCATTGTGTCATGACGTACAACGTTATATGTTATTGTGTAATAACGTATAACGTCACAAAGTAATACTTCATAACGTATAGCGCTATATTGTATTGCCTTATAACGTATATAGTCACATAGTACTACGCCACAACGGATGACGTCATATAGTATTGCGTAATAACGTATGACGTCATATAGTATTGCGTCATAACGTAAAACGTCACATAGTTCTACGTCATAACGTATAACGTCATATAGTATTGCGTCATTACGACTGACGTCATATAATATTGCGCCATAACGTATAATGTCACATAGTAATACGTCATAACGTATAACGTCATATAGAATTACGGTTTAACGTATACCGTCACATACTTATACGTCATAACGTATAGCGCCATATTGTATTACGTCATAACGTATAACGTCATATAGTACTGCGTAATAACGTATAACGTCACATAGTACTACGCCACAACGTATGACGTCATATAGAATTACGTCATAACGTATAAAGTCATATAGAATTACGTCATAAAGTATAACGTCATATAGTATTGCGCCATGACGTATTACGTCATATAGTACTGCGTAATAACGTATAACGTCACATAGTACTACGCCACAACGGATGACGTCATATAGTATTGCGTAATAACGTATAACGTCATATAGTATTCCGTCATGACGTATAATGTCATGTAGAATTACATCGTAACGTACAACGACACATAGTACTAGGCCACAACGTATGACGTCATATAGAATTACGTCATAACGTATAAAGTCATATAGAATTACGTCATAACGTATAACGTCATATAGTATTGCGCCATGACGTATTACGTCATATAGTACTGCGTAATAACGTATAACGTCACATAGTACTACGCCACAACGAATGACGTCATATAGAAATACGTCATGACATACAACGTCATATAGAATTACGTCATAACGTACAGCCGCACATAGTAATTCGCCATAACGTACAAAGTCATGTCGTATTAAGGTATAACGTATATCGTCACATAGTACTACGTCAGAACGGATGACGTCATATATTATTACGCCATGACGTATAACGTCACATAGTAGTACGTCATAACGTATAATGTCATGTAGAATTACATCGTAACGTACAACGACACATAGTAATACGTCATAACGTATAATGTCATGTAGAATTACGGTTTATCGTATACCGTCACATAGTTATACGTCATGACGTATAGCGCTATATTGTATTACATCGTAACGTATAACGTCATATAGTACTGCGTCATGACGTACAACGTTATATGTTATTGTGTAATAACGTATAACGTCACATAGTAAGACGTCATAACGTATAGCGCTATATGGTATTGCGTCATAACGTATAACGTCATATAGTATTCCGTCATGACGTATAACGATATGTGGTATTGCGTAATAACGTATAGCGTCATATAGCATTGTATCATGACGTACAACGTTATATGTTATTGTGTAATAACGTATAACGTCACAAAGTATTACTTCATAACGTATAGCGCTATGTTGTATTGCGTCATAACGTATATAGTCACATAGTACTACGCCACAACGGATGACGTCATATAGTATTGCGTAATAACGTATAACGTCATATAGTATTCCGCCATGACGTGTAACGTCATATAGTATTGCGTCATAACGTACAACGTTATATGTTAGTGTAATAACGTATAACGTCACATAGTAATACGTCATAACGTATAGCGCTATATGGTATTGCGTCATAACCTATAACGTCATATAGAATTACGGTACAACGTATAACGTCATATAGTATTGCGTCATGACGTACAACGTTATATGTTAATGTGTAATAACGTATAACGTCACATAGTAATACGTCATAACGTATAGCGCTATATGGTATTGCGTCATAACGTATAACGTCATATAGTATTCCGTCATGACGTATAACGATATGTGGTATTGCGTAATAACGTATAACGTCATATAGCATTGTGTCATGACGTACAACGTTATATGTTATTGTGTAATAACGTATAACGTCACAAAGTAATACTTCATAACGTATAGCGCTATATTGTATTGCCTTATAACGTATATAGTCACATAGTACTACGCCACAACGTATGACGTCATATAGAATTACGTCATAACGTATAAAGTCATATAGTATTGCGCCATGACGTATTACGTCATATAGTACTGCGTAATAACGTATAACGTCACATAGTACTACGCCACAACGGATGACGTCATATAGTATTGCGTAATAACGTATAACGTCATATAGTATTCCGTCATGACGTATAACGATATGTGGTATTGCGTAATAACGTATAACGTCATATAGCATTGTATCATGACGTACAACGTTATATGTTATTGTGTAATAACGTATAACGTCACAAAGTAATACTTCATAACGTATAGCGCAATATTGTATTGCGTCATAACGTATATAGTCACATAGTACTACGCCACAAAGGATGACGTCATATAGTATTGCGTTATAACGTATAACGTCATATAGTATTGCGTCATGACGTACAACGTTATATTGTGTGACGTCATAACGTATAACGTCAAATCGAATTACGGTACAGCGTATAACGTCACACCGTAATACGTCATAACGTATAGCGCTATATTGTATTGCGTCATAACGTATAACGTCACATAGTAATACGTCATAACGTATAGCGCTATATGGTATTGCGTCATAACGTATAACGTCAGATAGTATTCCGTCATGACGTATAACGATATGTGGTATTGCGTAATAACGTATAACGTCATATAGCATTGTATCATGACGTACAACGTTATATGTTATTGTGTAATAACGTATAACGTCACAAAGTAACACGTCATAACGTATAGCGCTATATTGTATTGCGTCATAACGTATAACGTCACATAGTATTGCGTCATTCCGAATGACGTCATATAATATTGTGTAATAACGTATAACGTCACATAGTACTACGCCACAACGGATGACGTCATATAGAATTACGTCATGACGTACAACGTCACATAGTAATACGTCATAACGTATAATGTCATGTAGAATTACATCATAACGTACAACGACACATAGTAATACGTCATAACGTATAATGTCATGTAGAATTACGGTTTAACGTATACCGTCACATACTTATACGTCATAACGTATAGCGCCATATTGTATTACGTCATAACGTATAACGTCATATAGTACTGCGTAATAACGTATAACGTCGCATAGTACTACGCCACAACGTATGACGTCATATAGAATTACGTCATAACGTATAACTTCATATAGTACTACGCCACAACGGATGACGTCATAAAGAATTACATCATGACGTATAACGTCATATTGAATTACGTCATAACGTATAGCGTCATATAGTATTGCGCCATGACGTATAACGTCCTAAAGGATAACGTCATAACGTATAACGTCACATAGTAATACGTCATAACGTATAGCGCTATATGGTATTGCGTCATAACCTATAACGTCATATAGTATTCCGTCATGACGTATAACGATATGTGGTATTGCGTAATAACGTATAACGTCATATAGCATTGTGTCATGACGTACAACGTTATATGTTATTGTGTAATAACGTATAACGTCACATAGTAACACGTCATAACGTATAGCGCTATATTGTATTACGTCTTAACGTACAACGTCATATAGAATTACGGTACAACGTATAACGTCACATAGTATTGCGTCATTCCGAATGACGTCATATAATATTGTGTCATAACGTATAACGTCACATAGTACTACGCCACAACTGATGACGTCATATAGAATTACGTCATGACGTACAACGTCACATACTAATACGTCATAACGTATAATGTCATGTAGAATTACATCATAACGTACAACGACACATAGTAATACGTCATAACGTATAATGTCATGTAGAATTACGGTTTATCGTATACCGTCACATAGTTATACGTCATGACGTATAGCGCTATATTGTATTACGTCGTAACGTATAACGTCATATAGTACTGCGTCATGACGTACAACGTTATATGTTATTGTGTAATAACGTATAACGTCACATAGTAAGACGTCATAACGTATAGCGCTATATGGTATTGCGTCATAACGTATAACGTCATATATTATTCCGTCATGACGTATAACGATATGTGGTATTGCGTAATAACGTATAACGTCATATAGCATTGTATCATGACGTACAACGTTATATGTTATTGTGTAATAACGTATAACGTCACAAAGTATTACTTCATAACGTATAGCGCTATATTGTATTGCGTCATAACGTATATAGTCACATAGTACTACGCCACAACGGATGACGTCATATAGTATTGCGTAATAACGTATAACGTCATATAGTATTCCGCCATGACGTGTAACGTCATATAGTATTGCGTCATAACGTACAACGTTATATGTTAATGTGTAATAACGTATAACGTCACATAGTAATACGTCATAACGTATAGCGCTATATGGTATTGCGTCATAACCTATAACATCATATAGTATTCCGTCATGATGTATAACGATATGTGGTATTGCGTAATAACGTATAACGTCATATAGCATTGTATCATGACGTACAACGTTATATGTTATTGTGTAATAACGTATAACGTCACAAAGTATTACTTCATAACGTATAGCGCTATATTGTATTGCGTCATAACGTATATAGTAACATAGTACTACGCCACAAGGGATGACGTCATATAGTATTGCGTAATAACGTATAACGTCATATAGTATTCCGTCATGACGTATAACGATATGTGGTATTGCGTAATAACGTATAACGTCATATAGCATTGTATCATGACGTACCACGTTATATGTTATTGCGTAATAACGTATAACGTCATATAGTATTCCGCCATGACGTGTAACGTCAGATAGTATTGCGTCATGATGTATAACGTTATATGGTATTGCGTAATTACGTATAACGTCATATAGTAATCCGCCATGACGTATAACGATATAATGTATAACGTCATATCGCATAACGTCATATAGTATTGCGCCATGACGTATAACGTTATATGGTATTGCGTAATAACGTATAACGTCATATAATATTGCGTCAGAACGGATGACGTCATAAAGAATTACGTCATAACGTATAACGTCATATAGTATTGCGCCATGACGTATAATGTTATAAAGTATAACGTCATAACGTATAACGTCATATAGTATTGCGTCATTCCGAATGACGTCATATAATATTGCGTCATAACGTATAACGTCACATAGTAATACGTCATAACGTATAACGTCATATAGAACTACGGTTTAACGTATACCGTCACATACTCATACGTCATAACGTATAACGTCACATAGTACTACGTCAGAACGGTTGACGTCATATAGAATTACGTCATAACGTATAGCGTCATATAGTATTCCGTCATAACGTATAACGTCATATAGTATTGCTTTATGACGTATAACGTCATATTTTATTGCATAATAACGTATAACGTCATATAGTAATCCGCCATGACGTATAACGTTATAATGTATAACGTCATATCGCATAACGTCATATAGAATTACGGTTTAACGGATACTGTCACATAGTAATACGTCATAACGTATAGCGCTATATTGTATTGTGTCATAACGTATAACGTCACATAGTACTACATCAGAACGGATGACGTCATATAGAATTACGCCATGACGTATAACGTCATATAGAATTACGTCATAACGTATAACGTCATATAGTATTGCGCCATGATGTATAATGTTATAAAGTACAACGTCATAACGTATAACGTCATATAGTATTGCCTCATGACGACTGACGTCATATAATATTGCGTCATAACGTATAACGTCACATGGTACTACGTCAGAACGGATGACATCATATAGAATTACGTCATAACGTATAACGTCATATAGTATTGTGCCATGACGTATAACGTCATATAGTATTGCGTCATGACGTATAACGTTATATGGTATAGCGTAATTACGTATAACGTCATATAGTAATCCGCCATGACGTATAACGATATAATGTATAACGTCATATCGCATAACGTCATATAGTATTGCGCCATGACGTATAACGTTATATGGTATTGCGTAATAACGTATAACGTCATATAATATTGCGTCAGAACGGATGACATCATAAAGAATTACGTCATGACGTATAACGTCATATAGAATTACGGTACACCCTATAACGTCATATAGAATTGCGCCATGACGTATAACGTCATATAGTATTACGTCATAAAGTATAACGTCATATAGTATTGCGTCAAGACGTACAATGTTATATGTTAATGTGTAATAACGTATCACGTCACATAGTACTACGTCAGGACGGATGACGTCATATAGAATTACGCCATGACGTATAACGTCATATAGAATTACGTCATAACGTATAACGTCATATAGTATTGCGCCATGACGTATAATGTTATAAAGTATAACGTCATAACGTATAACGTCATATAGTATTGCGTCATTCCGAATGACGTCATGTAATATTGCGTCATAACGTATAACGTCATATAGTAATCCGCCATGACGTATAACGTTATAATGTATAACGTGATATCGCATAACGTCATATAGAGTTACGGTTTAACGGATACTGTCACATAGTAATACGTCATAACGTATAGCGCTATATTGTATTGTGTCATAACGTATAACGTCACATAGCGCTACGTCATAACGTATAACGTCACATAGTACCACGTCAGAACGGATGACATCATATAGAATTACGTCATAACGTATAACGTCATATAGTATTGCGCCATGACGTATAACGTTATATGGAATTTCGTAATTACGTATAACGTCATATAGTACAACAACACAACGGATGACGTTATATAGAATTACGTCATAACGTATGACGTCATATTGTATTGCGTCATAACGTATAACGTCACATAGTATTCCGCCATGACGTATAACGTTATAATGTATAACGTCATAACGCATAACGTCATATAGAGTTACGGTTTAACGTATACCGTCACATAGTAATACGTCATAACGTATAGCGCTATATTCTATTACGTCATAACGTATAACGGCATATAGAACTGCGACATGACGTACAACGTTATATGTTATTGTGTAATAAAGTATGACGTCACATAGTAGTACGTCATAACGTATAACGTCACATAGTAATACGTCATAACGTATAGCGCCATATTGTATTGCGGCATGACGTATAACATCATATAGAATTACGTCATAACGTATAACGTCATATAGTATTGCGTCATGACGTATAACGTTATATGTTATTGTGTAATAAGGTATAACGTCACATAGTATTACGTCATAACGTATGACGTCATATAGTATTGTGTAATAAGGTATAACGTCACATAGTATTACGTCATAACGTATGACGTCATATAGCATTGTGTAATAAGGTATAACGTCACATAGTGTTACGCCACAACGTATGACGTCATATAGAAATACGTCATAACGTATAACTTCACATAGTACTACGCCACAACGGATGACGTCATATAGAATTACGTCATAACTTATAACGTCATATAGTATTGCGCCATGACGTATAACGTTATAAAGTATAACGTCATAACGCATAACGTCATATAGAGTTGCGGTTTTACGTATTCCGTCACATAGTAATACGTCATAACGTATAGCGCTATATATTGTGTAGCGCCATAACGTATAACGTCACATAGAATTACGTCATAACGTATAACGTCATATAGTACTGTGTAATAAGGTATAACGTCACATAGTATTACGCCATAACGTATGACGTCATATAGTATTGTGTAATAAGGTATAACGTCACATAGTATTACGTCATAACGTATGACGTCATATAGTATTGCGTCATAACGTAAAACGTCACATAGTTCTACGTCATAACGTGTAACGTCATATAGTATTGCGTCATTTCGACTGACGTCATTTAATATTGCGTCATAACGTATAATGTCACATAGTAATACGTCATAACGTATAACGTCATATAGAATTACGGTTTAACGTATACCGTCACATACTTATACGTCATAACGTATAGCGCCATATTGTATTACGTCATAACGTATAACTTCATATAGTACTACGCCACAACGTATAACGTCATATAGTATTGTGTAATAAGGTATAACGTCCCATAGTATTACGTCATAACGTATGACGTCATATAGTATTGTGTAATAAGGTATAACGTCACATAGTATTACGTCATAACGTATGACGTCATATAGTATTGCGTCATAACGTAAAACGTCATATAGGATTGCGTCATTACGACTGACGTCATATAATATTGCTTCATAACGTATAATGTCACATAGTAATACGTCATAACGTATAACGTCATATAGTACTGCGTAATAACGTATAACGTCACATAGTACCACGCCACAACGTATGACGTCATATAGAATTACGTCATAACGTATAACTTCATATAGTACTACGCCACAACGGATGACGTCATATAGTATTCCGCCATGACGTATAACGTTATAATGTATAACGTCATAACGCATAACGTCATATAGAGTTACGGTTTAACGTATACCGTCACATAGTAACACGTCATAACGTATAGCGCTATATATTGTGTAGCGTCATAACGTATAACGTCACATAGAATTACGTCATAACGTATAACATTATAAAGTATAACGTCATAACGTATAACGTCATATAGTAGTGCGTCATGACGTATAACGTCATATTGAATTATGTCATAACGTATAACGTCAAATAGAATTGCGCCATGACGTATAACGTTATAAAGTATAACGGCATAACGTATAACGTCACATAGAATTACGTCATAACGTATAACGTCATATAGTATTGCGTCAGAACGGATGACGTCATAAAGAATTACGTCATGACGTATAACGTCATATTGAATTATGTCATAACGTATAACATCAAATAGAATTGCGCCATGACGTATAACGTTATAAAGTATAACGTATAACGTATAACGTCATATAGTATTGCGTCATTACGAATGACATCATATAATATTGCGTCATAACGTATACCGTCACATAGTTATACGTCATAACGTATAGCGCTATATTGTATTACGTCATAACGTATAACGTCATATAGTATAGCGTCATTACGAATGACATCATATAATATTGCGTCATAACGTATAACGTCGCATAGTAATACTTCATAACGTATGACGTCATATAGTATTGTGTAATAAGGTATAACGTCACATAGTATTACGTCATATAGTATTGCGTCATAACGTATAACGTCACATAGAATTACGTCATAACGTATAACGTCATATAGTATTGCGTCAAAACGGATGACGTCATAAAGAATTACATCATGACGTATAACGTCATATAGAATTACAGTACAACGTATAACGTCATATAGCATTGCGCCATGACGTATAACGTCATATTGAATTATGTCATAACGTATAACGTCAAATCGTATTGCGCCATGACGTATAACGTTATAAAGTATAACGGCATAACGTATAACGTCATATAGAATTACGTCATGACGTATAACGTCATATAGAATTACAGTACAACGTATAACGTCATATAGAATTACGTCATGACGTATAACGTCATATTGAATTATGTCATAACGTATAACGTCAAATAGTATTGCGCCATGACGTATAACGTTATAAAGTATAAGGGCATAACGTATAACGTCATATTGAATTACGTCATAACGTATAACGTCATATAGTAGTGCGTCATGACGTATAACGTCATATTGAATTATGTCATAACGTATAACGTCAAATAGAATTGCGCCATGACGTATAACGTTATAAAGTATAACGGCATAACGTATAACGTCACATAGAATTACGTCATAACGTATAACGTCATATAGTATTGCGTCAGAACGGATGACGTCATAAAGAATTACGTCATGACGTATAACGTCATATTGAATTATGTCATAACGTATAACATCAAATAGAATTGCGCCATGACGTATAACGTTATAAAGTATAACGTATAACGTATAACGTCATATAGTATTGCGTCATTACGAATGACATCATATAATATTGCGTCATAACGTATAACGTCGCATAGTAATACTTCATAACGTATGACGTCATATAGTATTGTGTAATAAGGTATAACGTCACATAGTATTACGTCATATAGTATTGCGTCATAACGTATAACGTCACATAGAATTACGTCATAACGTATAACGTCATATAGTATTGCGTCAGAACGGATGACGTCATAAAGAATTACATCATGACGTATAACGTCATATAGAATTACAGTACAACGTATAACGTCATATAGCATTGCGCCATGACGTATAACGTCATATTGAATTATGTCATAACGTATAACGTCAAATAGTATTGCGCCATGACGTATAACGTTATAAAGTATAACGGCATAACGTATAACGTCATATAGAATTACGTCATGACGTATAACGTCATATAGAATTACAGTACAACGTATAACGTCATATAGAATTACGTCATGACGTATAACGTCATATTGAATTATGTCATAACGTATAACGTCAAATAGTATTGCGCCATGACGTATAACGTTATAAAGTATAAGGGCATAACGTATAACGTCATATTGAATTACGTCATAACGTATAACGTCATATAGTATTGCGTCATGACGTGCAACGTTATATGTTATTATGTAATAACGTATAACGTCACAAAGTAATACGTCATAATGTATAGCGCTATATTGTATTGCGTCATAATGTATAACGTCACATAGTGTTACGTCATACCGTATAACGTCACATAGTATTACTTCGTAACGGATGACGTCATATAGAATTACGTCATGACGTATAAAGTCATATAGAATTACGTCATAACGTATAACGTCATATAGTATTGCGCCATGACGTATAACATTATAAAGTATAACGTCATTACGTATAACGTCATATAGTATTGCGTCATTACGAATGACATATAATATTGCGTCATAACGTATACCGTCACATAGTTATACGTCATAACGTATAGCGCTATATTGTATTACGTCATAACTTATAACGTCATATAGTATTGTGTAATAAGGTATAACATCACATAGTATTATGTCATAACGTATGACGTCATATAGTATTGCGTCATAACGTATAACTTCATATAGTACTACGCCACAACGGATGACCTCATATAGTATTCCGCCATGACGTATAACGTTATAATGTATAACGTCATAACGCATAACGTCATATAGAGTTATGGATTAACGTATACCGTCACATAGTAATACGTCATAACGTATAGCGCTATATATAGTGTAGCATCATAACGTATAACGTCACATAGAATTACATCATAACGTATAACGTCATATAGTATTGCGTCAGAACGGATGACGTCATAAAGATTTACGTCATGACGTATAACGTCACATTGAATTATGTCATAACGTATAACGTCAAATAGTATTGCGCCATGACGTATAACGTTATAAAGTATAACGGCATAACGTATAACGTCATATTGAATTACGGCATAACGTATAACGTCATATTGAATTACGTCATAACGTATGACGTCATAGAGTATTGCGTCATGACGTACAACGTTATATGTTATTGTGTAATAACGTATAACGTCACAAAGTAATACGTCATAACGTATAGCGCTATATTGTATTGCGTCATAATGTATAACGTCACATAGTGTTACGTCATAACGTATAACGTCACATAGTATTACTTCGTAACCGATGACGTCATATAGAATTACGTCATGACGTATAAAGTCATATAGAATCACGTCATAACGTATAGCGCTTTATTGTATTGCGTGATAACGTATATTGTCACATAGTGTTACGTCATACCGTATAACGTCACATAGTATTACTTCGTAGCGGATGACGTCATATGGAATTACGTCATGACGTATAAAGTCATATAGAATTACGTCATAACGTATAACGTCATATAGTATTGCGCCATGACGTATAACATTATAAAGTATAACGTCATAACGTATAACGTCATATAGTATTGCGTCATTACGAATGACATCATATAATATTGCGTCATAACGTATACCGTCACATAGTTATACGTCATAACGTATAGCGCTATATTGTATTACGTCATAACTTATAACGTCATATAGTATTGTGTAATAAGGTATAACATCACATAGTATTATGTCATAACGTATGACGTCATATAGTATTGCGTCATAACGTATAACTTCATATAGTACTACGCCACAACGGATGACCTCATATAGTATTCCGCCATGACGTATAACGTTATAATGTATAACGTCATAACGCATAACGTCATATAGAGTTATGGATTAACGTATACCGTCACATAGTAATACGTCATAACGTATAGCGCTATATATAGTGTAGCATCATAACGTATAACGTCACATAGAATTACGTCATAACGTATAACGTCATATAGTATTGCGTCAGAACGGATGACGTCATAAAGATTTACGTCATGACGTATAACGTCACATTGAATTATGTCATAACGTATAACGTCAAATAGTATTGCGCCATGACGTATAACGTTATAAAGTATAACGGCATAACGTATAACGTCATATTGAATTACGGCATAACGTATAACGTCATATTGAATTACGTCATAACGTATGACGTCATAGAGTATTGCGTCATGACGTATAACGTCATATTGAATTATGTCATAACGTATAACGTCAAATAGAATTGCGCCATGACGTATAACGTTATAAAGTATAACGGCATAACGTATAACGTCACATAGAATTACGTCATAACGTATAACGTCATATAGTATTGCGTCAGAACGGATGACGTCATAAAGAATTACGTCATGACGTATAACGTCATATTGAATTATGTCATAACGTATAACATCAAATAGAATTGCGCCATGACGTATAACGTTATAAAGTATAACGTATAACGTATAACGTCATATAGTATTGCGTCATTACGAATGACATCATATAATATTGCGTCATAACGTATAACGTCGCATAGTAATACTTCATAACGTATGACGTCATATAGTATTGTGTAATAAGGTATAACGTCACATAGTATTACGTCATATAGTATTGCGTCATAACGTATAACGTCACATAGAATTACGTCATAACGTATAACGTCATATAGTATTGCGTCAGAACGGATGACGTCATAAAGAATTACATCATGACGTATAACGTCATATAGAATTACAGTACAACGTATAACGTCATATAGCATTGCGCCATGACGTATAACGTCATATTGAATTATGTCATAACGTATAACGTCAAATAGTATTGCGCCATGACGTATAACGTTATAAAGTATAACGGCATAACGTATAACGTCATATAGAATTACGTCATGACGTATAACGTCATATAGAATTACAGTACAACGTATAACGTCATATAGAATTACGTCATGACGTATAACGTCATATTGAATTATGTCATAACGTATAACGTCAAATAGTATTGCGCCATGACGTATAACGTTATAAAGTATAAGGGCATAACGTATAACGTCATATTGAATTACGTCATAACGTATAACGTCATATAGTATTGCGTCATGACGTGCAACGTTATATGTTATTATGTAATAACGTATAACGTCACAAAGTAATACGTCATAATGTATAGCGCTATATTGTATTGCGTCATAATGTATAACGTCACATAGTGTTACGTCATACCGTATAACGTCACATAGTATTACTTCGTAACGGATGACGTCATATAGAATTACGTCATGACGTATAAAGTCATATAGAATTAGGTCATAACGTATAACGTCATATAGTATTGCGCCATGACGTATAACATTATAAAGTATAACGTCATTACGTATAACGTCATATAGTATTGCGTCATTACGAATGACATATAATATTGCGTCATAACGTATACCGTCACATAGTTATACGTCATAACGTATAGCGCTATATTGTATTACGTCATAACTTATAACGTCATATAGTATTGTGTAATAAGGTATAACATCACATAGTATTATGTCATAACGTATGACGTCATATAGTATTGCGTCATAACGTATAACTTCATATAGTACTACGCCACAACGGATGACCTCATATAGTATTCCGCCATGACGTATAACGTTATAATGTATAACGTCATAACGCATAACGTCATATAGAGTTATGGATTAACGTATACCGTCACATAGTAATACGTCATAACGTATAGCGCTATATATAGTGTAGCATCATAACGTATAACGTCACATAGAATTACATCATAACGTATAACGTCATATAGTATTGCGTCAGAACGGATGACGTCATAAAGATTTACGTCATGACGTATAACGTCACATTGAATTATGTCATAACGTATAACGTCAAATAGTATTGCGCCATGACGTATAACGTTATAAAGTATAACGGCATAACGTATAACGTCATATTGAATTACGGCATAACGTATAACGTCATATTGAATTACGTCATAACGTATGACGTCATAGAGTATTGCGTCATGACGTACAACGTTATATGTTATTGTGTAATAACGTATAACGTCACAAAGTAATACGTCATAACGTATAGCGCTATATTGTATTGCGTCATAATGTATAACGTCACATAGTGTTACGTCATAACGTATAACGTCACATAGTATTACTTCGTAACCGATGACGTCATATAGAATTACGTCATGACGTATAAAGTCATATAGAATCACGTCATAACGTATAGCGCTTTATTGTATTGCGTGATAACGTATATTGTCACATAGTGTTACGTCATACCGTATAACGTCACATAGTATTACTTCGTAGCGGATGACGTCATATGGAATTACGTCATGACGTATAAAGTCATATAGAATTACGTCATAACGTATAACGTCATATAGTATTGCGCCATGACGTATAACATTATAAAGTATAACGTCATAACGTATAACGTCATATAGTATTGCGTCATTACGAATGACATCATATAATATTGCGTCATAACGTATACCGTCACATAGTTATACGTCATAACGTATAGCGCTATATTGTATTACGTCATAACTTATAACGTCATATAGTATTGTGTAATAAGGTATAACATCACATAGTATTATGTCATAACGTATGACGTCATATAGTATTGCGTCATAACGTATAACTTCATATAGTACTACGCCACAACGGATGACCTCATATAGTATTCCGCCATGACGTATAACGTTATAATGTATAACGTCATAACGCATAACGTCATATAGAGTTATGGATTAACGTATACCGTCACATAGTAATACGTCATAACGTATAGCGCTATATATAGTGTAGCATCATAACGTATAACGTCACATAGAATTACGTCATAACGTATAACGTCATATAGTATTGCGTCAGAACGGATGACGTCATAAAGATTTACGTCATGACGTATAACGTCACATTGAATTATGTCATAACGTATAACGTCAAATAGTATTGCGCCATGACGTATAACGTTATAAAGTATAACGGCATAACGTATAACGTCATATTGAATTACGGCATAACGTATAACGTCATATTGAATTACGTCATAACGTATGACGTCATAGAGTATTGCGTCATGACGTACAACGTTATATGTTATTGTGTAATAACGTATAACGTCACAAAGTAATACGTCATAACGTATAGCGCTATATTGTATTGCGTCATAATGTATAACGTCACATAGTGTTACGTCATAACGTATAACGTCACATAGTATTACTTCGTAACCGATGACGTCATATAGAATTACGTCATGACGTATAAAGTCATATAGAATCACGTCATAACGTATAGCGCTTTATTGTATTGCGTCATAACGTATATCGTCACATAGTGCTACGTCATACCGTATAACGTCACATAGTATTACTTCGTAACGGATGACGTCATATAGAATTACGTCATGACGTATAATGTCACATAGAATTACGTCATAACGTATAACGTCATATAGTATTGCGCCATGACGTATAACATTATAAAGTATAACGTCATAACGTATAACGTCATATAGTATTGCGTCATTACGAATGACATCATATAATATTGCGTCATAACGTGTACCGTCACATAGTTAAACGTCATAACGTATAGCGCTATATTGTATTACGTCATAACGTATAACGTCATATAGTATAGCGTCATTACGAATGACGTCATATAATATTGCGTCATAACGTATAACGTCACATAGTACTACGCCACAACGTATGACGTCATATAGTATTGCGTCATAACGCAAAACGTCACATAGTTCTACGTCATAACGTATAACTTCATATAGTACTACGCCACAACGGATGACGTCATATAGTATTCCGCCATGACGTATAACGTTATAATGTATAATGTCATAACGCATAACGTCATATAGAGTTACGGTTTAACGTATACCGTCACATAGTAATACGTCATAACGTATAGCGCTATATATTGTGTAGCGTCATAACGTATAACGTCACATAGAATTACGTCATAACGTATAACGTCATATAGTATTGCGTCAGAACGGATGACGTCGTAAAGATTTACGTCATGACGTATAACGTCATATTGAAATATGTCATAACGTATAACGTCAGATAGTATTGCGCCATGACGGATAACGTTATAAAGTATAACGGCATAACGTATAACGTCATATTGAATTACGTCATAACGTATAACGTCATAGAGTATTGCGTCATGACGTACAACGTTATATGTTATTGTGTAATAACGTATAACGTCACAAAGTAATACGTCATAACGTATAGCGCTATATTATATTGCGTCATAATGTATAACGTCACATAGTATTACTTCGTAACCGATGACGTCATATAGAATTACGTCATGACGTATAAAGTCATATAGAATCACGTCATAACGTATAGCGCCATATTGTATTACGTCATAACGTATAACGTCATATAGTACTGCGTAATAACGTATAACGTCACATAGTACTACGCCGCAACGTATGACGTCATATAGTATTGCGTCATAACGTAAAACGTCACATAGTTCTACGTCATAACGTATAACTTCATATAGTACTACGCCACAACGGATGACGTCATATAGTATTCCGCCATGACGTATAACGTTATAATGTATAACGTCATATCGCATAACGTCATATAGTTACGGTTTAACGTATACTGTCACATAGTAATACGTCATAACGTATAGCGCAATATTGTATTGCGTCATAACGTATAACGTCACATAGCATTACGTCAAAACGTATAACATCACATAGTACTACGTCAGAACGGATGACGTCATATAGAATTACGCCATGACGTATAACGTCATATAGAATCACGTCATAACGTATAACGTCATATAGTATTGCGCCATGACGTATAACGTTATAAAGTGTAAGGTCATAGCGCATAACGTCACATACTAATACGTCGTAACGTATAGCGCTATATTGTATTGCGTCATTACGACTGACGTCATATAATATTGCGCCATAACGTATAATGTCACATAGTAATACGTCATAACGTATAACGTCATATAGAATTACGGTTTAACGTATACCGTCACATACTTATACGTCATAACGTATAGCGCCAAATTGTATTACGTCATAACGTATAACGTCATATAGTACTGCGTAATAACGTATAACGTCACATAGTACTACGCCACAACGTATGACGTCATATAGAATTACGTCATAACGTATAACTTCATATAGTACTACGCCACAACAGATGACGTCATATAGTATTCCGCCATGACGTATAACGTTATAATGTATAACGTCATAACGCATAACGTCATATAGAGTTACGGTTTAACGTATACCGTCACATAGTAATACGTCATAACGTATAGCGCTATATATTGTGTAGCGTCATAACGTATAACGTCACATAGAATTACGTCATAACGTATAACGTCATATAGTATTGCGACAGAACGGATGACGTCATAAAGAATTACGTCATGACGTATAACGTCATATAGAATTACAGTACAACGTATAACGTCATATAGCATTGCGCCATGACGTATAACGTTATAAAGTATAATGTCATAACGTATGACGTCATATAGTATTGCGTCATAACGTATAACGTCACATAGTACTACGCCACAACGTATGACGTCATATAGAATTACGTCATAACGTATAACTTCATATAGTACTACGCCACAACGGATGACGTCATATAGAATTACGTCATGACGTATAACGTCATATTGAATTATGTCATAACGTATAACGTCATATAGTATTGCGTCATGACGTACAACGTTATATGTTATTGTGTAATAACGTATAACGTCACAAAGTAATACGTCATAACGTGTAGCGCTATATTGTATTGCGTCATAATGTATAACGTCACATAGTGTTACGTCATAACGTATAACGTCACATAGTATTACTTCGTAACCGATGACGTCATATAGATTTACGTCATGAAGAATAAAGTCATGTACAATTACGTCATAACGTATAGCGCTTTATTGTATTGCGTGATAACGTATATCGTCACATAGTGTTACGTCATACCGTATAACGTCACATAGTATTACTTCGTAACGGATGACGTCATATAGAATTACGTCATGACGTATAAAGTCATATAGAATTACGTCATAACGTATAACGTCATATAGTATTGCGCCATGACGTATAACATTATAAAGTATAACGTCATAACGTATAACGTCATATAGTATTGCGTCATTACGAATGACATCATATAATATTGCGTCATAACGTATACCGTCACATAGTTATACGTCATAACGTATAGCTCTATATTGTATTACGTCATAACTTATAACGTCATGTAGTATTGCGACATGACGTACAACGTTATTTGTTATTGTGTAATAACGTATAACGTCACATAGTACTACGCCACAACGTATGACGTCATATAGAATTACGTCATAACGTATAACGTCATATAGTATTGCGCCATGACGTATAACGTTATAAAGTATAACGTCATAACGTATAACGTCACATACTAATACGTCGTAACGTATAGCGCTATATTGTATTGCGTCATAACGTATAACGTCATATAGTATTGCGCCATGACGTATAACGTTATAAAGTATAACGTCATAGCGCATAACGTCATATAGAGTTGCGGTTTTACGTATACCGTCACATAGTATTCCGTCATAACGTATAACGTCACATAGTTCTACGTCATAACGTATAACGTCATATAGTATTGCGCCATGACGTATTACGTTATAAAGTATAACGTCATAACGTATAACGTCACATACTAACACGTCGTAACGTATAGCGCTATATTGTATTGCGTCATAACGTATAACGTCATATAGTACTGCGGCAGAACGGATGACGTCATAAAGATTTACGTCATGACGTATAACGTCATATTGAATTATATCATAACGTATAACGTCAAATAGTATTGCGCCATGACGTATAACGTTATAAAGTATAACGGCATGACGTATAACGTCACATTGAATTACGTCATAACGTATAACGTCATAGAGTATTGCGTCATGACGTACAACGTTATATGTTATTGTGTAATAACGTATAACGTCACAAAGTAATACGTCATAACGTATAGCGCTATATTGTATTGCGTCATAATGTATAACGTGACATAGTGTTACGTCATAACGTATAACGTCACATAGTATTACTTCGTTACCGATAACGTCATATAGAATTACGTCATGACGTATAAAGTCACATAGAATCACGTCGTAACGTATAGCGCCATATTGTATTACGTCATAACGTATAACGTCATATAGTACTGCGTAATAACGTATAACGTCACATAGTACTACGCCACAACGTATGACGTCATATAGTATTGCGTCATAACGTAAAACGTCACATAGTTCTACGTCATAACGTATAACTTCATATAGTACTACGCCACAACGGATGACGTCATATAGTATTCCGCCATGACGTATAACGGTATAATGTATAACGTCATAACGCATAACGTCATATAGAGTTACGGTTTAACGTATACCGTCACATAGTAATACGTCATAACGTATAGCGCTATATATTGTGTAGCGTCATAACGTATAACGTCACATAGAATTACGTCATAACGTATAACGTCATATAGTATTGCGTCAGAACGGATGACGTTATAAAGAATTACGTCATGACGTATAACGTCATATAGAATTACAGTACAACGTATAACGTCATATAGCATTGCGCCATGACGTATAAAGTTATAAAGTATAACGGCATAACGTATAACGTCATATTGAATTACGTCATAACGTACAACGTCGTATAGTATTGCGTCATGACGTACAACGTTATATGTTATTGTGTAATAACGTATAACGTCACAAAGTAATACGTCATAACATATAGCGCTATATTGTATTGCGTCATAATGTATAACGTCACATAGTGTTACGTCATAACGTATAACGTCACATAGTATTACTTCGTAACCGATGACGTCATATAGATTTACGTCATGACGTATAAAGTCATATCGAATCACGTCATAACGTATAGCGCTTTATTGTATTGCGTGATAACGTATATCGTCACATAGTGTTACGTCATAACGTATAACGTCACATAGTATTACTTCGTAACGGATGACGTCATATAGAATGACGTCATGACGTATAAAGTCATATAGAATTACGTCATAACGTATAACGTCATATAGTATCGCGTCATTACGAATGACATCATATAATATTGCGTCATAACGTATACCGTCACATAGTTATACGTCATAACGTATAGCGCTATATTGTATTACGTCATGACTTATAACGTCATATAGTATTGCGACATGACGTACAACGTTATTTGTTATTGTGTAATAACGTATAACGTCACATAGTAATACGTCACAAAGTATAGCGCTATATTGTACTGCGTCATAACGTATAACGTCATATAGAATTACGGTTTAACGTATACCGTCACATAGTTATACGTCATAACGTATAGCGCTATATTGTATTACGTCATAACTTATAACGTCATATAGTATTGCGACATGACGTACAACGTTATATGTTATTGTGTAATAGGGTATAACGTCACATAGTAATACGTCATAACGTATAGCGCTATATTGTATAGCGTCATAACGTATAACGTCATATAGAATTACGTCATAACGTATAACGTCATATAGTATGGCGTCATGACGTATAACGTTATATGGTATTGCGTAATAACGTATAACGTCATATAATATTGCGTCAGGACGGATGACGTCATAAAGAATTACGTCATGACGTATAACGTGATATAGTATTAGGGTACAACGTATAACGTCATATAGTATTGCGCCATGACGTATAACGTTATAAAGTATACTGTCATAACGTATAACTTCATATAGTATTGCGTCATTCCGAATGACGTCATATAATATTGCGTCATAACGTATAACGTCACATAGTCATACGTCATAACGTACAGCCACACATAGTAATACGTAATAACGTACAATGTCATGTAGTATTAAGGTATACGTATATCGTCATATAGTATTGCGCCATGACGTATAACGTTATAAAGTATAATGTCATAACGTATAACGTCATATAGTATTGCGTCATTCCGAATGACGTCATATAATATTGCGTCGTAACGTATAACATCACATAGTACTACGTCAGAACGGATGACGTCATATAGAATTACGCCATGACGTATACCTTCACATAGTATTCCGTCATAACGTAAAACGTCACATAGTTCTACGTCATGACGTATAACGTCATATAGAATTACAGTACAACGTATAACGTCATATAGCATTGCGCCATGACGTATAACGTTATAAAGTATAACGGCATAACGTATAACGTCATATTGAATTACGTCATAACGTACAACGTCATATAGTATTGCGCCATGACGTATAACGTTATAAAGTGTAACGTCATAACGTATAACGTAATAAAGCATTGCGCCATGACGTTCAACGTTATATGTTATTGTGTAATAACGTATAACGTCACAAAGTAATACGCCATAACGTATAGCGCTATATTGTGTTGCGTCATAATGTATAACGTCACATAGTGTTACGTCATAACGTATAACGTCACATAGTATTGCGTGATGACGTACAACGATATATGTTATTGTGTAATAACGTATAACGTCACATAGTAATACGTCGTAACGTATAGCGCTATGTTGTATAACGTAATAACGTATGACGCCACATAGTACTACATCATAACGTATAATGTCATGTAGTATTAAGGTATAACGTATAACGTCACATAGTAATACGTCATAACGTATGACGTCACATAGTAATGCGTCATAACGTACAGCGTCACATAGTAATACGTCATAACGTATAATGTCATGTAGTATTAAGGTATAACGTATAACGTCACAGAGTAATACGTCATAACGTATAACGTCATACAGAATTACGGTTTAACGTATACCGTCACATAGTTATACGTCATAACGTATAGCGCTATATTGTATTACGTCTAACGTATAACGTCATATAGTATTGCGTGATGACGTACAACGTTATAGGTTATTGTGTAATAACGTATAACGTCACATAGTAATACGCCGTAACGTATAGCGCTATGTTGTATAACGTCATAACGCATACCTTCACATAGTAATACGTCATAACGTATAACGTTATATAGTATTGCGTCAAGAATAATAACGTTATATGGTATTGCGCAATAACGTATAACGTCATACAATATTGCGTCAGAACGGATGACGTCATAAAGAATTACGTCATGACGTATAACGTCGTATAGAATTACTGTACAACGTATAACGTCATATAGTATTGCGCCATGACGTATAACGTTATAAAGTATAACGACATAACTTATAACGTCATATAGTATTGCGTGATGACGTATAACGTTTTATGGTATTGCGTAATAACGTATAACGTCATATAGTCATACGTCATAACGTATAGGGCTATATTGTATTGCGGCATAACGTATAACGTCACATAGTATTACGTCATAACGTATGACGTCATATAATTCTGCGTCATAACGTGCAACGTCACATAGCATTACGTCGTAACGTATAACATCACATAGTGCTACGTCAGAACGGATGACGTCATATAGAATTACGCCATGACGTATAACGTCATATTGTACTGCGTAATAACGTATAACGTCACATAGTACTACGCCACACAGTATAACGTCACATACTAATACGTCGTAACGTATAGCGCTATATTGTATTGCGTTATAACGTCTAACGTCATATAGTATTGCGCCATGACGTATTACGTTATAAAGTGTAACGTCATAACGTATAACGTAATATAGTATTGCGCCATGACGTACAACGTTATATGTTATTGTGTAATAACGTATAACGTCACACAGTAATACGTCATAACGTATAGCGCTATATTGTATTGCGTCATAATGTATAACGTCACATAGTGTTACGTCATAACGTATAATGTCATGTAGTATTAAGGTATAACGTATAACGTCACATAGTAATACGTCATAACGTATGACGTCACATAGTAATGCGTCATAACGTACAGCGTCACATAGTAATACGTCATAACGTATAATGTCATGTAGTATTAAGGTATAACGTTTAACGTCACATGACGTATAACGTTATATAGTATTGTGTAATAACGGATGACGTCATAAAGAATTACGTCATGTCGCGTAACGTTATATGGTATTGCGTAAAAACGTATAACGACACATAGTACTACGCCACAACGGATGACATCATATAGAATTACGTCATAACGTATAACGTCATATATAATTACGTCATAACGTATAACTTCATATATAATTACGTCATAACGTATACCTTCACATAGTAATACGTCATAACGTATAATGTTATATAGTATTGCGTCATGAATAATAACGTTATATGGTATTGCGTAATAACGTATAACGTCATACAATATTGCGTCAGAACGGATAACGTCATAAAGAATTACGTCATGACGTATAACGTCGTATAGAATTACGGTAAAACGTATAACGTCATATAGTATTGCGTCATTCCGAATGACGTCATATAGTTTGCGTCATTCCGAATGACGTCATATAATATTGCGTCATAACGTATAACGTCACAGAGTAATACGTCATAACGTAAAACGTCATACAGAATTGCGGTTTAACGTATACCGTCACATAGTTATACGTCATAACGTATAGCGCTATATTGTATTACGTCTAACGTATAACGTCATATAGTATTGCGTGATGACGTACAACGTTATAGGTTATTGTGTAATAACGTATAACGTCACATAGTAATACGCCGTAACGTATAGCGCTATATTGTATAACGTCATAACGTATGACGTCACATAGTACTACGTCATAACGTATAATGTCATGTAGTATTAAGGTATAACGTATAACGTCACAGAGTAATACGTCATAACGTATAACGTCATACAGAATTACGGTTTAACGTATACCGTCACATAGTTCTACGTCATAACGTATAGCGCTATATTGTATTATGTCATAACTTATAACGTCATATAGTATTGCGTGATGACGTACAACGTTATATGTTAGTGTGTAATAACGTACAACGTCACATAGTAATACGTCGTAACGTATAGCGCTATGTTGTATAACGTCATAACGCATACCTTCACATAGTAATACGTCATAACGTATAACGTTATATAGTATTGCGTCAAGAATAATAACGTTATATGGTATTGCGCAATAACGTATAACGTCATACAATATTGCGTCAGAACGGATGACGTCATAAAGAATTACGTCATGACGTATAACGTCGTATAGAGTTACGGTACAACGTATAACGTCATATAGTATTGCGTCATTCCGAATGACGTCATATAGTATTGCGTCATTCCGAATGACGTCATATAGTAATGCGTCATTCCGAATGACGTCATATAATATTGCGTCATAACGTATAACGTCACAGAGTAATACGTCATAACGTAAAACGTCATACAGAATTGCGGTTTAACGTATACCGTCACATAGTTATACGTCATAACGTATAGCGCTTTATTGTATTACTTCTAACGTATAACGTCATATAGTATTGCGTGATGACGTACAACGTTATAGGTTATTGTGTAATAACGTATAACGTCACATAGTAATACGCCGTAACGTATAGCGCTATATTGTATAACGTCATAACGTATGACGTCACATAGTACTACGTCATAACGTATAATGTTATGTAGTATTAAGGTATAACGTATAACGTCACAGAGTAATACGTCATAACGTATAACGTCATACAGAATTACGGTTTAACGTATAACGTCACATAGTTCTACGTCATAACGTATAGCGCTATATTGTATTATGTCATAACTTATAACGTCATATAGTATTGCGTGATGACGTACAACGTTATAGGTTATTGTGTAATAATGTATAACGTCACATAGTAATACGCCGTAACGTATAGCGCTATATTGTATAACGTCATAACGTATGACGTCACATAGTACAACGTCATAACGTATAATGTCATATATAATTACGTCATAACGTATACCTTCATATATAATTACGTCATAACGTATACCTTCACATAGTAATACGTCATAACGTATAACGTTATATAGTATTGCGTCATGAATAATAACGTTATATGGTATTGCGCAATAACGTATAACGTCATACAATATTGCGTCAGAACGGACGACGTCATAAAGAATTACGTCATGACGTATAACGTCGTATAGAATTACTGTACAACGTATAACGTCATATAGTATTGCGCCATGACGTATAACGTTATAAAGTATAACGTCATAACTTATAACGTCATATAGTATTGCGTGATGACGTATAACGTTTTATGGTATTGCGTAATAACGTATAACGTCATATAGTCATACGTCATAACGTATAGGGCTATATTGTATTGCGGCATAACGTATAACGTCACATAGTATTACGTCATAACGTATGACGTCATATAGTATTGCGTCATAATGTATAGCGTCACATAGTACTACGCCACAACGGAGCACGTCATATAGAGTTACGTCGTAACGTATGACGTCATATAGTATTACGTCATAACGTATAAGGTCATATAGTAATACGTCATGACGTATAACGTTATATTGTGTGACGTTGTAACGTATAACGTCATATAGAATTACTGTACAACGTATAACGTCATATGGAATTACGTCATAAGGTATACCGTCACATAGTTATACGTCATAACGTATAACGTCACATGGAATTACGGTTTAACGTATACCGTCACATAGTTATATGTCATAACGTATAGCGCCATATTGTATTACGTCATATCGTATAACGTCATATAGTACTGCGTAATAATGTATAACGTCATATAGTATTTCGCCATGACGTATAACGTTATAAAGTATAACGTCATAACGCATAACGTCATATAGAGTTACGGTATAACGAATACCGTCACATAGTAATACGTCAGAACGGATGACGTCATATAGAATTACGCCATGACGTATAACGTCATATTGAATTACGTCATAACGTATAACGTCATATAGTATTGCGCCATGGCGTATAACGTTATAAAGTATAACGTCATATAGTATTGCGTCATTACGAATGACGTCATATAATACTGCGTCATAACGTACAACGTCACATAGTAATACGTCATAACGGACGACGTCATATGGAATTACGCCATGACGTATAACGTCATATTGAATTACTTCATAACGTATATCGTCATATAGTATTGCGTCATTACGAATGACGTCATATAATATTGCGTCATAACGTATAACGTCACATAGTAATACGTCAAATCGCAGAACGTCCTACAGAATTATGGATTAACGTATACCGTCACATAGTTATACGTCATAACGTATAGCGCCATATTGTATTACGTCATAACGTATAACGTCACATAGTACTACGCCACAACGGATGACGTCATATTTAATAACGTCATAACGTACAACGTAACATAGTAATGCGTCATAACGTATAATGTCATGTACTATTAAGGTATAACGTATAACGTCACCTAGTAATACGGCATAGCGTATGACGTCATATAGTATTACGTCATAACGTATAACGTCACATAGTACTACGCCACAACGGATGACGTAATATGGAATTACGGCATAACGTACAACGTAACATAGTAATACGTCATAACGTATAATGTCATGTAGTATTAAGGTATAACGTATAACGTCTCATATTAATACCTCATGACGTATAACGTTATATTGTGTGACGTCATAACGTATAACGTCATATAGTATTGCTTCATTCCGAATGACGTCATATAATATTGCGTCATAAGGTATAACGTCACATAGTAATACGTCATAACGTATAACGTCATGTAGTATTAAGGTATAACGTATAACGTCACATAGTAATACGTCATAACGTATAGCGATATATTGTATAGCGTCATAACGTATGTCGTCACATAGTACTACGTCATAACGTATAATGTCATGTAGTATTAAGGTATAACGAATAACGTTATATTGTATGACGTCATAACGTATAACGTCATATAGAATTATGGTACAACGTATAACGTCATATCGTATTGCGCCATGACGTATTATGGTATAAAGTATAACGTGATATCGCAAAACGTCATATAGAGTTACGGTTTAACGTATACTGTCTCATAGTAATACGTAATAACTTATAGCGCTATATTGTATTGCGTCATAACGTATAACGTTACATAGTATTCCGTCTAAACGTATAACGTGACATAGTTCTACGTCAGAACGGATGACGTCATATGGAATTACGCCATGACGTATAACGTCATATAGTATTGCGTCATTACGACTGACGTCATATAATATTGCGTCATAACGTATAACGTTACATAGTATTACGTCATAACGTATAACGTCATATAGTACTACGTCAAAACGGATGACGTCATGTAGAATTACGCCATGACGTATAACGTCATATAGTATTGCCTCATTACGTATAACGTCATATAGTATTGCGTCATTACGAATGAGGTCATATAATATTGCGTCATGACGTATAAAGTCTTATAGAACTACGTCATAACGCATTACGTCATATAGCATTGCGTCATGACGTATAACATTATGTGGTGTTGCGTAATAACGTATAACGTCATATGATAATGCGTCAGAACGGATGACGTCATAAAGAATTACGTCATGGCGTACAACGTTTCAGAGTATTACGTCATAACGTATAACGTCATAAATAATTACGTCATAACGTATAATGTCATGTAGTATTAAAGTATAACGTATAACGTCACATAGGAATATGTCATAACGTATAACGTCATATAGAATTACGGTTTAACGTATAACGTGACATAGTAATACGTCATAACGTATAGCGCTATATTGTATTGCACCATAACGTATAACGTCACATAGTATTGCGTCATAACGTATGACGTCACATCGTACTAGGTCATAACAGATGACGTCATATAGAATTCCGTCATTACGTATAACGTCATAGAGAATTACGTCATAACGTATAATGTGATGTAGTATTAAGGTATAACGTATAACGTCACATAGTAATACGTCGCAACGTATAGCGCTATATTCTATTGCGGCATAACGTATAACGTCACATAGTATTACGTCATAACGTTTGACGTCATATAGTATTGCGTCATAACGTATAGCGTCCCATAGTACTACGTGATAACGTCTAATGTCATGCATTATTAAGGTATAACGTATAACGTCATATAGAATTACGTCATAACGTGTAACGTCATATAGTATTGCGTCACGACGTATAACGTTATATGGTATTGCGTAATAACGTATAACGACACATAGTACTTCGCCACAACGGATGACGTCATATAGAATTACGTCATGACGTATAAAGTCATATAGAATTACGAAATAACGTATAACGTCATATAGTATTGCGTTATGACGTATAACGTTATATGGTATTGCGTAATAACGTATAACGTCATATAATATTGCGTCAGAACGGATGACGTCATAAAGAATTACGTCATGCCGTATAACGTCGTATAGAATTACGGTACAACGTATACCGTCATATAGTATTGCGCCATGACGTATAACGTTATATGGTATTGCGTAATAACGTATAACGTCATATAGTATTGCGCCATGACGTATAACGTTATATGGTATTGCGTAATAACGTATAACGTCATATATAATTACGTCATAACGTATAACGTCATATAGTACTGCGTCATGACGTACAACATTATATGTTATTGTGTTATAACGTATGACGTCACATAGTACTATAGTCATAACGTATAATGTCATGTAGTATTAAGGTATAACGTATAACGTCACATAGTAATACGTCATAACGTATAGCGCTATATAGTATTGCTGCATAACGTATAGCGTCACATAGTACTACGCCACAACGGATGACGTCATACAGAATTACGTCATAACGTACAACGTCACATAGTAATACGTCATAACGTATAATGTCATGTAGTATTAATTTATAACGTATAACGTCACATAGTAGTACGTCATAACGTATAACGTCATGTCGAATTACGGTACAACGTATAACGTCATATTGTATTGCGCCATGACGTATAACGTCATATAGTATTACGTCATAACGTATAACGTCATATAGTATTCCGTCATGCAGTACAACGTTATATGTTATTGTGTAATAACGTATAACGTCACAATGTAGTACGTCATAACGTATAGCGCTATATTGTATTGCGTCATAACGTGTCACGTCACATAGTGTTACGTCATAGCGTATAACGTCACATAGCATTACTTTGTAACGGATGACGTCATATAGAATTACGTCATGACGCATAAAGTCATATAGAATTACGTCATAACGTATAACGTCATGTAGTATTGCGTCATGACCTATAACGTCATATAGAATAAGGTCATAACGTATAACGTCACACAGTAATACGTCATAACGTATAACGACATATAGAGTTACGTCATAACGTATAACGTCACATAGTAATACGTCATGACGTATAACGTTATATTGTGTGACGTCATAACGTATAACGTCATATAGTATTGCGTCATGACGTACAACGCTATATGTTATTGTGTTATAACGTATAACGTCACAATGTAATACGTCATAACGTATAGCGCTATATTGTTTTGCGTCATAACGTATAACGTCATATAGTATTACTTCGTAACGGATGACGTCATAGAGAATTACGTCATGACGTATATCGTCATATAGAACTACGTCATAACGTATAACGTCATATAGAATTACGTCATAACATACAACGTCACATAGTAATACGTCATAACGTCTAATGTCATGCATTATTAAGGTATAACGTATAACGTCATATAGAATTACGCCATAACGTGTAACGTCATATAGTATTGCGTCATGACGTATAACGTTATATGGTATTGCGTAATAACGTATAACGTCATATAGTATTGCGCCATGACGTATAACGTAATATGGTTTTGCGTAATAACGTATAACGTCCTATAGTAATTAGCCATGACGTATAACGTTATAATGTATAACGTCACATCGCATAACGTCATATAGGGTTACGGTTTAACGTATACTGTCACATAGTAATACGTCATATCGTATAGCGCTACATTGTATTGCGGCATAACGTATAACGTCACATCGTTCTACGTCAGAACTGTTGACGTCATATCGAATTACGCCATGACGTATACCGTCACGTAGTACTAAGGCACAACGAATGACGGCATATAGAATTACGTCATGACGTATATCGTCATATAGAACTACGTCATAACGCACAACGTCACATAGTGATACGTCATAACGTAAAATGACATGTAGTATTGCGTCATGACGTATAACGTTATATTGTGAGGCGTCATAACGTATAACGTCATATAGAATTACGGTACAACGTATAACGTCTTATAGTATTGCGCCATGACGTATAACGCTATAAAGTATAACGTCATATCGTATAACGTCATATAGTATTACGTCATAACGTATAACGTCATATAGTATTGCGTCATGACGTACAACGTTATATGTTATTGTGTTATAACGTATAACGTCACAAAGTAATACGTCACAACGTATAGCGCTATATTTTATTGCGTCATAAGGTATAACGTTACATAGTATTACTTCGTAACGGATGACGTCATATAAAATTACGTCATGACGTATCACGTCGAATAAAATTACGGTGCAACGTATAACGTCATACAGTATTGCGCCATGACGTATAACGTCATACAGAATTACGTCATAACGCACAACGTCACAGAGTAATACGTCATACCGTATAATGTCATGTAGTACTAAGGTATAACGTGTAACGTCACACAGTAATACGTCATGACGTATAACGTTATATGTAATTGTGTTATAACGTATAACGTCACATAGTAATACGTCATAACGTATAGCGCTATATGGTATTGCGTCATAACGGACAACGTTATATGTTAATGTGTAATAACGTATCACGTTACATAGTAATACGTCATAACGTATAGCGCTATATGGTATTGCGTCATAACGTATAACGTCGCATAGTATTGCGACATTCCGAATGACGTCATATAGAATTACGTCATGAGGTGTAACGTCATATAGTACTGCGTCATGACGTATAGCGCTATATTGTATAGCGTCATAAGGAATGATGTAACATAGTATTACGTCATAATGCATGACGTCAAATAGTACTTCGTCATAACGTATAATGTCATGTCGTATTAAGGTATAACGTATAACGTCACATAGTAATACGTCATAACGTATAGCGCTATATTGTATTGCCGCATAACGTATAACGTCACATAGTATTACGTCATAACGTATGACGTCATATAGTATTGCGTCATAACGTATAGCGTCACATAGTACTACGCCACAACGGATGATGTCATATAGAATCACGTCATGACGTATAACGTTATATAGAGTTACATCATAACGTATAACGTTATATGGTATAACGTAATAATGTTGAACGTTGTACAGTATTAAGGTACAACGTATAACGTCACATAGTATTACGTCATAACGTATGGCGTCATATAGTATTGCGTCATAAACGTATAACGTCATATATAACTACCTCATAACGTATAACATCAAATAGTAATACGTCATAACGTGGAATGTCATGTAGTATTGCGTCATGACGTATAACGTTATATAGAGTTACGTCATAACGTATAACGTTATACCGTATAACGTTACATGGTATAACGTAATAATGTTGAACGTTGTACAGTTTTAAGGTATGACGTATAACGTCACATAGTATTACTTCTCAACGGATAACGTCACATAGTAATTCGTCATAACGTGTAGTTCGATATTGTATAAAGTCATAACGTATAACGTCACATGGTACTACGCCACAACGGATGACGTCATATTGAATTTCGTCATTACGTATAACGTCATATAGAATTACGTCATAACGTACAACGTAATATAGTATTGCGTTATAACGTATAATGTTATATGTTATTGTGTTATAACGTATAACGTCACATAGTAATACGTCATAACGAATAACGTCATAACGAATATCGTCATATAGAATTACGGTTTAACGTATACAGTCACATAGTTGTACGTCATGACGTATGGCCCTATATTGTATGGCGTCATAACGTATGACGTCACATACTACCACGTCATAACATATAATGTCATGTAGTATTAATTTATAAAGTATAACGTCACATAGTAATACGTCATAACGTATAGCGCTGTATTGTATTGCTGCATAACGTATAACATCACATAGTATTACTTCGTAACGGAGGACGGCATATAGAATTACGTCATGATGTATAAAGTCATATAGAATTACGTCATAACGTATAACGTCATATAGAATTACGGTTTAACGTATAATGTCATATAGTAATGCGTCATAACGTATAACGCCATATAGTATTGCGTCATAACGTATAACATCATATAGTATTGCGTCATGACGTATAACGTCATATAATAAGGTGACATGACGTATAACGTCATATAGAATTACGTCATAACGTATAACGTCATATAGTAATGCGTCATAACGTATAACGTCAAATAATATTGCGTCATGACGTATAACGTCATATAATAAGGCGACATGACGTATAACGTCATATAGAATTACGTCATAACGTATAACGTCATATAGAATTACGGTTTAACGTATAACGTCATATAGAATTACGTCATAACGTATAACGTCATATAGTAATGCGTCATAACGTATAACGTCAAATAATATTGCGTCATGACGTATAACGTCATATAATAAGGCGACATGACGTATAACGTCATATAGAATTACGTCATAACGTATAACGTCATATAAAATTACGGTTTAACGTATAACGTCAAAAGAGTAATGCGTCATATCCTATAACGCCATATAGTAATTGCGTCATAACGTATAACGTCATACAGAATTCCGGCATAACGTATATCGTCATATAGTAATACGTCATAACTTGCAAGGTCATATAGTAATGCGTCATAACGTATAACGTCATATAGTATTGCGTCATGACGTATAACGTCATATAATAAGGTGACATGACGTATAACGTCATATAGAATTACGTCATAACGTATAACGTCATATAGTAATGCGTCATAACGTATAACGCCATATAGCAATGCGTCATAACGTATAACGCCATATAGCAATGCCTTATAACGAATAACGTTATATAGTAATACGTCATAACGTATAACGCCATATAGTAATGCGTCATAACGTATAACGTCATGTAGTATTGCGTCATGACGTATAATGTCATATAATAAGGCGCCATGACGTATAACGTCACATAGAAGTACGGCATAACGTATAACGTCATACAGAATTACGGTTTAACGTCTAACGTCATACAGTAATGCGTCATAATGTATAACGTCATATAGAATTCCGGTTTAACGTATAACGCCATATAGCAATGCGTCATAACGTTTAAAGTCATATAGAATTACGGTTTAACGTATAACGCCATATAGCAATGCGTCATAACGTATAAAGTCATATAGAATTACGGTTTGACGTATAACGTCATATAGTAATGCGTCATAACGTATAACGCCATATAGTAATGCGTCATAACGTATAACGTCATATAGTATTGCGTCATGACGTATAACGTCATATAGATTTACCTCATAACGTAGAACATCACATAGTAATACGTCATAACGTATAACGTCATATAGAATTACGTCATAACTTATGACGTCACATAGTAATACGTCATAACGTATAACGTCATATAGTATTACGTCATGACGTATAACGTCATATAGAATTCCGGTTTAACGGATAACGCCATATAGCAATGCGTCATAACGTATAACAACATATAGTATTGCGTCATGACGTATAAAGTCATATAGAATTACGGTTTGACGTATAACGTCATATAGTAATGCGTCAAAACGTATAACGCCATATAGTAATGCGTCATAACGTATAACGTCATATAGTATTGCGTCATGACGTATAACGTCATATAGATTTACCTCATAACGTAGAACATCATATAGTAATACGTCATAACGTATAACGTCATATGGAATTACGTCATAACTTATGACGTCACATAGTAATACGTCATAACGTATAACGTCATATAGTATTGCGTCATGACGAATAATGTCATATAATAAGGCGACATGACGTATAACGTCATATAGTAATGCGTCATAACGTATAACGTCATATAGTAATGCGTCATAACGTATAACGCCATATAGTAATGCGTCATAACGTATAACGCCATATAGCAATGCGTTATAACGAATAACGTCATATAGTAATGCGTCATAACGTATAACGCCATATAGTAATGCGTCATAACGTACAACGTCATGTAGTATTGCGTCATGACGTATAACGTCATATAATAAGGCGACATGACGTATAACGTCATATAGAAGTACGGTATAACGTATAACGTCACATAGTAAAACGTCATAACGTATAACGTCAAACACAATTACGGTTTAACGTCTAACGTCATACAGTAATGCTTCATAACGTATAACATCATATCGAATTCCGGTTTAACGTATAACGCCATATAGCAATGCGTCATAACGTATAACATCATATAGTATTGCGTCATGACGTATAACGTCATATAATAAGGCGACATGACGTATAACGTCAAATAGTAATGCGTCATAACGTATAACGTCATATAGTAATGCGTCATAACGTATAACGCCATATAGTAATGCGTCATAACGTATAACAACATATAGTATTGCGTCATGACGTATAACGTCATATAGTAATGCGTCATAACGTATATCGTCATATAGTATTGCGTCATGACGAATAATGTCATATAGATTTACCTCATAACGTAGAACATCACATAGTAATACGTCATAACGTATAACGTCATATAGAATTACGTCATGACGAATAATGTCATATAATAAGGCGACATGACGTATAACGTCACATAGTAATACGTCTTAACGTATAAAGTCATATAGAATTCCGGAATAACGTATAACGTCATATAGTAATACGTCATAACGTATAACGTCATATAGTATTGCGTCATGACGAATAATGTCATATAATAAGGCGACATGACGTATAACGTCACATAGTAAAACGTCATAACGTATAACGTCATATAGTATTACGTCATGACGTATAACGTCATATAGAATTCCGGTTTAACGTATAACGCCATATAGCAATGCGTCATAATGTATAAAGTCATATAGAATTACGGTTTGACGTATAACGTCATATAGTAATGCGTCATAACGTATAACGCCATATAGTAATGCGTCATAACGTATAACGTCATATAGTATTGCGTCATGACGTATAACGTCATATAGATTTACCTCATAACGTAGAACATCATATAGTAATACGTCATAACGTATAACGTCATATGGAATTACGTCATAACTTATGACGTCACATAGTAATACGTCATAACGTATAACGTCATATAGTATTGCGTCATGACGAATAATGTCATATAATAAGGCGACATGACGTATAACGTCATATAGTAATGCGTCATAACGTATAACGTCATATAGTAATGCGTCATAACGTATAACGCCATATAGTAATGCGTCATAACGTATAACGCCATATAGTAATGCGTCATAACTTACAACGTCATACAGTAATGCGTCATTCAGTATAACGTCATATATAATTACGGTTTTGCATATAACGTCATTTAGAATTACGGTTTAACGTCTAACGTCATGCAGTAATGCGTCATAACGTATAACATCATATAGAATTCCGGTTTAACGTATAACGCCATATAGCAATGCGTCATAACGTATAAAGTCATATAAAATTACGGCATAACGTATAACGTCATATAGTAATACGTCATAACGTATAACGTCATATAGTATTGCGTCATGACGTATAATGTCATATAATAAGGCGACATGACGTATAACGTCATATAGAAGTACGGCATAACGTATAACGTCACATAGTAAAACGTCATAACGTATAACGTCATATAGAATTACGGTTTGACGTATAACGTCATATAGTAATGAGTCATAACGTATAACGCCATATAGTAATGCGTCATAACGTATAACGTCATATACTATTGCGTCATGACGTATAACGTCATATAGATTTACCTCATAACGTAGAACATCACATAGTAATACGTCATAACGTATAACGTCATATAGAATTACGTCATAACTTATGACGTCACATAGTAATACGGCATAACGTATAACGTCATATAGTATTACGTCATGACGTATAACGTCATATAGAATTCCGGTTTAACGGATAACGTCATATAGTAATGCGTCATAACGTATAACGTCATACAGTAATTCGTCATACCGTATAACGTCGTATAGCATTACGTCATAACGAATAACGTCTCATAGTAATACGTCATATCGTATAACGCCATATAGCAATGCGTCATAACGTATAACGTTATACAGAATTACGGTTTAACGTATAAAGTCATATAGTAATGCGTCATAACGTATAACGCCATATAGTATTGCGTCATAACGTATAACATCATATAGTATTGCGTCATGACGTATAACGTCATATAATAAAGCGACATGACGTATAACGTCATATAGAATTACGTCATAACTTATAACGTCATATAGAATTCCGGAATAACGTATAACGTCATATAGTAATACGTCATATCGTATAACGTCATATAGTATTGCGTCATGACGAATAATGTCATATAATAAGGCGACATGACGTATAACGTCATAGAGTAATGCGTCATAACGTATAACGTCATATAGTAATGCGTCATAACGTATAACGCCATATAGTAATGCGTCATAACGTATAACGTCATATAGTATTGCGTCATAACGTCTAACGCCATATAGTAATCCGTCATAACGTATAACGTCGTATAGTAATGCGTCATAACGTATAACGCCATATAGCAATGCGTCATGACGTATAACGCCATATAGCAATGCGTTATAACGAATAACGTCATATAGTAATGCGTCATAACGTATAACGCCATATAGTAATGCGCCATAACGTATAACGTCATGTAGTATTGGGTCATGACGTATAATGTCATATAATAAGGCGACATGACGTATAACGTCATATAGAAGTACGGTATAACGTATAACGTCACATAGTAAAACGTCATAACGTATAACGTCATACAGAATTACGGTTTAACGTCTAACGTCATACAGTAATGCGTCATAACGTATAACATCATATCGAATTCCGGTTTAACGTATAACGCCATACAGCAATGCGTCATAACGTATAAAGTCATATAGAATTACGGTTTGACGTATAACGTCATATAGTAATGCGTCATAACGTATAACGCCATATAGTAATGCGTCATAACGTATAACGTCATATAGTATTGCGTCATGACGTATAACGTCATATAGTATTGCATCATGACGAATAATGTCATATAATAAGGCGACATGACGTATAACGTCACACAGTAATACGTCTTAACGTATAAAGTCATATAGAATTCCGGAATAACGTATAACGTCATATAGTAATACGTCATAACGTATAACGTCATATAGTATTGCGTCATGACGAATAATGTCATATAATAAGGCGACATGACGTATAACGTCATATAGTAATGCGTCATAACGTATAACGTCATATAGTAATGCGTCATAACGTATAACGCCATATAGTAATGCGTCATAACGTATAACGTCATATACTATTGCGTCATGACGTATAACGTCATATAGATTTACCTCATAACGTAGAACATCACATAGTAATACGTCATAACGTATAACGTGATATAGAATTACGTCATAACTTATGACGTCACATAGTAATACGGCATAACGTATAACGTCATATAGTATTACGTCATGACGTATAACGCCATATAGTAATGCGTCATAACGTATAACGTCATATAGAATTCCGGTTTAACGTATAACGCCATATAGTAATGCGTCATAACGTATATCGACATATAGTATTACGTCATGACGTATAACGTCATATAGAATTCCGGTTTAACGGATAACGTCATATAGTAATGCGTCATAACGTATAACGTCATACAGTAATTCGTCATACCGTATAACGTCGTATAGCATTACGTCATAACGAATAACGTCTCATAGTCATACGTCATATCGTATAACGCCATATAGCAATGCGTCATAACGTATAACGTTATACAGAATTACGGTTTAACGTATAAAGTCATATAGTAATGCGTCATAACGTATAACGCCATATAGTATTGCGTCATAACGTATAACATCATATAGTATGGCGTCATGACGTACAACGTCATATAATAAAGCGACATGACGTATAACGTCATATAGAATTACGTCATAACTTATAACGTCATATAGAATTCCGGTTTAACGTATAACGCCATATAGCAATGCGTCTTAACGTATAACAACATATAGTATTGCGTCATGACGTATAACGTCATATAGTATTGCGTCATAACGTATAACATCATATAGTATTGCGTCATGACGTATAACGTCATATAATAAAGCGACATGACGTATAACGTCATATAGAATTACGTCATAACTTATAACGTCATATAGAATTCCGGTTTAACGTATAACGCCATATAGCAATGCGTCTTAACGTATAACAACATATAGTATTGCGTCATGACGTATAACGTCATATAGCAATGCGTCATAACGTATAACGTCATATAGTAATGCGTCATAACGTCTAACGCCATATAGTAATGCGTCATAACGTATAACGTCATATAGTATTGCGTCATAACGTATAACGCCATATAGCAATGCGTCATAACGTATAACGCCATATAGCAATGCGTTATAACGAATAACGTCATATAGTAATGCGTCATAACGTATAACGCCATATAGTAATGCGCCATAACGTATAACGTCATGTAGTATTGGGTCATAACGTATAACGCCATATAGTAATGCACCATAACGTATAACGTCATGTAGTATTGGGTCATGACGTATAATGTCATATAATAAGGCGACATGACGTATAACGTCATATAGAAGTACGGTATAACGTATAACGTCACATAGTAAAACGTCATAACGTATAACGTCATACAGAATTACGGTTTAACGTCTAACGTCATACAGTAATGCGTCATAACGTATAACATCATATCGAATTCCGGCTTAACGTATAACGCCATATAGCAATGCGTCATAACGTATAACGCCATATAGTATTGCGTCATAACGTATAACATCATATAGTATGGCGTCATGACGTACAACGTCATATAATAAAGCGACATGACGTATAACGTCATATAGAATTACGTCATAACTTATATCGTCATATAGAATTCCGGATTAACGTATAACGCCATATAGCAATGCGTCTTAACGTATAACAACATATAGTATTGCGTCATGACGTATAACGTCATATAGTAATGCGTCATAACGTATATCGACATATAGTATTGCGTCATGACGAATAATGTCATATAATAAGGCGACATGACGTATAACGTCATATAGTAATGCGTCATAACGTATAACGTCATATAATAATGCGTCGTAACGTATAACGCCATATAGTAATGCGTCATAACGTATAACGTCATATACTATTGCGTCATGACGTATAACGTCATATAGATTTACCTCATAACGTAGAACATCACATAGTAATACGTCATAACGTATAACGTCATATAGAATTACGTCATAACTTATGACGTCACATAGTAATACGGCATAACGTATAACGTCATAAAGTATTACGTCATGACGTATAACGTCATATAGAATTCCGGTTTAACGGATAACGTCATATAGTAATGCGTCATAACGTATAACGTCATACAGTAATTCGTCATACCGTATAACGTCGTATAGCATTACGTCATAACGAATAACGTCTCATAGTAATACGTCATATCGTATAACGCCATATAGCAATGCGTCATAACGTATAACGTTATACAGAATTACGGTTTAACGTATAAAGTCATATAGTAATGCGTCATAACGTATAACGCCATATAGTATTGCGTCATAACGTATAACATCATATAGTATTGCGTCATGACGTATAGCGTCATATAATAAAGCGACATGAAGTATAACGTCATATAGAATTACGTCATAACTTATAACGTCATATAGAATTCCGGTTTAACGTATAACGCCATATAGCAATGCGTCTTAACGTATAACAACATATAGTATTGCGTCATGACGTATAACGTCATATACTAATGCGTCATAACGTATATCGACATATAGTATTGCGTCATGACGAATAATGTCATATAATAAGGCGACATGACGTATAACGTCATATAGTAATGCGTCATAATGTATAACGTCATATAGTAATGCGTCATAACGTATAACGCCATATAGTAATGCGTCATAACGTATAACATCATATCGAATTCCGGTTTAACGTATAACGCCATATAGCAATGCGTCACAACGTATAAAGTCATATAGAATTACGGTTTGACGTATAACGTCATATAGTAATGCGTCATAACGTATAACGCCATATAGTAATGCGTCATAACGTATAACGTCATATAGTATTGCGTCATGACGTATAACGTCATATAGTATTGCGTCATGACGAATAATGTCATATAATAAGGCGACATGACGTATAACGTCACATAGTAATACGTCTTAACGTATAAAGTCATATAGAATTCCGGAATAACGTATAACGTCATATAGTAATATGTCATAACGTATAACGTCATATAGTATGGCGTCAGAACGTCTAACGCCATATAGTAATCCGTCATAACGTATAACGTCGTATAGTAATGCGTCATAACGTATAACGCCATATAGCAATGCGTCATAACGTATAACGCCATATAGCAATGCGTTATAACGAATAACGTCATATAGTAATGCGTCATAACGTATAACGCCATATAGTAATGCGCCATAACGTATAACGTCATGTAGTATTGGGTCATGACGTATAATGTCATATAATAAGGCGACATGACGTATAACGTCATATAGAAGTACGGTATAACGTATAACGTCACATAGTAAAACGTCATAACGTATAACGTCATACAGAATTACGGTTTAACGTCTAACGTCATACAGTAATGCGTCATAACGTATAACATCATATCGAATTCCGGTTTAACGTATAACGCCATATAGCAATGCGTCATAACGTATAAAGTCATATAGAATTACGGTTTGACGTATAACGTCATATAGTAATGCGTCATAACGTATAACGCCATATAGTATTGCGTCATAACGTATAACATCATATAGTATGGCGTCATGACGTACAACGTCATATAATAAAGCGACATGACGTATAACGTCATATAGAATTACGTCATAACTTATAACGTCATATAGAATTCCGGATTAACGTATAACGCCATATAGCAATGCGTCTTAACGTATAACAACATATAGTATTGCGTCATGACGTATAACGTCATATAGTAATGCGTCATAACGTATATCGACATATAGTATTGCGTCATGACGAATAATGTCATATAATAAGGCGACATGACGTATAACGTCATATAGTAATGCGTCATAACGTATAACGTCATATAATAATGCGTCGTAACGTATAACGCCATATAGTAATGCGTCATAACGTATAACGTCATATACTATTGCGTCATGACGTATAACGTCATATAGATTTACCTCATAACGTAGAACATCACATAGTAATACGTCATAACGTATAACGTCATATAGAATTACGTCATAACTTATGACGTCACATAGTAATACGGCATAACGTATAACGTCATAAAGTATTACGTCATGACGTATAACGTCATATAGAATTCCGGTTTAACGGATAACGTCATATAGTAATGCGTCATAACGTATAACGTCATACAGTAATTCGTCATACCGTATAACGTCGTATAGCATTACGTCATAACGAATAACGTCTCATAGTAATACGTCATAGCGTATAACGCCATATAGCAATGCGTCATAACGTATAACGTTATACAGAATTACGGTTTAACGTATAAAGTCATATAGTAATGCGTCATAACGTATAACGCCATATAGTATTGCGTCATAACGTATAACATCATATAGTATTGCGTCATGACGTATAACGTCATATAATAAAGCGACATGACGTATAACGTCATATAGAATTACGTCATAACTTATAACGCCATATAGAATTCCGGTTTAACGTATAACGCCATATAGCAATGCGTCTTAACGTATAACAACATATAGTATTGCGTCATGACGTATAACGTCATATACTAATGCGTCATAACGTATATCGACATATAGTATTGCGTCATGACGAAAAATGTCATATAATAAGGCGACATGACGTATAACGTCACATAGTAATACGTCTTAAAGTATAAAGTCATATAGAATTCCGGAATAACGTATAACGTCATATAGTAATACGTCATATCGTATAACGTCATATAGTATTGCGTCATGACGAATAATGTCATATAATAAGGCGACATGACGTATAACGTCATATAGTAATGCGACATAACGTATAACGTCATATAGTAATGCGTCATAACGTATAACGCCATATAGTAATGCGTCATAACGTATAACGTCATATAGTATTGCGTCAGAACGTCTAACGCCATATAGTAATCCGTCATAACGTATAACGTCGTATAGTAATGCGTCATAACGTATAACGCCATATAGCAATGCGTCATAACGTATAACGCCATATAGCAATGCGTTATGACGAATAACGTCATATAGTAATGCGTCATAACGTATAACGCCATATAGTAATGCGCCATAACGTATAACGTCATGTAGTATTGGGTCATGACGTATAATGTCATATAATAAGGCGACATGACGTATAACGTCATATAGAAGTACGGTATAACGTATAACGTCACATAGTAAAACGTCATAACGTATAACGTCATACAGAATTACGGTTTAACGTCTAACTTCATACAGTAATGCGTCATAACGTATAACATCATATCGAATTCCGGTTTAACGTATAACGCCATATAGCAATGCGTCATAACGTATAAAGTCATATAGAATTACGGTTTGACGTATAACGTCATATAGTAATGCGTCATAACGTATAACGCCATATAGTATTGCGTCATAACGTATAACATCATATAGTATGGCGTCATGACGTACAACGTCATATAATAAAGCGACATGACGTATAACGTCATATAGAATTACGTCATAACTTATAACGTCATATAGAATTCCGGATTAACGTATAACGCCATATAGCAATGCGTCTTAACGTATAACAACATATAGTATTGCGTCATGACGTATAACGTCATATAGCAATGCGTCTTAACGTATAACAACATATAGTATTGCGTCATGACGTATAACATCATATACTAATGCGTCATAACGTATAACGCCATATAGTAATGCGTCATAACGTATAACGTCATATAGTATTGCGTCAGAACGTCTAACGCCATATAGTAATCCGTCATAACGTATAACGTCGTATAGTAATGCGTCATAACGTATAACGCCATATAGCAATGCGTCATAACGTATAACGCCATATAGCAATGCGTTATAACGAATAACGTCATATAGTAATGCGTCATAACGTATAACGCCATATAGTAATGCGCCATAACGTATAACGTCATGTAGTATTGGGTCATGACGTATAATGTCATATAATAAGGCGACATGACGTATAACGTCATATAGAAGTACGGTATAACGTATAACGTCACATAGTAAAACGTCATAACGTATAACGTCATACAGAATTACGGTTTAACGTCTAACGTCATACAGTAATGCGTCATAACGTATAACGTCATATCGAATTCCGGTTTAACGTATAACGCCATATAGCAATGCGTCATAACGTATAACGCCATATAGTAATGCGTCATAACGTATAACGTCATATAGTATTGCGTCATGACGTATAACGTCATATAGTATTGCGTCATGACGAATAATGTCATATAATAAGGCGACATGACGTATAACGTCACATAGTAATACGTCTTAACGTATAAAGTCATATAGAATTCCGGAATAACGTATAACGTCATATAGTAATATGTTATAACGTATAACGTCATATAGTATTGCGTCATGACGAATAATGTCATATAATAAGGCGACATGACGTATAACGTCATATATTAATGCGTCATAACGTATAACGTCATATAGTAATGCTTCATAACGTATAACGCCATATAGTAATGCGTCATAACGTATAACGTCATATACTATTGCGTCATGACGTATAACGTCATATAGATTTACCTCATAACGTAGAACATCACATAGTAATACGTCATAGCGTATAACGTCATATAGAATTACGTCATAACTTATGACGTCACATAGTAATACGGCATAACGTATAACGTCATATAGTATTACGTCATGACGTATAACGTCATATAGAATTCCGGTTTAACGGATAACGTCATATAGTAATGCGTCATAACGTATAACGTCATACAGTAATTCGTCATACCGTATAACGTCGTATAGCATTACGTCATAACGAATAACGGCTCATAGTAATACGTCATATCGTACAACGCCATATAGCAATGCGTCATAACGTATAACGTTATACCGAATTACGGTTTAACGTATAAAGTCATATAGTAATGCGTCATAACGTATAACGCCATATAGTATTGCGTCATAACGTATAACATCCTATAGTATTGCGTCATGACGTATAACGTCATATAATAAAGCGACATGACGTATAACGTCATATAGAATTACGTCATAACTTATAACGTCATATAGAATTCCGGTTTAACGTATAACGCCATATAGCAATGCGTCTTAACGTATAACAACATATAGTAATGCGTCATAACGTATAACGCCATATAGTATTGCGTCATAACGTATAACATCATATAGTATGGCGTCATGACGTACAACGTCATATAATAAAGCGACATGACGTATAACGTCATATAGAATTACGTCATAACTTATAACGTCATATAGAATTCCGGATTAACGTATAACGCCATATAGCAATGCGTCTTAACGTATAACAACATATAGTATTGCGTCATGACGTATAACGTCATATAGTAATGCGTCATAACGTATATCGACATATAGTATTGCGTCATGACGAATAATGTCATATAATAAGGCGACATGACGTATAACGTCATATAGGAATGCGTCATAACGTATAACGTCATATAATAATGCGTCGTAACGTATAACGCCATATAGTAATGCGTCATAACGTATAACGTCATATACTATTGCGTCATGACGTATAACGTCATATAGATTTACCTCATAACGTAGAACATCACATAGTAATACGTCATAACGTATAACGTCATATAGAATTACGTCATAACTTATGACGTCACATAGTAATACGGCATAACGTATAACGTCATAAAGTATTACGTCATGACGTATAACGTCATATAGAATTCCGGTTTAACGGATAACGTCATATAGTAATGCGTCATAACGTATAACGTCATACAGTAATTCTTCATACCGTATAACGTCGTATAGCATTACGTCATAACGAATAACGTCTCATAGTAATACGTCATAGCGTATAACGCCATATAGCAATGCGTCATAACGTATAACGTTATACAGAATTACGGTTTAACGTATAAAGTCATATAGTAATGCGTCATAACGTATAACGCCATATAGTATTGCGTCATAACGTATAACATCATATAGTATTGCGTCATGACGTATAACGTCATATAATAAAGCGACATGACGTATAACGTCATATAGAATTACGTCATAACTTATAACGCCATATAGAATTCCGGTTTAACGTATAACGCCATATAGCAATGCGTCTTAACGTATAACAACATATAGTATTGCGTCATGACGTATAACGTCATATACTAATGCGTCATAACGTATATCGACATATAGTATTGCGTCATGACGAAAAATGTCATATAATAAGGCGACATGACGTATAACGTCACATAGTAATACGTCTTAAAGTATAAAGTCATATAGAATTCCGGAATAACGTATAACGTCATATAGTAATACGTCATATCGTATAACGTCATATAGTATTGCGTCATGACGAATAATGTCATATAATAAGGCGACATGACGTATAACGTCATATAGTAATGCGACATAACGTATAACGTCATATAGTAATGCGTCATAACGTATAACGCCATATAGTAATGCGTCATAACGTATAACGTCATATAGTATTGCGTCAGAACGTCTAACGCCATATAGTAATCCGTCATAACGTATAACGTCGTATAGTAATGCGTCATAACGTATAACGCCATATAGCAATGCGTCATAACGTATAACGCCATATAGCAATGCGTTATGACGAATAACGTCATATAGTAATGCGTCATAACGTATAACGCCATATAGTAATGCGCCATAACGTATAACGTCATGTAGTATTGGGCCATGACGTATAATGTCATATAATAAGGCGACATGACGTATAACGTCATATAGAAGTACGGTATAACGTATAACGTCACATAGTAAAACGTCATAACGTATAACGTCATACAGAATTACGGTTTAACGTCTAACGTCATACAGTAATGCGTCATAACGTATAACATCATATCGAATTCCGGTTTAACGTATAACGCCATATAGCAATGCGTCATAACGTATAAAGTCATATAGAATTACGGTTTGACGTATAACGTCATATAGTAATGCGTCATAACGTATAACGCCATATAGTATTGCGTCATAACGTATAACATCATATAGTATGGCGTCATGACGTACAACGTCATATAATAAAGCGACATGACGTATAACGTCATATAGAATTACGTCATAACTTATAACGTCATATAGAATTCCGGATTAACGTATAACGCCATATAGCAATGCGTCTTAACGTATAACAACATATAGTATTGCGTCATGACGTATAACGTCATATAGCAATGCGTCTTAACGTATAACAACATATAGTATTGCGTCATGACGTATAACATCATATACTAATGCGTCATAACGTATAACGCCATATAGTAATGCGTCATAACGTATAACGTCATATAGTATTGCGTCAGAACGTCTAACGCCATATAGTAATCCGTCATAACGTATAACGTCGTATAGTAATGCGTCATAACGTATAACGCCATATAGCAATGCGTCATAACGTATAACGCCATATAGCAATGCGTTATAACGAATAACGTCATATAGTAATGCGTCATAACGTATAACGCCATATAGTAATGCGCCATAACGTATAACGTCATGTAGTATTGGGTCATGACGTATAATGTCATATAATAAGGCGACATGACGTATAACGTCATATAGAAGTACGGTATAACGTATAACGTCACATAGTAAAACGTCATAACGTATAACGTCATACAGAATTACGGTTTAACGTCTAACGTCATACAGTAATGCGTCATAACGTATAACGTCATATCGAATTCCGGTTTAACGTATAACGCCATATAGCAATGCGTCATAACGTATAACGCCATATAGTAATGCGTCATAACGTATAACGTCATATAGTATTGCGTCATGACGTATAACGTCATATAGTATTGCGTCATGACGAATAATGTCATATAATAAGGCGACATGACGTATAACGTCACATAGTAATACGTCTTAACGTATAAAGTCATATAGAATTCCGGAATAACGTATAACGTCATATAGCAATGCGTCTTAACGTATAACAACATATAGTATTGCGTCATGACGTATAACGTCATATAGAATTCCGGATTAACGTATAACGCCATATAGCAATGCGTCTTAACGTATAACAACATATAGTATTGCGTCATAACGTATAACATCATATAGTATGGCGTCATGACGTACAACGTCATATAATAAAGCGACATGACGTATAACGTCATATAGAATTACGTCATAACTTATAACGTCATATAGAATTCCGGATTAACGTATAACGCCATATAGCAATGCGTCTTAACGTATAACAACATATAGTATTGCGTCATGACGTATAACGTCATATAGTAATGCGTCATAACGTATATCGACATATAGTATTGCGTCATGACGAATAATGTCATATAATAAGGCGACATGACGTATAACGTCATATAGTAATGCGTCATAACGTATAACGTCATATAATAATGCGTCGTAACGTATAACGCCATATAGTAATGCGTCATAACGTATAACGTCATATACTATTGCGTCATGACGTATAACGTCATATAGATTTACCTCATAACGTAGAACATCACATAGTAATACGTCATAACGTATAACGTCATATAGAATTACGTCATAACTTATGACGTCACATAGTAATACGGCATAACGTATAACGTCATAAAGTATTACGTCATGACGTATAACGTCATATAGAATTCCGGTTTAACGGATAACGTCATATAGTAATGCGTCATAACGTATAACGTCATACAGTAATTCGTCATACCGTATAACGTCGTATAGCATTACGTCATAACGAATAACGTCTCATAGTAATACGTCATAGCGTATAACGCCATATAGCAATGCGTCATAACGTATAACGTTATACAGAATTACGGTTTAACGTATAAAGTCATATAGTAATGCGTCATAACGTATAACGCCATATAGTATTGCGTCATAACGTATAACATCATATAGTATTGCGTCATGACGTATAACGTCATATAATAAAGCGACATGACGTATAACGTCATATAGAATTACGTCATAACTTATAACGCCATATAGAATTCCGGTTTAACGTATAACGCCATATAGCAATGCGTCTTAACGTATAACAACATATAGTATTGCGTCATGACGTATAACGTCATATACTAATGCGTCATAACGTATATCGACATATAGTATTGCGTCATGACGAATAATGTCATATAATAAAGCGACATGACGTATAACGTCATATAGAATTACGTCATAACTTATAACGTCATATAGAATTCCGGATTAACGTATAACGCCATATAGCAATGCGTCTTAACGTATAACAACATATAGTATTGCGTCATGACGTATAACGTCATATAGCAATGCGTCTTAACGTATAACAACATATAGTATTGCGTCATGACGTATAACATCATATACTAATGCGTCATAACGTATAACGCCATATAGTAATGCGTCATAACGTATAACGTCATATAGTATTGCGTCAGAACGTCTAACGCCATATAGTAATCCGTCATAACGTATAACGTCGTATAGTAATGCGTCATAACGTATAACGCCATATAGCAATGCGTCATAACGTATAACGCCATATAGCAATGCGTTATAACGAATAACGTCATATAGTAATGCGTCATAACGTATAACGCCATATAGTAATGCGCCATAACGTATAACGTCATGTAGTATTGGGTCATGACGTATAATGTCATATAATAAGGCGACATGACGTATAACGTCATATAGAAGTACGGTATAACGTATAACGTCACATAGTAAAACGTCATAACGTATAACGTCATACAGAATTACGGTTTAACGTCTAACGTCATACAGTAATGCGTCATAACGTATAACGTCATATCGAATTCCGGTTTAACGTATAACGCCATATAGCAATGCGTCATAACGTATAAAGTCATATAGAATTACGGTTTGACGTATAACGTCATATAGTAATGCGTCATAACGTATAACGCCATATAGTAATGCGTCATAACGTATAACGTCATATAGTATTGCGTCATGACGTATAACGTCATATAGTATTGCGTCATGACGAATAATGTCATATAATAAGGCGACATGACGTATAACGTCACATAGTAATACGTCTTAACGTATAAAGTCATATAGAATTCCGGAATAACGTATAACGTCATATAGTAATATGTCATAACGTATAACGTCATATAGTATTGCGTCATGACGAATAATGTCATATAATAAGGCGACATGACGTATAACGTCATATATTAATGCGTCATAACGTATAACGTCATATAGTAATGCTTCATAACGTATAACGCCATATAGTAATGCGTCATAACGTATAACGTCATATACTATTGCGTCATGACGTATAACGTCATATAGATTTACCTCATAACGTAGAACATCACATAGTAATACGTCATAGCGTATAACGTCATATAGAATTACGTCATAACTTATGACGTCACATAGTAATACGGCATAACGTATAACGTCATATAGTATTACGTCATGACGTATAACGTCATATAGAATTCCGGTTTAACGGATAACGTCATATAGTAATGCGTCATAACGTATAACGTCATACAGTAATTCGTCATACCGTATAACGTCGTATAGCATTACGTCATAACGAATAACGGCTCATAGTAATACGTCATATCGTACAACGCCATATAGCAATGCGTCATAACGTATAACGTTATACAGAATTACGGTTTAACGTATAAAGTCATATAGTAATGCGTCATAACGTATAACGCCATATAGTATTGCGTCATAACGTATAACATCATATAGTATTGCGTCATGACGTATAACGTCATATAATAAAGCGACATGACGTATAACGTCATATAGAATTACGTCATAACTTATAACGTCATATAGAATTCCGGTTTAACGTATAACGCCATATAGCAATGCGTCTTAACGTATAACAACATATAGTATTGCGTCATGACGTATAACGTCATATACTAATGCGTCATAACGTATATCGACATATAGTATTGCGTCATGACGAATAATGTCATATAATAAGGCGAAATGACGTATAACGTCACATAGTAATACGTCTTAAAGTATAAAGTCATATAGAATTCCGGAATAACGTATAACGTCATATAGTAATACGTCATATCGTATAACGTCATATAGTATTGCGTCATGACGAATAATGTCATATAATAAGGCGACATGACGTATAACGTCATATAGTAATGCGTCATAACGTATAACGTCATATAGTAATGCGTCATAACGTATAACGCCATATAGTAATGCGTCATAACGTATAACGTCATATAGTATTGCGTCAGAACGTCTAACGCCATATAGTAATCCGTCATAACGTATAACGTCGTATAGTAATGCGTCATAACGTATAACGCCATATAGCAATGCGTCATAACGTATAACGCCATATAGCAATGCGTTATAACGAATAACGTCATATAGTAATGCGTCATAACGTATAACGCCATATAGTAATGCGCCATAACGTATAACGTCATGTAGTATTGGGTCATGACGTATAATGTCATATAATAAGGCGACATGACGTATAACGTCATATAGAAGTACGGTATAACGTATAACGTCACATAGTAAAACGTCATAACGTATAACGTCATACAGAATTACGGTTTAACGTCTAACGTCATACAGTAATGCGTCATAACGTATAACATCATATCGAATTCCGGTTTAACGTATAACGCCATATAGCAATGCGTCATAACGTATAAAGTCATATAGAATTACGGTTTGACGTATAACGTCATATAGTAATGCGTCATAACGTATAACGCCATATAGTATTGCGTCATAACGTATAACATCATATAGTATGGCGTCATGACGTACAACGTCATATAATAAAGCGACATGACGTATAACGTCATATAGAATTACGTCATAACTTATAACGTCATATAGAATTCCGGATTAACGTATAACGCCATATAGCAATGCGTCTTAACGTATAACAACATATAGTATTGCGTCATGACGTATAACGTCATATAGTAATGCGTCATAACGTATATAGATATATAGTATTGCGTCATGACGAATAATGTCATATAATAAGGCGACATGACGTATAACGTCACATAGTAATACGTCTTAAAGTATAAAGTCATATAGAATTCCGGAATAACGTATAACGTCATATAGTAATACGTCATATCGTATAACGTCGTATAGTATTGCGTCATGACGAATAATGTCATATAATAAGGCGACATGACGTATAACGTCATATAGTAATGCGTCATAACGTATAACGTCATATAGTAATGCGTCATAACGTATAACGCCATATAGAAATGCGTCATAACGTATAACGCCATATAGCAATGCGTTATAACGAATAACGTCATATAGTAATGCGTCATAACGTATAACGCCATATAGTAATGCGCCATAACGTATAACGTCATGTAGTATTGGGTCATGACGTATAATGTCATATAATAAGGCGACATGACGTATAACGTCATATAGAAGTACGTTATAACGTATAACGTCACATAGTAAAACGTCATAACGTATAACGTCATACAGAATTACGGTTTAACGTCTAACGTCATACAGTAATGCGTCATAACGTATAACATCATATCGAATTCCGGTTTAACGTATAACGCCATATAGCAATGCGTCATAACGTATAAAGTCATATAGAATTACGGTTTGACGTATAACGTCATATAGTATTGCGTCATAACGTATAACGCCATATAGTAATGCGTCATTACGTATAACGTCATATACTATTGCGTCATGACGTATAACGTCATATAGATATACCTCATAACGTAGAACATCACATAGTAATACGTCATAACGTATAACGTCATATAGAATTACGTCATAACTTATGACGTCACATAGTAATACGGCATAACGTATAACGTCATATAGTATTACGTCATGACGTATAACGTCATATAGAATTCCGGTTTAACGGATAACGTCATATAGTAATGCGTCATAACGTATAACGTCATACAGTAATTCGTCATACCGTATAACGTCGTATAGCATTACGTCATAACGAATAACGTCATATAGAATTCCGGTTTAACGTATAACGCCATATAGCAATGCGTCATAACGTATAACAACATATAGTATTGCGTCATGACGTATAACGTCATATAGTAATCCGTCATAACGTATATCGTCATATAGTATTGCGTCATGACGAATAATGTCATATAATAAGGCGACATGACGTATAACGTCACATAGTAATACGTCTTAACGTATAAATTCATATAGAATTCCGGAATAACGTATAACGTCATATAGTAATACGTCATAACGTATAACGTCATATAGTATTGCGTCATGACGAATAATGTCATATAATAAGGCGACATGACGTATAACGTCATATAGTAATGCGTCATAACGTATAACGTCATATAGTACTGCGTCATAGCGTCTAACGCCATATAGTAATCCGTCATAACGTATAACGTCATATAGTAATGCGTCATAACGTATAACGCCATATAGCAATGGGTCATAACGTATAACGCCACATAGCAATGCGTTATAACGAATAACGTCATATAGTAATGCGTCATAACGTATAACGCCATATAGTAATGCGTCATAACGTATAACATCATATAGTATTGCGTCATGACGTATAACGTCATATAATGAAGCGACATGACGTATAACGTCATATAGAATTACGTCATAACTTATAACGTCATATAGAATTCCGGTTTAACGTATAACGCCATATAGCAATGCGTCATAACGTATAACATCATATAGTATTGCGTCATGACGTATAACGTCATATAATAAGGCGACATGACGTATAACGTCACATAGTAATACGTCTTAACGTATAAAGTCATATAGAATTCCGGAATAACGTATAACGTCATATAGTAATACGTCATAACGTATAACGTCATATAGTATTGCGTCATGACGAATAATGTCATATAATAAGGCGACATGACGTATAACGTCTCATAGTAATACGTCATATCGTATAACGCCATATAGCAATGCGTCATAACGTATAACGTTATACAGAATTACGGTTTAACGTATAAAGTCATATAGTAATGCGTCATAACGTATAACGTCATATAGTACTGCGTCATAGCGTCTAACGCCATATAGTAATCCGTCATAACGTATAACGTCATATAGTAATGCGTCATAACGTATAACGCCATATAGCAATGGGTCATAACGTATAACGCCACATAGCAATGCGTTATAACGAATAACGTCATATAGTAATGCGTCATAACGTATAACGCCATATAGTAATGCGTCATAACGTATAACATCATATAGTATTGCGTCATGACGTATAACGTCATATAATGAAGCGACATGACGTATAACGTCATATAGAATTACGTCATAACTTATAACGTCATATAGAATTCCGGTTTAACGTATAACGCCATATAGCAATGCGTCATAACGTATAACATCATATAGTATTGCGTCATGACGTATAACGTCATATAATAAGGCGACATGACGTATAACGTCACATAGTAATACGTCTTAACGTATAAAGTCATATAGAATTCCGGAATAACGTATAACGTCATATAGTAATACGTCATAACGTATAACGTCATATAGTATTGCGTCATGACGAATAATGTCATATAATAAGGCGACATGACGTATAACGTCTCATAGTAATACGTCATATCGTATAACGCCATATAGCAATGCGTCATAACGTATAGCGTTATACAGAATTACGGTTTAACGTATAAAGTCATATAGTAATGCGTCATAACGTATAACGCCATATAGTATTGCGTCATAACGTATAACATCATATAGTATGGCGTCATGACGTACAACGTCATATAATAAAGCGACATGACGTATAACGTCATATAGAATTACGTCATAACTTATAACGTCATATAGAATTCCGGTTTAACGTATAACGCCATATAGCAATGCGTCTTAACGTATAACAACATATAGTATTGCGTCATGACGTATAACGTCATATAGTAATGCGTCATAACGTATATCGACATATAGTATTGCGTCATGACGAATAATGTCATATAATAAGGCGACATGACGTATAACGTCACATAGTAATACGTCTTAAAGTATAAAGTCATATAGAATTCCGGAATAACGTATAACGTCATATAGTAATACGTCATATCGTATAACGTCATATAGTATTGCGTCATGACGAATAATGTCATATAATAAGGCGACATGACGTATAACGTCATATAGTAATGCGTCATAACGTATAACGTTATATAGTAATGCGTCATAACGTATAACGCAATATAGTAATGCGTCATAACGTATAACGTCATATAGTATTGCGTCATAACGTCTAACGCCATATAGTAATCCGTCATAACGTATAACGTCATATAGTAATGCGTCATAACGTATAACGCCATATAGCAATGCGTCATAACGTATAACGCCATATAGCAATGCGTTATAACGAATAACGTCATATAGTAATGCGTCATAACGTATAACGCCATATAGTAATGCGCCATAACGTATAACGTCATGTAGTATTGGGTCATGACGTATAATGTCATATAATAAGGCGACATGACGTATAACGTCATATAGAAGTACGGTATAACGTATAACGTCACATAGTAAAACGTCATAACGTATAACGTCATACAGAATTACGGTTTAACGTCTAACGTCATACAGTAATGCGTCATAACGTATAACATCATATCGAATTCCGGTTTAACGTATAACGCCATATAGCAATGCGTCATAACGTATAAAGTCATATAGAATTACGGTTTGACGTATAACGCCATATAGTAATGCGTCATAACGTATAACGTCATATAGTATTGCGTCATGACGTATAACGTCATATAGTATTGCGTCATGACGAATAATGTCATATAATAAGGCGACATGACGTATAACGTCACATAGTAATACGTCTTAACGTATAAAGTCATATAGAATTCCGGAATAACGTATAACGTCATATAGTAATACGTCATAACGTATAACGTCATATAGTATTGCGTCATGACGAATAATGTCATATAATAAGGCGACATGACGTATAACGTCATATAGTAATGCGTCATAACGTATAACGTCATATAGTAATGCGTCATAACGTATAACGCCATCTAGTAATGCGTCATAACGTATAACGTCATATAGTATTGCGTCATAACGTATAACGCCATATAGCAAAGCGTCATAACGTATAACGCCATATAGCAATGCGTTATAACGAATAACGTCATATAGTAATCGCGTCATAACGTATAACGCCATATAGTAATGCGTCATAACGTATAACGTCATGTAGTATTGCGTCATGACGTATAATGTCATATAATAAGGCGACATGACGTATAACGTCATATAGAAGTACGGTATAACGTATAACGTCACATAGTAAAACGTCATAACGTATAACGTCATACAGTATTACGGTTTAACGTCTAACGTCATACAGTAATGCGTCATAACGTATAACATCATATAGAATTCCGGTTTAACGTATAACGCCATATAGCAATGCGTCATAACGTATAAAGTCATATAAAATTACGGCATAACGTATAACGTCATATAGTAATATGTCATAACGTATAACGTCATATAGTAAAACGTCATAACGTATAACGTCATACAGAATTACGGTTTAACGTCTAACGTCATACAGTAATGCGTCATAACGTATAACGTCATATAGAATTCCGGTTTAACGTATATCGCCATATAGCAATGCGTCATAACGTATAAAGTCATATAGAATTACGGTTTGACGTATAACGTCATATAGTAATGCGTCATAACGTATAACGCCATATAGTAATGCGTCATAACGTATAACGTCATATACTATTGCGTCATGACGAATAATGTCATATAATAAGGCGACATGACGTATAACGTCACATAGTAATACGTCTTAACGTATAAAGTCATATAGAATTCCGGAATAACGTATAACGTCATATAGTAATATGTCATAACGTATAACGTCATATAGTAAAACGTCATAACGTATAACGTCATACAGAATTACGGTTTAACGTCTAACGTCATACAGTAATGCGTCATAACGTATAACGTCATATAGAATTCCGGTTTAACGTATAACGCCATATAGCAATGCGTCTTAACGTATAACAACATATAGTATTGCGTCATGACGTATAACGTCATATAGTAATGCGTCATAACGTATATCGACATATAGTATTGCGTCATGACGAATAATGTCATATAATAAGGCGACATGACGTATAACGTCACATAGTAATACGTCTTAAAGTATAAAGTCATATAGAATTCCGGAATAACGTATAACGTCATATAGTAATACGTCATATCGTATAACGTCATATAGTATTGCGTCATGACGAATAATGTCATATAATAAGGCGACATGACGTATAACGTCATATAGTAATGCGTCATAACGTATAACGTCATATAGTAATGCGTCATAACGTATAACGCAATATAGTAATGCGTCATAACGTATAACGTCATATAGTATTGCGTCATAACGTCTAACGCCATATAGTAATCCGTCATAACGTATAACGTCATATAGTAATGCGTCATAACGTATAACGCCATATAGCAATGCGTCATAACGTATAACGCCATATAGCAATGCGTTATAACGAATAACGTCATATAGTAATGCGTCATAACGTATAACGCCATATAGTAATGCGCCATAACGTATAACGTCATGTAGTATTGGGTCATGACGTATAATGTCATATAATAAGGCGACATGACGTATAACGTCATATAGAAGTACGGTATAACGTATAACGTCACATAGTAAAACGTCATAACGTATAACGTCATACAGAATTACGGTTTAACGTCTAACGTCATACAGTAATGCGTCATAACGTATAACATCATATCGAATTCCGGTTTAACGTATAACGCCATATAGCAATGCGTCATAACGTATAAAGTCATATAGAATTACGGTTTGACGTATAACGCCATATAGTAATGCGTCATAACGTATAACGTCATATAGTATTGCGTCATGACGTATAACGTCATATAGTATTGCGTCATGACGAATAATGTCATATAATAAGGCGACATGACGTATAACGTCACATAGTAATACGTCTTAACGTATAAAGTCATATAGAATTCCGGAATAACGTATAACGTCATATAGTAATACGTCATAACGTATAACGTCATATAGTATTGCGTCATGACGAATAATGTCATATAATAAGGCGACATGACGTATAACGTCATATAGTAATGCGTCATAACGTATAACGTCATATAGTAATGCGTCATAACGTATAACGCCATCTAGTAATGCGTCATAACGTATAACGTCATATAGTATTGCGTCATAACGTATAACGCCATATAGCAAAGCGTCATAACGTATAACGCCATATAGCAATGCGTTATAACGAATAACGTCATATAGTAATCGCGTCATAACGTATAACGCCATATAGTAATGCGTCATAACGTATAACGTCATGTAGTATTGCGTCATGACGTATAATGTCATATAATAAGGCGACATGACGTATAACGTCATATAGAAGTACGGTATAACGTATAACGTCACATAGTAAAACGTCATAACGTATAACGTCATACAGTATTACGGTTTAACGTCTAACGTCATACAGTAATGCGTCATAACGTATAACATCATATAGAATTCCGTTTTAACGTATAACGCCATATAGCAATGCGTCATAACGTATAAAGTCATATAAAAATACGGCATAACGTATAACGTCATATAGTAATATGTCATAACGTATAACGTCATATAGTAAAACGTCATAACGTATAACGTCATACAGAATTACGGTTTAACGTCTAACGTCATACAGTAATGCGTCATAACGTATAACGTCATATAGAATTCCGGTTTAACGTATATCGCCATATAGCAATGCGTCATAACGTATAAAGTCATATAGAATTACGGTTTGACGTATAACGTCATATAGTAATGCGGCATAACGTATAACGCCATATAGTAATGCGTCATAACGTATAACGTCATATACTATTGCGTCATGACGAATAATGTCATATAATAAGGCGACATGACGTATAACGTCACATAGTAATACGTCTTAACGTATAAAGTCATATAGAATTCCGGAATAACGTATAACGTCATATAGTAATACGTCATAACGTATAACGTCATATAGTATTGCGTCATGACGAATAATGTCATATAATAAGGCGACATGACGAATAACGTCATATAGTAATGCGTCATAACGTATAACGTCATATAGTAATGCGTCATAACGTATAACGCCATATAGTAATGCGTCATAACGTATAACGTCATATAGTATTGCGTCATAACGTATAACGCCATATAGCAAAGCGTCATAACGTATAACGCCATATAGCAATGCGTTATAACGAATAACGTCATATAGTAATCGCGTCATAACGTATAACGCCATATAGTAATGCGTCATAACGTATAACGTCATGTAGTATTGCGTCATGACGTATAATGTCATATAATAAGGCGACATGACGTATAACGTCATATAGAAGTACGGTATAACGTATAACGTCACATAGTAAAACGTCATAACGTATAACGTCATACAGAATTACGGTTTAACGTCTAACGTCATACAGTAATGCGTCATAACGTATAACATCATATCGAATTCCGGTTTAACGTATAACGCCATATAGCAATGCGTCATAACGTATAAAGTCATATAAAATTACGGCATAACGTATAACGTCATATAGTAATATGTCATAACGTATAACGTCATATAGTAAAACGTCATAACGTATAACGTCATACAGAATTACGGTTTAACGTCTAACGTCATACAGTAATGCGTCATAACGTATAACGTCATATAGAATTCCGGTTTAACGTATAACGCCATATAGCAATGCGTCATAACGTATAAAGTCATATAGAATTACGGTTTGACGTATAACGTCATATAGTAATGCGTCATAACGTATAACGCCATATAGTAATGCGTCATAACGTATAACGTCATATACTATTGCGTCATGACGTATAACGTCATATAGATATACCTCATAACGTAGAACATCACATAGTAATACGTCATAACGTATAACGTCATATAGAATTACGTCATAACTTATGACGTCACATAGTAATACGGCATAACGTATAACGTCATATAGTATTACGTCATGACGTATAACGTCATATAGAATTCCGGTTTAACGGATAACGTCATATAGTAATGCGTCATAACGTATAACGTCATACAGTAATTCGTCATACCGTATAACGTCGTATAGCATTACGTCATAACGAATAACGTCTCATAGTAATACGTCATATCGTATAACGCCATATAGCAATGCGTCATAACGTATAACGTTATACAGAATTACGGTTTAACGTATAAAGTCATATAGTAATGCGTCATACCGTATAACGCCATATAGTATTGCGTCATAACGTATAACATCATATAGTATTGCGTCATGACGTATAACGTCATATAATAAAGCGACATGACGTATAACGTCATATAGAATTACGTCATAACTTATAACGTCATATAGAATTCCGGTTTAACGTATAACGCCATATAGCAATGCGTCATAACGTATAACAACATATAGTATTGTGTCACGACGTATAACGTCATATAGTAATGCGTCATAACGTATATCGTCATATAGTATTGCGTCATGACGAATAATGTCATATAATAAGGCGACATGACGTATAACGTCATATAGTAATGCGTCATAACGTATAACGTCATATCGTAATGCGTCATAACGTATAACGCCATATAGTAATGCGTCATAACGTATAACGTCATATAGTACTGCGTCATAGCGTCTAACGCCATATAGTAATCCGTCATAACGTATAACGTCATATAGTAATGCGTCATAACGTATAACGCCATATAGCAATGGGTCATAACGTATAACGCCACATAGCAATGCGTTATAACGAATAACGTCATATAGTAATGCGTCATAACGTATAACGCCATATAGTAATGCGTCATAACGTATAACGTCATGTAGTAACCGTCATGACGTATAATGTCATATAATAAGGCGACATGACGTATAACGTCATATAGAAGTACGGTATAACGTATAACGTCACATAGTAAAACGTCAAAACGTATAACGTCATACAGAATTACGGTTTAACGTCTAACGTCATACAGTAATGCTTCATAACGTATAACATCATATCGAATTCCGGTTTAACGTAAAGCGCCATATAGCAATGCGTCATAACGTATAAAGTCATATAGAATTACGGTTTGACGTATAACGTCATATAGTAATGCGTCATAACGTATAACGTCATACAGTAATGCGTCATAACGTATAACATCATATAGTATTGCGTCATGACGTATAACGTCATATAATAAGGCGACATGACGTATAACGTCACATAGTAATACGTCTTAACGTATAAAGTCATATAGAATTCCGGAATAACGTATAACGTCATATAGTAATACGTCATAACGTATAACGTCATATAGTATTGCGTCATGACGAATAATGTCATATAATAAGGCGACATGACGTATAACGTCATATAGTAATGCGTCATAACGTATAACGTCATATAGTAATGCGTCATAACGTATAACGCCATATAGTAATGCGTCATAACGTATAACGTCATATAGTATTGCGTCATAACGTCTAACGCCATATAGTAATCCGTCATAACGTATAACGTCATATAGCAATGCGTTATAACGAATAACGTCATATAGTAATGCGTCATAACGTATAACGTCATATAGTATTGCGTCATAACGTCTAACGCCATATAGTAATCCGTCATAACGTATAACGTCATATAGCAATGCGTTATAACGAATAACGTCATATAGTAATGCGTCATAACGTATAACGCCATATAGTAATGCGTCATAACGTATAACGTCATATAGTAATGCGTCATAACGTATAACGCCATATAGTAATGCGTCATAACGTCTAACGTCATATAGTATTACGTCATGACGTATAACGTCATATAGAATTCCGGTTTAACGGATAACGTCATATAGTAATGCGTCATAACGTATAACGTCATACAGTAATTCGTCATACCGTATAACGTCGTATAGCATTACGTCATAACGAATAACGTCTCATAGTAATGCGTCATATCGTATAACGCCATATAACAATGCGTCATAACGTATAACGTTATACAGAATTACGGTTTAACGTATAAAGTCATATAGTAATGCGTCATAACGTATAACGCCATATAGTAATGCGTCATAACGTATAACATCATATAGTATTGCGTCATGACGTATAACGTCATATAATAAAGCGACATGACGTATAACGTCATACAGAATTACGTCATAACTTATAACGACATATAGAATTCCGGTTTAACGTATAACGCCATATAGCAATGCGTCATAACGTATAACATCATATAGTATTGCGTCATGACGTATAACGTCATGTAGTAATGCGTCATAACATATATCGTAATATAGTAATGCGTCATAACGTATAACGTCATATAGTATTGCGTCATGACGAATAATGTCATATAATAAGGCGACATGACGTACAACGTCACATAGTAATACGTCTTAACGTATAAAGTCATATAGAATTCCGGAATAACGTATAACGTCATATAGTAATACGTCATAACGTATAACGTCATATAGTATTGCGTCATGACGAATAATGTCATATAATAAGGCGACATGACGTATAATGTCATATAGTAATGCGTCATAACGTATAACGTCATATAGTAATGCGACATAACGTATAAAGTCATATAAAATTACGGCATAACGTATAACGTCATATAGTAATACGTCATAACGTATAACGTCATATAGTAAAACGTCATAACGTATAACGTCATACAGAATTACGGTTTAACGTCTAACGTCATACAGTAATGCGTCATAACGTATAACGTCATATAGAATTCCGGTTTAACGTATAACGCCATATAGCAATGCGTCATAACGTATAACGCCATATAGTAATGCGTCATAACGTATAACGTCATATACTATTGCGTCATGACGTATAACGTCATATAGATATACCTCATAACGTAGAACATCACATAGTAATACGTCATAACGTATAACGTCATATAGAATTACGTCATAACTTATGACGTCACATAGTAATACGGCATAACGTATAACGTCATATAGTATTACGTCATGACGTATAACGTCATATAGAATTCCGGTTTAACGGATAACGTCATATAGTAATGCGTCATAACGTATAACGTCATACAGTAATTCGTCATACCGTATAACGTCGTATAGCATTACGTCATAACGAATAACGTCACATAGTAATACGTCATATCGTATAACGCCATATAGCAATGCGTCATAACGTATAACGTTATACAGAATTACGGTTTAACGTATAAAGTCATATAGTAATGCGTCATAACGTATAACGCCATATAGTATTGCGTCATAACGTATAACATCATATAGTATTGCGTCATGACGTATAACGTCATATAATAAAGCGACATGACGTATAACGTCATATAGAATTACGTCATAACTTATAACGTCATATAGAATTCCGGTTTAACGTATAACGCCATATAGCAATGCGTCATAACGTATAACAACATATAGTATTGCGTCATGACGTATAACGTCATATAGTAATGCGTCATAACGTATATCGTCATATAGTATTGCGTCATGACGAATAATGTCATATAATAAGGCGACATGACGTATAACGTCACATAGTAATACGTCTTAACGTATAAATTCATATAGAATTCCGGAATAACGTATAACGTCATATAGTAATACGTCATAACGTATAACGTCATATAGTATTGCGTCATGACGAATAATGTCATATAATAAGGCGACATGACGTATAACGTCATATAGTAATGCGTCATAACGTATAACGTCATACCATAATGCGTCATAACGTATAACGCCATATAGTAATGCGTCATAACGTATAACGTCATATAGTACTGCGTCATAGCGTCTAACGCCATATAGTAATCCGTCATAACGTATAACGTCATATAATAATGCGTCATAACGTATAACGCCATATAGCAATGGGTCATAACGTATAACGCCACATAGCAATGCGTTATAACGAATAACGTCATATAGTAATGCGTCATAACGTATAACGCCATATAGTAATGCGTCATAACGTATAACGTCATGTAGTAACCGTCATGACGTACAATGTCATATAATAAGGCGACATGACGTATAACGTCATATAGAAGTACGGTATAACGTATAACGTCACATAGTAAAACGTCATAACGTATAACGTCATACAGAATTACGGTTTAACGTCTAACGTCATACAGTAATGCTTCATAACGTATAACATCATATCGAATTCCGGTTTAACGTAAAGCGCCATATAGCAATGCGTCATAACGTATAAAGTCATATAGAATTACGGTTTGACGTATAACGTCATATAGTAATGCGTCATAACGTATAACGTCATACAGTAATGCGTCATAACGTATAACATCATATAGTATTGCGTCATGACGTATAACGTCATATAATGAAGCGACATGACGTATAACGTCATATAGAATTACGTCATAACTTATAACGTCATATAGAATTCCGGTTTAACGTATAACGCCATATAGCAATGCGTCATAACGTATAACATCATATAGTATTGCGTCATGACGTATAACGTCATATAATAAGGCGACATGACGTATAACGTCACATAGTAATACGTCTTAACGTATAAAGTCATATGGAATTCCGGAATAACGTATAACGTCATATAGTAATACGTCATAACGTATAACGTCATATAGTATTGCGTCATGACGAATAATGTCATATAATAAGGCGACATGACGTATAACGTCTCATAGTAATACGTCATATCGTATAACGCCATATAGCAATGCGTCATAACGTATAACGTTATACAGAATTACGATTTAACGTATAAAGTCATATAGTAATGCGTCATAACGTATAACGCCATATAGTATTGCGTCATAACGTCTAACATCATATAGTATGGCGTCATGACGTACAACGTCATATAATAAGGCGACATGACGTATAACGTCATGTAGAATTACGTCATAACTTATAACGTCATATAGAATTCCGGTTTAACGTATAACGCCATATATCAATGCGTCTTAACGTATAACAACATATAGTATTGCGTCATGACGTATAACGTCATATAGTAATGCGTCATAACGTATATCGACATATAGTATTGCGTCATGACGAATAACGTCATATAGTAATGCGTCATAACGTATAACGCCATACAGTAATGCGTCATAACGTATAACGTCATATAGAATTCCGGTTTAACGTATAACGCCATATAGCAATGCGTCATAACGTCTAACGCCATATAGTAATCCGTCATAACGTATAACGTCATATAGCAATGCGTTATAACGTATAACGCCATATAGTAATGCGTCATAACGTATAACGTCATATAGTATTGCGTCATAACGTCTAACGCCATATAGTAATCCGTCATAACGTATAACGTCATATAGCAATGCGTTATAACGAATAACGTCATATAGTAATGCGTCATAACGTATAACGTCATATAGTATTGCGTCATAACGTCTAACGCCATATAGTAATCCGTCATAACGTATAACGTCATATAGCAATGCGTTATAACGAATAACGTCATATAGTAATGCGTCATAACGTATAACGTCATATAGTATTGCGTCATAACGTCTAACGCCATATAGTAATCCGTCATAACGTATAACGTCATATAGCAATGCGTTATAACGAATAACGTCATATAGTAATGCGTCATAACGTATAACGCCATATAGTAATGCGTCATAACGTATAACGTCATATAGAATTCCGGTTTAACGTATAACGCCATATAGCAATGCGTCATAACGTATAAAGTCATATAGAATTACGGTTTGACGTATAACGTCATATAGTAATGCGTCATAACGTATAACGCCATATAGTAATGCGTCATAACGTATAACGTCATATAGTATTGCGTCATGACGTATAACGTCATATAGATTTACCTCATAACGTAGAACATCACATAGTAATACGTCATAACGTATAACGTCATATAGAATTACGTCATAACTTATAACGTCACATAGTAATACGTCATAACGTATAACGTCATATAGTATTACGTCATGACGTATAACGTCATATAGAATTCCGGTTTAACGGATAACGTCATATAGTAATGCGTCATAACGTATAACGTCATACAGTAATTCGTCATACCGTATAACGTCGTATAGCATTACGTCATAACGAATAACGTCTCATAGTAATGCGTCATATCGTATAACGCCATATAACAATGCGTCATAACGTATAACGTTATACAGAATTACGGTTTAACGTATAAAGTCATATAGTAATGCGTCATAACGTATAACGCCATATAGTAATGCGTCATAACGTATAACATCATATAGTATTGCGTCATGACGTATAACGTCATATAATAAAGCGACATGACGTATAACGTCATACAGAATTACGTCATAACTTATAACGTCATATAGAATTCCGGTTTAACGTATAACGCCATATAGCAATGCGTCATAACGTATAACATCATATAGTATTGCGTCATGACGCATAACGTCATATAGTAATGCGTCATAACGTATATCGTAATATAGTAATGCGTCATAACGTATAACGTCATATAGTATTGCGTCATGACGAATAATGTCATATAATAAGGCGACATGACGTACAACGTCACATAGTAATACGTCTTAACGTATAAAGTCATATAGAATTCCGGAATAACGTATAACGTCATATAGTAATACGTCATAACGTATAACGTCATATAGTATTGCGTCATGACGAATAATGTCATATAATAAGGCGACATGACGTATAACGTCATATAGTAATGCGTCATAACGTATAACGTCATATAGTAATGCGTCATAACGTTTAACATCATATAGTAATGCGTCATAACGTATAACGTCATATAGTAATGCGTCATAACGTATAACGCCATATAGTAATGCGTCATAACGTATAACGTCATATAGTATTGCGTCGTGACGTATAACGTCATATAATAAGGCGACATGACGTATAACGTCATATAGAATTACTTCATAACGTATAACGTCATATAAAATTACGGTTTAACGTATAACGTCAAAAGAGTAATGCGTCATATCCTATAACGCCATATAGTAATTGCGTCATAACGTATAACGTCATATAGAATTCCGGCATAACGTATATCGTCATATAGTAATACGTCATAACTTACAAGGTCATATAGTAATGCGTCATAACGTATAACGTCATATAGTATTGCGACATGACGTATAACGTCATATAATAAGGTGACATGACGTATAACGTCATATAGAATTACGGCATAACGTATAACGTCACACAGTAAAACGTCATAACGTATAACGTCATACAGAATTACGGTTTAACGTCTAATGTCATACAGTAATGCGTCATAACGTATAACATCATATAGAATTCCGGTTTAACGTATAACGCGATATAGCAATGCGTCATAACGTATAACGTCATACAGTAATTCGTCATACCGTATAACGTCATATAGAATTACGGCATAACGTATCACGTCACATAGTAAAACGTCATAACGTATAACGTTATACAGAATTACGGTTTAACGTATAAAGTCATATAGTAATGCGTCATAACGTATAACATCATATAGAATTCCGGTTTAACGTATAACGTCAAAAGAGTAATGCGTCATATCCTATAACGCCATATAGTAATTGTGTCATAACGTATAACGTCATGTAGAATTCCGGCATAACGTATATCGTCATATAGTAATACGTCATAACTTACAAGGTCATATAGTAATGCGTCATAACGTATAACGTCATATAGTATTGCGACATGACGTATAACGTCATATAATAAGGTGACATGACGTATAACGTCATATAGAATTACGGCATAACGTATAAGGTCACACAGTAAAACGTCATAACGTATAACGTCATACAGAATTACGGTTTAACGTCTAATGTCATACAGTAATGCGTCATAACGTATAACATCATATAGAATTCCGGTTTAACGTATAACGCCATATAGCAATGCGTCATAACGTATAACGTCATACAGTAATTCGTAATACCGTATAACGTCATATAGAATTACGGCATAACGTATAACGTCACATAGTAAAACGTCATAACGTATAACGTCATACAGAATTACGGTTTAACCTCTAACGTCATACAGTAATGCGTCATAACGTATAACATCATATAGAATTCCGGTTTAACGTATAACGCCATATAGTAATGCGTCATAACGTATAATATCATATAGTATTGCGTCATGACGTATAACGTCATATAGTAATGCGTCATAACGTATAACGCCATATAGTATTGCGTCTTAACGTATAACATCATATAGTATTGCGTCATGACGTATAACGTCATATAATAAAGCGACATGACGTATAACGTCATATAGAATTACGTCATGACGAATAATGTCATATAATAAGGCGACATGACGTATGACGTCACATAGTAATACGTCTTAACGTATAAAGTCATATAGAATTCCGGAATAACGTATAACGTCATATAGTAATACGTCATAACGTATAACGTCATATAGTATTGCGTCATGACGAATAATGACATATAATAAGGCGACATGACGTATAACGTCATATAGTAATGCGTCATAACGTATAACGTCTTATAGTAATGAGTCATAACGTATAACGCCATATAGTAATGCGTCATAACGTATAACGTCATATAGTATTGCGTCATAACGTATAACGTCATATAGTAATACGTCATAACGTATAACGTCATATAGTAATGCGTCCTAACGTATAACGTCATATAGTATTGCGTCATGACGTATAATGTCATATAATAAGGCGACATGACGCATAACGTCATATAGTAATGCGTCATAACGTATAACGTCATATAGTAATGCGTCATAACGTATAACGCCATATAGTAATGCGTCATAACGTATAACGTCATATAGTATTGCGTCATAACGTCTAACGCCATATAGTAATCCGTCATAACGTATGACGTCATATAGTAATGCGTCATAACGTATAACGCCATATAGCAATGCGTCATAACGTATAACGCCATATAGCAATGCGTTATAACGAATAACGTCATATAGTAATGCGTCATAACGTATAACGCCATATAGTAATGCGTCATAACGTATAACGTCATGTAGTATTGCGTCATGACGTATAATGTCATATAATAAGGCGACATGACGTATAACGTCATATAGAAGTACGGTATAACGTATAACGTCACATAGTAAAACGTCATAACGTATAACGTCATACAGAATTACGGTTTAACGTCTAACGTCATACAGTAATGCGTCATAACGTATAACATCATATAGAATTCCGGTTTAACGTATAACGCCATATAGCAATGCGTCATAACGTATAAAGTCATATAGAATTACGGGTTGACGTATAACGTCATATAGTAATGCGTCATAACGTATAACATCATATAGAATTCCGGTTTAACGTATAACGCGATATAGCAATGCGTCATAACGTATAACGTCATACAGTAATTCGTCATACCGTATAACGTCATATAGAATTACGGCATAACGTATAACGTCACATAGTAAAACGTCATAACGTATAACATCATACAGAATTCCGGTTTAACGTATAACGCCATATAGCAATGCGTCATAACGTATAACATCATATAGAATTCCGGTTTAACGTATAATGCGATATAGCAATGCGTCATACCGTACAACTTCATATAGAATTACGGCATAACGTATAACGTCACATAGTAAAACGTCATAACGTATAACGTCATGCAGAATTACGGTTTAACGTCTAACGTCATACAGTAATGCGTCATAACGTATAACATCCTACAGAATTCCGGTTTAACGTATAACGCCATATAGCAATGCGTCATAACGTATAACATCATATAGTATTGCGTCATGACGTATAACGTCATATAGTAATGCGTCATAACGTATATCGTCATATAGTATTGCGTCATGACGAATAATGTCATATAATAAGGCGACATGACGTATAACGTCACATAGTAATACGTCTTAACGTATAAAGTCATATAGAATTCCGGAATAACGTCTAACGCCATATAGTAATCCGTCATAACGTATAACGTCATATAGGAATGCGTCATAACGTATAACGCCATATAGCAATGCGTCATAACGTATAACGCCATATAGCAATGCGTTATAACGAATAACGTCATATAGTAATGCGTCATAACGTATAACGCCATATAGTAATGCGTCATAACGTATAACGTCATATAGAATTCCGGTTTAACGTATAACGCCATATAGCAATGCGTCATAACGTATAAAGTCATATAGAATTACGGTTTGACGTATAACGTCATATAGTAATGCGTCATAACGTATAACGCCATATAGTAATGCGTCATAACGTATAACGTCATATAGTATTGCGTCATGACGTATAACGTCATATAGATTTACCTCATAACGTAGAACATCACATAGTAATACGTCATAACGTATAACGTCATATAGAATTCCGGTTTAACGGATAACGTCATATAGTAATGCGTCATAACGTATAACGTTATACAGAATTACGGTTTAACGTATAAAGTCATATAGTAATGCGTCATAACGTATAACGCCATATAGTATTGCGTCATAACGTATAACATCATATAGTATTGCGTCATGACGTATAACGTCATATAATAAAGCAACATGACGTATAACGTCATATAGAATTACGTCATGACGAATAATGTCATATAATAAGGCGACATGACGTATGACGTCACATAGTAATACGTCTTAACGTATAAAGTCATATAGAATTCCGGAATAACGTATAACGTCATATAGTAATACGTCATAACGTATAACGTCATATAGTAATGCGTCATAACGTATAACGTCATATAGTAATGCGCCATAACGTATAACGCCATATAGTAATGCGTCATAACGTATAACGTCATATAGTATTGCGCCATAACGTCTAACGCCATATAGTAATCCGTCATAACGTATAACGTCATATAGTATTGCGTCATAACGTATAACGTCATATAGTAATACGTCATAACGTATAACGTCATATAGTAATGCGTCATAACGTATAACATCATATCGAATTCCGGTTTAACGTATAACGTCAAAAGAGTAATGCGTCATATCCTATAACGCCATATAGTAATTGCGTCATAACGTATAACGTCACATAGAATTCCGGCATAACGTATATCGTCATATAGTAATACGTCATAACTTACAAGGTCATATAGTAATGCGTCATAACGTATAACGTCATATAGTATTGCGACATGACGTATAACGTCATATAATAAGGTGACATGACGTATAACGTCATATAGAATTACGGCATAACGTATAACATCACACAGTAAAACGTCATAACGTATAACGTCATACAGAATTACGGTTTAACGTCTAATGTCATACAGTAATGCGTCATAACGTATAACATCATATAGAATTCCGGTTTAACGTATAACGCCATATAACAATGCGTCATAACGTATAACGTCATATAGTAATTCGTAATACCGTATAACGTCACATAGAATTACGGCATAACGTATAACGTCACATAGTAAAACGTCATAACGTATAACGTCATACAGAATTACGGTTTAACCTCTAACGTCATACAGTAATGCGTCATAACGTATAACATCATATAGAATTCCGGTTTAACGTATAACGCGATATAGCAATGCGTCATTCCGTACAACGTCATATAGAATTACGGCATAACGTATAACGTCACATAGTAAAACGTCATAACGTATAACGTCATGCAGAATTACGGTTTAACGTCTAACGTCATACAGTAATGCGTCATAACGTATAACATCATACAGAATTCCGGTTTAACGTATAACGCCATATAGCAATGCGTCATAACGTATAACATCATATAGTATTGCGTCATGACGTATAACGTCATATAGTAATGCGTCATAACGTATATCGTCATATAGTATTGCGTCATGACGAATAATGTCATATAATAAGGCGACATGACGTATAACGTCACATAGTAATACGTCTTAACGTATAAAGTCATATAGTATTGCGTCATGACGAATAATGTCATATAATAAGGCGACATGACGTATAACGTCATATAGTAATGCGTCATAACGTATAACGTCTTATAGTAATGCGTCATAACGTATAACGCCATATAGTAATGCGTCATAACGTATAACGTCATATAGTATTGCGTCATAACGTCTAACGCCATATAGTAATCCGTCATAACGTATAACGTCATATAGTAATGCGTCATAACGTATAACGCCATATAGCAATGCGTCATAACGTATAACGCCATATAGCAATGCGTTATGACGAATAACGTCATATAGTAATGCGTCATAACGTATAACGCCATATAGTAATGCGTCATAACGTATAACGTCATGTAGTATTGCGTCATGACGTATAATGTCATATAATAAGGCGACATGACGCATAACGTCATATAGAAGTACGGTATAACGTATAACGTCACATAGTAAGACGTCATAACGTATAACGACATACAGAATTACGGTTTAACGTCTAACGTCATACAGTAATGCGTCATAACGTATAACATCATATAGAATTCCGGTTTAACGTATAACGCCATACAGCAATGCGTCATAACGTATAAAGTCATATAAAATTACGGCATAACGTATAACGTCACATAGTAAAACATCATAACGTATAACGTCATACAGAATTACGGTTTAACGTCTAACGTTATACAGTAATGCGTCATAACGTATAACGTCATATAGAATTCCGGTTTAACGTATAACGCCATATAGCAATGCGTCATAACGTATAAAGTCATATAGAATTACGGTTTGACATATAACGTCATATAGTAAAGCGTCATAACGTATAACGCCATATAGTAATGCGTCATAACGTATAACGTCATATAGTATTGCGTCATGACGTATAACGTCATACAGATTTACCTCATAACGTAGAACATCACATAGTAATACGTCATAACGTATAACGTCATATAGAATTCCGGTTTAACGGATAACGTCATATAGTAATGCGTCATAACGTATAACGTCATATAGAATTCCGGCTTAACGTATAACGCCATATAGCAATGCGTCATAACGTATAACAACATATAGTATTGCGTCATGACGAATAATGTCATATAATAAGGCGACATGACGTATAACGTCACATAGTAATACGTCTTAACGTATAAAGTCATATAGAATTCCGGAATAACGTATAACGTCATATAGTAATACGTCATAACGTATAACGTCATATAGTATTGCGTCATGACGAATAATGTCATATAATAAGGCGACATGACGCATAACGTCATATAGTAATGCGTCAGAACGTATAACGTCATATAGTAATGCGTCATAACGTATAACGCCATATAGTAATGCGTCATAACGTATAACGCCATATAGTAATGCGTCATAACGTATAACGTCATGTAGTATTGCGTCATGACGTATAATGTCATATAATAAGGCGACATGACGTATAATGTCATATAATAAGGCGACATGACGTATAACGTCATATAGAAGTACGGTATAACGTATAACGTCACATAGTAAAACGTCATAACGTATAACGTCATACAGAATTACGGTTTAACGTCTAACGTCATACAGTAATGCGTCATAACGTATAACATCATATCAAATTCCGGTTTAACGTATAACGCCATATAGCAATGCGTCATAACGTATAAAGTCATATAGAATTACGGTTTGACGTATAACGTCATATAGTAAAGCGTCATAACGTATAACGCCATATAGTAATGCGTCATAACGTATAACGTCATATAGTATTGCGTCATGACGTATAACGTCATATAGATTTACCTCATAACGTAGAACATCACATAGTAATACGTCATAACGTATAACGTCATATAGAATTACGTCATAACTTATAACGTCACATAGTAAAACGTCATAACGTATAACGTCATATAGTATTACGTCATGACGTATAACGTCATATAGAATTCCGGTTTAACGTATAACGCCATATAGCAATGCGTCATAACGTATAAAGTCATATAGAATTACGGTTTGACGTATAACGTCATATAGTAATGCGTCATAACGTATAACGCCATATAGTAATGCGTCATAACGTATAACGTCATATAGTATTGCGTCATGACGTATAACGTCATATAGATTTACCTCATAACGTAGAACATCACATAGTAATACGTCATAACGTATAACGTCATATAGTATTACGTCATAACTTATAACGTCACATAGTAATACGTCATAACGTTTAACGTCATATAGTATTACGTCATGACGTATAACGTCATATAGAGTTCCGGTTTAACGGATAACGTCATATAGTAATGCGTCATAACGTATAACGTCATACAGTAATTCGTCATACCGTATAACGTCGTATAGCATTACGTCATAACGAATAACGTCTCATAGTAATACGTCATATCGTATAACGCCATATAGAAATGCGTCATAACGTATAACGTTATACACAATTACGGTGTAACGTATAAAGTCATATAGTAATGCGTCATAACGTATAACGCCATATAGTATTGCGTCATAACGTATAACATCATATAGTATTGCGTCATGACGTATAACGTCATATACTAAAGCGACATGACGTACAACGTCATATAGAATTACGTCATAACTTATAACGTCATATAGAATTCCGGTTTAACGTATAACGCCATATAGCAATGCGTCATAACGTATAACAACATATAGTATTGCGTCATGAGGTATAACGTCATATAGTAATGCGTCATAACGTATATCGCCATATAGTATTGCGTCATGACGAATAATATCATATAATAAGGCGACATGACGTATAACGTCATATAGAAGTACGGTATAACGTATAACGTCACATAGTAAAACGTCATAACGTATAACGTCATACAGAATTACGGTTTAACGTCTAACGTCATACAGTAATGCGTCATAACGTATAACATCATATAGAATTCCGGTTTAACGTATAACGCCATATAGCAATGCGTCATAACGTATAAAGTCATATAAAATTACGGCATAACGTATAACGTCATATAGATTTACCTCATAACGTAGAACGTCATATAGTAATGCGTCATAACGTATAACGTCATATAGTATTGCGTCATGACGTATAATGTCATATAATAAGGCGACATGACGTATAACGTCATATAGAAGTACGGCATAACGTATAACGTCACATAGTAAAACGTCATAACGTATAACGTCATACAGAATTACGGTTTAACGTCTAACGTCATACAGTAATGCGTCATAACGTATAACGTCATATAGAATTCCGGTTTAACGTATAACGCCATATAGCAATGCGTCATAACGTATAAAGTCATATAGAATTACGGTTTGACGTATAACGTCATATAGTAATGCGTCATAACGTATAACGCCATATAGTAATGCGTCATAACGTATAACGTCATATAGTATTGCGTCATGACGTATAACGTCATATAGATTTACCTCATAACGTAGAACATCACATAGTAATACGTCATAACGTATAACGTCATATAGAATTCCGGTTTAACGGATAACGTCATATAGTAATGCGTCATAACGTATAACGTTATACAGAATTACGGTTTAACGTATAAAGTCATATAGTAATGCGTCATAACGTATAACGCCATATAGTATTGCGTCATAACGTATAACATCATATAGTATTGCGTCATGACGTATAACGTCATATAATAAAGCGACATGACGTATAACGTCATAGAAAATTACGTCATAACTTATAACGACATATAGAATTCCGGCTTAACGTATAACGCCATATAGCAATGCGTCATAACGTATAACAACATATAGTATTGCGTCATGACGTATAACGTCATATAGTAATGCGTCATAACGTATATCGTCATATAGTATTGCGTCATAACGTATAACATCATATAGTATTGCGTCATGACGTATAACGTCATATAATAAGGCGACATGACGTATAACGTCACATAGTAATACGTCTTAACGTATAAAGTCATATAGAATTCCGGAATAACGTATAACGTCATATAGTAATACGTCATAACGTATAACGTCATATAGTATTGCGTCATGACGTATAACGTCATATAGTAATCCGTCATAACGTATAACGTCATATAGTAATGCGTCATAACGTATAACGCCATATAGCAATGCGTCATAACGTATAACGCCATATAGCAATGCGTCATAACGTATAAAGTCATATAAAATTACGGCATAACTTATAACGTCATATAGTAATACGTCATAACGTATAACGTCATATAGTAATGCGTCATAACGTATAACGTCATATAGTATTGCGTCATGACGTATAATGTCATATAATAAGGCGACATGACGTATAACGTCATATAGAAGTACGGCATAACGTATAACGTCACATAGTAAAACGTCATAACGTATAACGTCATACAGAATTACGGTTTAACGTCTAACGTCATACAGTAATGCGCCATAATGTATAACGTCACATAGAATTCCGGTTTAACGTATAACGCCATATAGCAATGCGTCATAACGTATAAAGTCATATAGAATTACGGTTTGACGTATAACGTCATATAGTAATACGTCATAACGTATAACGCCATATAGTAATGCGTCATAACGTATAACGTCATATAGTATTGCGTCATGACGTATAACGTCATATAGATTTACCTCATAACGTAGAACATCACATAGTAATACGTCATAACGTATAACGTCATATAGAATTCCGGTTTAACGGATAACGTCATATAGTAATGCGTCATAACGTATAACGTTATACAGAATTACGGTTTAACGTATAAAGTCATATAGTAATGCGTCATAACGTATAACGCCATATAGTATTGCGTCATAACGTATAACATCATATAGTATTGCGTCATGACGTATAACGTCATATTATAAAGCGACATGACGTATAACGTCATATAGAATTACGTCATAACTTATAACGTCATATAGAATTCCGGCTTAACGTATAACGCCATATAGCAATGCGTCATAACGTATAACAACATATAGTATTGCGTCATGACGTATAACGTCATATAGTAATGCGTCATAACGTATATCGTCATATAGTATTGCGTGATGACGAATAATGTCATATAATAAGGCGACATGACGCATAACGTCATATAGTAATGCGTCAGAACGTATAACGTCATATAGTAATGCGTCATAACGTATAACGTCATATAGTATTGCGTCATGACGTATAACGTCATATAGATTTACCTCATAACGTAGAACATCACATAGTAATACGTCATAACGTATAACGTCATATAGTATTACGTCATAACTTATAACGTCACATAGTAATACGTCATAACGTTTAACGTCATATAGTATTACGTCATGACGTATAACGTCATATAGAGTTCCGGTTTAACGGATAACGTCATATAGTAATGCGTCATAACGTATAACGTCATACAGTAATTCGTCATACCGTATAACGTCGTATAGCATTACGTCATAACGAATAACGTCTCATAGTAATACGTCATATCGTATAACGCCATATAGAAATGCGTCATAACGTATAACGTTATACACAATTACGGTGTAACGTATAAAGTCATATAGTAATGCGTCATAACGTATAACGCCATATAGTATTGCGTCATAACGTATAACATCATATAGTATTGCGTCATGACGTATAACGTCATATACTAAAGCGACATGACGTACAACGTCATATAGAATTACGTCATAACTTATAACGTCATATAGAATTCCGGTTTAACGTATAACGCCATATAGCAATGCGTCATAACGTATAACAACATATAGTATTGCGTCATGAGGTATAACGTCATATAGTAATGCGTCATAACGTATATCGCCATATAGTATTGCGTCATGACGAATAATATCATATAATAAGGCGACATGACGTATAACGTCATATAGAAGTACGGTATAACGTATAACGTCACATAGTAAAACGTCATAACGTATAACGTCATACAGAATTACGGTTTAACGTCTAACGTCATACAGTAATGCGTCATAACGTATAACATCATATAGAATTCCGGTTTAACGTATAACGCCATATAGCAATGCGTCATAACGTATAAAGTCATATAAAATTACGGCATAACGTATAACGTCATATAGATTTACCTCATAACGTAGAACGTCATATAGTAATGCGTCATAACGTATAACGTCATATAGTATTGCGTCATGACGTATAATGTCATATAATAAGGCGACATGACGTATAACGTCATATAGAAGTACGGCATAACGTATAACGTCACATAGTAAAACGTCATAACGTATAACGTCATACAGAATTACGGTTTAACGTCTAACGTCATACAGTAATGCGTCATAACGTATAACGTCATATAGAATTCCGGTTTAACGTATAACGCCATATAGCAATGCGTCATAACGTATAAAGTCATATAGAATTACGGTTTGACGTATAACGTCATATAGTAATGCGTCATAACGTATAACGCCATATAGTAATGCGTCATAACGTATAACGTCATATAGTATTGCGTCATGACGTATAACGTCATATAGATTTACCTCATAACGTAGAACATCACATAGTAATACGTCATAACGTATAACGTCATATAGAATTCCGGTTTAACGGATAACGTCATATAGTAATGCGTCATAACGTATAACGTTATACAGAATTACGGTTTAACGTATAAAGTCATATAGTAATGCGTCATAACGTATAACGCCATATAGTATTGCGTCATAACGTATAACATCATATAGTATTGCGTCATGACGTATAACGTCATATAATAAAGCGACATGACGTATAACGTCATAGAAAATTACGTCATAACTTATAACGACATATAGAATTCCGGCTTAACGTATAACGCCATATAGCAATGCGTCATAACGTATAACAACATATAGTATTGCGTCATGACGTATAACGTCATATAGTAATGCGTCATAACGTATATCGTCATATAGTATTGCGTCATAACGTATAACATCATATAGTATTGCGTCATGACGTATAACGTCATATAATAAGGCGACATGACGTATAACGTCACATAGTAATACGTCTTAACGTATAAAGTCATATAGAATTCCGGAATAACGTATAACGTCATATAGTAATACGTCATAACGTATAACGTCATATAGTATTGCGTCATGACGTATAACGTCATATAGTAATCCGTCATAACGTATAACGTCATATAGTAATGCGTCATAACGTATAACGCCATATAGCAATGCGTCATAACGTATAACGCCATATAGCAATGCGTCATAACGTATAAAGTCATATAAAATTACGGCATAACTTATAACGTCATATAGTAATACGTCATAACGTATAACGTCATATAGTAATGCGTCATAACGTATAACGTCATATAGTATTGCGTCATGACGTATAATGTCATATAATAAGGCGACATGACGTATAACGTCATATAGAAGTACGGCATAACGTATAACGTCACATAGTAAAACGTCATAACGTATAACGTCATACAGAATTACGGTTTAACGTCTAACGTCATACAGTAATGCGCCATAATGTATAACGTCACATAGAATTCCGGTTTAACGTATAACGCCATATAGCAATGCGTCATAACGTATAAAGTCATATAGAATTACGGTTTGACGTATAACGTCATATAGTAATACGTCATAACGTATAACGCCATATAGTAATGCGTCATAACGTATAACGTCATATAGTATTGCGTCATGACGTATAACGTCATATAGATTTACCTCGTAACGTAGAACATCACATAGTAATACGTCATAACGTATAACGTCATATAGAATTCCGGTTTAACGGATAACGTCATATAGTAATGCGTCATAACGTATAACGTTATACAGAATTACGGTTTAACGTATAAAGTCATATAGTAATGCGTCATAACGTATAACGCCATATAGTATTGCGTCATAACGTATAACATCATATAGTATTGCGTCATGACGTATAACGTCATATTATAAAGCGACATGACGTATAACGTCATATAGAATTACGTCATAACTTATAACGTCATATAGAATTCCGGCTTAACGTATAACGCCATATAGCAATGCGTCATAACGTATAACAACATATAGTATTGCGTCATGACGTATAACGTCATATAGTAATGCGTCATAATGTATATCGTCATATAGTATTGCGTGATGACGAATAATGTCATATAATAAGGCGACATGACGCATAACGTCATATAGTAATGCGTCAGAACGTATAACGTCATATAGTAATGCGTCATAACGTATAACGCCATATAGTAATACGACATAACGTATAACGTCATATAGTATTGCGTCATGACGAATAATGTCATATAATAAGGCGACATGACGCATAACGTCATATAGTAATGCGTCAGAACGTATAACGTCATATAGTAATGCGTCATAACGTATAACGCCATATAGTAATCCGTCATAACGTATAACGCCATATAGTAATCCGTCATAACGTATAACGTCATATAGTAATGCGTCATAACGTATAACGTCATATAGTATTGCGTCATGACGTATAACGTCATATAGATTTACCTCATAACGTAGAACATCATATAGTAATACGTCATAACGTATAACGTCATATAGAAATACGTCATAACTTATGACGTCACATAGTAATACGTCATAACGTATAACGTCATATAGTATTACGTCATGACGTATATCGTCATATAGAATTCCGGTTTAACGGATAACGTCATATAGTAATGCGTCATATTGTATAACGTCACACAGTAATTCGTCATACCGTATAACGTCGTATAGCATTACGTCATAACGAATAACGTCTCATAGTAATACGTCATATCGTATAACGCCATATAGCAATGCGTCATAACGTATAACGTTATACAGAATTACGGTTTAACGTATAAAGTCATATAGTAACGCGTCATAACGTATAACGCCATATAGTATTGCGTCATAACGTATAACATCATATAGTATTGCGTCATGACGTATAACGTCATATAATAAAGCGACATGACGTACAACGTCATATAGAATTACGTCATAACTTATAACGTCATATAGAATTCCGGTTTAACGTATAACGCCATATAGCAATGCGTCATAACGTATAACAACATATAGTATTGCGTCATGACGTATAACGTCATATAGTAATGCGTCATAACGTATATCGTCATATAGTATTGCGTCATGACGAATAATGTCATATAATAAGGCGACATGACGTATAACGTCACATAGTAATACGTCTTAACGTATAAAGTCATATAGAATTCCGGAATAACGTATAACGTCATATAGTAATACGTCATAACGTATAACGTCATATAGTATTGCGTCATGACGTATAACGTCATATAGTAATCCGTCATAACGTATAACGTCATATAGTAATGCGTCATAACGTATAACGCCATATAGCAATGCGTCATAACGTATAACGCCATATAGCAATGCGTTATAACGAATAACGTCATATAGTAATGCGTCATAACGTATAGCGCCATATAGTAATGCGTCATAACGTATAACGTCATGTAGTATTGCGCCATGACGTATAATGTCATATAATAAGGCGACATGACGTATAACGTCATATAGAAGTACGGTATAACGTATAACGTCACATAGTAAAACGTCATAACGTATAACGTCATTCAGAATTACGGTTTAACGTCTAACGTCATACAGTAATGCTTCATAACGTATAACATCATATCGAATTCCGGTTTAACGTAAAGCGCCATATAGCAATGCGTCATAACGTATAAAGTCATATAGAATTACGGTTTGACGTATAACGTCATATAGTAATGCGTCATAACGTATAACGCCATATAGTAATGCGTCATAACGTATAACGTCATATAGAATTACGTCATAACTTATAACGTCACATAGCAATACGTCATAACGTATAACGTCATATAGTATTACGTCATGACGTATAACGTCATATAGAATTCCGGTTTAACGGATAACGTCATATAGTAATGCGTCATAACGTATAACGTCATATAGTATTGCGTCGTGACGTATAACGTCATATAATAAGGCGACATGGCGTATAACGTCATATAGAATTACTTCATAACGTATAACGTCATATAAAATTACGGTTTAACGTATAACGTCAAAAGAGTAATGCGTCATATCCTATAACGCCATATAGTAATCCGTCATAACGTATAACGTCATATAGTAATGTGTCATAACGTATAACGCCATATAGCAATGCGTCATAACGTATAACGCCATATAGCAATGCGTTATAACGAATAACGTCATATAGTAATGCGTCATAACGTATAACGTCATATAATAAGGCGACATGACGTATAACGTCTTATAGATTTACCTCATAACGTAGAACATCACATAGTAATACGTCATAACGTATAACGTCATATAGAATTACGTCATAACTTATAACGTCACATAGCAATACGTCATAACGTATAACGTCATATAGTATTACGTCATGACGTATAACGTCATATAGAATTCCGGTTTAACGTATAACGCGATATAGCAATGCGTCATAACGTATAACGTCATACAGTAATTCGTCATACCGTATAACGTCATATAGAATTACGGCATAACGTATAACGTCACATAGTAAAACGTCATAACGTATAACGTTATACAGAATTACGGTTTAACGTATAAAGTCATATAGTAATGCGTCATAACGTATAACATCATATAGAATTCCGGTTTAACGTATAACGTCAAAAGAGTAATGCGTCATATCCTATAACGCCATATAGTAATTGCGTCATAACGTATAACGTCACATAGAATTCCGGCATAACGTATATCGTCATATAGTAATACGTCATAACTTACAAGGTCATATAGTAATGCGTCATAACGTATAACGTCATATAGTATTGCGACATGACGTATAACGTCATATAATAAGGTGACATGACGTATAACGTCATATAGAATTACGGCATAACGTATAACATCACACAGTAAAACGTCATAACGTATAACGTCATACAGAATTACGGTTTAACGTCTAATGTCATACAGTAATGCGTCATAACGTATAACATCATATAGAATTCCGGTTTAACGTATAACGCCATATAACAATGCGTCATAACGTATAACGTCATATAGTAATTCGTAATACCGTATAACGTCACATAGAATTACGGCATAACGTATAACGTCACATAGTAAAACGTCATAACGTATAACGTCATACAGAATTACGGTTTAACCTCTAACGTCATACAGTAATGCGTCATAACGTATAACATCATATAGAATTCCGGTTTAACGTATAACGCGATATAGCAATGCGTCATTCCGTACAACGTCATATAGAATTACGGCATAACGTATAACGTCACATAGTAAAACGTCATAACGTATAACGTCATGCAGAATTACGGTTTAACGTCTAACGTCATACAGTAATGCGTCATAACGTATAACATCATACAGAATTCCGGTTTAACGTATAACGCCATATAGCAATGCGTCATAACGTATAACATCATATAGTATTGCGTCATGACGTATAACGTCATATAGTAATGCGTCATAACGTATATCGTCATATAGTATTGCGTCATGACGAATAATGTCATATAATAAGGCGACATGACGTATAACGTCACATAGTAATACGTCTTAACGTATAAAGTCATATAGTATTGCGTCATGACGAATAATGTCATATAATAAGGCGACATGACGTATAACGTCATATAGTAATGCGTCATAACGTATAACGTCTTATAGTAATGCGTCATAACGTATAACGCCATATAGTAATGCGTCATAACGTATAACGTCATATAGTATTGCGTCATAACGTCTAACGCCATATAGTAATCCGTCATAACGTATAACGTCATATAGTAATGCGTCATAACGTATAACGCCATATAGCAATGCGTCATAACGTATAACGCCATATAGCAATGCGTTATGACGAATAACGTCATATAGTAATGCGTCATAACGTATAACGCCATATAGTAATGCGTCATAACGTATAACGTCATGTAGTATTGCGTCATGACGTATAATGTCATATAATAAGGCGACATGACGCATAACGTCATATAGAAGTACGGTATAACGTATAACGTCACATAGTAAGACGTCATAACGTATAACGACATACAGAATTACGGTTTAACGTCTAACGTCATACAGTAATGCGTCATAACGTATAACATCATATAGAATTCCGGTTTAACGTATAACGCCATACAGCAATGCGTCATAACGTATAAAGTCATATAAAATTACGGCATAACGTATAACGTCATATAGTAATACGTCATAACGTATAACGTCATATAGTAATGCGTCATAACGTATAACGTCATATAGTATTGCGTCATGACGTATAATGTCATATAATAAGGCGACATGACGTATAACGTCATATAGAAGTACGGCATAACGTATAACGTCACATAGTAAAACATCATAACGTATAACGTCATACAGAATTACGGTTTAACGTCTAACGTTATACAGTAATGCGTCATAACGTATAACGTCATATAGAATTCCGGTTTAACGTATAACGCCATATAGCAATGCGTCATAACGTATAAAGTCATATAGAATTACGGTTTGACATATAACGTCATATAGTAAAGCGTCATAACGTATAACGCCATATAGTAATGCGTCATAACGTATAACGTCATATAGTATTGCGTCATGACGTATAACGTCATACAGATTTACCTCATAACGTAGAACATCACATAGTAATACGTCATAACGTATAACGTCATATAGAATTCCGGTTTAACGGATAACGTCATATAGTAATGCGTCATAACGTATAACGTCATATAGAATTCCGGCTTAACGTATAACGCCATATAGCAATGCGTCATAACGTATAACAACATATAGTATTGCGTCATGAAGAATAATGTCATATAATAAGGCGACATGACGTATAACGTCACATAGTAATACGTCTTAACGTATAAAGTCATATAGAATTCCGGAATAACGTATAACGTCATATAGTAATACGTCATAACGTATAACGTCATATAGTATTGCGTCATGACGAATAATGTCATATAATAAGGCGACATGACGCATAACGTCATATAGTAATGCGTCATAACGTATAACGTCATGTAGTATTGCGTCATGACGTATAATGTCATATAATAAGGCGACATGACGTATAATGTCATATAATAAGGCGACATGACGTATAACGTCATATAGAAGTACGGTATAACGTATAACGTCACATAGTAAAACGTCATAACGTATAACGTCATACAGAATTACGGTTTAACGTCTAACGTCATACAGTAATGCGTCATAACGTATAACATCATATCAAATTCCGGTTTAACGTATAACGCCATATAGCAATGCGTCATAACGTATAAAGTCATATAGAATTACGGTTTGACGTATAACGTCATATAGTAAAGCGTCATAACGTATAACGCCATATAGTAATGCGTCATAACGTATAACGTCATATAGTATTGCGTCATGACGTATAACGTCATATAGATTTACCTCATAACGTAGAACATCACATAGTAATACGTCATAACGTATAACGTCATATAGAATTACGTCATAACTTATAACGTCACATAGTAAAACGTCATAACGTATAACGTCATATAGTATTACGTCATGACGTATAACGTCATATAGAATTCCGGTTTAACGTATAACGCCATATAGCAATGCGTCATAACGTATAAAGTCATATAGAATTACGGTTTGACGTATAACGTCATATAGTAATGCGTCATAACGTATAACGCCATATAGTAATGCGTCATAACGTATAACGTCATATAGTATTGCGTCATGACGTATAACGTCATATAGATTTACCTCATAACGTAGAACATCACATAGTAATACGTCATAACGTATAACGTCATATAGTATTACGTCATAACTTATAACGTCACATAGTAATACGTCATAACGTTTAACGTCATATAGTATTACGTCATGACGTATAACGTCATATAGAGTTCCGGTTTAACGGATAACGTCATATAGTAATGCGTCATAACGTATAACGTCATACAGTAATTCGTCATACCGTATAACGTCGTATAGCATTACGTCATAACGAATAACGTCTCATAGTAATACGTCATATCGTATAACGCCATATAGAAATGCGTCATAACGTATAACGTTATACACAATTACGGTGTAACGTATAAAGTCATATAGTAATGCGTCATAACGTATAACGCCATATAGTATTGCGTCATAACGTATAACATCATATAGTATTGCGTCATGACGTATAACGTCATATACTAAAGCGACATGACGTACAACGTCATATAGAATTACGTCATAACTTATAACGTCATATAGAATTCCGGTTTAACGTATAACGCCATATAGCAATGCGTCATAACGTATAACAACATATAGTATTGCGTCATGAGGTATAACGTCATATAGTAATGCGTCATAACGTATATCGCCATATAGTATTGCGTCATGACGAATAATATCATATAATAAGGCGACATGACGTATAACGTCATATAGAAGTACGGTATAACGTATAACGTCACATAGTAAAACGTCATAACGTATAACGTCATACAGAATTACGGTTTAACGTCTAACGTCATACAGTAATGCGTCATAACGTATAACATCATATAGAATTCCGGTTTAACGTATAACGCCATATAGCAATGCGTCATAACGTATAAAGTCATATAAAATTACGGCATAACGTATAACGTCATATAGATTTACCTCATAACGTAGAACGTCATATAGTAATGCGTCATAACGTATAACGTCATATAGTATTGCGTCATGACGTATAATGTCATATAATAAGGCGACATGACGTATAACGTCATATAGAAGTACGGCATAACGTATAACGTCACATAGTAAAACGTCATAACGTATAACGTCATACAGAATTACGGTTTAACGTCTAACGTCATACAGTAATGCGTCATAACGTATAACGTCATATAGAATTCCGGTTTAACGTATAACGCCATATAGCAATGCGTCATAACGTATAAAGTCATATAGAATTACGGTTTGACGTATAACGTCATATAGTAATGCGTCATAACGTATAACGCCATATAGTAATGCGTCATAACGTATAACGTCATATAGTATTGCGTCATGACGTATAACGTCATATAGATTTACCTCATAACGTAGAACATCACATAGTAATACGTCATAACGTATAACGTCATATAGAATTCCGGTTTAACGGATAACGTCATATAGTAATGCGTCATAACGTATAACGTTATACAGAATTACGGTTTAACGTATAAAGTCATATAGTAATGCGTCATAACGTATAACGCCATATAGTATTGCGTCATAACGTATAACATCATATAGTATTGCGTCATGACGTATAACGTCATATAATAAAGCGACATGACGTATAACGTCATAGAAAATTACGTCATAACTTATAACGTCATATAGAATTCCGGCTTAACGTATAACGCCATATAGCAATGCGTCATAACGTATAACAACATATAGTATTGCGTCATGACGTATAACGTCATATAGTAATGCGTCATAACGTATATCGTCATATAGTATTGCGTCATAACGTATAACATCATATAGTATTGCGTCATGACGTATAACGTCATATAATAAGGCGACATGACGTATAACGTCACATAGTAATACGTCTTAACGTATAAAGTCATATAGAATTCCGGAATAACGTATAACGTCATATAGTAATACGTCATAACGTATAACGTCATATAGTATTGCGTCATGACGTATAACGTCATATAGTAATCCGTCATAACGTATAACGTCATATAGTAATGCGTCATAACGTATAACGCCATATAGCAATGCGTCATAACGTATAACGCCATATAGCAATGCGTCATAACGTATAAAGTCATATAAAATTACGGCATAACTTATAACGTCATATAGTAATACGTCATAACGTATAACGTCATATAGTAATGCGTCATAACGTATAACGTCATATAGTATTGCGTCATGACGTATAATGTCATATAATAAGGCGACATGACGTATAACGTCATATAGAAGTACGGCATAACGTATAACGTCACATAGTAAAACGTCATAACGTATAACGTCATACAGAATTACGGTTTAACGTCTAACGTCATACAGTAATGCGCCATAATGTATAACGTCACATAGAATTCCGGTTTAACGTATAACGCCATATAGCAATGCGTCATAACGTATAAAGTCATATAGAATTACGGTTTGACGTATAACGTCATATAGTAATACGTCATAACGTATAACGCCATATAGTAATGCGTCATAACGTATAACGTCATATAGTATTGCGTCATGACGTATAACGTCATATAGATTTACCTCATAACGTAGAACATCACATAGTAATACGTCATAACGTATAACGTCATATAGAATTCCGGTTTAACGGATAACGTCATATAGTAATGCGTCATAACGTATAACGTTATACAGAATTACGGTTCAACGTATAAAGTCATATAGTAATGCGTCATAACGTATAACGCCATATAATATTGCGTCATAACGTATAACATCATATAGTATTGCGTCATGACGTATAACGTCATATTATAAAGCGACATGACGTATAACGTCATATAGAATTACGTCATAACTTATAACGTCATATAGAATTCCGGCTTAACGTATAACGCCATATAGCAATGCGTCATAACGTATAACAACATATAGTATTGCGTCATGACGTATAACGTCATATAGTAATGCGTCATAACGTATATCGTCATATAGTATTGCGTGATGACGAATAATGTCATATAATAAGGCGACATGACGCATAACGTCATATAGTAATGCGTCAGAACGTATAACGTCATATAGTAATGCGTCATAACGTATAACGCCATATAGTAATACTACATAACGTATAACGTCATATAGTATTGCGTCATGACGAATAATGTCATATAATAAGGCGACATGACGCATAACGTCATATAGTAATGCGTCAGAACGTATAACGTCATATAGTAATGCGTCATAACGTATAACGCCATATAGTAATCCGTCATAACGTATAACGCCATATAGTAATCCGTCATAACGTATAACGTCATATAGTAATGCGTCATAACGTATAACGTCATATAGTATTGCGTCATGACGTATAACGTCATATAGATTTACCTCATAACGTAGAACATCATATAGTAATACGTCATAACGTATAACGTCATATAGAAATACGTCATAACTTATGACGTCACATAGTAATACGTCATAACGTATAACGTCATATAGTATTACGTCATGACGTATATCGTCATATAGAATTCCGGTTTAACGGATAACGTCATATAGTAATGCGTCATATTGTATAACGTCACACAGTAATTCGTCATACCGTATAACGTCGTATAGCATTACGTCATAACGAATAACGTCTCATAGTAATACGTCATATCGTATAACGCCATATAGCAATGCGTCATAACGTATAACGTTATACAGAATTACGGTTTAACGTATAAAGTCATATAGTAACGCGTCATAACGTATAACGCCATATAGTATTGCGTCATAACGTATAACATCATATAGTATTGCGTCATGACGTATAACGTCATATAATAAAGCGACATGACGTACAACGTCATATAGAATTACGTCATAACTTATAACGTCATATAGAATTCCGGTTTAACGTATAACGCCATATAGCAATGCGTCATAACGTATAACAACATATAGTATTGCGTCATGACGTATAACGTCATATAGTAATGCGTCATAACGTATATCGTCATATAGTATTGCGTCATGACGAATAATGTCATATAATAAGGCGACATGACGTATAACGTCACATAGTAATACGTCTTAACGTATAAAGTCATATAGAATTCCGGAATAACGTATAACGTCATATAGTAATACGTCATAACGTATAACGTCATATAGTATTGCGTCATGACGTATAACGTCATATAGTAATCCGTCATAACGTATAACGTCATATAGTAATGCGTCATAACGTATAACGCCATATAGCAATGCGTCATAACGTATAACGCCATATAGCAATGCGTTATAACGAATAACGTCATATAGTAATGCGTCATAACGTATAGCGCCATATAGTAATGCGTCATAACGTATAACGTCATGTAGTATTGCGCCATGACGTATAATGTCATATAATAAGGCGACATGACGTATAACGTCATATAGAAGTACGGTATAACGTATAACGTCACATAGTAAAACGTCATAACGTATAACGTCATTCAGAATTACGGTTTAACGTCTAACGTCATACAGTAATGCTTCATAACGTATAACATCATATCGAATTCCGGTTTAACGTAAAGCGCCATATAGCAATGCGTCATAACGTATAAAGTCATATAGAATTACGGTTTGACGTATAACGTCATATAGTAATGCGTCATAACGTATAACGCCATATAGTAATGCGTCATAACGTATAACGTCATATAGAATTACGTCATAACTTATAACGTCACATAGCAATACGTCATAACGTATAACGTCATATAGTATTACGTCATGACGTATAACGTCATATAGAATTCCGGTTTAACGGATAACGTCATATAGTAATGCGTCATAACGTATAACGTCATATAGTATTGCGTCGTGACGTATAACGTCATATAATAAGGCGACATGGCGTATAACGTCATATAGAATTACTTCATAACGTATAACGTCATATAAAATTACGGTTTAACGTATAACGTCAAAAGAGTAATGCGTCATATCCTATAACGCCATATAGTAATCCGTCATAACGTATAACGTCATATAGTAATGTGTCATAACGTATAACGCCATATAGCAATGCGTCATAACGTATAACGCCATATAGCAATGCGTTATAACGAATAACGTCATATAGTAATGCGTCATAACGTATAACGTCATATAATAAGGCGACATGACGTATAACGTCTTATAGATTTACCTCATAACGTAGAACATCACATAGTAATACGTCATAACGTATAACGTCATATAGAATTACCTCATAACTTATAACGTAACATAGTAATACGTCATAACGTATAACGTCATATAGTATTACGTCATGACGTATAACGTCATATAGAATTCCGGTTTAACGGATAACGTCATATAGTAATGCGTCATAACGTATAACGTCATACAGTAATTTGTCATACCGTATAACGTCGTATAGCATTACGTCATAACGAATAACGTCTCATAGTAATGCGCCAGATCGTATAACGCCATATAGCAATGCGTCATAACGTATAACGTTATACAGAATTACGGTTTAACGTATAAAGTCATATAGTAATGCGTCATAACGTATAACGCCATATAGTAATGCGTCATAACGTATAACATCATATAGTATTGCGTCATGACGTATAACGTCATATAATAAAGCGACATGACGTATAACGTCATATAGAATTACGTCATAACTTATAACGTCATATAGAATTCCGGTTTAACGTATAACGCCATATAGCAATGCGTCATAACGTACAACATCATATATTAATGCGTCATAACGTATAACGTCATATAGTATTGCGTCATGACGAATAATGTCATATAATAATGCGACATGACGTACAACGTCACATAGTAATACGTCTCAACGTATAAAGTCATATAGAATTCCGGAATAACGTATAACGTCATATAGTAATACGTCATACCGTATAACGTCATATAGTATTGCGTCATGACGAATAATGTCATATAATAAGGCGGCATGACGTATAACGTCATATAGTAATGAGTCATAACGTATAACGTCATCTAGTAATGCGTGATGACGAATAATATCATATAATAAGGCGACATGACGTATAACGTCACATAGTAATACGTCTTAACGTATAAAGTCATGTAGAATTCCGGAATAACGTATAACGTCATATAGTAATACGTCATAACGTATAACAACATATAGTATTTCGTCATGACGTATAATGTCATATAATAAGGCGACATGACTTATAACGTCATATAGAAGTACGGTATAACGTATAACGTCACATAGTAAAACGTCATAACGTATAACGTCATAGAGAATTACGGTTTAATGTCTAACGTCATACAGTAATGCGTCATAACGTATAACATCATATAGAATTCCGGTTTAACGTATAACGCCATGTAGCAATGCGTCATAACGTATAAAGTCATATAAAATTACGGCATAACTTATAACGTCATATAGTAATACGTCATAACGTATAACGTCATATAGTAATGCGTCATAACGTATAACGTCATATAGTATTGCGTCATGACGTATAATGTCATATAATAAGGCGACATGACGTATAACGTCATATAGAAGTACGGCATAACGTATAACGTCACATAGTAAAACGTCATAACGTATAACGTCATACAGAATTACGGTTTAACGTCTAACGTCATACAGTAATGCGCCATAACGTATAACGTCATATAGAATTCCGGTTTAACGTATAACGCCATATAGCAATGCGTCATAACGTATAAAGTCATATAGAATTACGGTTTGACGTATAACGTCATATAGTAATGCGTCATAACGTATAACGCCATATAGTAATGCGTCATAACGTATAACGTCATATAGTATTGCGTCATGACGTATAACGTCATATAGATTTACCTCATAACGTAGAACATCACATAGTAATACGTCATAACGTATAACGTCATATAGAATTCCGGTTTAACGGATAACGTCATATAGTAATGCGTCATAACGTATAACGTTATACAGAACTACGGTTTGACGTATAACGTCATATAGTATTGCGTCATGACGTATAACGTCATATAGTAATGCGTCATAACGTATATCGTCATATAGTATTGCGTCATGACGAATAATGTCATATAATAAGGCGACATGACGTATAACGTCACATAGTAATACGTCTTAACGTATAAAGTCATATAGAATTCCGGAATAACGTATAACGTCATATAGTAATACGTCATAACGTATATCGTCATATAGTAATGCGTCATAACGTATAACGCCATATAGTAATGCGTCATAACGTATAACGTCATATAGTATTGCGTCATAACGTCTAACGCCATATAGTAATCCGTCATAACGTATAACGTCATATAGTAATGCGTCATAACGTATAACGTCGTATAGCATTACGTCATAACGAATAACGTCTCATAGTAATACGTCATATCGTATAACGCCATATAGCAATGCGTCATAACGTATAACGTTATACAGAATTACGGTTTAACGTATAAAGTCATATAGTAATGCGTCATAACGTATAACGCCATATAGTATTGCGTCATAACGTATAACATCATATAGTATTGCGTCATGACGTATAACGTCATATAATATAGCGACATGACGTACAACGTCATATAGAATTACGTCATAACTTATAACGTCATATAGAATTCCGGTTTAACGTATAACGCCATATAGCAATGCGTCATAACGTATAACAACATATAGTATTGCGTCATGACGTATAACGTCATATAGTAATGCGTCATAACGTATATCGTCATATAGTATTGCGTCATGACGAATAATATCATATAATAAGGCGACATGACGTATAACGTCACATAGTAATACGTCTTAACGTATAAAGTCATATAGAATTCCGGAATAACGTATAACGTCATATAGTAATACGTCATAACGTATAACGTCATATAGTATTGCGTCATGACGTATAACGTCATATAGTAATCCGTCATAACGTATAACGTCATATAGTAATGCGTCATAACGTATAACGCCATATAGCAATGCGTCATAACGTATAACGCCATATAGCAATGCGTTATAACGAATAACGTCATATAGTAATGCGTCATAACGTATAACGCCATATAGTAATGCGTCATAACGTATAACGTCATGTAGTATTGCGTCGTGACGTATAATGTCATATAATAAGGCGACATGACGTATAACATCATATAGAAGTACGGTATAACGTATAACGTCACATAGTAAAACGTCATAACGATTAACGTCATACAGAATTACGGTTTAACGTCTAACGTCATACAGTAATGCTTCATAACGTATAACATCATATCGAAGTCCGGTTTAACGTAAAGCGCCATATAGCAATGCGTCATAACGTATAAAGTCATATAGAATTACGGTTTGACGTATAACGTCATATAGTAATGCGTCATAACGTATAACGCCATATAGTAATGCGTCATAACGTATAACGTCATATAGTATTGCGTCATGACGTATAACGTCATATAGATTTACCTCATAACGTAGAACATCACATAGTAATACGACATAACGTATAACGTCATATAGAATTACGTCATAACTTATAACGTCACATAGTAATACGTCATAACGTATAACGTCATATAGTATTACGTCATGACGTATAACGTCATTTAGAATTCCGGTTTAACGGATAACGTCATATAGTAATGCGTCATAACGTATAACGTCATACAGTAATTCGTCATACCGTATAACGTCGTATAGCATTACGTCATAACGAATAACGTCTCATAGTAATACGTCATATCGTATAACGCCATATAGCAATGCGTCATAACGTATAACGTTATACAGAATTACGGTTTAACGTCTAACGTCATACAGTAATGCGTCATAACGTATAACATCATATAGAATTCCGGTTTAACGTATAACGCCATATAGCAATGCGTCATAACGTATAAAGTCACATAGTAAAACGTCATAACGTATAACGTCATATAGTATTACGTCATGACGTATAACGTCATATAGAATTCCGGTTTAACGTATAACGCCATATAGCAATGCGTCATAACGTATAACGCCATATAGTAATGCGTCATAACGTATAACGTCATATAGTATTGCGTCATGACGTATAACGTCATATAGATTTACCTCATAACGTAGAACATCATATAGTAAAACGTCATAACGTATAACGTCATATAGTATTACGTCATGACGTATAACGTCATATAGAATTCCGGTTTAACGTATAACGCCATATAGCAATGCGTCATAACGTATAACGCCATATAGTAATGCGTCATAACGTATAACGCCATATAGTAATGCGTCATAACGTATAACGCCATATAGCAATGCGTCATAACGTATAACAACATATAGTATTGCGTCATGACGTATAACGTCATATAGTAATGCGTCATAACGTATATCGTCATATAGTATTGCGTCATGACGAATAATGTCATATAATAAGGCGACATCACGTATAACGTCACATAGTAATACGTTTTAACGTATAAAGTCATATAGAATTCCGGAATAACGGATAACGTCATATAGTAATGCGTCATAACGTATAACGTCATACAGTAATTCGTCATACCGTATAACGTCGTATAGCATTACGTCATAACGAATAACGTCACATAGTAAAACGTCATAACGTATAACGTCATATAGTATTACGTCATGACGTGTAACGTCATATAGAATTCCGGTTTAACGTATAACGCCATATAGCAATGCGTCATAACGTATAACGCCATATAGTAATGCGTCATAACGGATAACGTCATATAGTAATGCGTCATATTGTATAACGTCATACAGTAATTCGTCATACCGTATAACGTCGTATAGCATTACGTCATAACGAATAACGTCTCATAGTAATACGTCATATCGTATAACGCCATATAGCAATGCGTCATAACGTATAACGTTATACAGAATTACGGTTTAACGTATAAAGTCATATAGTAATGCGTCATAACGTATAACGCCATATAGTATTGCGTCATAACGTATAACATCATATAGTATTGCGTCATGACGTATAACGTCATATAATAAAAAGCGACATGACGTACAACGTCATATAGAATTACGTCATAACTTATAACGTCATATAGAATTCCGGTTTAACGTATAACGCCATATAGCAATGCGTCATAACGTATAACAACATATAGTATTGCGTCATGACGTATAACGTCATATAGTAATGCGTCATAACGTATATCGTCATATAGTATTGCGTCATGACGAATAATGTCATATAATAAGGCGACATGACGTATAACGTCACATAGTAATACGTCTTAACGTATAAAGTCATATAGAATTCCGGAATAACGTATAACGTCATATAGTAATACGTCATAACGTATAACGTCATATAGTATTGCGTCATGACGTATAACGTCATATAGTAATCCGTCATAACGTATAACGTCATATAGTAATGCGTCATAACGTATAACGCCATATAGCAATGCGTCATAACGTATAACGCCATATAGCAATGCGTTATAACGAATAACGTCATATAGTAATGCGTCATAACGTATAACGCCATATAGTAATGCGTCATAACGTATAACGTCATGTAGTATTGCGTCATGACGTATAATGTCATATAATAAGGCGACATGACGTATAACGTCATATAGAAGTACGGTTTAACGTATAACGTCACATAGTAAAACGTCATAACGTATAACGTCATACAGAATTACGGTTTAACGTCTAACGTCATACAGTAATGCTTCATAACGTATAACATCATATCGAATTCCGGTTTAACGTAAAGCGCCATATAGCAATGCGTCATAACGTATAACGGTATACAGAATTACGGTTTAACGTATAAATTCATATAGTAATGCGTCATAACGTATAACGCCATATAGTATTGCGTCATAACGTATAACGTCATTTAGTATTGCGTCATGACGTATAACGTCATATAATGAAGCGACATGACGTATAACGTCATATAGAATTACGTCATAACTTATAACGTCATATAGAATTCCGGTTTAACGTATAACGCCATATAGCAATGCGTCATAACGTATAACATCATATAGTATTGCGTCATGACGTAAAACGTCATATAATAAGGCGACATGACGTATAACGTCACATAGTAATACGTCTTAACGTATAAAGTCATATAGTAATGCGTCATAACGTATAACGCCATATAGTAATGCGTCATAACGTATAACGTCATACAGTAATTCGTCATACCGTATAACGTCGTATAGCATTACGTCATAACGAATAACGTCTCATAGTAATGCGTCATATCGTATAACGCCATATAGCAATGCGTCATAACGTATAACGTTATACAGAATTACGGTTTAACGTATAAAGTCATATAGTAATGCGTCATAACGTATAACGCCATATAGTAATGCGTCATAACGTATAACATCATATAGTATTGCGTCATGACGTATAACGTCATATAATAAAGTGACATGACGTATAACGTCATATAGAATTACGTCATAACTTATAACGTCACATAGAATTCCGGTTTAACGTATAACGCCATATAGCAATGCGTCATAACGTATAACATCATATAGTATTGCGTCATGACGTATAACGTCATATAGTAATGCGTCATAACGTATATCGTAATATAGTAATGCGTCATAACGTATAACGTCATATAGTATTGCGTCATGACGAATAATGTCATATAATAAGGCGACATGACGTACAACGTCACATAGTAATACGTCTTAACGTATATAGTCATATAGAATTCCGGAATAACGTATAACGTCATATAGTAATACGTCATAACGTATAACGTCATATAGTATTGCGTCATGACGAATAATGTCATATAATAAGGCGACATGACGTATAACGTCATATAGTAATGCGTCATAACGTATAACGTCATATAGTAATGCGTCATAACGTATAACGCCATATAGTAATGCGTCATAACTTATAACGTCATATAGTATTGCGTCATAACGTCTAACGCCATATAGTAATCCGTCATAACGTATAACGTCATATAGTAATGCGTCATAACGTATAACGCCATATAGCAATGCGTCATAACGTATAACGCCATATAGCAATGCGTTATAACGAATAACGTCATATAGTAATGCGTCATAACGTATAACGTTATATAATAAGGCGACATGACGTATAACGTCATATAGATTTACCTCATAACGTAGAACATCACATAGTAATACGTCATAACGTATAACGTCATATATAATTACCTCATAACTTATAACGTCACATAGTAATGCGTCATAACGTATAACGTCATATAGTATTGCGTCATAACGTCTAACGCCATATAGTAATCCGTCATAACGTATAACGTCATATAGTAATGCGTCATAACGTATAACGCCATATAGCAATGCGTCGTAACGTATAACGCCATATAGCAATGCGTTATAACGAATAACGTCATATAGTAATGCGTCATAACGTATATCGCCATATAGTAATGCGTCATAACGTATAACGTCATGTAGTATTGCGTTATGACGTATAATGTCATATAGTAATGCGTCATAACGTATAACGCCATATAGCAATGCGTCATAACGTATAACGCCATATAGCAATGCGTTATAACGAATAACGTCATATAGTAATGCGTCATAACGTATAACGCCATATAGTAATGCGTCATAACTTATAACGTCATATAGTATTGCGTCATAACGTATAACGTCATATAGTAATGCGTCATAACGTATAACGCCATATAGTAATGCGTCATAACGTATAACGCCATATAGCAATGCGTCATAACGTATAACGCCACATAGCAATGCGTTATAACGAATAACGTCATATAGTAATGCGTCATAACGTATAACGCCATATAGTAATGCGTCATAACTTATAACGTCATATAGTATTGCGTCATAACGTCTAACGCCATATAGTAATCCGTCATAACGTATAACGTCATATAGTAATGCGTCATAACGTATAACGCCATATAGCAATGCGTCATAACGTATAACGCCACATAGCAATGCGTTATAACGAATAACGTCATATAGTAATGCGTCATAACGTATAACGCCATATAGTAATGCGTCATAACGTATAACGTCATGTAGTATTGCGTCATGACGTATAATGTCATATAATAAGGCGACATGACGTATAACGTCATTAGGAAGTACGGTATAACGTATAACGTCACATAGTAAAACGTCATAACGATTAACGTCATACAGAATTACGGTTTAACGTCTAACGTCATACAGTAATGCTTCATAACGTATAACATCATATCGAAGTCCGGTTTAACGTAAAGCGCCATATAGCAATGCGTCATAACGTATAAAGTCATATAGAATTACGGTTTGACGTATAACGTCATATAGTAATGCGTCATAACGTATAACGCCATATAGTAATGCGTCATAACGTATAACGTCATATAGTATTGCGTCATGACGTATAACGTCATATAGATTTACCTCATAACGTAGAACATCACATAGTAATACGTCATAACGTATAACGTCATATAGAATTACGTCATAACTTATAACGTCACATAGTAATACGTCATAACGTATAACGTCATATAGTATTACGTCATGACGTATAAAGTCATATAGAATTCCGGAATAACGGATAACGTCATATAGTAATGCGTCATAACGTATAACGTCATACAGTAATTCGTCATACCGTATAACGTCGTATAGCATTACGTCATAACGAATAACGTCACATAGTAAAACGTCATAACGTATAACGTCATATAGTATTACGTCATGACGTATAACGTCATATAGAATTCCGGTTTAACGTATAACGCCATATAGCAATGCGTCATAACGTATAACGCCATATAGTAATGCGTCATAACGTATAACGTCATATAGTATTGCATCATGACGTATAACGTCATATAGATTTACCTCATAACGTAGAACATCATATAGTAATACGTCATAACGTATAACGTCATATAGAATTACGTCATAACTTATGACGTCACATAGTAATACGTCATAACGTATAACGTCATATAGTATTACGTCATGACGTATATCGTCATATAGAATTACGGTTTAACGTATAAAGTCATATAGTAATGCGTCATAACGTATAACGCCATATAGTATTGCGTCATAACGTATAACGCCATATAGCAATGCGTCATAACGTATAACGCCATATAGCAATGCGTCATAACGTATAACGCCATATAGCAATGCGTTATAACGAATAACGTCATATAGTAATGCGTCATAACGTATAACGCCATATAGTAATGCGTCATAACGTATAACGTCATATAATAAGGCGACATGACGTACAACGTCACATAGTAATACGTCTTAACGTATATAGTCATATAGAATTCCGGAATAACGTATAACGTCATATAGTAATACGTCATAACGTATAACGTCATATAGTATTGCGTCATGACGAATAATGTCATATAATAAGGCGACATGACGTATAACGTCATATAGTAATGCGTCATAACGTATAACGTCATATAGTAATGCGTCATAACGTATAACGCCATATAGTAATGCGTCATAACTTATAACGTCATATAGTATTGCGTCATAACGTCTAACGCCATATAGTATTGCGTCGTGACGTATAACGTCATATAATAAGGCGACATGACGTATAACGTCATATAGAATTCCGACATAACGTCTAACGCCATATAGTAATCCGTCATAACGTATAACGTCATATAGTAATGCGTCATAACGTATAACGCCATATAGCAATGCGTCATAACGTATAACGCCATATAGCAATGCGTTATAACGAATAACGTCATATAGTAATGCGTCATAACGTATAACGTCATATAATAAGGCGACATGACGTATAACGTCATATAGATTTACCTCATAACGTAGAACATCACATAGTAATACGTCATAACGTATAACGTCATATATAATTACCTCATAACTTATAACGTCACATAGTAATGCGTCATAACGTATAACGTCATATAGTATTGCGTCATAACGTCTAACGCCATATAGTAATCCGTCATAACGTATAACGTCATATAGTAATGCGTCATAACGTATAACGCCATATAGCAATGCGTCGTAACGTATAACGCCATATAGCAATGCGTTATAACGTATAACGTCATATAGTATTGCGTCATAACGTCTAACGCCATATAGTAATCCGTCATAACGTATAACGTCATATAGTAATGCGTCATAACGTATAACGCCATATAGCAATGCGTCATAACGTATAACGCCATATAGCAATGCGTTATAACGAATAACGTCATATAGTAATGCGTCATAACGTATAACGCCATATAGCAATGCGTCATAACGTATAACGCCATATAGCAATGCGTTATAACGAATAACGTCATATAGTAATGCGTCATAACGTATAACGTCATATAGTAATGCGTCATAACGTATAACGCCATATAGTAATGCGTCATAACTTATAACGTCATATAGTATTGCGTCATAACGTATAACGTCATATAGTAATGCGTCATAACGTATAACGCCATATAGTAAAGCGTCATAACTTATAACGTCATATAGTAATGCGTCATAACGTATAACGCCATATAGCAATGCGTCATAACGTATAACGCCACATAGCAATGCGTCATAACGTATAACGCCATATAGCAATGCGTTATAACGAATAAGGTCATATAGTAATGCGTCATAACGTATAACGCCATATAGCAATGCGTCATAACGTATAACGCCATATAGCAATGCGTTATAACGAATAACGTCATATAGTAATGCGTCATAACGTATAACGTCATATAGTAATGCGTCATAACGTATAACGCCATATAGTAATGCGTCATAACTTATAACGTCATATAGTATTGCGTCATAACGTATAACGTCATATAGTAATGCGTCATAACGTATAACGCCATATAGTAATGCGTCATAACTTATAACGTCATATAGTAATGCGTCATAACGTATAACGCCATATAGCAATGCGTCATAACGTATAACGCCACATAGCAATGCGTTATAACTAATAACGTCATATAGTAATGCGTTATAACTAATAACGTCATATAGCAATGCGTCATAACGTATAACGCCATATAGCAATGCGTTATAACGAATAACGTCATATAGTAATGCGTCATACCGAATAACGTCATATAGAATTACGGTTTAACATATAACGTCATATAGTAATACGTCATAGCGTATAACGTCATATAGTATTGCGTCATGACGTATAAAGTCATATAATAAAGCGGCATGACGTATAACGTCATACAGAAGTACGGCATAACGTATAACGTCACATAGTAAAACGTCATAACGTATAACGTCATACAGAATTACGGTTTAACGTCTAACGTCATACAGTAATGCGTCATAACGTATAACGCCATATAGCAATGCGTCATAACGTATAACGCCATATAGCAATGCGTCATAACGAATCACGTCATATAGAATTAAGGTTTAACGTATAACGTCAAAAGCGTAATGCGTCATATCCTATAACGCCATATAGTAATTGCGTCATAGCGTATAACGTCATATCGTATTGCGTCATGACGTATAAAGTCATATAATAAAGCGGCATGACGTATAACGTCATATAGAATTACGGTATTACGTATAACGTCATATAGTAATGCGTCATAACGTATAACGCCATATAGTAATGCGTCATAACGTATAACGTCATATAGTATTGCGTCATAACGTCTAACGCCATATAGCAATGCGTCATAACGTATAACGTCATATAGGAATGCGTCATACCGTATAACGTCATATAGAATTCCGGTTTAACGTATAACGCCATATAGTATTGCGTCATAACGTATAACGCCATATAGCAATGCGTCATAACGTATAACGTCATATAGTATTCCGTCATGACGTTTAACGTCATATAGTAATGCGTCATAACGTATATCGTCATATAGTAATGCGTCATAACGTATAACGTCATATAGTATTGCGTCATAACGTCTAACGCCATATAGCAATGCGTCATAACGTATAACGTCATATAGGAATGCGTCATACGGTATAACGTCATATAGAATTCCGGTTTAACGTATAACGCCACATAGCAATGCGTCATAACGTATAACGTCACATAGTAATACGTCTTAACGTATAAAGTCAGATAGAATACCGGGATAACGTATAACGTCATATAGTAATACGTCATAACGTATAACGTCATATAGTATTTCGTCATGACGAATAATGTCATATAATAAGGCGACATGACGTATAACGTCATATAGTAATACGTCATAACGTATAACGTCACATAGTAATACGTCACAACGTATAACGCCATATAGCAATGCATCATAACGTATAACGCCATATAGCAATGCGTCATAACGAATCACGTCATATAGAATTACGGTTTAACGTATAACGTCAAAAGAGTAATGCGTCATATCCTATAACGCCATATAGTAATTGCGTCATAACGTATAACGTCATATAGAATTCCGGCATAACGTATATCGTCATATAGTAATACGTCACAACGTATAACGCCATATAGCAATGCATCATAACGTATAACGCCATATAGTAATTGCGTCATAACGTATAACGTCACATAGTAATACGTCATAACGTATAACGCCATATATCAATGCGTCATGACGTATAACGTCATATAGAATTACGGTATTACGTATACCGTCATATAGTAATGCGTCATAACGTATAACGTGACATAGTAATTCGTCATAACGTATAACGCCATATATCAATGCGTCATGACGTATAACGTCATATAGAATTACGGTATTACGTATACCGTCATATAGTAATGCGTCATAACGTATAACGCCATATAGCAATGCGTCATAACGTATAACGCCATATAGCAATGCGTCATAACGAATCACGTCATATAGAATTACGGTTTAACGTATAACGTCAAAAGAGTAATGCGTCATATCCTATAACGCCATATAGTAATTGCGTCATAACGTATAACGTCATATAGAATTCCGGCATAACGTATATCGTCATATAGTAATACGTCATAACTTACAAGGTCATATAGTAATGCGTCATAACGTATAACGTCATATAGAATTAAGACGTAACGTATAACGTCACGTAGTAATACGTCATAACGTATAACGACATATAGTAATGCATCATAACGTATAACGTCACGTAGAATTACGGTTTTGCGTATAACGTCATATAGAAGTACGGCATAACGTACAACGTCACATAGTAAAACGTCATAACATATAACGTCATACAGAATTACGGTTTAACGTCTAATATCATACAGTAATGCGTCATAACGTATAACATCATATAGAATTCCGGTTTAACGTATAACGCCATATAGCAATGCGTCATAACGTATAACGTCATACAGTAATTCGTAATACCGTATAATGTCATATAAAATTACGGCATAACGTATAACGTCACATAGTAAAACGTCATAACGTATAACGTCATTCAGAATTACGGTTTAACGTCTAACGTCATACAGTAATGCGTCATAACGTATAACATCATATAGAATTCCGGTTTAACGTATAACGCCATATAGCAATGCGTCATAACGTATAAAGTCATATAGAATTCCGGTTTAACGTATAACGCCATATAGCAATGGGTCATAACGTATAACGTCATATCGAATTACGGCATAATGTTTAACGTCACGTAGTAATACGTCATAACGTATAACGTCATATAGTAATGCGTAATAACGTTTAACATCATATAGTAATGCGTCATAACGTATAGCGCCACATAGAATTACGGTTTAACGTATAACGTCATATAGTAATTCGTCATAACGTATAACGTCATACAGTAATTCGTCATACGGTATAACGTCGTACAGCATTACGTCATAACGGATAACGTCTCATAGTAATACGTCATAACGTATAACGTCATATAGTAATGCGTCATAACGTATAACGAAATATAGTAATGCGTCATAACGTATAACGTCATATAGTATTGCGTCATAACTTACAACGTCATACAGTAATGCGTCATACCGTATAACGTCATATAGAATTACGGTTTAACGTATAACGTCATATAGTAAAACGTCATAACGTATAACGTCATATAGTAATGCGTCATAACGTATAACGTCATATAGTATTGCGTCATGACGTATAAAGTCATATAATAAGGCGACATGACGTATAACGTCATATAGAAGTACGGCATAACGTATAACGTCACGTAGAATTACGGTTTTGCGTATAACGTCATATAGAATTACGGTATTACGTATAACGTCATATAGTAATGCGTCATAACGTATAACGCCATATAGCTATGCGTCATAACGTATAACGTCATATAGTAATGCGTCATAACGTATAACGAAATATAGTAATGCGTCATAACGTATAACGTCATATAGTATTGCGTCATAACTTACAACGTCATACAGTAATGCGTCATACAGTATAACGTCATATAGAATTACGGTTTAACGTATAACGTCATATAGTAAAACGTCATAACGTATAACGTCATATAGTAATGCGTCATAACGTATAACGTCATATAGTATTGCGTCATGACGTATAAAGTCATATAATAAGGCGACATGACGTATAACGTCATACAGAAGTACGGCATAACGTATAACGTCACGTAGAATTACGGTTTCGCGTATAACGTCATATAGAATTACGGTTTAACGTATAACGTGACATAGTAATACTTCATAACGTATAACGCCATATATCAATGCGTCATGACGTATAACGTCATATAGAATTACGTCGTAACGTATAACGTCACGTAGTAATACGTCATAACGTATAACGACATATAGTAATGCATCATAACGTATAACGTCACATAGAATTACGGCATAACGTATAACGTGACATAGTAATACTTCATAACGTATAACGCCAAATATCAATGCGTCATGACGTATAGCGTCATATAGAATTACGGTATTACGTATAACGCCATATAGTAAGGCGTCATGACGTACAACGTCACATAGAATTACGTCATAACGTATAAAGTCACATAGAAGTACGTCATAACGTATAACGTCACGTAGAATTACGGTTTTGCGTATAACGTCATATAGAAGTACGGCATAACGTATAACGTCACATAGTAAAACGTCATAACGTATAACGTCATTCAGAATTACGGTTTAACGTCTAACGTCATACAGTAATGCGTCATAACGTATAACATCATATAGAATTCCGGTTTAACGTATAACGCCATATAGCAATGCGTCATAACGTATAAAGTCATATAGAATTCCGGTTTAACGTATAACGCCATATAGCAATGCGTCATAACGTATAACGTCATATCGAATTACGGCATAATGTTTAACGTCACGTAGTAATACGTCATAACGTATAACGTCATATAGTAATGCGTAATAACGTATAACATCATATAGTAATGCGTCATAACGTATAGCGCCACATAGAATTACAGTTTAACGTATAACGTCATATAGTAATGCGTCATAACGTATAACGCCATATAGCAATGCGTCATAACGTATAACGCCACATAGCAATGCGTCATAACGTATAACGCCATATAGCAATGCGTTATAACGAATAACGTCATATAGTAATGCGTCATAACGTATAACGCCATATAGCAATGCGTCATAACGTATAACGCCATATAGCAATGCGTTATAACGAATAACGTCATATAGTAATGCGTCATAACGTATAACGTCATATAGTAATGCGTCATAACGTATAACGCCATATAGTAATGCGTCATAACTTATAACGTCATATAGTATTGCGTCATAACGTATAACGTCATATAGTAATGCGTCATAACGTATAACGCCATATAGTAATGCGTCATAACTTATAACGTCATATAGTAATGCGTCATAACGTATAACGCCATATAGCAATGCGTCATAACGTATAACGCCACATAGCAATGCGTTATAACTAATAACGTCATATAGTAATGCGTCATAACGTATAACGCCATATAGTAATGCGTCATAACGTATAACGTCATATAGTATTGCGTCGTGACGTATAACGTCATATAATAAGGCGACATGACGTATAACGTCATATAGAATTACTTCATAACGTATAACGTCATATAAAATTACGGTTTAACGTATAACGTCAAAAGAGTAATGCGTCATATCCTATAACGCCATATAGTAATTGCGTCATAACGTATAACGTCATATAGAATTCCGGCATAACGTATATCATCATATAGTAATACGTCATAACTTACAAGGTCATATAGTAATGCGTCATAACGTATAACGTCATATAGTAATGCGTCATAACGTATAACGAAATATAGTAATGCGTCATAACGTATAACGTCATATAGTATTGCGTCATAACTTACAACGTGATACAGTAATGCGTCATACCGAATAACGTCATATAGAATTACGGTTTAACGTATAACGTCATATAGTAAAACGTCATAACGTAGAACGTCATATAGTAATGCGTCATAACGTATAACGTCATATAGTATTGCGTCATGACGTATAGAGTCATATAATAAGGCGACATGACGTATAACGTCATATAGAAGTACGGCATAACGTATAACGTCACGTAGAATTACGGTTTTGCGTATAACGTCATATAGAATTACGGCTTAACATATAACGTCATATAGTAATACGTCATAGCGTATAACGTCATATAGTATTGCGTCATGACGTATAAAGTCATATAATAAAGCGGCATGACGTATAACGTCATACAGAAGTACGGCATAACGTATAACGTCACATAGTAAAACGTCATAACGTATAACGTCATACAGAATTACGGTTTAACGTCTAACGTGACATAGTAATACTTCATAACGTATAACGCCATATATCAATGCGTCATGACGTATAACGTCATATAGAATTACGGTATTACGTATAACGCCATATAGTAATGCGTCATAACGTATAACGTCATATAGTATTGCGTCATGACGTATAACGTCATATAATAAGGCGACATGACGTATAACGTCATATAGTAATGCGTCTTATCGTATAACGTCATATAGAATTCCGGTTTAACGCATAACGCCACATAGCAATGCGTCATAACGTATAACGCCACATGGTAATACGTCTTAACGTATAAAGACATACAGAATTCCGGGATAACGTATAACGTCATATAGTATTGCGTCATAACATCTAACGCCATATAGTAATGCGTCATAACATACAACGTCATATAGTATTGCGTCATAACGTCTAACGCCATATAGCAATGCGTCATAACGTATAACGTCATATAGTAATGCGTCATACCGTATAACGTCATATAGAATTCCGGTTTAACGTATAACGCCATATAGCAATGCGTCATACCGTATAACGCCATATAGCAAAGCGTTATAACGAATGACGTCATATAGTAATGCGTCATAACGTATAACGCCATATAGTAATGCGTCATAACGTATAACGTCATATAGTAATGCGCCATAACGTATAACGTCATACAGAATTACGGTTTAACATATAACGCCATATAGCAATGCGTCATAACGTATAACGTTATACAGAATTACGGTTTAACGTATAAAGTCATATAGTAATGCGTCATAACGTATAACGCCATATATCAATGCGTCATGACGTATAACGTCATATAGATTTACGGTATTACGTATAACGCCATATAGTAAGGCGTCATGACGTACAACGTCATATAGAATTACGTCATAACGTATAACGCCATATAGCAATGCGTCATAACGTATAACGTTATACAGAATTACGGTTTAACGTATAAAGTCATATAGTAATGCCTCATAACGTATAACGTCATATAGTAATACGTCATAACGTATAACGTCATATAGTATTGCGTCATGACGAATAATGTCATATAGTAATGCGTCATAAAGTATAACGCCATATAGCAATGCGTCATACCGTATAACGTCATATAGAATTCCGGTTTAACGTATAACGCCATATAGCAATGCGTCATACCGTATAACGCCATATAGCAAAGCGTTATAACGAATGACGTCATATAGTAATGCGTCATAACGTATAACGCCATATAGTAATGCGTCATAACGTATAACGTCATATAGTAATGCGCCATAACGTATAACGTCATACAGAATTACGGTTTAACATATAACGCCATATAGCAATGCGTCATAACGTATAACGTTATACAGAATTACGGTTTAACGTATAAAGTCATATAGTAATGCGTCATAACGTATAACGCCATATATCAATGCGTCATGACGTATAACGTCATATAGAATTACGGTATTACGTATAACGCCATATAGTAAGGCGTCATGACGTACAACGTCATATAGAATTACGTCATAACGTATAACGCCATATAGCAATGCGTCATAACGTATAACGTTATACAGAATTACGGTTTAACGTATAAAGTCATATAGTAATGCGTCATAACGTATAACGTCATATAGTAATACGTCATAACGTATAACGTCATATAGTATTGCGTCATGACGAATAATGTCATATAGTAATGCGTCATAAAGTATAACGCCATATAGCAATGCGTCATACCGTATAACGTCATATAGAATTCCGGTTTAACGTATAACGCCATATAGCAATGCGTCATACCGTATAACGCCATATAGCAATGCGTCATAACGTATAACGTCACATAGTAATACGTCTTAACGTATAAAGTCAGATAGAATACCGGGATAACGTATAACGTCATATAGTAATACGTCATAACGTATAACGTCATATAGTATTGCGTCATGACGAATAATGTCATATAATAAGGCGACATGACGTATAACGTCATATAGTAATACGTCATAACGTATAACGTCACATAGTAATACGTCACAACGTATAACGCCATATAGCAATGCATCATAACGTATAACGTCACATAGAATTACGGCATAACGTATAACGTGACATAGTAATTCGTCATAACGTGTAACGCCATATATCAATGCGTCATGACGTATAACGTCATATAGAATTACGGTATTACGTATAACGTCATATAGTAATGCGTCATAACGTATAACGCCATATAGCAATGCGTCATAACGTATAACGCCATATAGCAATGCGTCATAACGAACCACGTCATATAGAATTACGGTTTAACGTATAACGTCAACAGAGTAATGCGTCATATCCTATAACGCCATATAGTAATTGCGTCATAACGTATAACGTCATATAGAATTCCGGCATAACGTATATCGTCATATAGTAATACGTCATAACTTACAAGGTCATATAGTAATGCGTCATAACGTATAACGTCATATAGAATTACGACGTAACGTATAACGTCACGTAGTAATACGTCATAACGTATAACGACATATAGTAATGCATCATAACGTATAACGTCACGTAGAATTACGGTTTTGCGTATAACGTCATATAGAAGTACGGCATAACGTACAACGTCACATAGTAAAACGTCATAACATATAACGTCATACAGAATTACGGTTTAACGTCTAATATCATACAGTAATGCGTCATAACGTATAACATCATATAGAATTCCGGTTTAACGTATAACGCCATATAGCAATGCGTCATAACGTATAAAGTCATATAGAATTCCGGTTTAACGTATAACGCCATATAGCAATGGGTCATAACGTATAACGTCATATCGAATTACGGCATAATGTTTAACGTCACGTAGTAATACGTCATAACGTATAACGTCATATAGTAATGCGTAATAACGTATAACATCATATAGTAATGCGTCATAACGTATAGCGCCACATAGAATTACGGTTTAACGTATAACGTCATATAGTAATTCGTCATAACGTATAACGTCATACAGTAATTCGTCATACGGTATAACGTCGTACAGCATTACGTCATAACGGATAACGTCACATAGTAATACGTCATAACGTATAACGTCATATAGTAATGCGTCATAACGTATAACGTCATACAGAATTACGGTTTAACGTATAACGTCATATAGTAATGCGTCATAACGTATAGCGTCCTATAGAATTACGGTATTACGCATAACGTCATATAGTAATGCGTCATTACGTATAACGCCATATAGCAATGCGTCATAACGTATAACATCATATAGAATTCCGGTTTAACGTATAACGCCATATAGCAATGCGTCATAACGTATAAAGTCATATAGAATTCCGGTTTAACGTATAACGCCATATAGCAATGGGTCATAACGTATAACGTCATATCGAATTACGGCATAATGTTTAACCTCACGTAGTAATACGTCATAACGTATAACGTCATATAGTAATGCGTAATAACGTATAACATCATATAGTAATGCGTCATAACGTATAGCGCCACATAGAATTACGGTTTAACGTATAACGTCATATAGTAATTCGTCATAACGTATAACGTCATACAGTAATTCGTCATACGGTATAACGTCGTACAGCATTACGTCATAACGGATAACGTCTCATAGTAATACGTCATAACGTATAACGTCATATAGTAATGCGTCATAACGTATAACGTCATACAGAATTACGGTTTAACGTATAACGTCATATAGTAATGCGTCATAACGTATAGCGTCCTATAGAATTACGGTATTACGCATAACGTCATATAGTAATGCGTCATAACGTATAACGCCATATAGCAATGCGTCATAACGTATAACGTCATATAGTAATGCGTCATAACGTATAACGAAATATAGTAATGCGTCATAACGTATAACGTCATATAGTATTGCGTCATAACTTACAACGTCATACAGTAATGCGTCATAACGTATAACGTCATATAGTAATGCGTCATAACGTATAACGCCATATAGTAATGCGTCATAACGTATAACATCATATAGTATTGCGTCATGACGTATAATGTCATATAATAAGGCGACATGACGTATAACGTCATATAGTAATGCGTAATACCGTATAACGTCATATAGTAATGTGTCATAACGTATAACGCCATATAGTAATGCGTCATAACGTATAACGTCATATAGTAATACGTCATAACGTATAACGTCAAATAGTAAAACGTCATAACGTATAACGTCATATAGTAATACGTCATAACGTATAACGTCATATAGTATTGCGTCATGACGAATAATGTCATATAATAAGGCGACATGACGTATAACGTCATATAGTAATGCGTCATAACGTATAACGTCATATAGTAATGTGTCATAACGTATAACGCCATATAGTAATGCGCCATAACGTATAACGTCATATAGTAATACGTCATAACGTATAACGTCATATAGTATTGCGTCATGACGAATAATGTCATATAATAAGGCGACATGACGTATAACGTCATATAGTAATGCGTCATAACGTATAACATCATATAGTATTGCGTCATGACGTATAACGTCATATAGTAATGCGTCATAACGTATATCGTCATAGAGTAATGCGTCATAACGTATAACGTCATATAGTATTGCGTCATGACGAATAATGTCATATAATAAGGCGACATGACGTATAACGTCATATAGAATTCCGGTTTAACGTATAACGCCATATAGCAATGCGTCATAACGTACAACGTCACATAGTAATACGTCTTAACGTATAAAGTCATATAGAATACTGGGTTAACGTATAACGCCATATAGCAATGCGTCATAACGTATAACGTTATACAGAATTACGGTTTAACGTATAAAGTCATATAGTAATGCGTCATAACGTATAACGCCATATAGTAATGCGGCATAACGTATAACATCATATAGTATTGCGTCATGACGTATAACGTCATATAGTAATGCGTCATAACGTATATCGTCATAGAGTAATGCGTCATAACGTATAAAGTCATATAGTAATGCGTGATAACGTATAACGCCATATAGTAATGCGACATAACGTATAACATCATATAGTATTGCGTCATGACGTATAACGTCATATAGTAATGCGTCATAACGTATATCGTCATAGAGTAATGCGTCATAACGTATAACGTCATATAGTATTGCGTCATGACGAATAATGTCATATAATAAGGCGACATGACGTATAACGTCATATAGTAATGCGTCATAACGTATAACGTCATATAGTAATGCGTCATAACGTATAACGCCATGTAGTAATGCGTCATAACGTATAGCGTCATATAGTATTGCGTCATAACATCAAACGCCATATAGTAATGCGTCATAACGTATAACGTCATATAGTAATGCGTCATAACGTATAACGTCATACAGAATTACGGTTTAACGTATAACGTCATATAGTAATGCGTCATAACGTATAGCGTCCTATAGAATTACGGTATTACGCATAACGTCATATAGTAATGCGTCATAACGTATAACGCCATATAGCAATGCGTCATAACGTATAACGTCATATAGTAATGCGTCATAACGTATAACGGAATATAGTAATGCGTCATAACGTATAACGTCATATAGTATTGCGTCATAACTTACAACGTCATACAGTAATGCGTCATAACGTATAACGTCATATAGTATTGCGTCATAACTTACAACGTCATACAGTAATGCGTCATACCGTATAACGTCATATAGAATTACGGTTTAACGTATAACGTCATATAGTAATGCGTCATAACGTATAACGTCATATAGTAATGCGTCATAACGTATAACGCCATATAGTAATGCGTCATAACGTATAACATCATATAGTATTGCGTCATGACGTATAATGTCATATAATAAGGCGACATGACGTATAACGTCATATAGTAATGCGTAATAACGTATAACGTCATATAGTAATGTGTCATAACGTATAACGCCATATAGTAATGCGTCATAACGTATAACGTCATATAGTAATACGTCATAACGTATAACGTCAAATAGTAAAACGTCATAACGTATAACGTCATATAGTAATACGTCATAACGTATAACGTCATATAGTATTGCGTCATGACGAATAATGTCATATAATAAGGCGACATGACGTATAACGTCATATAGTAATGCGTCATAACGTATAACGTCATATAGTAATGTGTCATAACGTATAACGCCATATAGTAATGCGCCATAACGTATAACGTCATATAGTAATACGTCATAACGTATAACGTCATATAGTATTGCGTCATGACGAATAATGTCATATAATAAGGCGACATGACGTATAACGTCATATAGTAATGCGTCATAACGTATAACATCATATAGTATTGCGTCATGACGTATAACGTCATATAGTAATGCGTCATAACGTATATCGTCATAGAGTAATGCGTCATAACGTATAACGTCATATAGTATTGCGTCATGACGAATAATGTCATATAATAAGGCGACATGACGTATAACGTCATATAGAATTCCGGTTTAACGTATAACGCCATATAGCAATGCGTCATAACGTACAACGTCACATAGTAATACGTCTTAACGTATAAAGTCATATAGAATACTGGGTTAACGTATAACGCCATATAGCAATGCGTCATAACGTATAACGTTATACAGAATTACGGTTTAACGTATAAAGTCATATAGTAATGCGTCATAACGTATAACGCCATGTAGTAATGCGTCATAACGTATAGCGTCATATAGTATTGCGTCATAACATCAAACGCCATATAGTAATGCGTCATAACGTATAACGTCATATAGTAATGCGTCATAACGTATAACGCCATATAGCAATGCGTCATACCGTATAACGCCATATAGCAATGCGTTATAACGTATAACATCATATAGTATTGCGTCATGACGTATAACGTCATATAGTAATGCGTCATAACGTATATCGTCATAGAGTAATGCGTCATAACGTATAACGTCATATAGTATTGCGTCATGACGAATAATGTCATATCATAAGGCGACATGACGTATAACGTCATATAGTAATGCGTCATAACGTATAACGTCATATAGAATTCCGGTTTAACGTATAACGCCACATAGCAATGCGTCATAACGTATAACGCCACATGGTAATACGTCTTAACGTATAAAGACATATAGAATTCCGGGATAACGTATAACTTTATATAGTAATACGTCATAACGTATAACGTCATATAGTATTGCGTCATGACGAATAATGTCATATAATAAGGCGACATGACGTATAACGTCATATAGTAATGCGTCATAACATATAACGTCATATAGTAATGCGACATAACGTATAACGCCATATAGTAATGCGTCATAACGTATAACGTCATATAGTATTGCGTCATAACATCTAACGCCATATAGTAATGCGTCATAACGTATAACGTCATATAGTAATGCGTCATAACGTATAACGCCATATAGCAATGCGTTATAACGAATAACGTCATATAGTAATGCGTCATAACGTATAACGCCATATAGTAATGCGTCATAACGTATAAGGTCATATAGCATTGCGTCATGACGTATAACGTCATATAATAAGGCGACATGACGTATAACGTCATATAGAATTACGTCATAACGTATAACGTCATATAGTAATACGTCATAACGTATAACGTCATATAGAATTCCGGTTTAACGTATAACGCCATATAGCAATGCGTCATAACGTACAACGTCACATAGTAATACGTCTTAACGTATAAAGTCATATAGAATACTGGGTTAACGTATAACGCCATATAGCAATGCGTCATAACGTATAACGTTATACAGAATTACGGTTTAACGTATAAAGTCATATAGTAATGCGTCATAACGTATAACGCCATATAGTAATGCGGCATAACGTATAACATCATATAGTATTGCGTCATGACGTATAACGTCATATAGTAATGCGTCATAACGTATATCGTCATAGAGTAATGCGTCATAACGTATAAAGTCATATAGTAATGCGTGATAACGTATAACGCCATATAGTAATGCGACATAACGTATAACATCATATAGTATTGCGTCATGACGTATAACGTCATATAGTAATGCGTCATAACGTATATCGTCATAGAGTAATGCGTCATAACGTATAACGTCATATAGTATTGCGTCATGACGAATAATGTCATATAATAAGGCGACATGACGTATAACGTCATATAGTAATGCGTCATAACGTATAACGTCATATAGTAATGCGTCATAACGTATAACGCCATGTAGTAATGCGTCATAACGTATAGCGTCATATAGTATTGCGTCATAACATCAAACGCCATATAGTAATGCGTCATAACGTATAACGTCATATAGTAATGCGTCATAACGTATAACGTCATACAGAATTACGGTTTAACGTATAACGTCATATAGTAATGCGTCATAACGTATAGCGTCCTATAGAATTACGGTATTACGCATAACGTCATATAGTAATGCGTCATAACGTATAACGCCATATAGCAATGCGTCATAACGTATAACGTCATATAGTAATGCGTCATAACGTATAACGGAATATAGTAATGCGTCATAACGTATAACGTCATATAGTATTGCGTCATAACTTACAACGTCATACAGTAATGCGTCATAACGTATAACGTCATATAGTATTGCGTCATAACTTACAACGTCATACAGTAATGCGTCATACCGTATAACGTCATATAGAATTACGGTTTAACGTATAACGTCATATAGTAATGCGTCATAACGTATAACGTCATATAGTAATGCGTCATAACGTATAACGCCATATAGTAATGCGTCATAACGTATAACATCATATAGTATTGCGTCATGACGTATAATGTCATATAATAAGGCGACATGACGTATAACGTCATATAGTAATGCGTAATAACGTATAACGTCATATAGTAATGTGTCATAACGTATAACGCCATATAGTAATGCGTCATAACGTATAACGTCATATAGTAATACGTCATAACGTATAACGTCAAATAGTAAAACGTCATAACGTATAACGTCATATAGTAATACGTCATAACGTATAACGTCATATAGTATTGCGTCATGACGAATAATGTCATATAATAAGGCGACATGACGTATAACGTCATATAGTAATGCGTCATAACGTATAACGTCATATAGTAATGTGTCATAACGTATAACGCCATATAGTAATGCGCCATAACGTATAACGTCATATAGTAATACGTCATAACGTATAACGTCATATAGTATTGCGTCATGACGAATAATGTCATATAATAAGGCGACATGACGTATAACGTCATATAGTAATGCGTCATAACGTATAACATCATATAGTATTGCGTCATGACGTATAACGTCATATAGTAATGCGTCATAACGTATATCGTCATAGAGTAATGCGTCATAACGTATAACGTCATATAGTATTGCGTCATGACGAATAATGTCATATAATAAGGCGACATGACGTATAACGTCATATAGAATTCCGGTTTAACGTATAACGCCATATAGCAATGCGTCATAACGTACAACGTCACATAGTAATACGTCTTAACGTATAAAGTCATATAGAATACTGGGTTAACGTATAACGCCATATAGCAATGCGTCATAACGTATAACGTTATACAGAATTACGGTTTAACGTATAAAGTCATATAGTAATGCGTCATAACGTATAACGCCATGTAGTAATGCGTCATAACGTATAGCGTCATATAGTATTGCGTCATAACATCAAACGCCATATAGTAATGCGTCATAACGTATAACGTCATATAGTAATGCGTCATAACGTATAACGCCATATAGCAATGCGTCATACCGTATAACGCCATATAGCAATGCGTTATAACGTATAACATCATATAGTATTGCGTCATGACGTATAACGTCATATAGTAATGCGTCATAACGTATATCGTCATAGAGTAATGCGTCATAACGTATAACGTCATATAGTATTGCGTCATGACGAATAATGTCATATCATAAGGCGACATGACGTATAACGTCATATAGTAATGCGTCATAACGTATAACGTCATATAGAATTCCGGTTTAACGTATAACGCCACATAGCAATGCGTCATAACGTATAACGCCACATGGTAATACGTCTTAACGTATAAAGACATATAGAATTCCGGGATAACGTATAACTTTATATAGTAATACGTCATAACGTATAACGTCATATAGTATTGCGTCATGACGAATAATGTCATATAATAAGGCGACATGACGTATAACGTCATATAGTAATGCGTCATAACATATAACGTCATATAGTAATGCGACATAACGTATAACGCCATATAGTAATGCGTCATAACGTATAACGTCATATAGTATTGCGTCATAACATCTAACGCCATATAGTAATGCGTCATAACGTATAACGTCATATAGTAATGCGTCATAACGTATAACGCCATATAGCAATGCGTTATAACGAATAACGTCATATAGTAATGCGTCATAACGTATAACGCCATATAGTAATGCGTCATAACGTATAAGGTCATATAGCATTGCGTCATGACGTATAACGTCATATAATAAGGCGACATGACGTATAACGTCATATAGAATTACGTCATAACGTATAACGTCATATACAAATACGGTTTAACGTATAACGTCAAAAGAGTAATGCGTCATATCCTATAACGCCATATAGTAATTGCGTCATAACTTATAACGTCATATAGAACTCCGGCATAACGTATATCGTCATATAGTAATACGTCATAACTTGCAAGGTCATATAGTAATGCGTCATAACGTATAACGTCATATAGTATTGCGCCATGACGTATAACGTCATATAAGGTGACATGACGTATAACGTCATATAGTAATGCGTCATAACGTATAACGTCATATAGTAATGTGTCATAACGTATAACGCCATATAGTAATGCGTCATAACGTATAACGTCATATAGTAATACGTCATAACGTATAACGTCACATAGTAAAACGTCATAACGTATAACGTCATATAGTAATACGTCATAACGTATAACGTCATATAGTATTGCGTCATGACGAATAATGTCATATAATAAGGCGACATGACGTATAACGTCATATAGGAATGCGTCATAACGTATAACGTCATATAGTAATGCGTCATAACGTATAACGCCATATAGTAATGCGTCATAACGTATAACGTCATATAGTAATACGCCATAACGTATAACGTCATATAGTATTGCGTCATGACGAATAACGCCATATAGTAATGCGTCATAACATATAACGTCATATAGTATTGCGTCATAACGTATAACGTCATATAGTAATGCGTCATAACGTATAACGCCATATAGTAATGCGTCATAACATATAACGTCATATAGTAATGTGTCATAACGTATAACGCCATATAGTAATGCGTCATAACGTATAACGTCATATAGTAATACGTCATAACGTATAACGTCATATAGTATTGCGTCATGACGAATAATGTCATATAATAAGGCGACATGACGTATAACGTCATATAGTAATGCGTCATAACGTATAACGCCATATAGCAATGTGTTATAACGAATAACGTCATATAGTAATGCGTCATAACGTATAACGCCATATAGTAATGCGTCATAACGTATAACGTCATATAGTATTGCGTCATGACGTATAACGTCATATAATAAGGCGACGTGACGTATAACGTCATATAGAATTACGTCATAACGTATAACGCCATATACAATTACGGTTTAACGTATAACGTCAAAAGAGTAATGCGTCATATCCTATAACGCCATATAGTAATTGCGTCATAACGTATAACGTCATATAGAACTCCGGCATAACGTATATCGTCATATAGTAATACGTCATAACTTACAAGGTCATATAGTAATGCGTCATAACGTATAACGTCATATAGTATTGCGTCATGACGTATAACGTCATATAAGGTGACATGACGTATAACGTCATATAGAATTACGGCATAACGTATAACGTCACATAGTAACACGTCATAACGTATAACGTCATATAGTAATACGTCATAACGTATAACGTCATATAGTATTGCGTCATGAGGAATAATGTCATATAATAAGGCGACATGACGTATAACGCCATATAGCAATGCGTCATACCGTATAACGCCATATAGCAATGCGTTATAACGAATGACGTCATATAGTAATGCGTCATAACGTATAACGCCATATAGTAATGCGTCATAACGTATAACGTCATATAGTAATGCGTCATACCGTATAACGTCATACAGAATTAGGGTTTAACATATAACGCCATATAGCAATGCGTCATAACGTATAACGTTATACAGAATTACGGTTTAACGTATAAAGTCATATAGTAATGCGTCATGACGTATAACGTCATATAGTAATGCGTCATAACGTATATCGTCATAGAGTAATGCGTCATAACGTATAACGTCATATAGTATTGCGTCATGACGAATAATGTCATATAATAAGGCGACATGACGTATAACGTCATATAGTAATGCGTCATAACGTATAACGTCATATAGTAATGCGTCATAACGTATAACGCCATGTAGTAATGCGTCATAACGTATAGCGTCATATAGTATTGCGTCATAACATCAAACGCCATATAGTAATGCGTCATAACGTATAACGTCATATAGTAATGCGTCATAACGTATAACGCCATATAGCAATGCGTCATACCGTATAACGCCATATAGCAATGCGTTATAACGTATAACATCATATAGTATTGCGTCATGACGTATAACGTCATATAGTAATGCGTCATAACGTATATCGTCATAGAGTAATGCGTCATAACGTATAACGTCATATAGTATTGCGTCATGACGAATAATGTCATATCATAAGGCGACATGACGTATAACGTCATATAGTAATGCGTCATAACGTATAACGTCATATAGAATTCCGGTTTAACGTATAACGCCACATAGCAATGCGTCATAACGTATAACGCCACATGGTAATACGTCTTAACGTATAAAGACATATAGAATTCCGGGATAACGTATAACGTTATATAGTAATACGTCATAACGTATAACGTCATATAGTATTGCGTCATGACGAATAATGTCATATAATAAGGCGACATGACGTATAACGTCATATAGTAATGCGTCATAACATATAACGTCATATAGTAATGCGACATAACGTATAACGCCATATAGTAATGCGTCATAACGTATAACGTCATATAGTATTGCGTCATAACATCTAACGCCATATAGTAATGCGTCATAACGTATAACGTCATATAGTAATGCGTCATAACGTATAACGCCATATAGCAATGCGTTATAACGAATAACGTCATATAGTAATGCGTCATAACGTATAACGCCATATAGTAATGCGTCATAACGTATAAGGTCATATAGCATTGCGTCATGACGTATAACGTCATATAATAAGGCGACATGACGTATAACGTCATATAGAATTACGTCATAACGTATAACGTCATATACAAATACGGTTTAACGTCTAACGTCAAAAGAGTAATGCGTCATATCCTATAACGCCATATAGTAATTGCGTCATAACGTATAACGTCATATAGAACTCCGGCATAACGTATATCGTCATATAGTAATACGTCATAACTTACAAGGTCATATAGTAATGCGTCATAACGTATAACGTCATATAGTATTGCGCCATGACGTATAACGTCATATAAGGTGACATGACGTATAACGTCATATAGAATTACGGCATAACGTATAACGTCACATAGTAAAACGTCATAACGTATAACGTCATATAGTAATACGTCATAACGTATAACGTCATATAGTATTGCGTCATGACGAATAATGTCATATAATAAGGCGACATGACGTATAACGTCATATAGTAATGCGTCATAACGTATAACGCCATATAGCAATGTGTTATAACGAATAACGTCATATAGTAATGCGTCATAACGTATAACGCCATATAGTAATGCGTCATAACGTATAACGTCATATAGTATTGCGTCATGACGTATAACGTCATATAATAAGGCGACGTGACGTATAACGTCATATAGTAATGCGTCATAACGTATAACGTCATATAGAATTCCGGTTTAACGTATAACGCCACATAGCAATGCGTCATAACGTATAACGCCACATGGTAATACGTCTTAACGTATAACGTCATATAGTAATGCGTCATACCGTATAACGTCATACAGAATTAGTGTTTAACATATAACGCCATATAGCAATGCGTCATAACGTATAACGTCATATAGTAATGTGTCATAACGTATAACGCCATATAGTAATGCGTCATAACGTATAACGTCATATAGTAATACGTCATAACGTATAACGTCATATAGTATTGCGTCATGAGGAATAATGTCATATAATAAGGCGACATGACGTATAACGCCATATAGCAATGCGTCATACCGTATAACGCCATATAGCAATGCGTTATAACGAATGACGTCATATAGTAATGCGTCATAACGTATAACGCCATATAGTAATGCGTCATAACGTATAACGTCATATAGTAATGCGTCATACCGTATAACGTCATACAGAATTAGGGTTTAACATATAACGCCATATAGCAATGGGTCATAACGTATAACGTTATACAGAATTACGGTTTAACGTATAAAGTCATATAGTAATGCGTCATGACGTATAACGTCATATAGTAATGCGTCATAACGTATATCGTCATAGAGTAATGCGTCATAACGTATAACGTCATATAGTATTGCGTCATGACGAATAATGTCATATAATAAGGCGACATGACGTATAACGTCATATAGTAATGCGTCATAACGTATAACGTCATATAGTAATGCGTCATAACGTATAACGCCATGTAGTAATGCGTCATAACGTATAGCGTCATATAGTATTGCGTCATAATATCAAACGCCATATAGTAATGCGTCATAACGTATAACGTCATATAGTAATGCGTCATAACGTATAACGCCATATAGCAATGCGTCATACCGTATAACGCCATATAGCAATGCGTTATAACGTATAACATCATATAGTATTGCGTCATGACGTATAACGTCATATAGTAATGCGTCATAACGTATATCGTCATAGAGTAATGCGTCATAACGTATAACGTCATATAGTATTGCGTCATGACGAATAATGTCATATCATAAGGCGACATGACGTATAACGTCATATAGTAATGCGTCATAACGTATAACGTCATATAGAATTCCGGTTTAACGTATAACGCCACATAGCAATGCGTCATAACGTATAACGCCACATGGTAATACGTCTTAACGTATAAAGACATATAGAATTCCGGGATAACGTATAACGTTATATAGTAATACGTCATAACGTATAACGTCATATAGTATTGCGTCATGACGAATAATGTCATATAATAAGGCGACATGACGTATAACGTCATATAGTAATGCGTCATAACATATAACGTCATATAGTAATGCGACATAACGTATAACGCCATATAGTAATGCGTCATAACGTATAACGTCATATAGTATTGCGTCATAACATCTAACGCCATATAGTAATGCGTCATAACGTATAACGTCATATAGTAATGCGTCATAACGTATAACGCCATATAGCAATGCGTTATAACGAATAACGTCATATAGTAATGCGTCATAACGTATAACGCCATATAGTAATGCGTCATAACGTATAAGGTCATATAGCATTGCGTCATGACGTATAACGTCATATAATAAGGCGACATGACGTATAACGTCATATAGAATTACGTCATAACGTATAACGTCATATACAAATACGGTTTAACGTATAACGTCAAAAGAGTAATGCGTCATATCCTATAACGCCATATAGTAATTGCGTCATAACGTATAACGTCATATAGAACTCCGGCATAACGTATATCGTCATATAGTAATACGTCATAACTTACAAGGTCATATAGTAATGCGTCATAACGTATAACGTCATATAGTATTGCGCCATGACGTATAACGTCATATAAGGTGACATGACGTATAACGTCATATAGAATTACGGCATAACGTATAACGTCACATAGTAAAACGTCATAACGTATAACGTCATATAGTAATACGTCATAACGTATAACGTCATATAGTATTGCGTCATGACGAATAATGTCATATAATAAGGCGACATGACGTATAACGTCATATAGTAATGCGTCATAACGTATAACGTCATATAGTAATGTGTCATAACGTATAACGCCATATAGTAATGCGTCATAACGTATAACGTCATATAGTAATACGTCATAACGTATAACGTCACATAGTAAAACGTCATAACGTATAACGTCATATAGTAATACGTCATAACGTATAACGTCATATAGTATTGCGTCATGACGAATAATGTCATATAATAAGGCGACATGACGTATAACGTCATATAGGAATGCGTCATAACGTATAACGTCATATAGTAATGCGTCATAACGTATAACGCCATATAGTAATGCGTCATAACGTATAACGTCATATAGTAATACGTCATAACGTATAACGTCATATAGTATTGCGTCATGACGAATAACGCCATATAGTAATGCGTCATAACATATAACGTCATATAGTATTGCGTCATAACGTATAACGTCATATAGTAATGCGTCATAACTTACAAGGTCATATAGTAATGCGTCATAACGTATAACGTCATATAGTATTGCGTCATGACGTATAACGCCATATAGTAATGCGTCATAACGTATAACGTCATATAGTAATACGTCATAACGTATAACGTCATATAGTATTGCGTCATGACGAATAATGTCATATAATAAGGCGACATGACGTATAACGTCATATAGTAATGCGTCATAACGTATAACGCCATATAGCAATGCGTTATAACGAATAACGTCATATAGTAATGCGTCATAACGTATAACGCCATATAGTAATGCGTCATAACGTATAAGGTCATATAGAATTACGTCATAACGTATAACGTCATATACAAATACGGTTTAACGTATAACGTCAAAAGAGTTATGCGTCATATCCTATAACGCCATATAGTAATTGCGTCATAACGTATAACGTCATATAGAACTCCGGCATAACGTATATCGTCATATAGTAATACGTCATAACTTACAAGGTCATATAGTAATGCGTCATAACGTATAACGTCATATAGTATTGCGCCATGACGTATAACGTCATATAAGGTGACATGACGTATAACGTCATATAGAATTACGGCATAACGTATAACGTCACATAGTAAAACGTCATAACGTATAACGTCATATAGTAATACGTCATAACGTATAACGTCATATAGTATTGCGTCATGACGAATAATGTCATATAATAAGGCGACATGACGTATAACGTCATATAGTAATGCGTCATAACGTATAACGTCATATAGTAATGTGTCATAACGTATAACGCCATATAGTAATGCGTCATAACGTATAACGTCATATAGTAATACGTCATAACGTATAACGTCACATAGTAAAACGTCATAACGTATAACGTCATATAGAAATACGTCATAACGTATAACGTCATATAGTATTGCGTCATGACGAATAATGTCATATAATAAGGCGACATGACGTATAACGTCATATAGGAATGCGTCATAACGTATAACGTCATATAGTAATGCGTCATAACGTATAACGCCATATAGTAATGCGTCATAACGTATAACGTCATATAGTAATACGTCATAACGTATAACGTCATATAGTATTGCGACATGACGAATAACGCCATATAGTAATGCGTCATAACATATAACGTCATATAGTATTGCGTCATAACGTATAACGTCATATAGTAATGCGTCATAACGTATAACGCCATATAGTAATGCGTCATAACATATAACGTCGTATAGTAATGTGTCATAACGTATAACGCCATATAGTAATGCGTCATAACGTATAACGTCATATAGTAATACGTCATAACGTATAACGTCATATAGTATTGCGTCATGACGAATAATGTCATATAATAAGGCGACATGACGTATAACGTCATATAGTAATGCGTCATAACGTATAACGCCATATAGCAATGTGTTATAACGAATAACGTCATATAGTAATGCGTCATAACGTATAACGCCATATAGTAATGCGTCATAACGTATAACGTCATATAGTATTGCGTCATGACGTATAACGTCATATAATAAGGCGACATGACGTATAACGTCATATAGAATTACGTCATAACTTATAACGCCATATACAATTACGGTTTAACGTATAACGTCAAAAGAGTAATGCTTCATATCCTATAACGCCATATAGTAATTGCGTCATAACGTATAACGTCATATAGAACTCCGGCATAACGTATATCGTCATATAGTAATACGTCATAACTTACAAGGTCATATAGTAATGCGTCATAACGTATAACGTCCTATAGTATTGCGTCATGACGTATAACGTCATATATGGTGACATGACGTATAACGTCATATAGAATTACGGCATAACGTATAACGTCACATAGTAAAACGTCATAACGTATAACGTCATATAGTAATACGTCATAACGTATAACGTCATATAGTATTGCGTCATGAGGAATAATGTCATATAATAAGGCGACATGACGTATAACGCCATATAGCAATGCGTCATACCGTATAACGCCATATAGCAATGCGTTATAACGAATGACGTCATATAGTAATGCGTCATAACGTATAACGCCATATAGTAATGCGTCATAACGTATAACGTCATATAGTAATGCGTCATACCGTATAACGTCATACAGAATTACGGTTTAACATATAACGCCATATAGCAATGCGTCATAACGTATAACGTTATACAGAATTACGGTTTAACGTATAAAGTCATATAGTAATGCGTCATAACGTATAACGCCATATAGTAATGCGTCATGACGTATAACATCATATAGTATTGCGTCATGACGTATAATGTCATATAATAAGGCGACATGACGTATAACGTCATATAGTAATGCGTAATAACGTATAACGTCATATAGTAATGTGTCATAACGTATAACGCCATATAGTAATGCGTCATAACGTATAACGTCATATAGTAATACGTCATAACGTATAACGTCATATAGTAATACGTCATAACGTATAACGTCACATAGTAAAACGTCATAACGTATAACGTCATATAGAAATACGTCATAACGTATAACGTCATATAGTATTGCGTCATGACGAATAATGTCATATAATAAGGCGACATGACGTATAACGTCATATAGGAATGCGTCATAACGTATAACGTCATATAGTAATGCGTCATAACGTATAACGCCATATAGTAATGCGTCATAACGTATAACGTCATATAGTAATACGTCATAACGTATAACGTCATATAGTATTGCGACATGACGAATAACGCCATATAGTAATGCGTCATAACATATAACGTCATATAGTATTGCGTCATAACGTATAACGTCATATAGTAATGCGTCATAACGTATAACGCCATATAGTAATGCGTCATAACATATAACGTCGTATAGTAATGTGTCATAACGTATAACGCCATATAGTAATGCGTCATAACGTATAACGTCATATAGTAATACGTCATAACGTATAACGTCATATAGTATTGCGGCATGACGAATAATGTCATATAATAAGGCGACATGACGTATAACGTCATATAGTAATGCGTCATAACGTATAACGCCATATAGCAATGCGTTATAACGAATAACGTCATATAGTAATGCGTCATAACGTATAACGCCATATAGTAATGCGTCATAACGTATAACGTCATATAGTATTGCGTCATGACGTATAACGTCATATAATAAGGCGACATGACGTATAACGTCATATAGAATTACGTCATAACGTATAACGCCATATACAATTACGGTTTAACGTATAACGTCAAAAGAGTAATGCTTCATATCCTATAACGCCATATAGTAATTGCGTCATAACGTATAACGTCATATAGAACTCCGGCATAACGTATATCGTCATATAGTAATACGTCATAACTTACAAGGTCATATAGTAATGCGTCATAACGTATAACGTCATATAGTATTGCGTCATGACGTATAACGTCATATAAGGTGACATGACGTATAACGTCATATAGAATTACGGCATAACGTATAACGTCACATAGTAAAACGTCATAACGTATAACGTCATATAGTAATACGTCATAACGTATAACGTCATATAGTATTGCGTCATGAGGAATAATGTCATATAATAAGGCGACATGACGTATAACGCCATATAGCAATGCGTCATACCGTATAACGCCATATAGCAATGCGTTATAACGAATGACGTCATATAGTAATGCGTCATAACGTATAACGCCATATAGTAATGCGTCATAACGTATAACGTCATATAGTAATGCGTCATACCGTATAACGTCATACAGAATTACGGTTTAACATATAACGCCATATAGCAATGCGTCATAACGTATAACGTTATACAGAATTACGGTTTAACGTATAAAGTCATATAGTAATGCGTCATAACGTATAACGCCATATAGTAATGCGTCATGACGTATAACATCATATAGTATTGCGTCATGACGTATAATGTCATATAATAAGGCGACATGACGTATAACGTCATATAGTAATGCGTAATAACGTATAACGTCATATAGTAATGTGTCATAACGTATAACGCCATATAGTAATGCGTCATAACGTATAACGTCATATAGTAATACGTCATAACGTATAACGTCACATAGTAAAACGTCATAACGTATAACGTCATATAGTAATACGTCATAACGTATAACGTCATATAGTATTGCGTCATGACGAATAATGTCATATAATAAGGCGACATGACGTATAACGTCATATAGTAATGCGTCATAACGTATAACGTCATATAGTAATGTGTCATAACGTATAACGCCATATAGTAATGCGCCATAACGTATAACGTCATATAGTAATACGTCATAACGTATAACGTCATATAGTATTGCGTCATGACGAATAATGTCATATAATAAGGCGACATGACGTATAACGTCATATAGTAATGCGTCATAACGTATAACATCATATAGTATTGCGTCATGACGTATAACGTCATATAGTAATGCGTCATAACGTATATCGTCATAGAGTAATGCGTCATAACGTATAACGTCATATAGTATTGCGTCATGACGAATAATGTCATATAATAAGGCGACATGACGTATAACGTCATATAGAATTCCGGTTTAACGTATAACGCCATATAGCAATGCGTCATAACGTACAACGTCACATAGTAATACGTCTTAACGTATAAAGTCATATAGAATACCGGGTTAACGTATAACGCCATATAGCAATGCGTCATAACGTATAACGTTATACAGAATTACGGTTTAACGTATAAAGTCATATAGTAATGCGTCATAACGTATAACGCCATATAGTAATGCGTCATAACGTATAACATCATATAGTATTGCGTCATGACGTATAACGTCATATAGTAATGCGTCATAACGTATATCGTCATAGAGTAATGCGTCATAACGTATAAAGTCATATAGTAATGCGTGATAACGTATAACGCCATATAGTAATGCGACATAACGTATAACATCATATAGTATTGCGTCATGACGTATAACGTCATATAGTAATGCGTCATAACGTATATCGTCATAGAGTAATGCGTCATAACGTATAACGTCATATAGTATTGCGTCATGACGAATAATGTCATATAATAAGGCGACATGACGTATAACGTCATATAGTAATGCGTCATAACGTATAACGTCATATAGTAATGCGTCATAACGTATAACGCCATGTAGTAATGCGTCATAACGTATAACGTCATATAGTATTGCGTCATAACATCAAACGCCATATAGTAATGCGTCATAACGTATAACGTCATGTAGTAATGCGTCATAACGTATAACGCCATATAGCAATGCGTCATACCGTATAACGCCATATAGCAATGCGTTATAACGTATAACATCATATAGTATTGCGTCATGACGTATAACGTCATATAGTAATGCGTCATAACGTATATCGTCATAGAGTAATGCGTCATAACGTATAACGTCATATAGTATTGCGTCATGACGAATAATGTCATATCATAAGGCGACATGACGTATAACGTCATATAGTAATGCGTCATAACGTATAACGTCATATAGAATTCCGGTTTAACGTATAACGCCACATAGCAATGCGTCATAACGTATAACGCCACATGGTAATACGTCTTAACGTATAAAGACATATAGAATTCCGGGATAACGTATAACTTTATATAGTAATACGTCATAACGTATAACGTCATATAGTATTGCGTCATGACGAATAATGTCATATAATAAGGCGACATGACGTATAACGTCATATAGTAATGCGTCATAACATATAACGTCATATAGTAATGTGACATAACGTATAACGCCATATAGTAATGCGTCATAACGTATAACGTCATATAGTATTGCGTCATAACATCTAACGCCATATAGTAATGCGTCATAACGTATAACGTCATATAGTAATGCGTCATAACGTATAACGCCATATAGCAATGCGTCATAACGTATAACGCCATATAGCAATGCGCTATAACGATTAACGTCATATAGTAATGCGTCATAACGTATAACGCCATATAGTAATGCGTCATAACGTATAACGTCATATAGTATTGCGTCATGACGTATAACGTCATATAATAAGGCGACATGACGTATAACGTCATATAGAATTACGTCATAGCGTATAACGTCATATACAATTACGGTTTAACGTATAACGTCAAAAGAGTAATGCGTCATATCCTATAACGCCATATAGTAATTGCGTCATAACGTATAACGTCATATAGAATTCCGGCATAACGTATATCGTCATATAGTAATACGTCATAACTTACAAGGTCATATAGTAATGCGTCATAACGTATAACGACATATAGTATTGCGTCATGACGTATAACGTCATACAATAAGGTGACATGACGTATAACGTCATATAGTAATACGTCATAACGTATAACGTCATATAGTATTGCTTCATGACGAATAATGTCATATAATAAGGCGACATGACGTATAACGTCATATAGTAATGCGTCATAACGTATAACGCCATATAGCAATGCGTTATAACGAATAACGTCATATAGTAATGCGTCATAACGTATAACGCCATATAGTAATGCGTCATAACGTATAAGGTCATATAGCATTGCGTCATAACGTATAACGTCATATAGAACTCCGGCATAACGTATATCGTCATATAGTAATACGTCATAACTTACAAGGTCATATAGTAATGCGTCATAACGTATAACGTCATATAGTATTGCGCCATGACGTATAACGTCATATAAGGTGACATGACGTATAACGTCATATAGAATTACGGCATAACGTATAACGTCACATAGTAAAACGTCATAACGTATAACGTCATATAGTAATACGTCATAACGTATAACGTCATATAGTATTGCGTCATGACGAATAATGTCATATAATAAGGCGACATGACGCATAACGTCATATAGTAATGCGTCATAACGTATAACGTCATATAGTAATGTGTCATAACGTATAACGCCATATAGTAATGCGTCATAACGTATAACGTCATATAGTAATACGTCATAACGTATAACGTCACATAGTAAAACGTCATAACGTATAACGTCATATAGAAATACGTCATAACGTATAACGTCATATAGTATTGCGTCATGACGAATAATGTCATATAATAAGGCGACATGACGTATAACGTCATATAGGAATGCGTCATAACGTATAACGTCATATAGTAATGCGTCATAACGTATAACGCCATATAGTAATGCGTCATAACGTATAACGTCATATAGTAATACGTCATAACGTATAACGTCATATAGTATTGCGTCATGACGAATAACGCCATATAGTAATGCGTCATAACATATAACGTCATATAGTATTGCGTCATAACGAATAACGTCATATAGTAATGCGTCATAACGTATAACGCCATATAGTAATGCGTCATAACATATAACGTCATATAGTAATGTGTCATAACGTATAACGCCATATAGTAATGCGTCATAACGTATAACGTCATATAGTAATACGTCATAACGTATAACGTCATATAGTATTGCGTCATGACGAATAATGTCATATAATAAGGCGACATGACGTATAACGTCATATAGTAATGCGTCATAACGTATAACGCCAGATAGCAATGTGTTATAACGAATAACGTCATATAGTAATGCGTCATAACGTATAACGCCATATAGTAATGCGTCATAACGTATAACGTCATATAGTATTGCGTCATGACGTATAACGTCATATAATAAGGCGACATGACGTATAACGTCATATAGAATTACGTCATAACGTATAACGCCATATACAATTACGGTTTAACGTATATCGTCATATAGTAATACGTCATAACTTACAAGGTCATATAGTAATGCGTCATAACGTATAACGTCATATAGTATTGCGTCATGACGTATAACGTCATATAAGGTGACATGACGTATAACGTCATATAGAATTACGGCATAACGTATAACGTCACATAGTAAAACGTCATAACGTATAACGTCATATAGTAATACGTCATAACGTATAACGTCATATAGTATTGCGTCATGAGGAATAATGTCATTTAATAAGGCGACATGACGTATAACGTCATATAGTAATGCGTCATAACGTATAACGTCATATAGTAATGTGTCATAACGTATAACGCCATATAGTAATGCGCCATAACGTATAACGTCATATAGTAACACGTCATAACGTATAACGTCATATAGTATTGCGTCATGACGAATAATGTCATATAATAAGGCGACATGACGTATAACGTCATATAGTAATGCGTCATAACGTATAACGTCATATAGTAATGTGTCATAACGTATAACGCCATATAGTAATGCGCCATAACGTATAACGTCATATAGTAATACGTCATAACGTATAACATCATATAGTATTGCGTCATGACGTATAACGTCATATAGTAATGCGTCATAACGTATATCGTCATAGAGTAATGCGTCATAACGTATAACGTCATATAGTATTGCGTCATGACGAATAATGTCATATAATAAGGCGACATGACGTATAACGTCATATAGAATTCCGGTTTAACGTATAACGCCATATAGCAATGCGTCATAACGTACAACGTCACATAGTAATACGTCTTAACGTATAAAGTCATATAGAATACCGGGTTAACGTATAACGCCATATAGCAATGCGTCATAACGTATAACGTCATACAGAATTACGGTTTAACGTATAACGCCATATAGCAATGCGTCATAACGTATAACGTTATACAGAATTACGGTTTAACGTATAAAGTCATATAGTAATGCGTCATAACGTATAACGCCATATAGTAATGCGTCATAACGTATAACATCATATAGTATTGCGTCATGACGTATAACGTCATATAGTAATGCGTCATAACGTATATCGTCATAGAGTAATGCGTCATAACGTATAACGTCATATAGTATTGCGTCATGACGAATAATGTCATATAATAAGGCGACATGACGTATAACGTCATATAGTAATGCGTCATAACGTATAACGTCATATAGTAATGCGTCATAACGTATAACGCCATATAGTAATGCGTCATAACGTATAACGTCATATAGTATTGCGTCATAACATCTAACGCCATATAGTAATGCGTCATAACGTATAACGTCATATAGTAATGCGTCATAACGTATAACGCCATATAGCGATGCGTCATAACGTATAACGCCATATAGCAATGCGTTATAACGAATAACGTCATATAGTAATGCGTCATAACGTATAACGCCATATAGTAATGCGTCATAACGTATAACGTTATATAGTATTGCGTCATGACGTGTAACGTCATATAATAAGGCGACATGACGTATAACGTCATATAGAATTACGTCATAACGTATAACGTCATATACAATTACGGTTTAACGTATAACGTCAAAAGAGTAATGCGTCATATCCTATAACGCCATATAGTAATTGCGTCATAACGTATAACGACGTATAGAATTCCGGCATAACGTATATCGTCATATAGTAATACGTCATAACTTACAAGGTCATATAGTAATGCGTCATAACGTATAACGTCATATAGTATTGCATCATGGCGTATAACGTCATATAATAAGGTGACATGACGTATAACGTCATATAGAATTACGGCATAACGTATAACGTCACATAGTAAAACGTCATAACGTATAACGTCATATAGTAATACGTCATAACGTATAACGTCATATAGTATTGCGTCATGACGAATAATGTCATATAATAAGGCGACATGACGTATAACGTTATATAGTAATGCGTCATAACGTATAACGTCATATAGTAATGCGTCATAACGTATAACGCCATATAGTAATGCGTCATAACGTATAACGTCATATAGTAATACGTCATAACGTATAACGTCATATAGTATTGCGTCATGACGAATAATGTCATATAATAAGGCGACATGACGTATAACGTCATATAGTAATGCGTCATAACGTATAACGCCATATAGTAATGCGTCATAACGTATAACGTCATATAGTAATGCGTCATAACTTATAACGCCACATGGTAATACGTCTTAACGTATAAAGACATATAGTATTGCTTCATGACGAATAATGTCATATAATAAGGCGACATGACGTATAACGTCATATAGTAATGCGTCATAACGTATAACGCCATATAGCAATGCGTTATAACGAATAACGTCATATAGTAATGCGTCATAACGTATAACGCCATATAGTAATGCGTCATAACGTATAAGGTCATATAGCATTGCGTCATAACGTATAACGTCATATAGAACTCCGGCATAACGTATATCGTCATATAGTAATACGTCATAACTTACAAGGTCATATAGTAATGCGTCATAACGTATAACGTCATATAGTATTGCGCCATGACGTATAACGTCATATAAGGTGACATGACGTATAACGTCATATAGAATTACGGCATAACGTATAACGTCACATAGTAAAACGTCATAACGTATAACGTCATATAGTAATACGTCATAACGTATAACGTCATATAGTATTGCGTCATGACGAATAATGTCATATAATAAGGCGACATGACGTATAACGTCATATAGTAATGCGTCATAACGTATAACGTCATATAGTAATGTGTCATAACGTATAACGCCATATAGTAATGCGTCATAACGTATAACGTCATATAGTAATACGTCATAACGTATAACGTCACATAGTAAAACGTCATAACGTATAACGTCATATAGAAATACGTCATAACGTATTACGTCATATAGTATTGCGTCATGACGAATAATGTCATATAATAAGGCGACATGACGTATAACGTCATATAGGAATGCGTCATAACGTATAACGTCATATAGTAATGCGTCATAACGTATAACGCCATATAGTAATGCGTCATAACGTATAACGTCATATAGTAATACGTCATAACGTATAACGTCATATAGTATTGCGTCATGACGAATAACGCCATATAGTAATGCGTCATAACATATAACGTCATATAGTATTGCGTCATAACGTATAACGTCATATAGTAATGCGTCATAACGTATAACGCCATATAGTAATGCGTCATAACATATAACGTCATATAGTAATGTGTCATAACGTATAACGCCATATAGTAATGCGTCATAACGTATAACGTCATATAGTAATACGTCATAACGTATAACGTCATATAGTATTGCGTCATGACGAATAATGTCATATAATAAGGCGACATGACGTATAACGTCATATAGTAGTGCGTCATAACGTATAACGCCATATAGCAATGTGTTATAACGAAGAACGTCATATAGTAATGCGGCATAACGTATAACGCCATATAGTAATGCGTCATAACGTATAACGTCATATAGTATTGCGTCATGACGTATAACGTCATATAATAAGGCGACATGACGTATAGCGTCATATAGTATTGCGTCATAACGTATAACGTCATATAGTAATGCGTCATAACGTATAACGCCATATAGTAATGCGTCATAACATATAACGTCATATAGTAATGTGTCATAACGTATAACGCCATATAGTAATGCGTCATATCCTATAACGCCATATAGTAATTGCGTCATAACGTATAACGTCATATAGAACTCCGGCATAACGTATATCGTCATATAGTAATACGTCATAACTTACAAGGTCATATAGTAATGCGTCATAACGTATAACGTCATATAGTATTGCGTCATGACGTATAACGTCATATAAGGTGACATGACGTATAACGTCATATAGAATTACGGCATAACGTATAACGTCACATAGTAAAACGTCATAACGTATAACGTCATATAGTAATACGTCATAACGTATAACGTCACATAGTAAAACGTCATAACGTATAACGTCATATAGTAATACGTCATAACGTATAACGTCATATAGTATTGCGTCATGACGAATAATGTCATATAATAAGGCGACATGACGTATAACGTCATATAGTAATGCGTCATAACGTATAACGTCATATAGTAATGCGTCATAACGTATAACGCCATATAGTAATGCGTCATAACGTATAACGTCATATAGTAATACGTCATAACGTATAACGTCATATAGTATTGCGTCATGACGAATAACGCCATATAGTAATGCGTCATAACATATAACGTCATATAGTATTGCGTCATAACGTATAACGTCATATAGTAATGCGTCATAACGTATAACGCCATATAGTAATGCGTCATAACATATAACGTCATATAGTAATGCGTCATAACGTATAACGTCATATAGTAATGTGTCATAACGTATAACGCCATATAGTAATGCGTCATAACGTATAACGTCATATAGTAATACGTCATAACGTATAACGTCATATAGTATTGCGTCATAACGTATAACGTCATATAGTATTGCGTCATGACGAATAATGTCATATAATAAGGCGACATGACGTATAACGTCATATAGTAATGCGTCATAACGTATAACGTCATATAGTAATGTGTCATAATGTATAACGCCATATAGTAATGCGTCATAACGTATAACGTCATATAGTAATACGTCATAACTTACAAGGTCATATAGTAATGCGTCATAACGTATAACGTCATATAGTATTGCATCATGGCGTATAACGTCATATAATAAGGTGACATGACGTATAACGTCATATAGAATTACGGCATAACGTATAACGTCACATAGTAAAACGTCATAACGTATAACGTCATATAGTAATACGTCATAACGTATAACGTCATATAGTATTGCGTCATGACGAATAATGTCATATAATAAGGCGACATGACGTATAACGTTATATAGTAATGCGTCATAACGTATAACGTCATATAGTAATGCGTCATAACGTATAACGCCATATAGTAATGCGTCATAACGTATAACGTCATATAGTAATACGTCATAACGTATAACGTCATATAGTATTGCGTCATGACGAATAATGTCATATAATAAGGCGACATGACGTATAACGTCATATAGTAATGCGTCATAACGTATAACGCCATATAGTAATGCGTCATAACGTATAACGTCATATAGTAATGCGTCATAACGTATAACGCCATATAGTAATGCGTCATAACGTATAACGTCATATAGTATTGCGTCATGACGAATAATGTCATATAATAAGGCGACATGACGTATAACGTCATATAGTAATGCGTCATAACGTATAACGTCATATAGTAATGTGTCATAACGTATAACGCCATATAGTAATGCGTCATAACGTATAACGTCATATAGTAATACGTCATAACGTATAACGTCATATAGTATTGCGTCATGACGAATAATGTCATATAATAAGGCGACATGACGTATAACGTCATATAGTAATGCGTCATAACGTATAACGCCATATAGCAATGCGTTATAACGAATAACGTCATATAGTAATGCGTCATAACGTATAACGCCATATAGTAATGCGTCATAACGTATAACGTCATATAGCATTGCGTCATGACGTATAACGTCATATAATAAGGCGACATGACGTATAACGTCATATAGAATTACGTCATAACGTATAACGTCATATACAAATACGGTTTAACGTATAACGTCAAAAGAGTAATGCGTCATATCCTATAACGCCATATAGTAATTGCGTCATAACGTATAACGTCATATAGAACTCCGGCATAACGTATATCGTCATATAGTAATACGTCATAACTTACAAGGTCATATAGTAATGCGTCATAACGTATAACGTCATATAGTATTGCGTCATGACGTATAACGTCATATAAGGTGACATGACGTATAACGTCATATAGAATTACGGCATAACGTATAACGTCACATAGTAAAACGTCATAACGTATAACGTCATATAGTAATACGTCATAACGTATAACGTCACATAGTAAAACGTCATAACGTATAACGTCATATAGTAATACGTCATAACGTATAACGTCATATAGTATTGCGTCATGACGAATAATGTCATATAATAAGGCGACATGACGTATAACGTCATATAGTAATGCGTCATAACGTATAACGTCATATAGTAATGCGTCATAACGTATAACGCCATATAGTAATGCGTCATAACGTATAACGTCATATAGTAATACGTCATAACGTATAACGTCATATAGTATTGCGTCATGACGAATAACGCCATATAGTAATGCGTCATAACATATAACGTCATATAGTATTGCGTCATAACGTATAACGTCATATAGTAATGCGTCATAACGTATAACGCCATATAGTAATGCGTCATAACATATAACGTCATATAGTAATGTGTCATAACGTATAACGCCATATAGTAATGCGTCATAACGTATAACGTCATATAGTAATACGTCATAACGTATAACGTCATATAGTATTGCGTCATGACGAATAATGTCATATAATAAGGCGACATGACGTATAACGTCATATAGTAGTGCGTCATAACGTATAACGCCATATAGCAATGTGTTATAACGAAGAACGTCATATAGTAATGCGTCATAACGTATAACGCCATATAGTAATGCGTCATAACGTATAACGTCATATAGTATTGCGTCATGACGTATAACGTCATATAATAAGGCGACATGACGTATAACGTCATATAGTATTGCGTCATAACGTATAACGTCATATAGTAATGCGTCATAACGTATAACGCCATATAGTAATGCGTCATAACATATAACGTCATATAGTAATGTGTCATAACGTATAACGCCATATAGTAATGCGTCATATCCTATAACGCCATATAGTAATTGCGTCATAACGTATAACGTCATATAGAACTCCGGCATAACGTATATCGTCATATAGTAATACGTCATAACTTACAAGGTCATATAGTAATGCGTCATAACGTATAACGTCATATAGTATTGCGTCATGACGTATAACGTCATATAAGGTGACATGACGTATAACGTCATATAGAATTACGGCATAACGTATAACGTAACATAGTAAAACGTCATAACGTATAACGTCATATAGTAGTACGTCATAACGTATAACGTCACATAGTAAAACGTCATAACGTATAACTTCATATAGTAATACGTCATAACGTATAACGTCATATAGTATTGCGTCATGACGAATAATGTCATATAATAAGGCGACATGACGTATAACGTCATATAGTAATGCGTCATAACGTATAACGTCATATAGTAATGCGTCATAACGTATAACGCCATATAGTAATGCGTCATAACGTATAACGTCATATAGTAATACGTCATAACGTATAACGTCATATAGTACTGCGTCATGACGAATAACGCCATATAGTAATGCGTCATAACATATAACGTCATATAGTATTGCGTCATAACGTATAACGTCATATAGTAATGCGTCATAACGTATAACGCCATATAGTAATGCGTCATAACATATAACGTCATATAGTAATGTGTCATAACGTATAACGCCATATAGTAATGCGTCATAACGTATAACGTCATATAGTAATACGTCATAACGTATAACGTCATATAGTAATGCGTCATAACGTATAACGTCATATAGTAATGCGTCATAACGTATAACGCCATATAGTAATGCGTCATAACGTATAACGTCATATAGTAATACGTCATAACGTATAACGTCATATAGTATTGCGTCATGACGAATAACGCCATATAGTAATGCGTCATAACATATAACGTCATATAGTATTGCGTCATAACGTATAACGTCATATAGTAATGCGTCATAACGTATAACGCCATATAGTAATGCGTCATAACATATAACGTCATATAGTAATGTGTCATAACGTATAACGCCATATAGTAATGCGTCATAACGTATAACGTCATATAGTAATACGTCATAACGTATAACGTCATATAGTATTGCGTCATGACGAATAATGTCATATAATAAGGCGACATGACGTATAACGTCATATAGTAATGCGTCATAACGTATAACGCCATATAGCAATGCGTTATAACGAATAACGTCATATAGTAATGCGTCATGACGTATAACGTCATATAAGGTGACATGACGTATAACGTCATATAGAATTACGGCATAACGTATAACGTCACATAGTAAAACATCATAACGTATAACGTCATATAGTAATACGTCATTACGTATAACGTCATATAGTATTGCGTCATGACGAATAATGTCATATAATAAGGCGACATGACGTATAACGTCATATAGTAATGCGTCATAACGTATAACGTCATATAGTAATGTGTCATAGCGTATAACGCCATATAGTAATGCGTCATAACGTATAACGTCATATAGTAATACGTCATAACGTATAACGTCACATAGTAAAACGTCATAACGTATAACGTCATATAGTAATACGTCATAACGTATAACGTCATATAGTATTGCGTCATGACGAATAATGTCATATAATAAGGCGACATGACGTATAACGTCATATAGTAATGCGTCATAACGTATAACGTCATATAGTAATGCGTCATAACGTATAACGCCATATAGTAATGCGTCATAACGTATAGCGTCATATAGTAATACGTCATAACGTATAACGTCATATAGTATTGCGTCATGACGAATAACGCCATATAGTAATGCGTCATAACATATAACGTCATATAGTATTGCGTCATGACGAATAATGTCATATAATAAGGCGACATGACGTAGAACGTCATATAGTAGTGCGTCATAACGTATAACGTCATATAGTAATGTGTCATAACGTATAACGCCATATGGTAATGCGTCATAACGTATAACGCCATATAGTAATACGTCATAACTTACAAGGTCATATAGTAATGCGTCATAACGTATAACGTCATACAGTATTGCGTCATGACGAATAATGTCATATAATAAGGCGACATGACGTATAACGTCATATAGTAATGCGTCATAACGTATAACGTCATATAGTAATGCGTCATAACGTATAACGCCATATAGTAATACGTCATAACTTACAAGGTCATATAGTAATGCGTCATAACGTATAACGTCATATAGTATTGCGTCATGACGTATAACGTCATATAAGGTGACATGACGTATAACGTCATATAGAATTACGGCATAACGTATAACGTCACATAGTAAAACGTCATAACGTATAACGTCATATAGTAATACGTCATAACGTATAACGTCATATAGTATTGCGTCATGACGAATAATGTCATATAATAAGGCGACATGACGTATAACGTCATATAGTAATGCGTCATAACGTATAACGTCATATAGTAATGTGTCATAACGTATAACGCCATATAGTAATGCGTCATAACGTATAACGTCATATAGTAATACGTCATAACGTATAACGTCATATAGTATTGCGTCATGACGAATAATGTCATATAATAAGGCGACATGACGTATAACGTCATATAGTAATGCGTCATAACGTATAACATCATATAGTATTGCGTCATGACGTATAACGTCATATAGTAATGCGTCATAACGTATATCGTCATAGAGTAATGCGTCATAACGTATAACGTCATATAGTATTGCGTCATGAAGACTAATGTCATATAATAAGGCGACATGACGTATAACGTCATATAGAATTCCGGTTTAACGTATAACGCCATATAGCAATGCGTCATAACGTACAACGTCACATAGTAATACGTCTTAACGTATAAAGTCACATAGAATACCGGGTTAACGTATAACGCCATATAGCAATGCGTCATAACGTATAACGTCATACAGAATTACGGTTTAACGTATAACGCCATATAGCAATGCGTCATAACGTATAACGTTATACAGACTTACGGTTTAACGTATAAAGTCATATAGTAATGCGTCATAACGTATAACGCCATATAGTAATGCGTCATAACGTATAACATCATATAGTATTGCGTCATGACGTATAACGACATATAGTAATGCGTCATAACGTATATCGTCATCGAGTAATGCGTCATAACGTATAACGTCATATAGTATTGCGTCATGACGAATAATGTCATATAATAAGGCGACATGACGTATAACGTCATATAGTAATGCGTCATAACGTATAACGTCATATAGTAATGCGTCATAACGTATAACGCCATATAGTAATGCGTCATAACGTATAACGTCATATAGCATTGCGTCATAACATCTAACGCCATATAGTAATGCGTCATAACGTATAACGTCATATAGTAATGCGTCATAACGTATAACGCCATATAGCGATGCGTCATAACGTATAACGCCATATAGCAATGCGTTATAACGAATAACGTCATATAGTAATGCGTCATAACGTATAACGCCATATAGTAATGCGTCATAACGTATAACGTCATATAGTATTGCGTCATGACGTATAACGTCATATAATAAGGCGACATAACGTATAACGTCATATAGAATTACGTCATAACGTATAACGTCATATACAATTACGGTTTAACGTATAACGTCAAAAGAGTAATGCGTCATATCCTATAACGCCATATAGTAATTGCGTCATAGCGTATAACGACGTATAGAATTCCGGCATAACGTATATCGTCATACAGTAATACGTCATAACTTACAAGGTCATATAGTAATGCGTCATAACGTATAACGTCATATAGTATTGCATCATGACGTATAACGTCATATAATAAGGTGACATGACGTATAACGTCATATAATAAGGTGACATGACGTATAACGTCATATAGAATTACGGCATAACGTATAACGTCACATAGTAAAACGTCATAACGTATAACGTCATATAGTAATACGTCATAACGTATAACGTCATATAGTATTGCGTCATGACGAATAATGTCATATAATAAGGCGACATGACGTATAACGTCATATAGTAATGCGTCATAACGTATAACGTCATATAGTAATGCGTCATAACGTATAACGCCATATAGTAATGCGTCATAACGTATAACGTCATATAGTAATACGTCATAACGTATAACGTCATAGAGTATTGCGTCATGACGAATAATGTCATATAATAAGGCGACATGAAGTATAACGTCATATAGTAATGCGTCATAACGTATAACGTCATATAGTAATGCGTCATAACGTATAACGACATATAGTAATGCGTCATAACATATAACGTCATATAGTATTGCGTCATAACGTCTAACGCCATATAGCAATGCGTCATAACGTATAACGTCATATAGTAATGCGTCATACCGTATAGCGTCATATAGAATTCCGGTTTAACGTATAATGCCATATAGCAATGCGTCATAACGTATAACGTCACATAGTAATACGTCTTAACGTATAAAGTCATATAGAATACCGGGTTAACGTATAACGCCATATAGCAATGCGTCATAACGTATAACGTCATACAGAATTACGGTTTAACGTATAACGCCATATAGCAATGCGTCATAACGTATAACGTCATATAGTAATGCGTCATAACGTATATCGTCATAGAGTAATGCGTCATAACATATAACGTCATATAGTATTGCGTCATGACGAATAATGTCATATAATAAGGCGACATGACGTATAACGTCATATAGTAATGTGTCATAAAGTATAACGTCATATAGAATTCCGGTTTAACGTATAACGCCACATAGCAATGCGCCATAACGTATAACGTCACATGGTAATACGTCTTAACGTATAAAGACATATAGAATTCCGGGATAACGTATAACGTCATATAGTAATGCGTCATAACGTATAACGCCATATAGTAATGCGTCATAACGTATAACGTCATATAGTAATGCGTCATAACGTATAACGACATATAGTAATGCGTCATAACATATAACGTCATATAGTATTGCGTCATAACGTCTAACGCCATATAGCAATGCGTCATAACGTATAACGTCATATAGTAATGCGTCATACCGTATAGCGTCATATAGAATTCCGGTTTAACGTATAATGCCATATAGCAATGCGTCATAACGTATAACGTCACATAGTAATACGTCTTAACGTATAAAGTCATATAGAATACCGGGTTAACGTATAACGCCATATAGCAATGCGTCATAACGTATAACGTTATACAGAATTACGGTTTAACGTATAAAGTCATATAGTAATGCGTCATAACGTATAACGCCATATAGTAATGCGTCATAACGTATAACATCATATAGTATTGCGTCATGACGTATAACGTCATATAGTAATGCGTCATAACGTATATCGTCATAGAGTAATGCGTCATAACATATAACGTCATATAGTATTGCGTCATGACGAATAATGTCATATAATAAGGCGACATGACGTATAACGTCATATAGTAATGTGTCATAAAGTATAACGTCATATAGAATTCCGGTTTAACGTATAACGCCACATAGCAATGCGCCATAACGTATAACGTCACATGGTAATACGTCTTAACGTATAAAGACATATAGAATTCCGGGATAACGTATAACGTCATATAGTAATGCGTCATAACGTATAACGCCATATAGCAATGCGTCATAACGTATAACGCCATATAGCAATGCGTTATAACGAATAACGTCATATAGTAATGCGTCATAACGTATAACGCCATATAGTAATGCGTCATAACGTATAACGTCATATAGTAATGCGTCATAACGTATAACGCCATATAGTAATGCGTCATAACATATAACGTCATATAGTATTGCGTCATAACGTCTAACGCCATATAGCAATGCGTCATAACGTATAACGTCACATGGTAATACGTCTTAACGTATAAAGACATATAGAATTCCGGGATAACGTATAACGTCATATAGTAATGCGTCATAACGTATAACGCCATATAGCATTGCGTCATAACGTATAACGACGTATAGAATTCCGGCATAACGTATATCGTCATATAGTAATACGTCATAACTTACAAGGTCATATAGTAATGCGTCATAACGTATAACGTCATATAGTATTGCATCATGGCGTATAACGTCATATAATAAGGTGTCATGACGTATAACGCCATATAGAATTACGGCATAACGTATAACGTCACATAGTAAAACGTCATAACGTATAACGTCATATAGTAATACGTCATAACGTATAACGTCATATAGTATTGCGTCATGACGAATAATGTCATATAATAAGGCGACATGACGTATAACGTCATATAGTAATGCGTCATAACGTATAACGTCATATAGTAATGCGTCATAACGTATAACGCCATATAGTAATGCGTCATAACGTATAACGTCATATAGTAATACGTCATAACGTATAACGTCATATAGTATTGCGTCATGACGAATAATGTCATATAATAAGGCGACATGACGTATAACGTCATATAGTAATGCGTCATAACGTATAACGCCATATAGTAATGCGTCATAACGTATAACGTCATATAGTAATGCGTCATAACGTATAACGCCATATAGTAATGCGTCATAACGTATAACGTCATATAGTATTGCGTCATGACGAATAATGTCATATAATAAGGCGACATGACGTATAACGTCATATAGTAATGCGTCATAACGTATAACGTCATATAGTAATGTGTCATAACGTATAACGCCATATAGTAATGCGTCATAACGTATAACGTCATATAGTAATACGTCATATCGTATAACGTCATATAGTATTGCGTCATGACGAATAATGTCATATAATAAGGCGACATGACGTATAACGTCATATAGAATTACGGCATAACGTATAACGTCACATAGTAAAACGTCATAACGTATAACGTCATATAGTAATACGTCATTACGTATAACGTCATATAGTATTGCGTCATGACGAATAATGTCATATAATAAGGCGACATGACGTATAACGTCATATAGTAATGCGTCATAACGTATAACGTCATATAGTAATGTGTCATAGCGTATAACGCCATATAGTAATGCGTCATAACGTATAACGTTATATAGTAATACGTCATAACGTATAACGTCACATAGTAAAACGTCATAACGTATAACGTCATATAGTAATACGTCATAACGTATAACGTCATATAGTATTGCGTCATGACGAATAATGTCATATAATAAGGCGACATGACGTATAACGTCATATAGTAATGCGTCATAACGTATAACGTCATATAGTAATGCGTCATAACGTATAACGCCATATAGTAATGCGTCATAACGTATAACGTCATATAGTAATACGTCATAACGTATAACGTCATATAGTATTGCGTCATGACGAATAACGCCATATAGTAATGCGTCATAACATATAACGTCATATAGTATTGCGTCATAACGTATAACGTCATATAGTAATGCGTCATAACATATAACGTCATATAGTATTGCGTCATAACGTATAACGTCATATAGTAATGCGTCATAACGTATAACGCCATATAGTAATGCGTCATAACATATAACGTCATATAGTAATGTGTCATAACGTATAACGCCATATAGTAATGCGTCATAACGTATAACGTCATATAGTAATACGTCATAACGTATAACGTCATATAGTATTGCGTCATGACGAATAATGTCATATAATAAGGCGACATGACGTATAACGTCATATAGTAGTGCGTCATAACGTATAACGCCATATAGCAATGTGTTATAACGAATAACGTCATATAGTAATGCGTCATAACGTATAACGCCATATAGTAATGCGTCATAACGTATAACGTCATATAGCATTGCGTCATGACGTATAACGTCATATAATAAGGCGACATGACGTATAACGTCATATAGCATTACGTCATAACGTATAACGTCATATACAAATACGGTTTAACGTATAACGTCAAAAGAGTAATGCGTCATATCCTATAACGCCATATAGTAATTGCGTCATAACGTATAACGTCATATAGAACTCCGGCATAACGTATATCGTCATATAGTAATACGTCATAACTTACAAGGTCATATAGTAATGCGTCATAACGTATAACGTCATATAGTATTGCGTCATAACGAATAATGTCATATAATAAGGCGACATGACGTATAACGTCATATAGTAATGCGTCATAACGTATAACGCCATATAGTAATGCGTCATAACGTATAACGTCATATAGTAATGCGTCATAACGTATAACGCCATATAGTAATGCGTCATAACGTATAACGTCATATAGTATTGCGTCATGACGAATAATGTCATATAATAAGGCGACATGACGTATAACGTCATATAGTAATGCGTCATAACGTATAACGTCATATAGAACTCCGGCATAACGTATATCGTCATATAGTAATACGTCATAACTTACAAGGTCATATAGTAATGCGTCATAACGTATAACGTCATATAGTATTGCGTCATGACGTATAACGTCATATAAGGTGACATGACGTATAACGTCATATAGAATTACGGCATAACGTATAACGTCACATAGTAAAACGTCATAACGTATAACGTCATATAGTAATACGTCATTACGTATAACGTCATATAGTATTGCGTCATGACGAATAATGTCATATAATAAGGCGACATGACGTATAACGTCATATAGTAATGCGTCATAACGTATAACGTCATATAGTAATGCGTCATAACGTATAACGCCATATAGCTATGCGTCATAACGTATAACGCCATATAGCAATGCGTCATAACGTATAACGTCATATAGTAATGCGTCATAACGTATAACGCCATATAGCGATGCGTCATAACGTATAACGCCATATAGCAATGCGTTATAACGAATAACGTCATATAGTAATGCGTCATAACGTATAACGCCATATAGTAATGCGTCATAACGTATAACGTCATATAGTATTGCGTCATGACGTATAACGTCATATAATAAGGCGACATGACGTATAACGTCATATAGAATTACGTCATAACGTATAACGTCATATACAATTACGGTTTAACGTATAACGTCAAAAGAGTAATGCGTCATATCCTATAACGCCATATAGTAATTGCGTCATAACGTATAACGACGTATAGAATTCCGGCATAACGTATATCGTCATATAGTAATACGTCATAACTTACAAGGTCATATAGTAATGCGTTATAACGTATAACGTCATATAGTATTGCATCATGGCGTATAACGTCATATAATAAGGTGACATGACGTATAACGTCATATAGAATTACGGCATAACGTATAACGTCACATAGTAAAACGTCATAACGTATAACGTCATATAGTAATACGTCATAACGTATAACGTCATATAGTATTGCGTCATGACGAATAATGTCATATAATAAGGCGACATGACGTATATCGTCATATAGTAATGCGTCATAACGTATAACATCATATAGTATTGCGTCATGACGTATAACGTCATATAGTAATGCGTCATAACGTATATCGTCATAGAGTAATGCGTCATAACGTATAACGTCATATAGTATTGCGTCATGACGAATAATGTCATATAATAAGGCGACATGACGTATAACGTCATATAGTAATGCGTCATAACGTATAACGTCATATAGTAATGCGTCATAACGTATAACGCCATGTAGTAATGCGTCATAACGTATAACGTCATATAGTATTGCGTCATAACATCTAACGCCATATAGTAATGCGTCATAACGTATAACGTCATATAGTAATGCGTCATAACGTATAACGCCATATAGTAATGCGTCATAACGTATAACATCATATAGTATTGCGTCATGACGTATAACGTCATATAGTAATGCGTCATAACGTATATCGTCATAGAGTAATGCGTCATAACGTATAACGTCATATAGTATTGCGTCATGACGAATAATGTCATATAATAAGGCGACATGACGTATAACGTCATATAGTAATGCGTCATAACGTATAACGTCATATAGTAATGCGTCATAACGTATAACGCCATATAGTAATGCGTCATAACGTATAACGTCATATAGTATTGCGTCATAACATCTAACGCCATATAGTAATGCGTCATAACGTATAACGTCATATAGTAATGCGTCATAACGTATAACGTCATATAGAACTCCGGCATAACGTATATCGTCATATAGTAATACGTCATAACTTACAAGGTCATATAGTAATGCGTCATAACGTATAACGTCATATAGTATTGCGTCATGACGTATAACGTCATATAAGGTGACATGACGTATAACGTCATATAGAATTACGGCATAACGTATAACGTCACATAGTAAAACGTCATAACGTATAACGTCATATAGTAATACGTCATTACGTATAACGTCATATAGTATTGCGTCATGACGAATAATGTCATATAATAAGGCGACATAACGTATAACGTCATATAGTAATGCGTCATAACGTATAACGTCATATAGTAATGCGTCATAACGTATAACGCCATATAGCGATGCGTCATAACGTATAACGCCATATAGCAATGCGTCATAACGTATAACGTCATATAGTAATGCGTCATAACGTATAACGCCATATAGCGATGCGTCATAACGTATAACGCCATATAGCAATGCGTTATAACGAATAACGTCATATAGTAATGCGTCATAACGTATAACGCCATATAGTAATGCGTCATAACGTATAACGTCATATAGTATTGCGTCATGACGTATAACGTCATATAATAAGGCGACATGACGTATAACGTCATATAGAATTACGTCATAACGTATAACGTCATATACAATTACGGTTTAACGTATAACGTCAAAAGAGTAATGCGTCATATCCTATAACGCCATATAGTAATTGCGTCATAACGTATAACGACGTATAGAATTCCGGCATAACGTATATCGTCATATAGTAATACGTCATAACTTACAAGGTCATATAGTAATGCGTCATAACGTATAACGTCATATAGTATTGCATCATGGCGTATAACGTCATATAATAAGGTGACATGACGTATAACGTCATATAGAATTACGGCATAACGTATAACGTCACATAGTAAAACGTCATAACGTATAACGTCATATAGTAATACGTCATAACGTATAACGTCATATAGTATTGCGTCATGACGAATAATGTCATATAATAAGGCGACATGACGTATATCGTCATATAGTAATGCGTCATAACGTATAACGTCATATAGTAATGCGTCATAACGTATAACGCCATATAGTAATGCGTCATAACGTATAACGTCATATAGTAATACGTCATAACGTATAACGTCATATAGTATTGCGTCATGACGAATAATGTCATATAATGAGGCGACATGACGTATAACGTCATATAGTAATGCGTCATAACGTATAACGCCATATAGTAATGCGTCATAACGTATAACGTCATATAGTAATGCGTCATAACGTATAACGCCATATAGTAATGCGTCATGACGAATAATGTCATATAGTAATGCGTCATAACGTATAACGCCATATAGTAATGCGTCATAACGTATAACGTCATATAGTAATGCGTCATAACGTATAACGCCATATAGTAATGCGTCATAACGTATAACGTCATATAGTATTGAGTCATGACGAATAATGTCATATAATAAGGCGACATGACGTATAACGTCATATAGTAATGCGTCATAACGTATAACGTCATATAGTAATGTGTCATAACGTATAACGCCATATAGTAATGCGTCATAACGTATAACGTCATATAGTAATACGTCATAACGTATAACGTCATATAGTATTGCGTCATGACGAATAATGTCATATAATAAGGCGACATGACGTATAACGTCATATAGAATTACGTCATAACGTATAACGTCATATACAAATACGGTTTAACGTATAACGTCAAAAGAGTAATGCGTCATATCCTATAACGCCATATAGTAATTGCGTCATAACGTATAACGTCATATAGAACTCCGGCATAACGTATATCGTCATATAGTAATACGTCATAACTTACAAGGTCATATAGTAATGCGTCATAACGTATAACGTCATATAGTATTGCGTCATGACGTATAACGTCATATAAGGTGACATGACGTATAACGTCATATAGAATTACGGCATAACGTATAACGTCACATAGTAAAACGTCATAACGTATAACGTCATATAGTAATACGTCATTACGTATAACGTCATATAGTATTGCGTCATGACGAATAATGTCATATAATAAGGCGACATGACGTATAACGTCATATAGTAATGCGTCATAACGTATAACGTCATATAGTAATGTGTCATAGCGTATAACGCCATATAGTAATGCGTCATAACGTATAACGTCATATAGTAATACGTCATAACGTCTAACGCCATATAGCAATGCGTCATAACGTATAACGTCATATAGTAATGCGTCATACCGTATAGCGTCATATAGAATTCCGGTTTAACGTATAACGCCATATAGCAATGCGTCATAACGTATAACGTCACATAGTAATACGTCTTAACGTATAAAGTCATATAGAATACCGGGTTAACGTATAACGCCATATAGCAATGCGTCATAACGTATAACGTCATACAGAATTACGGTTTAACGTATAACGCCATATAGCAATGCGTCATAACGTGTAACGTTATACAGAATTACGGTTTAACGTATAAAGTCATATAGTAATGCGTCATAAAGTATAACGCCATATAGTAATGCGTCATAACGTATAACATCATATAGTATTGCGTCATGACGTATAACGTCATATAGTAATGCGTCATAACGTATATCGTCATAGAGTAATGCGTCATAACGTATAACGTCATATAGTATTGCGTCATGACGAATAATGTCATATAATAAGGCGACATGACGTATAACGTCATATAGTAATGTGTCATAAAGTATAACGTCATATAGAATTCCGGTTTAACGTATAACGCCACATAGCAATGCGCCATAACGTATAACGTCACATGGTAATACGTCTTAACGTATAAAGACATATAGAATTCCGGGATAACGTATAACGTCATATAGTAATGCGTCATAACGTATAACGCCATATAGCAATGCGTCATAACGTATAACGCCATATAGCAATGCGTTATAACGAATAACGTCATATAGTAATGCGTCATAACGTATAACGCCATATCGTAATGCGTCATAACGTATAACGTCATATAGTAATGCGTCATAACGTATAACGCCATATAGTAATGCGTCATAACATATAACGTCATATAGTATTGCGTCATAACGTCTAACGCCATATAGCAATGCGTCATAACGTATAACGTCACATGGTAATACGTCTTAACGTATAAAGACATATAGAATTCCGGGATAACGTATAACGTCATATAGTAATGCGTCATAACGTATAACGCCATATAGCAATGCGTCATAACGTATAACGACGTATAGAATTCCGGCATAACGTATATCGTCATATAGTAATACGTCATAACTTACAAGGTCATATAGTAATGCGTCATAACGTATAACGTCATATAGTATTGCATCATGGCGTATAACGTCATATAATAAGGTGTCATGACGTATAACGTCATATAGAATTACGGCATAACGTATAACGTCACATAGTAAAACGTCATAACGTATAACGTCATATAGTAATACGTCATAACGTATAACGTCATGTAGTATTGCGTCATGACGAATAATGTCATATAATAAGGCGACATGACGTATAACGTCATATAGTAATGCGTCATAACGTATAACGTCATATAGTAATGCGTCATAACGTATAACGCCATATAGTAATGCGTCATAACGTATAACGTCATATAGTAATACGTCATAACGTATAACGTCATATAGTATTGCGTCATGACGAATAATGTCATATAATAAGGCGACATGACGTATAACGTCATATAGTAATGCGTCATAACGTATAACGTCATATAGTAATGCGTCATAACGTATAACGTCATATAATAAGGTGACATGACGTATAACGTCATATAGAATTACGGCATAACGTATAACGTCACATAGTAAAACGTCATAACGTATAACGTCATATAGTAATACGTCATAACGTATAACGTCATATAGTATTGCGTCATGACGAATAATGTCATATAATAAGGCGACATGACGTATATCGTCATATAGTAATGCGTCATAACGTATAACATCATATAGTATTGCGTCATGACGTATAACGTCATATAGTAATGCGTCATAACGTATATCGTCATAGAGTAATGCGTCATAACGTATAACGTCATATAGTATTGCGTCATGACGAATAATGTCATATAATAAGGCGACATGACGTATAACGTCATATAGTAATGCGTCATAACGTATAACGTCATATAGTAATGCGTCATAACGTATAACGCCATGTAGTAATGCGTCATAACGTATAACGTCATATAGTATTGCGTCATAACATCTAACGCCATATAGTAATGCGTCATAACGTATAACGTCATATAGTAATGCGTCATAACGTATAACGCCATATAGTAATGCGTCATAACGTATAACATCATATAGTATTGCGTCATGACGTATAACGTCATATAGTAATGCGTCATAACGTATATCGTCATAGAGTAATGCGTCATAACGTATAACGTCATATAGTATTGCGTCATGACGAATAATGTCATATAATAAGGCGACATGACGTATAACGTCATATAGTAATGCGTCATAACGTATAACGTCATATAGTAATGCGTCATAACGTATAACGCCATATAGTAATGCGTCATAACGTATAACGTCATATAGTATTGCGTCATAACATCTAACGCCATATAGTAATGCGTCATAACGTATAACGTCATATAGTAATGCGTCATAACGTATAACGTCATATAGAACTCCGGCATAACGTATATCGTCATATAGTAATACGTCATAACTTACAAGGTCATATAGTAATGCGTCATAACGTATAACGTCATATAGTATTGCGTCATGACGTATAACGTCATATAAGGTGACATGACGTATAACGTCATATAGAATTACGGCATAACGTATAACGTCACATAGTAAAACGTCATAACGTATAACGTCATATAGTAATACGTCATTACGTATAACGTCATATAGTATTGCGTCATGACGAATAATGTCATATAATAAGGCGACATAACGTATAACGTCATATAGTAATGCGTCATAACGTATAACGTCATATAGTAATGCGTCATAACGTATAACGCCATATAGCGATGCGTCATAACGTATAACGCCATATAGCAATGCGTCATAACGTATAACGTCATATAGTAATGCGTCATAACGTATAACGCCATATAGCGATGCGTCATAACGTATAACGCCATATAGCAATGCGTTATAACGAATAACGTCATATAGTAATGCGTCATAACGTATAACGCCATATAGTAATGCGTCATAACGTATAACGTCATATAGTATTGCGTCATGACGTATAACGTCATATAATAAGGCGACATGACGTATAACGTCATATAGAATTACGTCATAACGTATAACGTCATATACAATTACGGTTTAACGTATAACGTCAAAAGAGTAATGCGTCATATCCTATAACGCCATATAGTAATTGCGTCATAACGTATAACGACGTATAGAATTCCGGCATAACGTATATCGTCATATAGTAATACGTCATAACTTACAAGGTCATATAGTAATGCGTCATAACGTATAACGTCATATAGTATTGCATCATGGCGTATAACGTCATATAATAAGGTGACATGACGTATAACGTCATATAGAATTACGGCATAACGTATAACGTCACATAGTAAAACGTCATAACGTATAACGTCATATAGTAATACGTCATAACGTATAACGTCATATAGTATTGCGTCATGACGAATAATGTCATATAATAAGGCGACATGACGTATATCGTCATATAGTAATGCGTCATAACGTATAACGTCATATAGTAATGCGTCATAACGTATAACGCCATATAGTAATGCGTCATAACGTATAACGTCATATAGTAATACGTCATAACGTATAACGTCATATAGTATTGCGTCATGACGAATAATGTCATATAATGAGGCGACATGACGTATAACGTCATATAGTAATGCGTCATAACGTATAACGCCATATAGTAATGCGTCATAACGTATAACGTCATATAGTAATGCGTCATAACGTATAACGCCATATAGTAATGCGTCATGACGAATAATGTCATATAGTAATGCGTCATAACGTATAACGCCATATAGTAATGCGTCATAACGTATAACGTCATATAGTAATGCGTCATAACGTATAACGCCATATAGTAATGCGTCATAACGTATAACGTCATATAGTATTGAGTCATGACGAATAATGTCATATAATAAGGCGACATGACGTATAACGTCATATAGTAATGCGTCATAACGTATAACGTCATATAGTAATGTGTCATAACGTATAACGCCATATAGTAATGCGTCATAACGTATAACGTCATATAGTAATACGTCATAACGTATAACGTCATATAGTATTGCGTCATGACGAATAATGTCATATAATAAGGCGACATGACGTATAACGTCATATAGAATTACGTCATAACGTATAACGTCATATACAAATACGGTTTAACGTATAACGTCAAAAGAGTAATGCGTCATATCCTATAACGCCATATAGTAATTGCGTCATAACGTATAACGTCATATAGAACTCCGGCATAACGTATATCGTCATATAGTAATACGTCATAACTTACAAGGTCATATAGTAATGCGTCATAACGTATAACGTCATATAGTATTGCGTCATGACGTATAACGTCATATAAGGTGACATGACGTATAACGTCATATAGAATTACGGCATAACGTATAACGTCACATAGTAAAACGTCATAACGTATAACGTCATATAGTAATACGTCATTACGTATAACGTCATATAGTATTGCGTCATGACGAATAATGTCATATAATAAGGCGACATGACGTATAACGTCATATAGTAATACGTCATAACGTATAACGTCATATAGTATTGCGTCATGACGAATAATGTCATATAATAAGGCGACATGACGTATAACGTCATATAGTAATGCGTCATAACGTATAACGTCATATAGTAATGCGTCATAACGTATAACGCCATATAGTAATGCGTCATAACGTATAACGCCATATAGTAATGCGTCATAACATATAACGTCATATAGTATTGCGTCATAACGTCTAACGCCATATAGCAATGCGTCATAACGTATAACGTCATATAGTAATGCGTCATACCGTATAGCGTCATATAGAATTCCGGTTTAACGTATAACGCCATATAGCAATGCGTCATAACGTATAACGTCACATAGTAATACGTCTTAACGTATAAAGTCATATAGAATACCGGGTTAACGTATAACGCCATATAGCAATGCGTCATAACGTATAACGTCATACAGAATTACGGTTTAACGTATAACGCCATATAGCAATGCGTCATAACGTGTAACGTTATACAGAATTACGGTTTAACGTATAAAGTCATATAGTAATGCGTCATAAAGTATAACGCCATATAGTAATGCGTCATAACGTATAACATCATATAGTATTGCGTCATGACGTATAACGTCATATAGTAATGCGTCATAACGTATATCGTCATAGAGTAATGCGTCATAACGTATAACGTCATATAGTATTGCGTCATGACGAATAATGTCATATAATAAGGCGACATGACGTATAACGTCATATAGTAATGTGTCATAAAGTATAACGTCATATAGAATTCCGGTTTAACGTATAACGCCACATAGCAATGCGCCATAACGTATAACGTCACATGGTAATACGTCTTAACGTATAAAGACATATAGAATTCCGGGATAACGTATAACGTCATATAGTAATGCGTCATAACGTATAACGCCATATAGCAATGCGTCATAACGTATAACGCCATATAGCAATGCGTTATAACGAATAACGTCATATAGTAATGCGTCATAACGTATAACGCCATATCGTAATGCGTCATAACGTATAACGTCATATAGTAATGCGTCATAACGTATAACGCCATATAGTAATGCGTCATAACATATAACGTCATATAGTATTGCGTCATAACGTCTAACGCCATATAGCAATGCGTCATAACGTATAACGTCACATGGTAATACGTCTTAACGTATAAAGACATATAGAATTCCGGGATAACGTATAACGTCATATAGTAATGCGTCATAACGTATAACGCCATATAGCAATGCGTCATAACGTATAACGACGTATAGAATTCCGGCATAACGTATATCGTCATATAGTAATACGTCATAACTTACAAGGTCATATAGTAATGCGTCATAACGTATAACGTCATATAGTATTGCATCATGGCGTATAACGTCATATAATAAGGTGTCATGACGTATAACGTCATATAGAATTACGGCATAACGTATAACGTCACATAGTAAAACGTCATAACGTATAACGTCATATAGTAATACGTCATAACGTATAACGTCATGTAGTATTGCGTCATGACGAATAATGTCATATAATAAGGCGACATGACGTATAACGTCATATAGTAATGCGTCATAACGTATAACGTCATATAGTAATGCGTCATAACGTATAACGCCATATAGTAATGCGTCATAACGTATAACGTCATATAGTAATACGTCATAACGTATAACGTCATATAGTATTGCGTCATGACGAATAATGTCATATAATAAGGCGACATGACGTATAACGTCATATAGTAATGCGTCATAACGTATAACGCCATATAGTAATGCGTCATAACGTATAACGTCATATAGTAATGCGTCATAACGTATAACGCCATATAGTAATGCGTCATAACGTATAACGTCATATAGTAATGCGTCATAACGTATAACGCCATATAGTAATGCGTCATAACGTATAACGTCATATAGTATTGCGTCATGACGAATAATGTCATATAATAAGGCGACATGACGTATAACGTCATATAGTAATGCGTCATAACGTATAACGTCATATAGTAATGTGTCATAACGTATAACGCCATATAGTAATGCGTCATAACGTATAACGTCATATAGTAATACGTCATAACGTATAACGTCATATAGTATTGCGTCATGACGAATAATGTCATATAATAAGGCGACATGACGTATAACGTCATATAGTAATGCGTCATAACGTATAACGCCATATAGCAATGCGTTATAACGAATAACGTCATATAGTAATGCGTCATAACGTATAACGCCATATAGTAATGCGTCATAACGTATAACGTCATATAGCATTGCGTCATGACGTATAACGTCATATAATAAGGCGACATGACGTATAACGTCATATAGAATTACGTCATAACGTATAACGTCATATACAAATACGGTTTAACGTATAACGTCAAAAGAGTAATGCGTCATATCCTATAACGCCATATAGTAATTGCGTCATAACGTATAACGTCATATAGAACTCCGGCATAACGTATATCGTCATACAGTAATACGTCATAACTTACAAGGTCATATAGTAATGCGTCATAACGTATAACGTCATATAGTATTGCGTCATGACGTATAACGTCATATAAGGTGACATGACGTATAACGTCATATAGAATTACGGCATAACGTATAACGTCACATAGTAAAACGTCATAACGTATAACGTCATATAGTAATACGTCATTACGTATAACGTCATATAGTATTGCGTCATGACGAATAATGTCATATAATAAGGCGACATGACGTATAACGTCATATAGTAATGCGTCATAACGTATAACGTCATATAGTAATGTGTCATAGCGTATAACGCCATATAGTAATGCGTCATAACGTATAACGTCATATAGTAATACGTCATAACGTATAACGTCACATAGTAAAACGTCATAACGTATAACGTCATATAGTAATACGTCATAACGTATAACGTCATATAGTATTGCGTCATGACGAATAATGTCATATAATAAGGCGACATGACGTATAACGTCATATAGTAATGCGTCATAACGTATAACGTCATATAGTAATGCGTCATAACGTATAACGCCATATAGTAATGCGTCATAACGTATAACGTCATATAGTAATACGTCATAACGTATAACGTCATATAGTATTGCGTCATGACGAATAACGCCATATAGTAATGCGTCATAACATATAACGTCATATAGTATTGCGTCATAACGTATAACGTCATATAGTAATGCGTCATAACGTATAACGCCATATAGTAATGCGTCATAACATATAACGTCATATAGTAATGTGTCATAACGTATAACGCCATATAGTAATGCGTCATAACGTATAACGTCATATAGTAATACGTCATAACGTATAACGTCATATAGTATTGCGTCATGACGAATAATGTCATATAATAAGGCGACATGACGTATAACGTCATATAGTAGTGCGTCATAACGTATAACGCCATATAGCAATGTGTTATAACGAATAACGTCATATAGTAATGCGTCATAACGTATAACGCCATATAGTAATGCGTCATAACGTATAACGTCATATAGTATTGCGTCATGACGTATAACGTCATATAATAAGGCGACATGACGTATAACGTCATATAGAATTACGTCATAACGTATAACGTCATATACAATTACGGTTTAACGTATAACGTCAAAAGAGTAATGCGTCATATCCTATAACGCCATATAGTAATTGCGTCATAACGTATAACGTCATATAGTAATGCGTCATAACGTATAACGCCATATAGTAATACGTCATAACTTACAAGGTCATATAGTAATGCGTCATAACGTATAACGTCATATAGTATTGCGTCATGACGAATAATGTCATATAATAAGGCGACATGACGTATAACGTCATATAGTAATGCGTCATAACGTATAACGCCATATAGTAATGCGTCATAACGTATAACGTCATATAGTAATGCGTCATAACGTATAACGCCATATAGTAATGCGTCATAACGTATAACGTCATATAGTATTGCGTCATGACGAATAATGTCATATAATAAGGCGACATGACGTATAACGTCATATAGTAATGCGTCATAACGTATAACGTCATATAGTAATGTGTCATAACGTATAACGCCATATAGTAATGCGTCATAACGTATAACGTCATATAGTAATACGTCATAACGTATAACGTCATATAGTATTGCGTCATGACGAATAATGTCATATAATAAGGCGACATGACGTATAACGTCATATAGTAATGCGTCATAACGTATAACGCCATATAGCAATGCGTTATAACGAATAACGTCATATAGTAATGCGTCATAACGTATAACGCCATATAGTAATGCGTCATAACGTATAACATCATATAGTATTGCGTCATGACGTATAACGTCATATAGTAATGCGTCATAACGTATATCGCCATAGAGTAATGCGTCATAACGTATAACGTCATATAGTATTGCGTCATGACGAATAATGTCATATAATAAGGCGACATGACGTATAACGTCATATAGTAATGCGTCATAACGTATAACGTCATATAGTAATGCGTCATAACGTATAACGCCATATAGTAATGCGTCATAACGTATAACGTCATATAGTATTGCGTCATAACATCTAACGCCATATAGTAATGCGTCATAACGTATAACGTCATATAGTAATGCGTCATAACGTATAACGCCATATAGTATTGCATCATGGCGTATAACGTCATATAATAAGGAGACATGACGTATAACGTCATATAGTATTGCGTCATGACGAATAATGTCATATAATAAGGCGACATGACGTATAACGTCATATAGTAATGCGTCATAACGTATAACGCCATATAGCAATGCGTTATAACGAATAACGTCATATAGTAATGCGTCATAACGTATAACGCCATATAGTAATGCGTCATAACGTATAACATCATATAGTATTGCGTCATGACGTATAATGTCATATAATAAGGCGACATGACGTATAACGTCATATAGTAATGCGTCATAACGTATAACGTCATATAGTAATGTGTCATAACGTATAACGTCATATAGTAATGCGTCATAACGTATAACGTCATATAGTAATGCGTCATAACGTATAACGCCATATAGTAATGCGTCATAACGTATAACGTCATATAGTATTGCGTCATGACGTATAACGTCATATAATAAGGCGACATGACCTATAACGTCATATAGAATTACGTCATAACGTATAACGTCATATACAATTACGGTTTAACGTATAACGTCAAAAGAGTAATGCGTCATATCCTATAACGCCATATAGTAATTGCGTCATAACGTATAACGACGTATAGAATTCCGGCATAACGTATATCGTCATATAGTAATACGTCATAACTTACAAGGTCATATAGTAATGCGTCATAACGTATAACGTCATATAGTATTGCATCATGGCGTATAACGTCATATAATAAGGAGACATGACGTATAACGTCATATAGAATTACGGCATAACGTATAACGTCACATAGTAAAACGTCATAACGTATAACGTCATATAGTAATACGTCATAACGTATAACGTCATATAGTATTGCGTCATGACGAATAATGTCATATAATAAGGCGACATGACGTATAACGTCATATAGTAATGCGTCATAACGTATAACGTCATATAGTAATGCGTCATAACGTATAACGCCATATAGTAATGCGTCATAACGTATAACGTCATATAGTAATACGTCATAACGTATAACGTCATATAGTATTGCGTCATGACGAATAATGTCATATAATAAGGCGACATGACGTATAACGTCATATAGTAATGCGTCATAACGTATAACGCCATATAGTAATGCGTCATAACGTATAACGTCATATAGTAATGCGTCATAACGTATAACGCCATATAGTAATGCGTCATAACGTATAACGTCATATAGTATTGAGTCATGACGAATAATGTCATATAATAAGGCGACATGACGTATAACGTCATATAGTAATGCGTCATAACGTATAACGTCATATAGTAATGTGTCATAACGTATAACGCCATATAGTAATGCGTCATAACGTATAACGTCATATAGTAATACGTCATAACGTATAACGTCATATAGTATTGCGTCATGACGAATAATGTCATATAATAAGGCGACATGACGTATAACGTCATATAGTAATGCGTCATAACGTATAACGCCATATAGCAATGCGTTATAACGAATAACGTCATATAGTAATGCGTCATAACGTATAACGTCATATAGTATTGCATCATGGCGTATAACGTCATATAATAAGGAGACATGACGTATAACGTCATATAGAATTACGGCATAACGTATAACGTCACATAGTAAAACGTCATAACGTATAACGTCATATAGTAATACGTCATAACGTATAACGTCATATAGTATTGCGTCATGACGAATAATGTCATATAATAAGGCGACATGACGTATAACGTCATATAGTAATGCGTCATAACGTATAACGTCATATAGTAATGCGTCATAACGTATAACGCCATATAGTAATGCGTCATAACGTATAACGTCATATAGTAATACGTCATAACGTATAACGTCATATAGTATTGCGTCATGACGAATAATGTCATATAATAAGGCGACATGACGTATAACGTCATATACTAATGCGTCATAACGTATAACGCCATATAGTAATGCGTCATAACGTATAACGTCATATAGTAATGCGTCATAACGTATAACGCCATATAGTAATGCGTCATAACGTATAACGTCATATAGTATTGAGTCATGACGAATAATGTCATATAATAAGGCGACATGACGTATAACGTCATATAGTAATGCGTCATAACGTATAACGTCATATAGTAATGTGTCATAACGGATAACGCCATATAGTAATGCGTCATAACGTATAACGTCATATAGTAATACGTCATAACGTATAACGTCATATAGTATTGCGTCATGACGAATAATGTCATATAATAAGGCGACATGACGTATAACGTCATATAGTAATGCGTCATAACGTATAACGCCATATAGCAATGCGTTATAACGAATAACGTCATATAGTAATGCGTCATAACGTATAACGCCATATAGTAATGCGTCATAACGTATAACGTCATATAGCATTGCGTCATGACGTATAACGTCATATAATAAGGCGACATGACGTATAACGTCATATGGCATTACGTCATAACGTATAACGTCATATACAAATACGGTTTAACGTATAACGTCAAAAGAGTAATGCGTCATATCCTATAACGCCATATAGTAATTGCGTCATAACGTATAACGTCATATAGAACTCCGGCATAACGTATATCGTCATATAGTAATACGTCATAACTTACAAGGTCATATAGTAATGCGTCATAACGTATAACGTCATATAGTATTGCGTCATGACGTATAACGTCATATAAGGTGACATGACGTATAACGTCATATAGAATTACGGCATAACGTATAACGTCACATAGTAAAACGCCATAACGTATAACGTCATATAGTAATACGTCATTACGTATAACGTCATATAGTATTGCGTCATGACGAATAATGTCATATAATAAGGCGACATGACGTATAACGTCATATAGTAATGCGTCATAACGTATAACGTCATATAGTAATGTGTCATAGCGTATAACGCCATATAGTAATGCGTCATAACGTATAACGTCATATAGTAATACGTCATAACGTATAACGTCACATAGTAAAACGTCATAACGTATAACGTCATATAGTAATACGTCATAACGTATAACGTCATATAGTATTGCGTCATGACGAATAATGTCATATAATAAGGCGACATGACGTATAACGTCATATAGTAATGCGTCATAACGTATAACGTCATATAGTAATGCGTCATAACGTATAACGCCATATAGTAATGCGTCATAACGTATAACGTCATATAGTAATACGTCATAACGTATAACGTCATATAGTATTGCGTCATGACGAATAACGCCATATAGTAATGCGTCATAACATATAACGTCATATAGTATTGCGTCATAACGTATAACGTCATATAGTAATGCGTCATAACGTATAACGCCATATAGTAATGCGTCATAACATATAACGTCATATAGTAATGTGTCATAACGTATAACGCCATATAGTAATGCGTCATAACGTATAACGTCATATAGTAATACGTCATAACGTATAACGTCATATAGTATTGCGTCATGACGAATAATGTCATATAATAAGGCGACATGACGTATAACGTCATATAGTAGTGCGTCATAACGTATAACGCCATATAGCAATGTGTTATAACGAATAACGTCATATAGTAATGCGTCATAACGTATAACGCCATATAGTAATGCGTCATAACGTATAACGTCATATAGTATTGCGTCATGACGTATAACGTCATATAATAAGGCGACATGACGTATAACGTCATATAGAATTACGTCATAACGTATAACGTCATATACAATTACGGTTTTACGTGTAACGTCAAAAGAGTAATGCGTCATATCCTATAACGCCATATAGTAATTGCGTCATAACGTATAACGTCATATAGTAATGCGTCATAACGTATAACGCCATATAGTAATACGTCATAACTTACAAGGTCATATAGTAATGCGTCATAACGTATAACGTCATATAGTATTGCGTCATGACGAATAATGTCATATAATAAGGCGACATGACGTATAACGTCATATAGTAATGCGTCATAACGTATAACGCCATATAGTAATGCGTCATAACGTATAACGTCATATAGTAATGCGTCATAACGTATAACGCCATATAGTAATGCGTCATAACGTATAACGTCATATAGTATTGCGTCATGACGAATAATGTCATATAATAAGGCGACATGACGTATAACGTCATATAGTAATGCGTCATAACGTATAACGTCATATAGTAATGTGTCATAACGTATAACGCCATATAGTAATGCGTCATAACGTATAACGTCATATAGTAATACGTCATAACGTATAACGTCATATAGTATTGCGTCATGACGAATAATGTCATATAATAAGGCGACATGACGTATAACGTCATATAGTAATGCGTCATAACGTATAACGCCATATAGCAATGCGTTATAACGAATAACGTCATATAGTAATGCGTCATAACGTATAACGCCATATAGTAATGCGTCATAACGTATAACATCATATAGTATTGCGTCATGACGTATAACGTCATATAGTAATGCGTCATAACGTATATCGCCATAGAGTAATGCGTCATAACGTATAACGTCATATAGTATTGCGTCATGACGAATAATGTCATATAATAAGGCGACATGACGTATAACGTCATATAGTAATGCGTCATAACGTATAACGTCATATAGTAATGCGTCATAACGTATAACGCCATATAGTAATGCGTCATAACGTATAACGTCATATAGTATTGCGTCATAACATCTAACGCCATATAGTAATGCGTCATAACGTATAACGTCATATAGTAATGCGTCATAACGTATAACGCCATATAGCGATGCGTCATAACGTATAACGCCATATAGCAATGCGTTATAACGAATAACGTCATATAGTAATGCGTCATAACGTATAACGCCATATAGTAATGCGTCATAACGTATAACGTCATATAGTATTGCGTCATGACGTATAACGTCATATAATAAGGCGACATGACGTATAACGTCATATAGAATTACGTCATAACGTATAACGTCATATACAATTACGGTTTAACGTATAACGTCAAAAGAGTAATGCGTCATATCCTATAACGCCATATAGTAATTGCGTCATAACGTATAACGACGTATAGAATTCCGGCATAACGTATATCGTCATATAGTAATACGTCATAACTTACAAGGTCATATAGTAATGCGTCATAACGTATAACGTCATATAGTATTTCATCATGGCGTATAACGTCATATAATAAGGAGACATGACGTATAACGTCATATAGAATTACGGCATAACGTATAACGTCACATAGTAAAACGTCATAACGTATAACGTCATATAGTAATACGTCATAACGTATAACGTCATATAGTATTGCGTCATGACGAATAATGTCATATAATAAGGCGACATGACGTATAACGTCATATAGTAATGCGTCATAACGTATAACGTCATATAGTAATGCGTCATAACGTATAACGCCATATAGCAATGTGTTATAACGAATAACGTCATATAGTATTGCGTCATGACGAATAATGTCATATAATAAGGCGACATGACGTATAACGTCATATAGTAATGTGTCATAAAGTATAACGTCATATAGAATTCCGGTTTAACGTATAACGCCACATAGCAATGCGCCATAACGTATAACGTCACATGGTAATACGTCTTAACGTATAAAGACATATAGAATTCCGGGATAACGTATAACGTCATATAGTAATGCGTCATAACGTATAACGCCATATAGCAATGCCTCATAACGTATAACGCCATATAGCAATGCGTTATAACGAATAACGTCATATAGTAATGCGTCATAACGTATAACGCCATATAGTAATGCGTCATAACGTATAACGTCATATAGCAATGTGTTATAACGAATAACGTCATATAGTAATGCGTCATAACGTATAACGCCATATAGTAATGCGTCATAACGTATAACGTCATATAGTATTGCGTCATGACGTATAACATCATATAGTATTGCGTCATGACGTATAACGTCATATAGTAATGCGTCATAACGTATATCGTCATAGAGTAATGCGTCATAACGTATAACGTCATATAGTATTGCGTCATGACGTATAACGTCATATAGTAATGCGTCATAACGTATATCGTCATAGAGTAATGCGTCATAACGTATAACGTCATATAGTATTGCGTCATGACGAATAATGTCATATAATAAGGCGACATGACGTATAACGTCATATAGTAATGTGTCATAAAGTATAACGTCATATAGAATTCCGGTTTAACGTATAACGCCACATAGCAATGCGCCATAACGTATAACGTCACATGGTAATACGTCTTAACGTATAAAGACATATAGAATTCCGGGATAACGTATAACGTCATATAGTAATGCGTCATAACGTATAACGCCATATAGCAATGCCTCATAACGTATAACGCCATATAGCAATGCGTTATAACGAATAACGTCATATAGTAATGCGTCATAACGTATAACGCCATATAGTAATGCGTCATAACGTATAACGTCATATAGTAATGCGTCATAACGTATAACGCCATATAGTATTGCGTCATGACGAATAATGTCATATAATAAGGCGACATGACGTATAACGTCATATAGTAATGCGTCATAACGTATAACGCCATATAGCAATGTGTTATAACGAATAACGTCATATAGTAATGCGTCATAACGTATAACGCCATATAGTAATGCGTCATAACGTATAACGTCATATAGTATTGCGTCATGACGTATAACGTCATATAATAAGGCGACATGACGTATAACGTCATATAGAATTACGTCATAACGTATAACGTCATATACAATTACGGTTTAACGTGTAACGTCAAAAGAGTAATGCGTCATATTCTATAACGCCATATAGTAATTGCGTCATAAAGTATAACGTCATATAGTAATGCGTCATAACGTATAACGCCATATAGTAATACGTCATAACTTACAAGGTCATATAGTAATGCGTCATAACGTATAACGTCATATAGTATTGCGTCATGACGTATAACGTCATATAAGGTGACATGACGTATAACGTCATATAGAATTACGGCATAACGTATAACGTCACATAGTAAAACGTCATAACGTATAACGTCATATAGTAATACGTCATAACGTATAACGTCATATAGTATTGCGTCATGACGAATAATGTCATATAATAAGGCGGCATGACGTATAACGTCATATAGTAATGCGTCATAACGTATAACGTCATATAGTAATGTGTCATAACGTATAACGCCATATAGTAATGCGTCATAACGTATAACGTCATATAGTAATACGTCATAACGTATAACGTCATATAGTATTGCGTCAAGACGTATAACGCCATATAGCAATGCGTCATAACGTATAACGTCGTATAGAATTACGGCATAACGTATATCGTCATATAGTAATACGTCATAACTTACAAGGTCATATAGTAATGCGTCATAACGTATAACGTCATATAGTATTGCATCATGACGTATAACGTCATATAATAAGGTGACATGACGTATAACGTCATATAGAATTACGGCATAACGTATAACGTCACATAGTAAAACGTCATAACGTATAACGTCATATAGTAATACGTCATAACGTATAACGTCATATAGTATTGCGTCATGACGAATAATGTCATATAATAAGGCGACATGACGTATAACGTCATATAGTAATGCGTCATAACGTATAACGTCATATAGTAATGTGTCATAACGTATAACGCCATATAGTAATGCGTCATAGCGTATATCGTCATATAGTAATGCGTCATACCGTATAACGTCATATGGAATTCCGGTTTAACGTATAACGCTATATAGCAATGCGTCATAACGTATAACGTCACATAGTAATACGTCTTAACGTATAAAGTCATATAGAATACCGGGTTAACGTATAACGCCATATAGCAATGCGTCATAACGTATAACGTCATACAGAGTTACGGTTTAACGTATAACGCCATATGGCAATGCGTCATAACGTATAACGTTATACACAATTACGGTTTAACGTATAAAGTCATATAGTAATGCGTCATAACGTATAACGCCATATAGTAATGCGTCATAACGTATAACGTCATATAGTATTGCGTCATGACGTATAACGTCATATAAGGTGACATGACGTATAACGTCATATAGAATTACGGCATAACGTATAACGTCACATAGTAAAACGTCATAACGTATAACGTCATATAGTAATACGTCATTACGTATAACGTCATATAGTATTGCGTCATGACGAATAATGTCATATAATAAGGCGACATGACGTATAACGTCATATAGTAATGCGTCATAACGTATAACGTCATATAGTAATGTGTCATAGCGTATAACGCCATATAGTAATGCGTCATAACGTATAACGTCATATAGTAATACGTCATAACGTATAACGTCACATAGTAAAACGTCATAACGTATAACGTCATATAGTAATACGTCATAACGTATAACGTCATATAGTATTGCGTCATGACGAATAATGTCATATAATAAGGCGACATGACGTATAACGTCATATAGTAATGCGTCATAACGTATAACGTCATATAGTAATGCGTCATAACGTATAACGCCATATAGTAATGCGTCATAACGTATAACGTCATATAGTAATACGTCATAACGTATAACGTCATATAGTATTGCGTCATGACGAATAACGCCATATAGTAATGCGTCATAACATATAACGTCATATAGTATTGCGTCATAACGTATAACGTCATATAGTAATGCGTCATAACGTATAACGCCATATAGTAATGCGTCATAACATATAACGTCATATAGTAATGTGTCATAACGTATAACGCCATATAGTAATGCGTCATAACGTATAACGTCATATAGTAATACGTCATAACGTATAACGTCATATAGTATTGCGTCATGACGAATAATGTCATATAATAAGGCGACATGACGTATAACGTCATATAGTAGTGCGTCATAACGTATAACGCCATATAGCAATGTGTTATAACGAATAACGTCATATAGTAATGCGTCATAACGTATAACGCCATATAGTAATGCGTCATGACGTATAACGTCATATAGTATTGCGTCATGACGAATAATGTCATATAATAAGGCGACATGACGTATAACGTCATATAGTAATGCGTCATAACGTATAACATCATATAGTATTGCGTCATGACGTATAACGTCATATAGTAATGCGTCATAACGTATATCGTCATAGAGTAATGCGTCATAACGTATAACGTCGTATAGTATTGCGTCATGAAGACTAATGTCATATAATAAGGCGACATGACGTATAACGTCATATAGAATTCCGGTTTAACGTATAACGCCATATAGCAATGCGTCATAACGTACAACGTCACATAGTAATACGTCTTAACGTATAAAGTCACATAGAATACCGGGTTAACGTATAACGCCATATAGCAATGCGTCATAACGTATAACGTCATACAGAATTACGGTTTAACGTATAACGCCATATAGCAATGCGTCATAACGTATAACGTTATACAGAATTACGGTTTAACGTATAAAGTCATATAGTAATGCGTCATAACGTATAACGCCATATAGTAATGCGTCATAACGTATAACATCATATAGTATTGCGTCATGACGTATAACGTCATATAGTAATGCGTCATAACGTATATCGTCATAGAGTAATGCGTCATAACGTATAACGTCATATAGTATTGCGTCATGACGAATAATGTCATATAATAAGGCGACATGACGTATAACGTCATATAGTAATGCGTTATAACGAATAACGTCATATAGTAATGCGTCATAACGTATAACGCCATATAGTAATGCGTCATAACGTATAACGTCATATAGTATTGCGTCATGACGTATAACGTCATATAATAAGGCGACATAACGTATAACGTCATATAGAATTACGTCATAACGTATAACGTCATATACAATTACGGTTTAACGTATAACGTCAAAAGAGTAATGCGTCATATCCTATAACGCCATATAGTAATTGCGTCATAGCGTATAACGACGTATAGTAATGCGTCATAACGTATAACGTTATACAGAATTACGGTTTAACGTATAAAGTCATATAGTAATGCGTCATAACGTATAACGTCATATAATAAGGTGACATGACGTATAACGTCATATAGAATTACGGCATAACGTATAACGTCACATAGTAAAACGTCATAACGTATAACGTCATATAGTAATACGTCATAACGTATAACGTCATATAGTATTGCGTCATGACGAATAATGTCATATAATAAGGCGACATGACGTATAACGTCATATAGTAATGCGTCATAACGTATAACGTCATATAGTAATGCGACATAACGTATAACGCCATATAGTAATGCGTCATAACGTATAACGTCATATAGTAATACGTCATAACGTATAACGTCATATAGTATTGCGTCATGACGAATAATGTCATATAATAAGGCGACATGACGTATAACGTCATATAGTAATGCGTCATAACGTATAACGTCATATAGTAATGCGTCATAACGTATAACGCCATATAGTAATGCGTCATAACGTATAACGTCATATAGCATTGCGTCATAACATCTAACGCCATATAGTAATGCGTCATAACGTATAACGTCATATAGTAATGCGTCATAACGTATAACGCCATATAGCGATGCGTCATAACGTATAACGCCATATAGCAATGCGTTATAACGAATAACGTCATATAGTAATGCGTCATAACGTATAACGCCATATAGTAATGCGTCATAACGTATAACGTCATATAGTATTGCGTCATGACGTATAACGTCATATAATAAGGCGACATAACGTATAACGTCATATAGAATTACGTCATAACGTATAACGTCATATACAATTACGGTTTAACGTATAACGTCAAAAGAGTAATGCGTCATATCCTATAACGCCATATAGTAATTGCGTCATAGCGTATAACGACGTATAGAATTCCGGCATAACGTATATCGTCATATAGTAATACGTCATAACTTACAAGGTCATATAGTAATGCGTCATAACGTATAACGTCATATAGTATTGCATCATGACGTATAACGTCATATAATAAGGTGACATGACGTATAACGTCATATAGAATTACGGCATAACGTATAACGTCACATAGTAAAACGTCATAACGTATAACGTCATATAGTAATACGTCATAACGTATAACGTCATATAGTATTGCGTCATGACGAATAATGTCATATAATAAGGCGACATGACGTATAACGTCATATAGTAATGCGTCATAACGTATAACGTCATATAGTAATGCGACATAACGTATAACGCCATATAGTAATGCGTCATAACGTATAACGTCATATAGTAATACGTCATAACGTATAACGTCATATAGTATTGCGTCATGACGAATAATGTCATATAATAAGGCGACATGACGTATAACGTCATATAGTAATGCGTCATAACGTATAACGTCATATAGTAATGCGTCATAACGTATAACGCCATATAGTAATGCGTCATAACATATAACGTCATATAGTATTGCGTCATAACGTCTAACGCCATATAGCAATGCGTGATAACGTATAACGTCATATAGTAATGCGTCATACCGTATAACGTCATATAGAATTCCGGTTTAACGTATAACGCCATATAGCAATGCGTCATAACGTATAACGTCACATAGTAATACGCCTTAACGTATAAAGTCATATAGAATACCGGGTTAACGTATAACGCCATATAGCAATGCGTCATAACGTATAACGTCATACAGAATTACGGTTTAACGTATAACGCCATATAGCAATGCGTCATAACGTATAACGTTATACAGAATTACGGTTTAACGTATAAAGTCATATAGTAATGCGTCATAACGTATAACGTCATATAGTAATACGTCATAACGTATAACGTCATATAGTATTGCGTCATGACGAATAATGTCATACAATAAGGCGACATGACGTATAACGTCACATAGTAATGCGTCATAACGTATAACATCATATAGTATTGCGTCATGACGTATAACGTCATATAGTAATGCGTCATAACGTATATCGTCATAGAGTAATGCGTCATAACGTATAACGTCATATAGTATTGCGTCATGACGAATAATGTCATATAATAAGGCGACATGACGTATAACGTCATATAGAATTCCGGTTTAACGTATAACGCCATATAGCAATGCGTCATAACGTATGACGTCACATAGTAATACGTCTTAACGTATAAAGTCATATAGAATACCGGGTTAACGTATAACGCCATATAGCAATGCGTCATAACGTATAACGTCATACAGAATTACGGTTTAACGTATAACGCCATATAGCATTGTGTCATAACGTATAACGTTATACAGAATTACGGTTTAACGTATAAAGTCATATAGTAATGCGTCATAACGTATAACGCCACATAGTAATGCGTCATAACGTATAACATCATATAGTATTGCGTCATGACGTATAACGTCATATAGTAAAACGTCATAACGTATAACGTCATATAGTAATACGTCATAACGTATAACGTCATATAGTATTGCGTCATGACGTATAATGTCATATAATAAGGCGACATGACGTATAACGTCATATAGTAATGCGTCATAACGTATAACGCCATATAGTAATGCGTCATAACGTATAACGTCATATAGTAATACGTCATAACGTATAACGTCATATAGTATTGCGTCATGACGAATAATATCATATAATAAGGCGACATGACGTATAACGTCATATAGTAATGCGTCATAACGTATAACGCCATATAGTAATGCGTCATAACATATAACGTCATATAGTATTGCGTCATAACGTCTAACGCCATATAGCAATGCGTCATAACGTATAACGTCACATAGTAATGCGTCATACCGTATAACGTCATATAGAATTCCGGTTTAACGTATAACGCCATATAGCAATGCGTCATAACGTATAACGTCACATAGTAATACGCCTTAACGTATAAAGTCATATAGAATACCGGGTTAACGTATAACGCCATATAGCAATGCGTCATAACGTATAACGTCATACAGAATTACGGTTTAACGTATAACGCCATATAGCAATGCGTCATAACGTATAACGTTATACAGAATTACGGTTTAACGTATAAAGTCATATAGTAATGCGTCATAACGTATAACGCCATATAGTAATGCGTCATAACGTATAACGTCATATAGTATTGCGTCATGACGAATAATGTCATATAATAAGGCGACATGACGTATAACGTCATATAGTAATGCGTCATAACGTATAACGTCATATAGTAATGCGTCATAACGTATAACGCCATATAGTAATGCGTCATAACATATAACGTCATATAGTATTGCGTCATAACGTCTAACGCCATATAGCAATGCGTCATAACGTATAACGTCACATAGTAATGCGTCATACCGTATAACGTCATATAGAATTCCGGTTTAACGTATAACGCCATATAGCAATGCGTCATAACGTATAACGTCACATAGTAATACGCCTTAACGTATAAAGTCATATAGAATACCGGGTTAACGTATAACGCCATATAGCAATGCGTCATAACGTATAACGTCATACAGAATTACGGTTTAACGTATAACGCCATATAGCAATGCGTCATAACGTATAACGTTATACAGAATTACGGTTTAACGTATAAAGTCATATAGTAATGCGTCATAACGTATAACGCCATATAGTAATGCGTCATAACGTATAACGTCATATAGTATTGCGTCATGACGAATAATGTCATATAATAAGGCGACATGACGTATAACGTCATATAGTAATGCGTCATAACGTATAACGTCATATAGTAATGCGTCGTAACGTATAACGCCATATAGTAATGCGTCATAACTTATAACGTCATATAGTATTGCGTCATAACGTCTAACGCCATATAGCAATGCGTCATAACGTATAACGTCATATAGTAATGCGTCATACCGTATAACGTCATATGGAATTCCGGTTTAACGTATAACGCTATATAGCAATGCGTCATAACGTATAACGTCACATAGTAATACGTCTTAACGTATAAAGTCATATAGAATACCGGGTTAACGTATAACGCCATATAGCAATGCGTCATAACGTATAACGTCATACAGAGTTACGGTTTAACGTATAACGCCATATAGCAATGCGTCATAACGTATAACGCCATATAGTAATGCGTCATAACGTATAACATCATATAGTATTGCGTCATGACGTATAACATCATATAGTAATGCGACATAACGTATATCGCCATAGAGTAATGCGTCATAACGTATAACGTCATATAGTATTGCGTCATGACGAATAATGTCATATAATAAGGCGACATGACGTATAACGTCATATAGTAATGTGCCATAACGTATAACGTCATATAGAATTCCGGTTTAACGTATAACGCCACATAGCAATGCGTCATAACGTATAACGCCACATGGTAATACGTCATAAGGTATAAAGACATATAGAATTCCGGGATAACGTATAACGTCATATAGTAATACGTCATAACGTATAACGTCATATAGTATTGCGTCATGACGTATAACGTCATATAGTAAAACGTCATAACGTATAACGTCATATAGTAATACGTCATAACGTATAACGTCATATAGTATTGCGTCATGACGTATAATGTCATATAATAAGGCGACATGACGTATAACGTCATATAGTAATGCGTCATAATGTATAACGCCATGTAGTAATGCGTCATAACGTATAACGTCATATAGTATTGCGTCATAACATCTAACGCCATATAGTAATGCGTCATAACGTATAACGTCATATAGTAATGCGTCATAACGTATAACGCCATATAGCAATGCGTCATAACGTATAACGCCATATAGCATTGCGTCATAACGTATAACGTCGTATAGAATTACGGCATAACGTATATCGTCATATAGTAATACGTCATAACTTACAAGGTCATATAGTAATGCGTCATAACGTATAACGTCATATAGTATTGCATCATGACGTATAACGTCATATAATAAGGTAACATGACGTATAACGTCATATAGAATTACGGCATAACGTATAACGTCACATAGTAAAACGTCATAACGTATAACGTCATATAGTAATACGTCATAACGTATAACGTCATATAGTAATGCGTCATGACGAATAATGTCATATAATAAGGCGACATGACGTATAACGTCATATAGTAATGCGTCATAACGTATAACGCCATATAGTAATGCGTCATAACTTATAACGTCATATAGTATTGCGTCATAACGTCTAACGCCATATAGCAATGCGTCATAACGTATAACGTCATATAGTAATGCGTCATACCGTATAACGTCATATAGAATTCCGGTTTAACGTATAACGCCATATAGCAATGCGTCATAACGTATAACGTCACATAGTAATACGTCTTAACGTATAAAGTCATATAGAATACCGGGTTAACGTATAACGCCATATAGCAATGCGTCATAACGTATAACGTCATACAGAGTTACGGTTTAACGTATAACGCCATATAGCAATGCGTCATAACGTATAACGTTATACAGAATTACGGTTTAACGTATAAAGTCATATAGTAATGCGTCATAACGTATAACGCCATATAGTAATACGTCATAACGTATAACGTCATATAGTATTGCGTCATGACGAATAATGTCATATAATATGGCGACATGACGTATAACGTCATATAGTAATGCGTCATAACGTATAACGCCATGTAGTAATGCGTCATAACGTATAACATCATATAGTATTGCGTCATGACGTATAACATCATATAGTATTGCGTCATGACGTATAACATCATATAGTAATGCGCCATAACGTATATCGTCATAGAGTAATGCGTCATAACGTATAACGTCATATAGTATTGCGTCATGACGAATAATGTCATATAATAAGGCGACATGACGTATAACGACATATAGTAATGTGTCATAACGTATAACGTCATATAGAATTCCGGTTTAACGTATAACGCCACATAGCAATGCGTCATAACGTATAACGCCACATGGTAATACGTCATAACGTATAAAGACATATAGAATTCCGGGATAACGTATAACGTCATATAGTAATACGTCATAACGTATAACGTCATATAGCATTGCGTCATGACGAATAATGTCATATAATAAGGCGACATGACGTATAACGTCATATAGTAATGCGTCATAACGTATTACGTCATATAGTAATGCGTCATAACGTATAACGCCATGTAGTAATGCGTCATAACGTATAACGTCATATAGTATTGCGTCATAACATCTAACGCCATGTAGTAATGCGTCATAACGTATAACGTCATATAGTAATGCGTCATAACGTATAACGCCATATAGCAATGCGTCATAACGTATAACGCCATATAGCAATGCGTTATAACGAATAACGTCATATAGTAATGCGTCATAACGTATAACGTCATATAGTAATGCGTCATAACGTATAACGCCATATAGTATTGCGTCATAACATCTAACGCCATATAGTAATGCGTCATAACGTATAACGTAATATAGTAATGCGTCATAACGTATAACGCCATATAGTAATGCGTCATCACTTATAACGTCATATAGTATTGCGTCATAACGTCTAACGCCATATAGCAATGCGTCATAACGTATAACGTCATATAGTAATGCGTCATAACGTATAACGCCATATAGTAATGCGTCATAACATATAACGTCATATAGTATTGCGTCATAACGTCTAACGCCATATAGCAATGCGTCATAACGTATAACGTCATATAGTAATGCGTCATACCGTATAACGTCATATAGAATTCCGGTTTAACGTATAACGCCATATAGCAATGCGTCATAACGTATAACGTCACATAGTAATACGTCTTAACGTATAAAGTCATATAGAATACCGGGTTAACATATAACGCCATATAGCAATGCATCATAACGTATAACGTCATACAGAATTACGGTTTAACGTATAACGCCATATAGCAATGCGTCATAACGTATAACGTTATACAGAATTACGGTTTAACGTATAAAGTCATATAGTAATGCGTCATAACGTATAACGCCATATAGTAATGCGTCATAACGTATAACATCATATAGTATTGCGTCATGACGTATAACGTCATATAGCAATGCGTCATAACGTATATCGTCATAGAGTAATGCGTCATAACGTATAACGTCATATAGTATTGCGTCATGACGAATAATGTCATATAATAAGGCGACATGACGTATAACGTCATATAGTAATGCGTCATAACGTATAACGTCATATAGTAATGCGTCATAACGTATAACGCCATATAGTAATGCGTCATAACGTATAACGTCATATAGTATTGCGTCATAACATCTAACGCCATATAGTAATGCGTCATAACGTATAACGTCATATAGTATTGCGTCATGACGTATAACGTCATATAGCAATGCGTCATAACGTATATCGTCATAGAGTAATGCGTCATAACGTATAACGTCATATAGTATTGCGTCATGACGAATAATGTCATATAATAAGGCGACATGACGTATAACGTCATATAGTAATGCGTCATAACGTATAACGTCATATAGTAATGCGTCATAACGTATAACGCCATATAGTAATGCGTCATAACGTATAACGTCATATAGTAATGCGTCATAACGTATAACGTCATATAGTAATGCGTCATAACTTATAACGCCATATAGCGATGCGTCATAACGTATAACGCCACATAGCAATGCGTCATAACGTATAACGCCACATGGTAATACGTCTTAACGTATAAAGACATATAGAATTCCGGGATAACGTATAACGTCATATAGTAATACGTCATAACGTATAACGTCATATAGTATTGCGTCATGACGAATAATGTCATATAATAAGGCGACATGACGTATAACGTCATATAGTAATGCGTCATAACGTATAACGTCATATAGTAATGCGTCATAACGTATAACGCCATATAGTAATGCGTCATAACGTATAACGTCATATAGTATTGCGTCATAACATCTAACGCCATATAGTAATGCGTCATAACGTATATCGTCATAGAGTAATGCGTCATAACGTATAACGTCATATAGTATTGCGTCATGACGAATAATGTCATATAATAAGGCGACATGACGTATAACGTCATATAGTAATGTGTCATAACGTATAACGTCATATAGAATTCCGGTTTAACGTATAACGCCTCATAGCAATGCGTCATAACGTATAACGCCACATGGTAATACGTCATAACGTATAAAGACATATAGAATTCCGCGATAACGTATAACGTCATATAGTAATACGTCATAACGTATAACGTCATATAGTATTGCGTCATGACGAATAATGTCATATAATAAGGCGACATGATGTATAACGTCATATAGTAATGCGTCATAACGTATAACGTCATATAGTAATGCGTCAGAACGTATAAACGCCATGTAGTAATGCGTCATAACGTATAACGTCATATAGTATTGCGTCATAACATCTAACGCCATATAGTAATGCGTCATAACGTATAACGTCATATAGTAATGCGTCATAACGTATAACGCCATATAGCCATGCGTCATAACGTATAACGCCATATAGCAATGCGTCATAACGTATAACGTCGTATAGAATTACGGCATAACGTATATCGTCATATAGTAATACGTCATAACTTACAAGGTCATATAGTAATGCGTCATAACGTATAACGTCATATAGTATTGCATCATGACGTATAACGTCATATAATAAGGTGACATGACGTATAACGTCATATAGAATTACAGCATAACGTATAACGTCACATAGTAAAACGTCATAACGTATAACGTCATATAGTAATACGTCATAACGTATAACGACATATAGTATTGCCTCATGACGAATAATGTCATATAATAAGGCGACATGACGTATAACGTCATATAGTAATGCGTCATAACGTATAACGTCATATAGTAATGCGTCATAACGTATAACGCCATATAGTAATGCGTCATAGCGGATAACGTCATGTAGTAATACGTCATAACGTATAACGTCATATAGTATTGCGTCATGACGAATAATGTCATATAATAAGGCGACATGACGTATAACGTCATATAGTAATGCGTCATAACGTATAACGTCATATAGTAATGCGTCATAACGTATAACGCCATATAGTAATGCGTCATAACTTATAACGTCATATAGTATTGCGTCATAACGTCTAACGCCATATAGCAATGCGTCAAAACGTATAACGTCATATAGTAATGCGTCATACCGTATAACGTCATATAGAATTCCGGTTTAACGTATAACGCCATATAGCAATGCGTCATAACGTATAACGTCACATAGTAATACGTCTTAACGTATAAAGTCATATAGAATACCGGGTTAACGTATAACGCCATATAGCAATGCGTCATAACGTATAACGTCATACAGAGTTACGGTTTAACGTATAACGCCATATAGCAATGCGTCATAACGTATAACGTTATACAGAATTACGGTTTAACGTATAAAGTCATATAGTAATGCGTCATAACGTATAACGCCATATAGTAATGCGTCATAACGTATAACATCATATAGTATTGCGTCATGACGTATGACATCATATAGTAATGCGCCATAACGTATATCGTCATAGAGTAATGCGTCATAACGTATAACGTCATATAGTATTGCGTCATGACGAATAATGTCATATAATAAGGCGACATGACGTATAACGACATATAGTAATGTGTCACAACGTATAACGTCATATAGAATTCCGGTTTAACGTATAACGCCACATAGCAATGCGTCATAACGTATAACGTCATATAGTAATGCGTCATAACGTATAACGCCATATAGCAATGCGTCATAACGTATAACGCCATATAGCAATGCGTTATAACGAATAACGTCAGATAGTAATGCGTCATAACGTATAACGTCATATAGTATTGCGTCATGACGAATAATGTCATATAATAAGGCGACATGACGTATAACGTCATATAGTAATGCATCATAACGTATAACGTCATATAGTAATGCGTCATAACGTATAACGCCATGTAGTAATGCGTCATAACGTATAACGTCATATAGTATTGCGTCATAACATCTAACGCCATATAGTATTGCGTCATAACGTATAACGTCATATAGTAATGCGTCATAACGTATAACGCCATATAGCAATGCGTCATAACGTATAACGCCATATAGCAATGCGTTATAACGAATAACGTCAGATAGTAATGCGTCATAACGTATAACGTCATATAGTAATGCGTCATAACGTATAACGCCATATAGTATTGCGTCATAACATCTAACGCCATATAGTAATGCGTCATAACGTATAACGTCATATAGTAATACGTCATAACGTATAACGCCATACAGTAATGCGTCATCACTTATAACGTCATATAGTATTGCGTCATAACGTCTAACGCCATATAGCAATGCGTCATAACGTATAACGCCATATAGTAATGCGTCATACCGTATAACGTCATATAGAATTCCGGTTTAACGTATAACGCCATATAGCAATGCGTCATAACGTATAACGTCATATAGTAATGCGTCATAACGTATAACGCCATATAGCAATGCGTCATAACGTATAACGCCATATAGCAATGCGTTATAACGAATAACGTCAGATAGTAATGCGTCATAACGTATAACGTCATATAGTATTGCGTCATGACGAATAATGTCATATAATAAGGCGACATGACGTATAACGACATATAGTAATGTGTCACAACGTATAACGTCATATAGAATTCCGGTTTAACGTATAACGCCACATAGCAATGCGTCATAACGTATAACGCCACATGGTAATACGTCATAACGTATAAAGACATATAGAATTCCGGGATAACGTATAACGTCATATAGTAATACGTCATAACGTATAACGTCATATAGTATTGCGTCATGACGAATAATGTCATATAATAAGGCGACATGACGTATAACGTCATATAGTAATGCGTCATAACGTATAACGTCATATAGTAATGCGTCATAACGTATAACGCCATGTAGTAATGCGTCATAACGTATAACGTCATATAGTATTGCGTCATAACATCTAACGCCATATAGTATTGCGTCATAACGTATAACGTCATATAGTAATGCGTCATAACGTATAACGCCATATAGCAATGCGTCATAACGTATAACGCCATATAGCAATGCGTTATAACGAATAACGTCAGATAGTAATGCGTCATAACGTATAACGTCATATAGTAATGCGTCATAACGTATAACGCCATATAGTATTGCGTCATAACATCTAACGCCATATAGTAATGCGTCATAACGTATAACGTCATATAGTAATACGTCATAACGTATAACGCCATACAGTAATGCGTCATAACATATAACGTCATATAGTATTGCGTCATAACGTCTAACGCCATATAGCAATGCGTCATAACGTATAACGTCATATAGTAATGCGTCATACCGTATAACGTCATATATAATTCCGGTTTAACGTATAACGCCATATAGCAATGCGTCATAACGTATAACGTCATATAGTAATGCGTCATAACGTATAACGCCATATAGTAATGCGTCATAACATATAACGTCATATAGTATTGCGTCATAACGTCTAACGCCATATAGCAATGCGTCATAACGTATAACGTCATATAGTAATGCGTCATACCGTATAACGTCATATAGAATTCCGGTTTAACGTATAACGCCATATAGCAATGCGTCATAACGTATAACGTCACATAGTAATGCGTCATACCGTATAACGTCATATAGAATTCCGGTTTAACGTATAACGCCATCTAGCAATGCGTCATAACGTATAACGCCTAATGGTAATACGTCATAACGTATAAAGACATATAGAATTCCGGGATAACGTATAACGTCATATAGTAATACGTCATAACGTATAACGTCATATAGTATTGCGTCATGACGAATAATGTCATATAATAAGGCGACATGACGTATAACGTCATATAGTAATGCGTCATAACGTATAACGTCATATAGTAATGCGTCATAACGTATAACGCCACATGGTAATACGTCTTAACGTATAAAGACATATAGAATTCCGGGATAACGTATAACGTCATATAGTAATACGTCATAACGTATAACGTCATATAGTATTGCGTCATGACGAATAATGTCATATAATAAGGCGACATGACGTATAACGTCATATAGTAATGCGTCATAACGTATAACGTCATATAGTAATGCGTCATAACGTATAACGCCATGTAGTAATGCGTCATAACGTATAACGTCATATAGTATTGCGTCATAACATCTAACGCCATATAGTAATGCGTCATAACGTATATCGTCATATAGTAATGCGTCATAACGTATAACGCCATATAGCAATGCGTCATAACGTATAACGCCATATAGCAATGCGTTATAACGAATAACGTCATATAGTAATGCGTCATAACGTATAACGCCATATAGCAATGCGTCATAACGTATATCGTCATATAGTAATGCGTCATAACGTATAACGCCATATAGCAATGCGTTATAACGAATAACGCCATATAGCAATGCGTCATAACGTATAACGTTATACAGAATTACGGTTTAACGTATAAAGTCATATAGTAATGCGTCATAACGTATAACGCCATATAGTAATGCGTCATAACGTATAACATCATATAGTATTGCGTTATGACGTATAACGTCATATAGTAATGCGTCATAACGTATATCGTCATAGAGTAATGCGTCATAACGTATAACGTCATATAGTATTGCGTCATGATGAATAATGTCATATAATAAGGCGACATGACGTATAACGTCATATAGTAATGTGTCATAACGTATAACGTCATATCGAATTCCGGTTTAACGTATAACGCCACATAGCAATGCGTCATAACGTATAACGCCACATGGTAATACGTCATAACGTATAAAGACATATAGAATTCCGGGATAACGTATAACGTCATATAGTAATACGTCATAACGTATAACGTCATATAGTATTGCGTCATGACGAATAATGTCATATAATAAGGCGACATGACGTATAACGTCATATAGTAATGCGTCATAACGTATAACGTCATATAGTAATGCGTCATAACGTATAACGCCATGTAGTAATGCGTCATAACGTATAACGTCATATAGTATTGCGTCATAACATCTAACGCCATATAGTAATGCGTCATAACGTATATCGTCATATAGTATTGCGTCATAACGTATAACGCCATATAGCAATGCGTCATAACGTATAACGCCATATAGCAATGCGTTATAACGAATAACGTCATATAGTAATGCGTCATAACGTATAATGTCATATAGTAATGCGTCATAACGTATAACGCCATATAGTATTGCGTCATAACATCTAACGCCATATAGTAATGCGTCATAACGTATAACGTCATATAGTAATGCGTCATAACGTATAACGCCATATAGTAATGCGTCATAACTTATAACGTCATATAGTATTGCGTCATAACGTCTCACGCCATATAGCAATGCGTCATAACGTATAACGTCATATAGTAATGCGTCATACCGTATAACGTCATATAGAATTCCCGTTTAACGTATAACGCCATATAGCAATGCGTCATAACGTATAACGTCACATAGTAATACGTCTTAACGTATAAAGTCATATAGAATACCGGGTTAACGTATAACGCCATATAGCAATGCGTCATAACGTATAACGTCATACAGAGTTACGGTTTAACGTATAACGCCATATAGCAATGCGTCATAACGTATAACGTTATACAGAATTACGGTTTAACGTATAAAGTCATATAGTAATGCGTCATAACGTATAACGCCATATAGTAATGCGTCATAACGTATAACATCATATAGTATTGCGTCATGACGTATAACATCATATAGTAATGCGCCATAACGTATATCGTCATAGAGTAATGCGTCATAACGTATAACGTCATATAGTATTGCGTCATGACGAATAATGTCATATAATAAGGCGACATGACGTATAACGACATATAGTAATGTGTCACAACGTATAACGTCATATAGAATTCCGGTTTAACGTATAACGCCACATAGCAATGCGTCATAACGTATAACGCCACATGGTAATACGTCATAACGTATAAAGACATATAGAATTCCGGGATAACGTATAACGTCATATAGTAATACGTCATAACGTATAACGTCATATAGTATTGCGTCATGACGAATAATGTCATATAATAAGGCGACATGACGTATAACGTCATATAGTAATGCGTCATAACGTATAACGTCATATAGTAATGCGTCATAACGTATAACGCCATGTAGTAATGCGTCATAACGTATAACGTCATATAGTATTGCGTCATAACATCTAACGCCATATAGTATTGCGTCATAACGTATAACGTCATATAGTAATGCGTCATAACGTATAACGCCATATAGCAATGCGTCATAACGTATAACGCCATATAGCAATGCGTTATAACGAATAACGTCAGATAGTAATGCGTCATAACGTATAACGTCATATAGTAATGCGTCATAACGTATAACGCCATATAGTATTGCGTCATAACATCTAACGCCATATAGTAATGCGTCATAACGTATAACGTCATATAGTAATACGTCATAACGTATAACGCCATACAGTAATGCGTCATAACTTATAACGTCATATAGTATTGCGTCATAACGTCTAACGCCATATAGCAATGCGTCATAACGTATAACGTCATATAGTAATGCGTCATACCGTATAACGTCATATAGAATTCCGGTTTAACGTATAACGCCATATAGCAATGCGTCATAACGTATAACGTCATATAGTAATGCGTCATAACGTATAACGCCATATAGTAATGCGTCATAACATATAACGTCATATAGTATTGCGTCATAACGTCTAACGCCATATAGCAATGCGTCATAACGTATAACGTCATATAGTAATGCGTCATACCGTATAACGTCATATAGAATTCCGGTTTAACGTATAACGCCATATAGCAATGCGTCATAACGTATAACGTCACATAGTAATGCGTCATACCGTATAACGTCATATAGAATTCCGGTTTAACGTATAACGCCATCTAGCAATGCGTCATAACGTATAACTTCATATAGTAATGCGTCATAACGTATAACGCCACATGGTAATACGTCATAACGTATAAAGACATATAGAATTCCGGGATAACGTATAACGTCATATAGTAATACGTCATAACGTATAACGTCATATAGTATTGCGTCATGACGAATAATGTCATATAATAAGGCGACATGACGTATAACGTCATATAGTAATGCGTCATAACGTATAACTTCATATAGTAATGCGTCATAACGTATAACGCCACATGGTAATACGTCTTAACGTATAAAGACATATAGAATTCCGGGATAACGTATAACGTCATATAGTAATACGTCATAACGTATAACGTCATATAGTATTGCGTCATGACGAATAATGTCATATAATAAGGCGACATGACGTATAACGTCATATAGTAATGCGTCATAACGTATAACGTCATATAGTAATGCGTCATAACGTATAACGCCATGTAGTAATGCGTCATAACGTATAACGTCATATAGTATTGCGTCATAACATCTAACGCCATATAGTAATGCGTCATAACGTATATCGTCATATAGTAATGCGTCATAACGTATAACGCCATATAGCAATGCGTCATAACGTATAACGCCATATAGCAATGCGTTATAACGAATAACGTCATATAGTAATGCGTCATAACGTATAACGCCATATAGCAATGCGTCATAACGTATATCGTCATATAGTAATGCGTCATAACGTATAACGCCATATAGCAATGCGTTATAACGAATAACGCCATATAGCAATGCGTCATAACGTATAACGTTATACAGAATTACGGTTTAACGTATAAAGTCATATAGTAATGCGTCATAACGTATAACGCCATATAGTAATGCGTCATAACGTATAACATCATATAGTATTGCGTCATGACGTATAACGTCATATAGTAATGCGTCATAACGTATATCGTCATAGAGTAATGCGTCATAACGTATAACGTCATATAGTATTGCGTCATGATGAATAATGTCATATAATAAGGCGATATGACGTATAACGTCATATAGTAATGTGTCATAACGTATAACGTCATATCGAATTCCTGTTTAACGTATAACGCCACATAGCAGTGCGTCATAACGTATAACGCCACATGGTAATACGTCATAACGTATAAAGACATATAGAATTCCGGGATAACGTATAACGTCATATAGTAATACGTCATAACGTATAACGTCATATAGTATTGCGTCATGACGAATAATGTCATATAATAAGGCGACATGACGTATAACGTCATATAGTAATGCGTCATAACGTATAACGTCATATAGTAATGCGTCATAACGTATAACGCCATGTAGTAATGCGTCATAACGTATAACGTCATATAGTATTGCGTCATAACATCTAACGCCATATAGTAATGCGTCATAACGTATATCGTCATATAGTAATGCGTCATAACGTATAACGCCATATAGCAATGCGTCATAACGTATAACGCCATATAGCAATGCGTTATAACGAATAACGTCATATAGTAATGCGTCATAACGTATAACGCCATATAGCAATGCGTCATAACGTATATCGTCATATAGTAATGCGTCATAACGTATAACGCCATATAGCAATGCGTTATAACGAATAACGCCATATAGCAATGCGTCATAACGTATAACGTTATACAGAATTACGGTTTAACGTATAAAGTCATATAGTAATGCGTCATAACGTATAACGCCATATAGTAATGCGTCATAACGTATAACATCATATAGTATTGCGTCATGACGTATAACGTCATATAGTAATGCGTCATAACGTATATCGTCATAGAGTAATGCGTCATAACGTATAACGTCATATAGTATTGCGTCATGATGAATAATGTCATATAATAAGGCGATATGACGTATAACGTCATATAGTAATGTGTCATAACGTATAACGTCATATCGAATTCCTGTTTAACGTATAACGCCACATAGCAGTGCGTCATAACGTATAACGCCACATGGTAATACGTCATAACGTATAAAGACATATAGAATTCCGGGATAACGTATAACGTCATATAGTAATACGTCATAACGTATAACGTCATATAGTATTGCGTCATGACGAATAATGTCATATAATAAGGCGACATGACGTATAACGTCATATAGTAATGCGTCATAACGTATAACGTCATATAGTAATGCGTCATAACGTATAACGCCATGTAGTAATGCGTCATAACGTATAACGTCATATAGTATTGCGTCATAACATCTAACGCCATATAGTAATGCGTCATAACGTATATCGTCATATAGTAATGCGTCATAACGTATAACGCCATATAGCAATGCGTCATAACGTATAACGCCATATAGCAATGCGTTATAACGAATAACGTCATATAGTAATGCGTCATAACGTATAACGTCATATAGTAATGCGTCATAACGTATAACGCCATATAGTATTGCGTCATAACATCTAACGCCATATAGTAATGCGTCATAACGTATAACGTCATATAGTAATGCGTCATAACGTATAACGCCATATAGTAATGCGTCATAACTTATAACGTCATATAGTATTGCGTCATAACGTCTCACGCCATATAGCAATGCGTCATAACGTATAACGTCATATAGTAATGCGTCATACCGTATAACGTCATATAGAATTCCCGTTTAACGTATAACGCCATATAGCAATGCGTCATAACGTATAACGTCACATAGTAATACGTCTTAACGTATAAAGTCATATAGAATACCGGGTTAACGTATAACGCCATATAGCAATGCGTCATAACGTATAACGTCATACAGAGTTACGGTTTAACGTATAAAGTCATATAGTAATGCGTCATAACGTATAACGCCATATAGTAATGCGTCATAACGTATAACATCATATAGTATTGCGTCATGACGTATAACATCATATAGTAATGCGCCATAACGTATATCGTCATAGAGTAATGCGTCATAACGTATAACGTCATATAGTATTGCGTCATGACGAATAATGTCATATAATAAGGCGACATGACGTATAACGACATATAGTAATGTGTCACAACGTATAACGTCATATAGAATTCCGGTTTAACTTATAACGCCACATAGCAATGCGTCATAACGTATAACGCCACATGGTAATACGTCATAACGTATAAAGACATATAGAATTCCGGGATAACGTATAACGTCATATAGTAATACGTCATAACGTATAACGTCATATAGTATTGCGTCATGACGAATAATGTCATATAATAAGGCGACATGACGTATAACGTCATATAGTAATGCGTCATAACGTATAACGTCATATAGTAATGCGTCATAACGTATAACGCCATGTAGTAATGCGTCATAACGTATAACGTCATATAGCAATGCGTCATAACGTATAACGCCATATAGCAATGCGTTATAACGAATAACGTCATATAGTAATGCGTCATAACGTATAACGTCATATAGTAATGCGTCATAACGTATAACGCCATATAGTATTGCGTCATAACATCTAACGCCATATAGTAATGCGTCATAACGTATAACGTCATATAGTAATACGTCATAACGTATAACGCCATACAGTAATGCGTCATAACTTATAACGTCATATAGTATTGCGTCATAACGTCTAACGCCATATAGCAATGCGTCATAACGTATAACGTCATATAGTACTGTGTCATACCGTATAACGTCATATAGAATTCCGGTTTAACGTATAACGCCATATAGCAATGCGTCATAACGTATAACGTCATATAGTAATGCGTCATAACGTATAACGCCATATAGTAATGCGTCATAACATATAACGTCATATAGTATTGCGTCATAACGTCTAACGCCATATAGCAATGCGTCATAACGTATAACGTCATATAGTAATGCGTCATACCGTATAACGTCATATAGAATTCCGGTTTAACGTATAACGCCATATAGCAATGCGTCATAACGTATAACGTCATATAGTAATGCGTCATAACGTATAACGCCATATAGTAATGCGTCATAACATATAACGTCATATAGTAATGCGCCATAACGTATAACGTCATATAGTAATGCGTCATAACGTATAACGCCATATAGTAATGCGTCATAACTTATAACGTCATATAGTATTGCGTCATAACGTCTAACGCCATATAGCAATGCGTCGTAACGTATAACGTCATATAGTAATGCGTCATACCGTATAACGTCATATAGAATTCCGGTTTAACGTATAACGCCATATAGCAATGCGTCATAACGTATAACGTCATATAGTAATGCGTCATAACGTATAACGCCATATAGTAATGCGTCATAACATATAACGTCATATAGTATTGCGTCATAACGTCTAACGCCATATAGCAATGCGTCATAACGTATTACGTCATATAGTAATGCGTCATACCGTATAACGTCATATAGAATTCCTGTTTAACGTATAACGTCATATAGCAATGCGTCATAACGTATAACGTCACATAGTAATACGTCTTAACGTATAAAGTCATATAGAATACCGGGTTAACGTATAACGCCATATAGCAATGCGTCATAACGTATAACGGCATACAGAATTACGGTTTAACGTATAACGCCATATAGCAATGCGTCATAACGTATAACGTTATACAGAATTACGGTTTAACGTATAAAGTCATATAGTAATGCGTCATAACGTATAACGCCATATAGCAATGCGTCATAACGTATATCGTCATATAGTAATGCGTCATAACGTATAACGCCATATAGCAATGCGTTATAACGAATAACGCCATATAGCAATGCGTCATAACGTATAACGTTATACAGAATTACGGTTTAACGTATAAAGTCATATAGTAATGCGTCATAACGTATAACGCCATATAGTAATGCGTCATAACGTATAACATCATATAGTATTGCGTCATGACGTATAACGTCATATAGTAATGCGTCATAACGTATATCGTCATAGAGTAATGCGTCATAACGTATAACGTCGTATAGTATTGCGTCATGATGAATAATGTCATATAATAAGGCGACATGACGTATAACGTCATATAGTAATGTGTCATAACGTATAACGTCATATAGAATTCCGGTTTAACGTATAACGCCATATAGCAATGCGTCATAACGTATAACGTCATATAGTAATGCGTCATAACGTATAACGCCATATAGTAATGCGTCATAACATATAACGTCATATAGTAATGCGTCATAACGTATAACGCCATATAGCAATGCGTCATAACGTATATCGTCATATAGTAATGCGTCATAACGTATAACGCCACATGGTAATACGTCATAACGTATAAAGACATATAGAATTCCGGGATAACGTATAACGTCATATAGTAATACGTCATAACGTATAACGTCATATAGTATTGCGTCATGACGAATAATGTCATATAATAATGCGACATGACGTATAACGTCATATAGTAATGCGTCATAACGTATAACGTCATATAGTAATGCGTCATAACGTATAACGCCATGTAGTAATGCGTCATAACGTATAACGTCATATAGTATTGCGTCATAACATCTAACGCCATATAGTAATGCGTCATAACGTATATCGTCATATAGTAATGCGTCATAACGTATAACGCCATATAGCAATGCGTCATAACGTATGACGCCATATAGCAATGCGTTATAACGAATAACGTCATATAGTAATGCGTCATAACGTATAACGTCATATAGTAATGCGTCATAACGTATAACGCCATATAGTATTGCGTCATAACATCTAACGCCATATAGTAATGCGTCATAACGTATAACGTCATATAGTAATGCGTCATAACGTATAACGCCATATAGTAATCCGTCATAACTTATAACGTCATATAGTATTGCGTCATAACGTCTAACGCCATATAGCAATGCGTCATAACGTATAACGTCATATAGTAATGCGTCATACCGTATAACGTCATATAGAATTCCGGTTTAACGTATAACGCCATATAGCAATGCGTCATAACGTATAACGTCATATAGTAATGCGTCATAACGTATAACGCCATATAGTAATGCGTCATAACATATAACGTCATATAGTATTGCGTCATAACGTCTAACGCCATATAGCAATGCGTCATGACGTATAACGTCATATAGTAATGCGTCAGACCGTATAACGTCATATAGAATTCCGGTTTAACGTATAACGCCATATAGCAATGCGTCATAACGTATAACGTCACATAGTAATACGTCTTAACGTATAAAGTCATATAGAATACCGGGTTAACGTATAACGCCATATAGCAATGCGTCATAACGTATAACGTCATACAGAATTACGGTTTAACGTATAACGCCATATAGCAATGCGTCATAACGTATAACGTTATACAGAATTACGGTTTAACGTATAAAGTCATATAGTAATGCGTCATAACGTATAACGCCATATAGTAATGCGTCATAACGTATAACATCATATAGTATTGCGTCATGACGTATAACGTCATATAGTAATGCGTCATAACGTATATCGTCATAGAGTAATGCGTCATAACGTATAACGTCATATAGTATTGAGTCATGACGAATAATGTCATATAATAAGGCGACATGACGTATAACGTCATATAGTAATGCGTCATAAAGTATAACGTCATATAGTAATGCGTCATAACGTATAACGCCATATAGTAATGCGTCATAACGTATAACGTCATATAGTAATGCGTCATAACTTATAACGCCATATAGCGATGCGCCATAACGTATAACGCCACATAGCAATGCGTCATAACGTATAACGCCACATGGTAATACGTCTTAACGTATAAAGACATATAGAATTCCGGGATAACGTATAACGTCATATAGTAATACGTCATAACGAATAACGTCATATAGTAATGCGTCATAATGCATAACGTCATATAGTAATGCGTCATAACGTATAACGCCATATAGTATTGCGTCATAACATCTAACGCCATATAGTAATGCGTCATACCGTATAACGTCATATGGAATTCCGGTTTAACGTATAACGCCATATAGCAATGCGTCATAACGTATAACGTTATACAGAATTACGGTTTAACGTATAAAGTCATATAGTAATGCGTCATAACGTATAACCTCATATAGTAATGCGTCATAACGTATAACATCATATAGTATTGCGTCATGACGTATAACGTCATATAGTAATGCGTCATAACGTATATCGTCATAGAGTAATGCGTCATAACGTATAACGTCATATAGTATTGCGTCATGACGAATAATGTCATATAATAAGGCGACATGACGTATAAGGTCATATAGTAATGCGTCATAACGTATAACGCCATATAGCAATGAGTCATAACGTATAAGGCCATATAGTAATGCGTCATAACGTATAACATCATATAGTATTGCGTCATGACGTATAACGTCATATAGTAATGCGTCATAACGTATATCGTCATAGAGTAATGCGTCATAACGTATAACGTCATATAGTATTGCGTCATAACGTCTAACGCCATATAGCAATGCGTCATAACGTATAACGTCATATAGTAATGCGTCATACCGTATAACGTCATATAGAATTCCGGTTTAACGTATAACGCCATATAGCAATGCGTCATAACGTATAACGTCATATAGTAATGCGTCATAACGTATAACGCCATATAGTAATGCGTCATAACATATAACGTCATATAGTATTGCGTCATAACGTCTAACGCCATATAGCAATGCGTCATAACGTATAACGTCATATAGTAATGCGTCAGACCGTATAACGTCATATAGAATTCCGGTTTAACGTATAACGCCATATAGCAATGCGTCATAACGTATAACGTCACATAGTAATACGTCTTAACGTATAAAGTCATACAGAATACCGGGTTAACGTATAACGCCATATAGCAATGCGTCATAACGTATAACGTCATACAGAATTACGGTTTAACGTATAACGCCATATAGCAATGCGTCATAACGTATAACGTTATACAGAATTACGGTTTAACGTATAAAGTCATATAGTAATGCGTCATAACGTATAACGCCATATAGTAATGCGTCATAACGTATAACATCATATAGTATTGCGTCATGACGTATAACGTCATATAGTAATGCGTCATAACGTATATCGTCATAGAGTAATGCGTCATAACGTATAACGTCATATAGTATTGCGTCATGACGAATAATGTCATATAATAAGGCGACATGACGTATAACGTCATATAGTAATGCGTCATAAAGTATAACGTCATATAGTAATGCGTCATAACGTATAACGCCATATAGTAATGCGTCATAACGTATAACGTCATATAGTAATGCGTCATAACTTATAACGCCATATAGCGATGCGTCATAACGTATAACGCCACATAGCAATGCGTCATAACGTATAACGCCACATGGTAATACGTCTTAACGTATAAAGACATATAGAATTCCGGGATAACGTATAACGTCATATAGTAATACGTCATAACGAATAACGTCATATAGTAATGCGTCATAACGCATAACGTCATATAGTAATGCGTCATAACGTATAACGCCATATAGTATTGCGTCATAACATCTAACGCCATATAGTAATGCGTCATACCGTATAACGTCATATGGAATTCCGGTTTAACGTATAACGCCATATAGCAATGCGTCATAACGTATAACGTTATACAGAATTACGGTTTAACGTATAAAGTCATATAGTAATGCGTCATAACGTATAACGCCATATAGTAATGCGTCATAACGTATAACATCATTTAGTATTGCGTCATGACGTATAACGTCATATAGTAATGCGTCATAACGTATATCGTCATAGAGTAATGCGTCATAACGTATAACGTCATATAGTATTGCGTCATGACGAATAATGTCATATAATAAGGCGACATGACGTATAAGGTCATATAGTAATGCGTCATAACGTATAACGCCATATAGCAATGAGTCATAACGTATAACGCCATATAGTAATGCGTCATAACGTATAACATCATATAGTATTGCGTCATGACGTATAACGTCATATAGTAATGCGTCATAACGTATATCGTCATAGAGTAATGCGTCATAACGTATAACGTAATATAGTATTGCGTCATAACGTCTAACGCCATATAGCAATGCGTCATAACGTATAACGTCATATAGTAATGCGTCATAACGTATAACGCCATATAGTATTGCGTCATAACATCTAACGCCATATAGTAATGCGTCATACCGTATAACGTCATATGGAATTCCGGTTTAACGTATAACGCCATATAGCAATGCGTCATAACGTATAACGTCATACAGAGTTACGGTTTAACGTATAACGCCATATAGCAATGCGTCATAACGTATAACGTTATACAGAATTACGGTTTAACGTATAAAGTCATATAGTATTGCGTCATAACGTCTAACGCCATATAGCAATGCGTCATAACATCTAACGCCATATAGTAATGCGTCATACCGTATAACGTCATATGGAATTCCGGTTTAACGTATAACGCCATATAGCAATGCGTCATAACGTATAACGTCATACAGAGTTACGGTTTAACGTATAACGCCATATAGTAATGCGTCATAACGTATAACATCATTTAGTATTGCGTCATGACGTATAACGTCATATAGTAATGCGTCATAACGTATATCGTCATAGAGTAATGCGTCATAACGTATAACGTCATATAGTATTGCGTCATGACGAATAATGTCATATAATAAGGCGACATGACGTATAAGTTCATATAGTAATGCGTCATAACGTATAACGCCATATAGCAATGAGTCATAACGTATAACGCCATATAGTAATGCGTCATAACGTATAACATCATATAGTATTGCGTCATGACGTATAACGTCATATAGTAATGCGTCATAACGTATATCGTCATAGAGTAATGCGTCATAACGTATAACGTCATATAGTATTGCGTCATAACATCTAACGCCATATAGTAATGCGTCATACCGTATAACGTCATATGGAATTCCGGTTTAACGTCTAACGCCATATAGCAATGCGTCATAACGTATAACGTCATATAGTAATGCGTCATAACGTATAACGCCATATAGTATTGCGTCATAACATCTAACGCCATATAGTAATGCGTCATACCGTATAACGTCATATGGAATTCCGGTTTAACGTATAACGCCATATAGCAATGCGTCATAACGTATAACGTCATACAGAGTTACGGTTTAACGTATAACGCCATATAGCAATGCGTCATAACGTATAACGTTATACAGAATTACGGTTTAACGTATAAAGTCATATAGTAATGCGTCATAACGTATAACGCCATATAGTAATGCGTCATAACGTATAACATCATATAGTATTGCGTCATGACGTATAACGTCATATAGTAATGCGTCATAACGTATATCGTCATAGAGTAATGCGTCATAACGTATAACGTCATATAGTATTGCGTCATAACGTCTAACGCCATATAGCAATGCGTCATAACGTATAACGTCATATAGTAATGCGTCATACCGTATACCGTCATATAGAATTCCGGTTTAACGTATAACGCCACATAGCAATGCGTCATAACGTATAACGTCATATAGTAATGCGTCATAACGTATAACGCCATATAGTAATGCGTTATAACATATAACGTCATATAGTATTGCGTCATAACGTCTAACGCCATATAGCAATGCGTCATAACGTATAACGTCATATAGTAATGCGTCAGACCGTATAACGTCATATAGAATTCCGGTTTAACGTATAACGCCATATAGCAATGCGTCATAACGTATAACGTCACATAGTAATACGTCTTAACGTATAAAGTCATATAGAATACCGGGTTAACGTATAACGCCATATAGCAATGCGTCATAACGTATAACGTCATACAGAATTACGGTTTAACGTATAACGTCATATAGTATTGCGTCATGACGAATAATGTCATATAATAAGGCGACATGACGTATAACGTCATATAGTAATGCGTCATAACGTATAACGTCATATAGTAATGCGTCATAACGTATAACGCCATATAGTAATGCGTCATAACGTATAACGTCATATAGTATTGCGTCATAACATCTAACGCCATATAGTATTGCGTCATAACATCTAACGCCATATAGTAATGCGTCATAACGTATAACGTCATATAGTAATGCGTCATAACGTATAACGCCATATAGCAATGCGTCATAACGTATAACGTCATACAGAGTTACGGTTTAACGTATAACGCCATATAGCAATGCGTCATATCGTATAACGTTATACAGAATTACGGTTTAACGTATAAAGTCATATAGTAATGCGTCATAACGTATAACGCCATATAGTAATGCGTCATAACGTATAACATCATATAGTATTGCGTCATGACGTATAACGTCATATAGTAATGCGTCATAACGTATATCGTCATAGAGTAATGCGTCATAACGTATAACGTCATATAGTATTGCGTCATGACGAATAATGTCATATAATAAGGCGACATGACGTATAACGTCATATAGTAATGCGTCATAAAGTATAACGTCATATAGTAATGCGTCATAACGTATAACGCCATATAGTAATGCGTCATAACGTATAACGTCATATAGTAATGCGTCATAACTTATAACGCCATATAGCGATGCGTCATAACGTATAACGCCACATAGCAATGCGTCATAACGTATAACGCCACATGGTAATACGTCTTAACGTATAAAGACATATAGAATTCCGGGATAACGTATAACGTCATATAGTAATACGTCATAACGAATAACGTCATATAGTAATGCGTCATAACGCATAACGTCATATAGTAATGCGTCATAACGTATAACGCCATATAGTATTGCGTCATAACATCTAACGCCATATAGTAATGCGTCATACCGTATAACGTCATATGGAATTCCGGTTTAACGTATAACGCCATATAGCAATGCGTCATAACGTATAACGTTATACAGAATTACGGTTTAACGTATAAAGTCATATAGTAATGCGTCATAACGTATAACGCCATATAGTAATGCGTCATAACGTATAACATCATATAGTATTGCGTCATGACGTATAACGTCATATAGTAATGCGTCATAACGTATATCGTCATAGAGTAATGCGTCATAACGTATAACGTCATATAGTATTGCGTCATGACGAATAATGTCATATAATAAGGCGACATGACGTATAAGGTCATATAGTAATGCGTCATAACGTATAACGCCATATAGCAATGAGTCATAACGTATAACGCCATATAGTAATGCGTCATAACGTATAACATCATATAGTATTGCGTCATGACGTATAACGTCATATAGTAATGCGTCATAACGTATATCGTCATAGAGTAATGCGTCATAACGTATAACGTAATATAGTATTGCGTCATAACGTCTAACGCCATATAGCAATGCGTCATAACGTATAACGTCATATAGTAATGCGTCATACCGTATAACGTCATATAGAATTCCGGTTTAACGTATAACGCCATATAGCAATGCGTCATAACGTATAACGTCATATAGTAATGCGTCATAACGTATAACGCCATATAGTAATGCGTCATAACATATAACGTCATATAGTATTGCGTCATAACGTCTAACGCCATATAGCAATGCGTCATAACGTATAACGTCATATAGTAATGCGTCAGACCGTATAACGTCATATAGAATTCCGGTTTAACGTATAACGCCATATAGCAATGCGTCATAACGTATAACGTCACATAGTAATACGTCTTAACGTATAAAGTCATATAGAATACCGGGTTAACGTATAACGCCATATAGCAATGCGTCATAACGTATAACGTCATACAGAATTACGGTTTAACGTATAACGCCATATAGCAATGCGTCATAACGTATAACGTTATACAGAATTACGGTTTAACGTATAAAGTCATATAGTAATGCGTCATAACGTATAACGCCATATAGTAATGCGTCATAACGTATAACATCATATAGTATTGCGTCATGACGTATAACGTCATATAGTAATGCGTCATAACGTATATCGTCATAGAGTAATGCGTCATAACGTATAACGTCATATAGTATTGCGTCATGACGAATAATGTCATATAATAAGGCGACATGACGTATAACGTCATATAGTAATGCGTCATAACGTATAACGTCATATAGTAATGCGTCATAACGTATAACGCCATATAGTAATGCGTCATAACGTATAACGTCATATAGTATTGCGTCATAACATCTAACGCCATATAGTATTGCGTCATAACATCTAACGCCATATAGTAATGCGTCATAACGTATAACGTCATATAGTAATGCGTCATAACGTATAACGCCATATAGTAATGCGTCATAACTTATAACGTCATATAGTATTGCGTCATAACGTCTAACGCCATATAGCAATGCGTCATAACGTATAACGTCATATAGTAATGCGTCATACCGTATAACGTCATATGGAATTCCGGTTTAACGTATAACGCCATATAGCAATGCGTCATAACTTATAACGTCATATAGTATTGCGTCATAACGTCTAACGCCATATAGCAATGCGTCATAACGTATAACGTCATATAGTAATGCGTCATACCGTATAACGTCATATGGAATTCCGGTTTAACGTATAACGCCATATAGCAATGCGTCATAACGTATAACGTCACATAGTAATACGTCTTAACGTATAAAGTCATATAGAATACCGGGTTAACGTATAACGCCATATAGCAATGCGTCATAACGTATAACGTCATACAGAGTTACGGTTTAACGTATAACGCCATATAGCAATGCGTCATATCGTATAACGTTATACAGAATTACGGTTTAACGTATAAAGTCATATAGTAATGCGTCATAACGTATAACGCCATATAGTAATGCGTCATAACGTATAACATCATATAGTATTGCGTCATGACGTATAACGTCATATAGTATTGCGTCATGACGAATAATGTCATATAATAAGGCGACATGACGTATAACGTCATATAGTAATGCGTCATAAAGTATAACGTCATATAGTAATGCGTCATAACGTATAACGCCATATAGTAATGCGTCATAACGTATAACGTCATATAGTAATGCGTCATAACTTATAACGCCATATAGCGATGCGCCATAACGTATAACGCCACATAGCAATGCGTCATAACGTATAACGTCATATAGTATTGCGTCATGACGAATAATGTCATATAATAAGGCGACATGACGTATAACGTCATATAGTAATGCGTCATAACGTATATCGTCATAGAGTAATGCGTCATAACGTATAACGTCATATAGTATTGCGTCATGACGAATAATGTCATATAATAAGGCGACATGACGTATAACGTCATATAGTAATGCGTCATAAAGTATAACGTCATATAGTAATGCGTCATAACGTATAACGCCATATAGTAATGCGTCATAACGTATAACGTCATATAGTAATGCGTCATAACTTATAACGCCATATAGCGATGCGCCATAACGTATAACGCCACATAGCAATGCGTCATAACGTATAACGCCACATGGTAATACGTCTTAACGTATAAAGACATATCGAATTCCGGGATAACGTATAACGTCATATAGTAATACGTCATAACGAATAACGTCATATAGTAATGCGTCATAACGCATAACGTCATATAGTAATGCGTCATAACGTATAACGCCATATAGTATTGCGTCATAACATCTAACGCCATATAGTAATGCGTCATACCGTATAACGTCATATGGAATTCCGGTTTAACGTATAACGCCATATAGCAATGCGTCATAACGTATAACGTTATACAGAATTACGGTTTAACGTATGAAGTCATATAGCAATGCGACATAACGTATAACGTTATACAGAATTACGGTTTAACGTATAAAGTCATATAGTAATGCGTCATAACGTATAACGCCATATAGTAATGCGTCATAACGTATAACATCATATAGTATTGCGTCATGACGTATAACGTCATATAGTAATGCGTCATAACGTATATCGTCATAGAGTAATGCGTCATAACGTATAACGTCATATAGTATTGCGTCATGACGAATAATGTCATATAATAAGGCGACATGACGTATAAGGTCATATAGTAATGCGTCATAACGTATAACGCCATATAGCAATGAGTCATAACGTATAACGCCATATAGTAATGCGTCATAACGTATAACATCATATAGTATTGCGTCATGACGTATAACGTCACATAGTAATGCGTCATAACGTATATCGTCATAGAGTAATGCGTCATAACGTATAACGTCATATAGTATTGCGTCATAACGTCTAACGCCATATAGCAATGCGTCATAACGTATAACGTCATATAGTAATGCGTCATACCGTATAACGACATATAGAATTCCGGTTTAACGTATAACGCCATATAGCAATGCGTCATAACGTATAACGTCATATAGTAATGCGTCATAACGTATAACGCCATATAGTAATGCGTTATAACATATAACGTCATATAGTATTGCGTCATAACGTCTAACGCCATATAGCAATGCGTCATAACGTATAACGTCATATAGTAATGCGTCAGACCGTATAACGTCATATAGAATTCCGGTTTAACGTATAACGCCATATAGCAATGCGTCATAACGTATAACGTCACATAGTAATACGTCTTAACGTATAAAGTCATACAGAATACCGGGTTAACGTATAACGCCATATAGCAATGCGTCATAACGTATAACGTCATACAGAATTACGGTTTAACGTATAACGCCATATAGCAATGCGTCATAACGTATAACGTTATACAGAATTACGGTTTAACGTATAAAGTCATATAGTAATGCGTCATAACGTATAACGCCATATAGTAATGCGTCATAACGTATAACATCATATAGTATTGCGTCATGACGTATAACGTCATACAGTAATGCGTCATAACGTATATCGTCATAGAGTAATGCGTCATAACGTATAACGTCATATAGTATTGCGTCATGACGAATAATGTCATATAATAAGGCGACATGACGTATAACGTCATATAGTAATGCGTCATAAAGTATAACGTCATATAGTAATGCGTCATAACGTATAACGCCATATAGTAATGCGTCATAACGTATAACGTCATATAGTAATGCGTCATAACTTATAACGCCATATAGCGATGCGTCATAACGTATAACGCCACATAGCAATGCGTCATAACGTATAACGCCACATGGTAATACGTCTTAACGTATAAAGACATATAGAATTCCGGGATAACGTATAACGTCATATAGTAATACGTCATAACGAATAACGTCATATAGTAATGCGTCATAACGCATAACGTCATATAGTAATGCGTCATAACGTATAACGCCATATAGTATTGCGTCATAACATCTAACGCCATATAGTAATGCGTCATACCGTATAACGTCATATGGAATTCCGGTTTAACGTATAACGCCATATAGTAATGCGTCATAACGTATAACATCATTTAGTATTGCGTCATGACGTATAACGTCATATAGTAATGCGTCATAACGTATATCGTCATAGAGTAATGCGTCATAACGTATAACGTCATATAGTATTGCGTCATGACGAATAATGTCATATAATAAGGCGACATGACGTATAAGGTCATATAGTAATGCGTCATAACGTATAACGCCATATAGCAATGAGTCATAACGTATAACGCCATATAGTAATGCGTCATAACGTATAACATCATATAGTATTGCGTCATGACGTATAACGTCATATAGTAATGCGTCATAACGTATATCGTCATAGAGTAATGCGTCATAACGTATAACGTAATATAGTATTGCGTCATAACGTCTAACGCCATATAGCAATGCGTCATAACGTATAACGTCATATAGTAATGCGTCATAACGTATAACGCCATATAGTATTGCGTCATAACATCTAACGCCATATAGTAATGCGTCATACCGTATAACGTCATATGGAATTCCGGTTTAACGTATAACGCCATATAGCAATGCGTCATAACGTATAACGTCATACAGAGTTACGGTTTAACGTATAACGCCATATAGCAATGCGTCATAACGTATAACGTTATACAGAATTACGGTTTAACGTATAAAGTCATATAGTAATGCGTCATAACGTATAACGCCATATAGTAATGCGTCATAACGTATAACATCATATAGTATTGCGTCATGACGTATAACGTCATATAGTAATGCGTCATAACGTATATCGTCATAGAGTAATGCGTCATAACGTATAACGTCATATAGTATTGCGTCATAACGTCTAACGCCATATAGCAATGCGTCATAACGTATAACGTCATATAGTAATGCGTCATACCGTATACCGTCATATAGAATTCCGGTTTAACGTATAACGCCACATAGCAATGCGTCATAACGTATAACGTTATACAGAATTACGGTTTAACGTATAAAGTCATATAGTAATGCGTCATAACGTATAACGCCATATAGTAATGCGTCATAACGTATAACATCATATAGTATTGCGTCATGACGTATAACGTCATATAGTATTGCGTCATGACGTATAACGTCATATAGTAATGCGTCATAACGTATATCGTCATAGAGTAATGCGTCATAACGTATAACGTAATATAGTATTGCGTCATAACGTCTAACGCCATATAGCAATGCGTCATAACGTATAACGTCATATAGTAATGCGTCATACCGTATACCGTCATATAGAATTCCGGTTTAACGTATAACGCCACATAGCAATGCGTCATAACGTATAACGTTATACAGAATTACGGTTTAACGTATAAAGTCATATAGTAATGCGTCATAACGTATAACGCCATATAGTAATGCGTCATAACGTATAACATCATATAGTATTGCGTCATGACGTATAACGTCATATAGTATTGCGTCATGACGTATAACGTCATATAGTAATGCGTCATAACGTATATCGTCATAGAGTAATGCGTCATAACGTATAACGTAATATAGTAATGCGTCATAACGTATAACGCCATATAGTAATGCGTTATAACATATAACGTCATATAGTAATACGTCATAACGAATAACGTCATATAGTAATGCGTCATAACGCATAACGTCATATAGTAATGCGTCATAACGTATAACGCCATATAGTATTGCGTCATAACATCTAACGCCATATAGTAATGCGTCATACCGTATAACGTCATATGGAATTCCGGTTTAACGTATAACGCCATATAGCAATGCGTCATAACGTATAACGTTATACAGAATTACGGTTTAACGTATAAAGTCATATAGTAATGCGTCATAACGTATAACGCCATATAGTAATGCGTCATAACGTATAACATCATTTAGTATTGCGTCATGACGTATAACGTCATATAGTAATGCGTCATAACGTATATCGTCATAGAGTAATGCGTCATAACGTATAACGTCATATAGTATTGCGTCATGACGAATAATGTCATATAATAAGGCGACATGACGTATAAGGTCATATAGTAATGCGTCATAACGTATAACGCCATATAGCAATGAGTCATAACGTATAACGCCATATAGTAATGCGTCATAACGTATAACATCATATAGTATTGCGTCATGACGTATAACGTCATATAGTAATGCGTCATAACGTATATCGTCATAGAGTAATGCGTCATAACGTATAACGTCATATAGTATTGCGTCATAACATCTAACGCCATATAGTAATGCGTCATACCGTATAACGTCATATGGAATTCCGGTTTAACGTCTAACGCCATATAGCAATGCGTCATAACGTATAACGTCATATAGTAATGCGTCATAACGTATAACGCCATATAGTATTGCGTCATAACATCTAACGCCATATAGTAATGCGTCATACCGTATAACGTCATATGGAATTCCGGTTTAACGTATAACGCCATATAGCAATGCGTCATAACGTATAACGTCATACAGAGTTACGGTTTAACGTATAACGCCATATAGCAATGCGTCATAACGTATAACGTTATACAGAATTACGGTTTAACGTATAAAGTCATATAGTAATGCGTCATAACGTATAACGCCATATAGTAATGCGTCATAACGTATAACATCATATAGTATTGCGTCATGACGTATAACGTCATATAGTAATGCGTCATAACGTATATCGTCATAGAGTAATGCGTCATAACGTATAACGTCATATAGTATTGCGTCATAACGTCTAACGCCATATAGCAATGCGTCATAACGTATAACGTCATATAGTAATGCGTCATACCGTATACCGTCATATAGAATTCCGGTTTAACGTATAACGCCACATAGCAATGCGTCATAACGTATAACGTCATATAGTAATGCGTCATAACGTATAACGCCATATAGTAATGCGTTATAACATATAACGTCATATAGTATTGCGTCATAACGTCTAACGCCATATAGCAATGCGTCATAACGTATAACGTCATATAGTAATGCGTCAGACCGTATAACGTCATATAGAATTCCGGTTTAACGTATAACGCCATATAGCAATGCGTCATAACGTATAACGTCACATAGTAATACGTCTTAACGTATAAAGTCATATAGAATACCGGGTTAACGTATAACGCCATATAGCAATGCGTCATAACGTATAACGTCATACAGAATTACGGTTTAACGTATAACGCCATATAGCAATGCGTCATAACGTATAACGTTATACAGAATTACGGTTTAACGTATAAAGTCATATAGTAATGCGTCATAACGTATAACGCCATATAGTAATGCGTCATAACGTATAACATCATATAGTATTGCGTCATGACGTATAACGTCATATAGTAATGCGTCATAACGTATATCGTCATAGAGTAATGCGTCATAACGTATAACGTCATATAGTATTGCGTCATGACGAATAATGTCATATAATAAGGCGACATGACGTATAACGTCATATAGTAATGCGTCATAACGTATAACGTCATATAGTAATGCGTCATAACGTATAACGCCATATAGTAATGCGTCATAACTTATAACGTCATATAGTATTGCGTCATAACGTCTAACGCCATATAGCAATGCGTCATAACGTATAACGTCATATAGTAATGCGTCATAAAGTATAACGTCATATAGTAATGCGTCATAACGTATAACGCCATATAGTAATGCGTCATAACGTATAACGTCATATAGTAATGCGTCATAACTTATAACGCCATATAGCGATGCGTCATAACGTATAACGCCACATAGCAATGCGTCATAACGTATAACGCCACATGGTAATACGTCTTAACGTATAAAGACATATAGAATTCCGGGATAACGTATAACGTCATATAGTAATACGTCATAACGAATAACGTCATATAGTAATGCGTCATAACGCATAACGTCATATAGTAATGCGTCATAACGTATAACGCCATATAGTATTGCGTCATAACATCTAACGCCATATAGTAATGCGTCATACCGTATAACGTCATATGGAATTCCGGTTTAACGTATAACGCCATATAGCAATGCGTCATAACGTATAACGTTATACAGAATTACGGTTTAACGTATAAAGTCATATAGTAATGCGTCATAACGTATAACGCCATATAGTAATGCGTCATAACGTATAACATCATTTAGTATTGCGTCATGACGTATAACGTCATATAGTAATGCGTCATAACGTATATCGTCATAGAGTAATGCGTCATAACGTATAACGTCATATAGTATTGCGTCATGACGAATAATGTCATATAATAAGGCGACATGACGTATAAGGTCATATAGTAATGCGTCATAACGTATAACGCCATATAGCAATGAGTCATAACGTATAACGCCATATAGTAATGCGTCATAACGTATAACGTCATATAGTAATGCGTCATAACGTATATCGTCATAGAGTAATGCGTCATAACGTATAACGTCATATAGTATTGCGTCATGACGAATAATGTCATATAATAAGGCGACATGACGTATAACGTCATATAGTAATGCGTCATAACGTATAACGTCATATAGTAATGCGTCATAACGTATAACGCCATATAGTAATGCGTCATAACTTATAACGTCATATAGTATTGCGTCATAACGTCTAACGCCATATAGCAATGCGTCATAACGTATAACGTCATATGGAATTCCGGTTTAACGTATAACGCCATATAGCAATGCGTCATAACGTATAACGTCATATAGTATTGCGTCATGACGAATAATGTCATATAATAAGGCGACATGACGTATAAGGTCATATAGTAATGCGTCATAACGTATAACGCCATATAGCAATGAGTCATAACGTATAACGCCATATAGTAATGCGTCATAACGTATAACATCATATAGTATTGCGTCATGACGTATAACGTCATATAGTAATGCGTCATAACGTATATCGTCATAGAGTAATGCGTCATAACGTATAACGTAATATAGTATTGCGTCATAACGTCTAACGCCATATAGCAATGCGTCATAACGTATAACGTCATATAGTAATGCGTCATAACGTATAACGCCATATAGTATTGCGTCATAACATCTAACGCCATATAGTAATGCGTCATACCGTATAACGTCATATGGAATTCCGGTTTAACGTATAACGCCATATAGCAATGCGTCATAACGTATAACGTCATACAGAGTTACGGTTTAACGTATAACGCCATATAGCAATGCGTCATAACGTATAACGTTATACAGAATTACGGTTGAACGTATAAAGTCATATAGTAATGCGTCATAACGTATAACGCCATATAGTAATGTGTCATAACGTATAACATCATATAGTATTGCGTCATGACGTATAACGTCATATAGTAATGCGTCATAACGTATATCGTCATAGAGTAATGCGTCATAACGTATAACGTCATATAGTATTGCGTCATAACGTCTAACGCCATATAGCAATGCGTCATAACGTATAACGTCATATAGTAATGCGTCATACCGTATACCGTCATATAGAATTCCGGTTTAACGTATAACGCCACATAGCAATGCGTCATAACGTATAACGTTATACAGAATTACGGTTTAACGTATAAAGTCATATAGTAATGCGTCATAACGTATAACGCCATATAGTAATGCGTCATAACGTATAACATCATATAGTATTGCGTCATGACGTATAACGTCATATAGTATTGCGTCATGACGTATAACGTCATATAGTAATGCGTCATAACGTATATCGTCATAGAGTAATGCGTCATAACGTATAACGTAATATAGTAATGCGTCATAACGTATAACGCCATATAGTAATGCGTTATAACATATAACGTCATATAGTAATACGTCATAACGAATAACGTCATATAGTAATGCGTCATAACGCATAACGTCATATAGTAATGCGTCATAACGTATAACGCCATATAGTATTGCGTCATAACATCTAACGCCATATAGTAATGCGTCATACCGTATAACGTCATATGGAATTCCGGTTTAACGTATAACGCCATATAGCAATGCGTCATAACGTATAACGTTATACAGAATTACGGTTTAACGTATAAAGTCATATAGTAATGCGTCATAACGTATAACGCCATATAGTAATGCGTCATAACGTATAACATCATTTAGTATTGCGTCATGACGTATAACGTCATATAGTAATGCGTCATAACGTATATCGTCATAGAGTAATGCGTCATAACGTATAACGTCATATAGTATTGCGTCATGACGAATAATGTCATATAATAAGGCGACATGACGTATAAGGTCATATAGTAATGCGTCATAACGTATAACGCCATATAGCAATGAGTCATAACGTATAACGCCATATAGTAATGCGTCATAACGTATAACATCATATAGTATTGCGTCATGACGTATAACGTCATATAGTAATGCGTCATAACGTATATCGTCATAGAGTAATGCGTCATAACGTATAACGTCATATAGTATTGCGTCATAACATCTAACGCCATATAGTAATGCGTCATACCGTATAACGTCATATGGAATTCCGGTTTAACGTCTAACGCCATATAGCAATGCGTCATAACGTATAACGTCATATAGTAATGCGTCATAACGTATAACGCCATATAGTATTGCGTCATAACATCTAACGCCATATAGTAATGCGTCATACCGTATAACGTCATATGGAATTCCGGTTTAACGTATAACGCCATATAGCAATGCGTCATAACGTATAACATCATATAGTATTGCGTCATGACGTATAACGTCATATAGTATTGCGTCATGACGTATAGCGTCATATAGTAATGCGTCATAACGTATATCGTCATAGAGTAATGCGTCATAACGTATAACGTCATATAGTATTGCGTCATAACGTCTAACGCCATATAGCAATGCGTCATAACGTATAACGTCATATAGTATTGCGTCATGACGAATAATGTCATATAATAAGGCGACATGACGTATAAGGTCATATAGTAATGCGTCATAACGTATAACGCCATATAGCAATGAGTCATAACGTATAACGCCATATAGTAATGCGTCATAACGTATAACATCATATAGTATTGCGTCATGACGTATAACGTCATATAGTAATGCGTCATAACGTATATCGTCATAGAGTAATGCGTCATAACGTATAACGTAATATAGTATTGCGTCATAACGTCTAACGCCATATAGCAATGCGTCATAACGTATAACGTCATATAGTAATGCGTCATACCGTATAACGTCATATAGAATTCCGGTTTAACGTATAACGCCATATAGCAATGCGTCATAACGTATAACGTCATATAGTAATGCGTCATAACGTATAACGCCATATAGTAATGCGTCATAACATATAACGTCATATAGTATTGCGTCATAACGTCTAACGCCATATAGCAATGCGTCATAACGTATAACGTCATATAGTAATGCGTCAGACCGTATAACGTCATATAGAATTCCGGTTTAACGTATAACGCCATATAGCAATGCGTCATAACGTATAACGTCACATAGTAATACGTCTTAACGTATAAAGTCATATAGAATACCGGGTTAACGTATAACGCCATATAGCAATGCGTCATAACGTATAACGTCATACAGAATTACGGTTTAACGTATAACGCCATATAGCAATGCGTCATAACGTATAACGTTATACAGAATTACGGTTTAACGTATAAAGTCATATAGTAATGCGTCATAACGTATAACGCCATATAGTAATGCGTCATAACGTATAACATCATATAGTATTGCGTCATGACGTATAACGTCATATAGTAATGCGTCATAACGTATATCGTCATAGAGTAATGCGTCATAACGTATAACGTCATATAGTATTGCGTCATGACGAATAATGTCATATAATAAGGCGACATGACGTATAACGTCATATAGTAATGCGTCATAACGTATAACGTCATATAGTAATGCGTCATAACGTATAACGCCATATAGTAATGCGTCATAACGTATAACGTCATATAGTATTGCGTCATAACATCTAACGCCATATAGTATTGCGTCATAACATCTAACGCCATATAGTAATGCGTCATAACGTATAACGTCATATAGTAATGCGTCATAACGTATAACGCCATATAGTAATGCGTCATAACTTATAACGTCATATAGTATTGCGTCATAACGTCTAACGCCATATAGCAATGCGTCATAACGTATAACGTCATATAGTAATGCGTCATACCGTATAACGTCATATGGAATTCCGGTTTAACGTATAACGCCATATAGCAATGCGTCATAACTTATAACGTCATATAGTATTGCGTCATAACGTCTAACGCCATATAGCAATGCGTCATAACGTATAACGTCATATAGTAATGCTTCATACCGTATAACGTCATATGGAATTCCGGTTTAACGTATAACGCCATATAGCAATGCGTCATAACGTATAACGTCATACAGAGTTACGGTTTAACGTATAACGCCATATAGCAATGCGTCATATCGTATAACGTTATACAGAATTACGGTTTAACGTATAAAGTCATATAGTAATGCGTCATAACGTATAACGCCATATAGTAATGCGTCATAACGTATAACATCATATAGTATTGCGTCATGACGTATAACGTCATATAGTAATGCGTCATAACGTATATCGTCATAGAGTAATGCGTCATAACGTATAACGTCATATAGTATTGCGTCATGACGAATAATGTCATATAATAAGGCGACATGACGTATAACGTCATATAGTAATGCGTCATAAAGTATAACGTCATATAGTAATGCGTCATAACGTATAACGCCATATAGTAATGCGTCATAACGTATAACGTCATATAGTAATGCGTCATAACTTATAACGCCATATAGCGATGCGTCATAACGTATAACGCCACATAGCAATGCGTCATAACGTATAACGCCACATGGTAATACGTCTTAACGTATAAAGACATATAGAATTCCGGGATAACGTATAACGTCATATAGTAATACGTCATAACGAATAACGTCATATAGTAATGCGTCATAACGCATAACGTCATATAGTAATGCGTCTTAACGTATAACGCCATATAGTATTGCGTCATAACATCTAACGCCATATAGTAATGCGTCATACCGTATAACGTCATATGGAATTCCGGTTTAACGTATAACGCCATATAGCAATGCGTCATAACGTATAACGTTATACAGAATTACGGTTTAACGTATAAAGTCATATAGTAATGCGTCATAACGTATAACGCCATATAGTAATGCGTCATAACGTATAACATCATATAGTATTGCGTCATGACGTATAACGTCATATAGTAATGCGTCATAACGTATATCGTCATAGAGTAATGCGTCATAACGTATAACGTCATATAGTATTGCGTCATGACGAATAATGTCATATAATAAGGCGACATGACGTATAAGGTCATATAGTAATGCGTCATAACGTATAACGCCATATAGCAATGAGTCATAACGTATAACGCCATATAGTAATGCGTCATAACGTATAACATCATATAGTATTGCGTCATGACGTATAACGTCATATAGTAATGCGTCATAACGTATATCGTCATAGAGTAATGCGTCATAACGTATAACGTCATATAGTATTGCGTCATAACGTCTAACGCCATATAGCAATGCGTCATAACGTATAACGTCATATAGTAATGCGTCATACCGTATAACGTCATATAGAATTCCGGTTTAACGTATAACGCCATATAGCAATGCGTCATAACGTATAACGTCATATAGTAATGCGTCATAACGTATAACGCCATATAGTAATGCGTCATAACATATAACGTCATATAGTATTGCGTCATAACGTCTAACGCCATATAGCAATGCGTCATAACGTATAACGTCATATAGTAATGCGTCAGACCGTATAACGTCATATAGAATTCCGGTTTAACGTATAACGCCATATAGCAATGCGTCATAACGTATAACGTCACATAGTAATACGTCTTAACGTATAAAGTCATATAGAATACCGGGTTAACGTATAACGCCATATAGCAATGCGTCATAACGTATAACGTCATACAGAATTACGGTTTAACGTATAACGCCATATAGCAATGCGTCATAACGTATAACGTTATACAGAATTACGGTTTAACGTATAAAGTCATATAGTAATGCGTCATAACGTATAACGCCATATAGTAATGCGTCATAACGTATAACATCATATAGTATTGCGTCATGACGTATAACGTCATATAGTAATGCGTCATAACGTATATCGTCATAGAGTAATGCGTCATAACGTATAACGTCATATAGTATTGCGTCATGACGAATAATGTCATATAATAAGGCGACATGACGTATAACGTCATATAGTAATGCGTCATAAAGTATAACGTCATATAGTAATGCGTCATAACGTATAACGCCATATAGTAATGCGTCATAACGTATAACGTCATATAGTAATGCGTCATAACTTATAACGCCATATAGCGATGCGTCATAACGTATAACGCCACATAGCAATGCGTCATAACGTATAACGCCACATGGTAATACGTCTTAACGTATAAAGACATATAGAATTCCGGGATAACGTATAACGTCATATAGTAATACGTCATAACGAATAACGTCATATAGTAATGCGTCATAACGCATAACGTCATATAGTAATGCGTCATAACGTATAACGCCATATAGTATTGCGTCATAACATCTAACGCCATATAGTAATGCGTCATACCGTATAACGTCATATGGAATTCCGGTTTAACGTATAACGCCATATAGCAATGCGTCATAACGTATAACGTTATACAGAATTACGGTTTAACGTATAAAGTCATATAGTAATGCGTCATAACGTATAACGCCATATAGTAATGCGTCATAACGTATAACATCATATAGTATTGCGTCATGACGTATAACGTCATATAGTAATGCGTCATAACGTATATCGTCATAGAGTAATGCGTCATAACGTATAACGTCATATAGTATTGCGTCATGACGAATAATGTCATATAATAAGGCGACATGACGTATAAGGTCATATAGTAATGCGTCATAACGTATAACGCCATATAGCAATGAGTCATAACGTATAACGCCATATAGTAATGCGTCATAACGTATAACATCATATAGTATTGCGTCATGACGTATAACGTCATATAGTAATGCGTCATAACGTATATCGTCATAGAGAAATGCGTCATAACGTATAACGTCATATAGTATTGCGTCATAACGTCTAACGCCATATAGCAATGCGTCATAACGTATAACGTCATATAGTAATGCGTCATAACGTATAACGCCATATAGTATTGCGTCATAACATCTAACGCCATATAGTAATGCGTCATACCGTATAACGTCATATGGAATTCCGGTTTAACGTATAACGCCATATAGCAATGCGTCATAACGTATAACGTCATACAGAGTTACGGTTTAACGTATAACGCCATATAGCAATGCGTCATAACGTATAACGTTATACAGAATTACGGTTTAACGTATAAAGTCATATAGTAATGCGTCATAACGTATAACGCCATATAGTAATGCGTCATAACGTATAACCTCATATAGTATTGCGTCATGACGTATAACGTCATATAGTAATGCGTCATAACGTATATCGTCATAGAGTAATGCGTCATAACGTATAACGTCATATAGTATTGCGTCATAACGTCTAACGCCATATAGCAATGCGTCATAACGTATAACGTCATATAGTAATGCGTCATACCGTATACCGTCATATAGAACTCCGGTTTAACGTATAACGCCACATAGCAATGCGTCATAACGTATAACGTCATATAGTAATGCGTCATAACGTATAACGCCATATAGTAATGCGTCATAACATATAACGTCATATAGTATTGCGTCATAACGTCTAACGCCATATAGCAATGCGTCATAACGTATAACGTCATATAGTAATGCGTCAGACCGTATAACGTCATATAGAATTCCGGTTTAACGTATAACGCCATATAGCAATGCGTCATAACGTATAACGTCACATAGTAATACGTCTTAACGTATAAAGTCATATAGAATACCGGGTTAACGTATAACGCCATATAGCAATGCGTCATAACGTATAACGTCATACAGAATTACGGTTTAACGTATAACGCCATATAGCAATGCGTCATAACGTATAACGTTATACAGAATTACGGTTTAACGTATAAAGTCATATAGTAATGCGTCATAACGTATAACGCCATATAGTAATGCGTCATAACGTATAACATCATATAGTATTGCGTCATGACGTATAACGTCATATAGTAATGCGTCATAACGTATATCGTCATAGAGTAATGCGTCATAACGTATAACGTCATATAGTATTGCGTCATGACGAATAATGTCATATAATAAGGCGACATGACGTATAACGTCATATAGTAATGCGTCATAACGTATAACGTCATATAGTAATGCGTCATAACGTATAACGCCATATAGTAATGCGTCATAACGTATAACGTCATATAGTATTGCGTCATAACATCTAACGCCATATAGTATTGCGTCATAACATCTAACGCCATATAGTAATGCGTCATAACGTATAACGTCATATAGTAATGCGTCATAACGTATAACGCCATATAGTAATGCGTCATAACTTATAACGTCATATAGTATTGCGTCATAACGTCTAACGCCATATAGCAATGCGTCATAACGTATAACGTCATATAGTAATGCGTCATACCGTATAACGTCATATGGAATTCCGGTTTAACGTATAACGCCATATAGCAATGCGTCATAACTTATAACGTCATATAGTATTGCGTCATAACGTCTAACGCCATATAGCAATGCGTCATAACGTATAACGTCATATAGTAATGCGTCATACCGTATAACGTCATATGGAATTCCGGTTTAACGTATAACGCCATATAGCAATGCGTCATAACGTATAACGTCACATAGTAATACGTCTTAACGTATAAAGTCATATAGAATACCGGGTTAACGTATAACGCCATATAGCAATGCGTCATAACGTATAACGTCATACAGAGTTACGGTTTAACGTATAACGCCATATAGCAATGCGTCATATCGTATAACGTTATACAGAATTACGGTTTAACGTATAAAGTCATATAGTAATGCGTCATAACGTATAACGCCATATAGTAATGCGTCATAACGTATAACATCATATAGTATTGCGTCATGACGTATAACGTCATATAGTAATGCGTCATAACGTATATCGTCATAGAGTAATGCGTCATAACGTATAACGTCATATAGTATTGCGTCATGACGAATAATGTCATATAATAAGGCGACATGACGTATAACGTCATATAGTAATTTGTCATAACGTATAACGTCATATAGAATTCCGGTTTAACGTATAACGCCACATAGCAATGCGTCATAACGTATAACGCCACATGGTAATACGTCATAACGTATAAAGACATATAGAATTCCGGGATAACGTATAACGTCATATAGTAATACGTCATAACGTATAACATCATATAGTATTGCGTCCCGACGAATAATGTCATATAATAAGGCGACATGACGTATAACGTCATATAGTAATGCGTCATAACGTATCACGTCATATAGTAATGCGTCATAACGTATAACGCCATATAGTAATGCGTCATAACGTATAACGCCATATAGTATTGCGTCATAACATCTAACGCCATATAGTAATGCGTCATAACGTATAACGTCATATAGTAATGCGTCATAACGTATAACGCCATATAGTAATGCGTCATAATTTATAACGTCATATAGTATTGCGTCATAACGTCTAACGCCATATAGCAATGCGTCATAACGTATAACGTCATATAGTAATGCGTCATACCGTATACCGTCATATAGAATTCCGGTTTAACGTATAACGCCACATAGCAATGCGTCATAACGTATAACGTCATATAGTAATGCGTCATAACGTATAACGCCATATAGTAATGCGTCATAACATATAACGTCATATAGTATTGCGTCATAACGTCTAACGCCATATAGCAATGCGTCATAACGTATAACGTCATATAGTAATGCGTCATACCGTATAACGTCATATAGAATTCCGGTTTAACGTATAACGCCATATAGCAATGCGTCATAACGTATAACGTCACATAGTAATACGTCTTAACGTATAAAGTCATATAGAATACCGGGTTAACGTATAACGCCATATAGCAATGCGTCATAACGTATAACGTTATACAGAATTACGGTTTAACGTATAAAGTCACATAGTAATGCGTCATAACGTATAACGCCATATAGTAATGCGTCATAACGTATAACATCATATAGTATTGCGTCATGACGTATAACGTCATATAGTAATGCGTCATAACGTATATCGTCATAGAGTAATGCGTCATAACGTATAACGTCATATAGTATTGCGTCATGACGAATAATGTCATATAGTAATGCGTCATAACGTATAACGCCATATAGTAATGCGTCATAACGTATAACGTCATATAGTAATGCGTCATAACTTATAACGCCATATAGCGATGCGTCATAACGTATAACATCATATAGTATTGCGTCATGACGTATAACGTCATATAGTAATGCGTCATAACGTATATCGTCATAGAGTAATGCGTCATAACGTATAACGTCATATAGTAATGCGTCATAACGTATAACGTCATATAGTAATGCGTCATAACGTATAACGCCATATAGTAATGCGTCATAACGTATAACGTCATATAGTAATGCGTCATAACTTATAACGCCATATAGCGATGCGTCATAACGTATAACGCCACATAGCCATGCGTCATAACGTATAACGCCACATGGTAATACGTCTTAACGTATAAAGACATATAGAATTCCGGGATAACGTATAACGTCATATAGTAATACGTCATAACGAATAACGTCATATAGTAATGCGTCATAACGCATAACGTCATATAGTAATGCGTCATAACGTATAACGGCATATAGTATTGCGTCATAACATCTAACGCCATATAGTAATGCGTCATACCGTATAACGTCATATGGAATTCCGGTTTAACGTATAACGCCATATAGTAATGCGTCATAACTTATAACGTCATATAGTATTGCGTCATAACGTCTAACGCCATATAGCAATGCGTCATAACGTATAACGTCATATAGTAATGCGTCATACCGTATAACGTCATATGGAATTCCGGTTTAACGTATAACGCCATATAGCAATGCGTCATAACTTATAACGTCATATAGTATTGCGTCATAACGTCTAACGCCATATAGCAATGCGTCATAACGTATAACGTCATATAGTAATGCGTCATACCGTATAACGTCATATGGAATTCCGGTTTAACGTATAACGCCATATAGCAATGCGTCATAACGTATAACGTCACATAGTAATACGTCTTAACGTATAAAGTCATATAGAATACCGGGTTAACGTATAACGCCATATAGCAATGCGTCATAACGTATAACGTCATACAGAGTTACGGTTTAACGTATAACGCCATATAGCAATGCGTCATATCGTATAACGTTATACAGAATTACGGTTTAACGTATAAAGTCATATAGTAATGCGTCATAACGTATAACGCCATATAGTAATGCGTCATAACATATAACGTCATATAGTATTGCGTCATAACGTCTAACGCCATATAGCAATGCGTCATAACGTATAACGTCATATAATAATGCGTCATACCGTATAACGTCATATAGAATTCCGGTTTAACGTATAACGCCATATAGCAATGCGTCATAACGTATAACGTCACATAGTAATACGTCTTAACGTATAAAGTCATATAGAATACCGGGTTAACGTATAACGCCATATAGCAATGCGTCATAACGTATAACGTCATACAGAATTACGGTTTAACGTATAACGCCATATAGCAATGCGTCATAACGTATAACGTTATACAGAATTACGGTTTAACGTATAAAGTCATATAGTAATGCGTCATAACGTATAACGCCATATAGTAATGCGTCATAACGTATAACATCATATAGTATTGCGTCATGACGTATAACGTCATATAGTAATGCGTCATAACGTATATCGTCATAGAGTAATGCGTCATAACGTATAACGTCATATAGTATTGCGTCATGACGAATAATGTCATATAATAAGGCGACATGACGTATAACGTCATATAGTAATGCGTCATAACGTATAACGCCATATAGCAATGTGTTATAACGAATAACGTCATATAGTGATGCGTCATAACGTATAACGCCATATAGTAATGCGTCATAACGTATAACGTCATATAGTATTGCGTCATGACGTATAACGTCATATAATAAGGCGACATGACGTATAACGTCATATCGAATTACGTCATAACGTATATCGTCATATACAATTACGGTTTAACGTATAACGTCAAAAGAGTAATGCGTCATATCCTATAACGCCATATAGTAATTGCGTCATAACGTATAACGTCATATAGTAATGCGTCATAACGTATAACGCCATATAGTAATACGTCATAACTTACAAGGTCATATAGTAATGCGTCATAACGTATAACGTCATATAGTATTGCGTCATGACGAATAATGTCATATAATAAGGCGACATGACGTATAACGTCATATAGTAATGCGTCATAACGTATAACGTCATATAGTAATGCGTCATAACGTATAACGCCATATAGTAATACGTCATAACTTACAAGGTCATATAGTAATGCGTCATAACGTATAACGTCATATAGTATTGCGTCATGACGTATAACGTCATATAAGGTGACATGACGTATAACGTCATATAGAATTACGGCATAACGTATAACGTCACATAGTAAAACGTCATAACGTATAACGTCATATAGTAATACGCCATAACGTATAACGTCATATAGTATTGCGTCATGACGAATAATGTCATATAATAAGGCGACATGACGTATAACGTCATATAGTAATGCGTCATAACGTATAACGTCATATGGTAATGTGTCATAACGTATAACGCCATATAGTAATGCGTCATAACGTATAACGTCATATAGTAATACGTCATAACGTATAACGTCATATAGTATTGCGTCATGACCAATAATGTCATATAATAAGGCGACATGACGTATAACGTCATATAGTAATGCGTCATAACGTATAACGTCATATAGTAATGCGTCATAACGTATAACGCCATATAGTAATGCGTCATAACGTATAACGTCATATAGTAATACGTCATAACGTATAACGTCATATAGTATTGCGTCATGACGCATAATGTCATATAATAAGGCGACATGACGTATAACGTCATATAGTAATGCGTCATAACGTATAACGTCATATAGTATTGCGTCATGACGAATAATGTCATATAATAAGGCGACATGACGTATAACGTCATATAGTAAGGTGTCATAAAGTATAACGTCATATAGAATTCCGGTTTAACGTATAACGTCATATAGAATTCCGGTTTAACGTATAACGCCACATAGCAATGCGCCATAACGTATAACGTCACATGGTAATACGTCTTAACGTAGAAGGACATATAGAATTCCGGGATAACGTATAATGTCATATAGTAATGCGTCATAACGTATAACGCCATATAGCAATGCGTCATAACGTATAACGTCATATAGTAATGCGTCATAACGTATAACGCCATATAGTAATGCGTCATAACGTATAACGTCATATAGTAATGCGTCATAACGTATAACGCCATATAGTAATGCGTCATAACATATAAAGTCATATAGTATTGCGTCATAACGTCTAACGCCATATAGTAATGCGTCATAACATATAAAGTCATATAGTATTGCGTCATAACGTCTAACGCCATATAGCAATGCGTCATAACGTATAACGTCATATAGTAATGCGTCATACCGTATAACGTCATATAGAATTCCGGTTTAACGTATAACGCCATATAGCAATGTGTCATAATGTATAACGTCACATAGTAATACGTCTTAACGTATAAAGTCATATAGAATACCGGGTTAACGTATAACGCCATATAGCAATGCGTCATAACGTATAACGTCATACAGAATTACGGTTTAACGTATAACGCCATATAGGAATGCGTCATAACGTATAACGTTATACAGAATTACGGTTTAACGTATAAAGTCATATAGTAATGCGTCATAACGTATAACGCCATATAGTAATGCGTCATAACGTATAACATCATATAGTATTGCGTCATGACGTATAACGTCATATAGTAATGCGTCATAACGTATATCGTCATAGAGTAATGCGTCATAACGTATAACGTCATATAGTATAGCGTCATGTCGAATAATGTCATATAATAAGGCGACATGACGTATAACGTCATATAGTAATGCGTCATAACGTATAAGGTCATATAGTAATGCGTCATAACGTATAACGCCATATAGTAATGCGTCATAACGTATAACGTCATATAGTATTGCGTCATAACATCTAACGCCATATAGTAATGCGTCATAACGTATAACGTCATATAGTAATGCGTCATAACGTATAGCGCCATATAGCGATGCGTCATAACGTATAACGCCATATAGCAATGCGTTATAACGAATACCGTCATATAGTAATGCGTCATAACGTATAACGTCATATAGTAATACGTCATAACGTATAACGTCATATAGTATTGCGTCATGACCAATAATGTCATATAATAAGGCGACATAACGTATAACGTCATATAGTAATGCGTCATAACGTATAACGTCATATAGTAATGCGTCATAACGTATAACGCCATATAGTAATGCGTCATAACGTATAACGTCATATAGTAATACGTCATAACGTATAACGTCATATAGTATTGCGTCATGACGCATAATGTCATATAATAAGGCGACATGACGTATAACGTCATATAGTAATGCGTCATAACGTATAACGTCATATAGTATTGCGTCATGACGAATAATGTCATATAATAAGGCGACATGACGTATAACGTCATATAGTAAGGTGTCATAAAGTATAGCGTCATATAGAATTCCGGTTTAACGTATAACGTCATATAGAATTCCGGTTTAACGTATAACGCCACATAGCAATGCGCCATAACGTATAACGTCACATGGTAATACGTCTTAACGTAGAAAGACATATAGAATTCCGGGATAACGTATAACGTCATATAGTAATGCGTCATAACGTATAACGCCATATAGTAATGCGTCATAACATATAACGTCATATAGTAATGTGTCATAACGTATAACGCCATATAGTAATGCGTCATAACGTATAACGTCATATAGTAATACGTCATAACGTATAACGTCATATACAATTACGGTTTAACGTATAACGTCAAAAGAGTAATGCGTCATATCCTATAACGCCATATAGTAATTGCGTCATAACGTATAACGTCATATAGTATTGCGTCATGACGAATAATGTCATATAATAAGGCGACATGACGTATAACGTCATATAGTAATGCGTCATAACGTATAACGCCATATAGCAATGTGTTATAACGAATAACGTCATATAGTGATGCGTCATAACGTATAACGCCATATAGTAATGCGTCATAACGTATAACGTCATATAGTATTGCGTCATGACGTATAACGTCATATAATAAGGCGACATGACGTATAACGTCATATCGAATTACGTCATAACGTATATCGTCATATACAATTACGGTTTAACGTATAACGTCAAAAGAGTAATGCGTCATATCCTATAACGCCATATAGTAATTGCGTCATAACGTATAACGTCATATAGTAATGCGTCATAACGTATAACGCCATATAGTAATACGTCATAACTTACAAGGTCATATAGTAATGCGTCATAACGTATAACGTCATATAGTATTGCGTCATGACGAATAATGTCATATAATAAGGCGACATGACGTATAACGTCATATAGTAATGCGTCATAACGTATAACGTCATATAGTAATGCGTCATAACGTATAACGCCATATAGTAATACGTCATAACTTACAAGGTCATATAGTAATGCGTCATAACGTATAACGTCATATAGTATTGCGTCATGACGTATAACGTCATATAAGGTGACATGACGTATAACGTCATATGGAATTACGGCATAACGTACAACGTCACATAGTAAAACGTCCTAACGTATAACGTCATATAGTAATACGCCATAACGTATAACGTCATATAGTATTGCGTCATGACGAATAATGTCATATAATAAGGCGACATGACGTATAACGTCATATAGTAATGCGTCATAACGTATAACGTCATATGGTAATGTGTCATAACGTATAACGCCATATAGTAATGCGTCATAACGTATAACGTCATATAGTAATACGTCATAACGTATAACGTCATATAGTATTGCGTCATGACCAATAATGTCATATAATAAGGCGACATGACGTATAACGTCATATAGTAATGCGTCATAACGTATAACGTCATATAGTAATGCGTCATAACGTATAACGCCATATAGTAATGCGTCATAACGTATAACGTCATATAGTAATACGTCATAACGTATAACGTCATATAGTATTGCGTCATGACGCATAATGTCATATAATAAGGCGACATGACGTATAACGTCATATAGTAATGCGTCATAACGTATAACGTCATATAGTATTGCGTCATGACGAATAATGTCATATAATAAGGCGACATGACGTATAACGTCATATAGTAAGGTGTCATAAAGTATAACGTCATATAGAATTCCGGTTTAACGTATAACGTCATATAGAATTCCGGTTTAACGTATAACGCCACATAGCAATGCGCCATAACGTATAACGTCACATGGTAATACGTCTTAACGTAGAAGGACATATAGAATTCCGGGATAACTTATAACGTCATATAGTAATGCGTCATAACGTATAACGCCATATAGCAATGCGTCATAACGTATAACGTCATATAGTAATGCGTCATAACGTATAACGCCATATAGTAATGCGTCATAACGTATAACGTCATATAGTAATGCGTCATAACGTATAACGCCATATAGTAATGCGTCATAACATATAAAGTCATATAGTATTGCGTCATAACGTCTAACGCCATATAGTAATGCGTCATAACATATAAAGTCATATAGTATTGCGTCATAACGTCTAACGCCATATAGAATTCCGGTTTAACGTATAACGCCATATAGCAATGTGTCATAATGTATAACGTCACATAGTAATACGTCTTAACGTATAAAGTCATATAGAATACCGGGTTAACGTATAACGCCATATAGCAATGCGTCATAACGTATAACGTCATACAGAATTACGGTTTAACGTATAACGCCATGTAGGAATGCGTCATAACGTATAACGTTATACAGAATTACGGTTTAACGTATAAAGTCATATAGTAATGCGTCATAACGTATAACGCCATATAGTAATGCGTCATAACGTATAACATCATATAGTATTGCGTCATGACGTATAACGTCATATAGTAATGCGTCATAACGTATATCGTCATAGAGTAATGCGTCATAACGTATAACGTCATATAGTATAGCGTCATGTCGAATAATGTCATATAATAAGGCGACATGACGTATAACGTCATATAGTAATGCGTCATAACGTATAAGGTCATATAGTAATGCGTCATAACGTATAACGCCATATAGTAATGCGTCATAACGTATAACGTCATATAGTATTGCGTCATAACATCTAACGCCATATAGTAATGCGTCATAACGTATAACGTCATATAGAAATGCGTCATAACGTATAGCGCCATATAGCGATGCGTCATAACGTATAACGCCATATAGCAATGCGTTATAACGAATACCGTCATATAGTAATGCGTCATAACTTATAACGCCATATAGTAATGCGTCATAACGTATAACGTCATATAGTATTGCGTCATGACGTATAACGTCATATAATAAGGCGACATGACGTATAACGTCATATAGAATTACGTCATAACGTATAACGTCATATACAATTGCGGTTTAACGTATAACGTCAAAAGAGTAATGCGTCATATCCTATAACGCCATATAGTAATTGCGTCATAATGTATAACGTCATATAGAACTCCGGCATAACGTATATCGTCATATAGTAATACGTCATAACGTATAACGTCATATAGTATTGCGTCATGACGAATAATGTCATATAATAAGGCGACATGACGTATAACGTCATATAGTAATGCGTCATAACGTATAACGTCATATAGTAATGTGTCATAACGTATAACGCCATATAGTAATGCGTCATAACGTATAACGTCATATAGTAATACGTCATAACGTATAACGTCATATAGTATTGCGTCATGACCAATAATGTCATATACTAAGGCGACATGACGTATAACGTCATATAGTAATGCGTCATAACGTATAACGTCATATAGTAATGCGTCATAACGTATAACGCCATATAGTAATGCGTCATAACGTATAACGTCATATAGTAATACGTCATAACGTATAACGTCATATAGTATTGCGTCATGACGCATAATGTCATATAATAAGGCGACATGACGTATAACGTCATATAGTAATGCGTCATAACGTATAACGTCATATAGTATTGCGTCATGACGAATAATGTCATATAATAAGGCGACATGACGTATAACGTCATATAGTAAGGTGTCATAAAGTATAACGTCATATAGAATTCCGGTTTAACGTATAACGTCATATAGAATTCCGGTTTAACGTATAACGCCACATAGCAATGCGCCATAACGTATAACGTCACATGGTAATACGTCTTAACGTAGAAGGACATATAGAATTCCGGGATAACGTATAACGTCATATAGTAATGCGTCATAACGTATAACGCCATATAGCAATGCGTCATAACGTATAACGTCATATAGTAATGCGTCATAACGTATAACGCCATATAGTATTGCGTCATAACGTATAACGTCATATAGTAATGCGTCATAACGTATAACGCCATATAGTAATGCGTCATAACATATAAAGTCATATAGTATTGCGTCATAACGTCTAACGCCATATAGTAATGCGTCATAACATATAAAGTCATATAGTATTGCGTCATAACGTCTAACGCCATATAGCAATGCGTCATAACGTATAACGTCATATAGTAATGCGTCATACCGTATAACGTCATATAGAATTCCGGTTTAACGTATAACGCCATATAGCAATGTGTCATAATGTATAACGTCACATAGTAATACGTCTTAACGTATAAAGTCATATAGAATACCGGGTTAACGTATAACGTCATATAGCAATGCGTCATAACGTATAACGTCATACAGAATTACGGTTTAACGTATAACGCCATGTAGGAATGCGTCATAACGTATAACGTTATACAGAATTACGGTTTAACGTATAAAGTCATATAGTAATGCGTCATAACGTATAACGCCATATAGTAATGCGTCATAACGTATAACATCATATAGTATTGCGTCATGACGTATAACGTCATATAGTAATGCGTCATAACGTATATCGTCATAGAGTAATGCGTCATAACGTATAACGTCATATAGTATAGCGTCATGTCGAATAATGTCATATAATAAGGCGACATGACGTATAACGTCATATAGTAATGCGTCATAACGTATAAGGTCATATAGTAATGCGTCATAACGTATAACGCCATATAGTAATGCGTCATAACGTATAACGTCATATAGTATTGCGTCATAACATCTAACGCCATATAGTAATGCGTCATAACGTATAACGTCATATAGTAATGCGTCATAACGTATAGCGCCATATAGCGATGCGTCATAACGTATAACGCCATATAGCAATGCGTTATAACGAATACCGTCATATAGTAATGCGTCATAACTTATAACGCCATATAGTAATGCGTCATAACGTATAACGTCATATAGTATTGCGTCATGACGTATAACGTCATATAATAAGGCGACATGACGTATAACGTCATATAGAATTACGTCATAACGTATAACGTCATATACAATTGCGGTTTAACGTATAACGTCAAAAGAGTAATGCGTCATATCCTATAACGCCATATAGTAATTGCGTCATAATGTATAACGTCATATAGAACTCCGGCATAACGTATATCGTCATATAGTAATACGTCATAACGTATAACGTCATATAGTATTGCGTCATGACGAATAATGTCATATAATAAGGCGACATGACGTATAACGTCATATAGTAATGCGTCATAACGTATAACGTCATATAGTAATGTGTCATAACGTATAACGCCATATAGTAATGCGTCATAACGTATAACGTCATATAGTAATACGTCATAACGTATAACGTCATATAGTATTGCGTCATGACCAATAATGTCATATAATAAGGCGACATGACGTATAACGTCATATAGTAATGCGTCATAACGTATAACGTCATATAGTAATGCGTCATAACGTATAACGCCATATAGTAATGCGTCATAACGTATAACGTCATATAGTAATACGTCATAACGTATAACGTCATATAGTATTGCGTCATGACGCATAATGTCATATAATAAGGCGACATGACGTATAACGTCATATAGTAATGCGTCATAACGTATAACGTCATATAGTATTGCGTCATGACGAATAATGTCATATAATAAGGCGACATGACGTATAACGTCATATAGTAAGGTGTCATAAAGTATAACGTCATATAGAATTCCGGTTTAACGTATAACGTCATATAGAATTCCGGTTTAACGTATAACGCCACATAGCAATGCGCCATAACGTATAACGTCACATGGTAATACGTCTTAACGTAGAAGGACATATAGAATTCCGGGATAACGTATAACGTCATATAGTAATGCGTCATAACGTATAACGCCATATAGCAATGCGTCATAACGTATAACGTCATATAGTAATGCGTCATAACTTATAACGCCATATAGTAATGCGTCATAACGTATAACGTCATATAGTATTGCGTCATGACGAATAATGTCATATAATAAGGCGACATGACGTATAACGTCATATAGTAATGCGTCATAACGTATAACATCATATAGTATTGCGTCATGACGTATAACGTCATATAGTAATGCGTCATAACGTATATCGTCATAGAGTAATGCGTCATAACGTATAACGTCATATAGTATTGCGTCATGACGAATAATGTCATATAATAAGGCGACATGACGTATAACGTCATATAGAATTCCGGTTTAACGTATAACGCCATATAGCAATGCGTCAAAACGTATAACGTCACATAGTAATACGTCTTAACGTATAAAGTCATATAGAATACCGGGTTAACGTATAACGCCATATAGCAATGCGTCATAACGTATAACGTCATACAGAATTACGGTTTAACGTATAACGCCATATAGCAATGCGTCATAACGTATAACGTTATACAGAATTACGGTTTAACGTATAAAGTCATATAGTAATGCGTCATAAAGTATAACGCCATATAGTAATGCGTCATAACGTATAACATCATATAGTATTGCGTCATGACGTATAACGTCATATAGTAATGCGTCATAACGTATATCGTCATAGAGTAATGCGTCATAACGTATAACGTCATATAGTATTGCGTCATGACGAATAATGTCATATAATAAGGCGACATGACGTATAACGTCATATAGTAATGCGTCATAACGTATAACGTCATATAGTAATGCGTCATAACGTATAACGCCATATAGTATTGCTTCATAACGTATAACGTCATATAGTACTGCGTCATAACATCTAACGCCATATAGTAATGCGTCATAACGTATAACGTCATATAGTAATGCGTCATAACGTATAACGCCATATAGTAATGCGTCATAACGTATAACGTCATATAGTATTGCGTCATGACGTATAACGTCATATAATAAGGCGACATGACGTATAACGTCATATAGAATTACGGCATAACGTATAACGTCACATAGTAAAACGTCATAACGTATAACGTCATATAGTAATACGTCGTAACGTATAACGTCATATAGTATTGCGTCATGACGAATAATGTCATATAATAAGGCGACATGACGTATAACGTCATATAGTAATGCGTCATAACGTATAACGTCATATAGTAATGCGTCATAACGTATAACGCCATATAGTAATGCGTCATAACGTATAACGTCATATAGTAATACGTCATAACGTATAACGTCATATAGTATTGCGTCATGACGAATAATGTCATATAATAAGGCGACATGACGTATAACGTCATATAGTAATGCGTCATAACGTATAACGTCATATAGTAATGTGTCATAACGTATAACGCCATATAGTAATGCGTCATAACGTATAACGTCATATAGTAATACGTCATAACGTATAACGTCATATAGTATTGCGTCATGACGAATAATGTCATATCATAAGGCGACATGACGTATAACGTCATATAGTAATGCGTCATAACGTATAACGTCATATAGTAATGTGTCATAACGTATAACGCCATATAGTAATGCGTCATAACGTATAACGTCATATAGTAATACGTCATAACGTATAACGTCATATAGTATTGCGTCATGACGAATAATGTCATATAATAAGGCGACATGACGTATAACGTCATATAGTAATGCGTCATAACGTATAACATCATATAGTATTGCGTCATGACGTATAACGTCATATAGTAATGCGTCATAACGTATATCGTCATAGAGTAATGCGTCATAACGTATAACGTCATATAGTATTGCGTCATGACGAATAATGTCATATAATAAGGCGACATGACGTATAACGTCATATAGAATTCCGGTTTAACGTATAACGCCATATAGCAATGCGTCATAACGTATAACGTCACATAGTAATACGTCTTAACGTATAAAGTCATATAGAATACCGGGTTAACGTATAACGCCATATAGCAATGCGTCATAACGTATAACGTCATACAGAATTACGGTTTAACGTATAACGCCATATAGCAATGCGTCATAACGTATAACGTTATACAGAATTACGGTTTAACATATAAAGTCATATAGTAATGCGTCATAAAGTATAACGCCATATAGTAATGCGTCATAACGTATAACATCATATAGTATTGCGTCATGACGTATAACGTCATATAGTAATGCGTCATAACGTATATCGTCATAGAGTAATGCGTCATAACGTATAACGTCATATAGTATTGCGTCATGACGAATCATGTCATATAATAAGGCGACATGACGTATAACGTCATATAGTAATGCGTCATAACGTATAACGTCATATAGTAATGCGTCATAACGTATAACGCCATATAGTATTGCGTCATAACGTATAACGTCATATAGTACTGCGTCATAACATCTAACGCCATATAGTAATGCGTCATAACGTATAACGTCATATAGTAATGCGTCATAACGTATAACGCCATATAGCGATGCGTCATAACGTATAACGCCATATAGCAATGCGTTATAACGAATAACGTCATATAGTAATGCGTCATAACGTATAACGCTATATAGTAATGCGTCATAACGTATAACGTCATATAGTATTGCGTCATGACGTATAACGTCATATAATAAGGCGACATGACGTATAACGTCATATAGAATTACGTCATAACGTATAACGTCATATACAATTACGGTTTAACGTATAACGTCAAAAGAGTAATGCGTCATATCCTATAACGCCATATAGTAATTGCGTCATAACGTATAACGTCGTATAGAATTCCGGCATAACGTATATCGTCATATAATAATACGTCATAACTTACAAGGTCATATAGTAATGCGTCATAACGTATAACGTCACATAGTATTGCATCATGACGTATAACGTCATATAATAAGGTGACATGACGTATAACGTCATATAGAATTACGGCATAACGTATAACGTCACATAGTAAAACGTCATAACGTATAACGTCATATAGTAATACGTCATAACGTATAACGTCATATAGTATTGCGTCATAACGTCTAACGTCATATAGCAATGCGTCATAACGTATAACGTCATATAGTAATGCGTCATACCGTATAACGTCATATAGAATTCCGGTTTAACGTATAACGCCATATAGCAATGCGTCATAACGTATAACGTCACATAGTAATACGCCTTAACGTATAAAGTCATATAGAATACCGGGTTAACGTATAACGCCATATAGCAATGCGTCATAACGTATAACGTCATACAGAATTGCGGTTTAACGGATAACGCCATATAGCAATGCGTCATAACGTATAACGTTATACAGAATTACGGTTTAACGTATAAAGTCATATAGTAATGCGTCATAACGTATAACGCCATATAGTAATGCGTCATAACGTATAACGTCATATAGTATTGCGTCATGACGAATAATGTCATATAATAAGGCGACATGACGTATAACGTCATATAGTAATGCGTCATAACGTATAACGTCATATAGTAATGCGTCATAACGTATAACGCCATATAGTAATGCGTCATAACTTATAACGTCATATAGTATTGCGTCATAACGTCTAACGCCATATAGCAATGCGTCATAACGTATAACGTCATATAGTAATGCGTCATACCGTATAACGTCATATGGAATTCCGGTTTAACGTATAACGCTATATAGCAATGCGTCATAACGTATAACGTCACATAGTAATACGTCTTAACGTATAAAGTCATATAGAATACCGGGTTAACGTATAACGCCATATAGCAATGCGTCATAACGTATAACGTCATACAGAGTTACGGTTTAACGTATAACGCCATATAGCAATGCGTCATAACGTATAACGTTATACAGAATTACGGTTTAACGTATAAAGTCATATAGTAATGCGTCATAAAGTATAACGCCATATAGTAATGCGTCATAACGTATAACATCATATAGTATTGCGTCATGACGTATAACGTCATATAGTAATGCGTCATAACGTATATCGTCATAGAGTAATGCGTCATAACGTATAACGTCATATAGTATTGCGTCATGACGAATAATGTCATATAATAAGGCGACATGACGTATAACGTCATATAGTAATGCGTCATAACGTATAACGTCATATAGTAATGCGTCATAACGTATAACGCCATATAGTATTGCGTCATAACGTATAACGTCATATAGTAATGCGTCATAACGTATAACGTCATATAGTAATGCGTCATAACGTATAACGCCATATAGTAATGCGTCATAACTTATAACGTCATATAGTATTGCGTCATAACGTCTAACGCCATATAGCAATGCGTCATAACGTATAACGTCATATAGTAATGCGTCATACCGTATAACGTCATATGGAATTCCGGTTTAACGTATAACGCTATATAGCAATGCGTGATAACGTATAACGTCACATAGTAATACGTCTTAACGTATAAAGTCATATAGAATACCGGGTTAACGTATAACGCCATATAGCAATGCGTCATAACGTATAACGTCATACAGAGTTACGGTTTAACGTATAACGCCATATAGCAATGCGTCATAACGTATAACGTTATACAGAATTACGGTTTAACGTATAAAGTCATATAGTAATGCGTCATAAAGTATAACGCCATATAGTAATGCGTCATAACGTATAACATCATATAGTATTGCGTCATGACGTATAACGTCATATAGTAATGCGTCATAACGTATATCGTCATAGAGTAATGCGTCATAACGTATAACGTCATATAGTATTGCGTCATGACGAATAATGTCATATAATAAGGCGACATGACGTATAACGTCATATAGTAATGCGTCATAACGTATAACGTCATATAGTAATGCGTCATAACGTATAACGCCATATAGTATTGCGTCATAACGTATAACGTCATATAGTACTGCGTCATAACATCTAACGCCATATAGTAATGCGTCATAACGTATAACGTCATATAGTAATGCGTCATAACGTATAACGCCATATAGCGATGCGTCATAACGTATAACGCCATATAGCAATGCGTTATAACGAATAACGTCATATAGTAATGCGTCATAACGTATAACGCCATATAGTAATGCGTCATAACGTATAACGTCATATAGTATTGCGTCATGACGTATAACGTCATATAATAAGGCGACATGACGTATAACGTCATATAGAATTACGTCATAACGTATAACGTCATATACAATTACGGTTTAACGTATAACGTCAAAAGAGTAATGCGTCATATCCTATAACGCCATATAGTAATTGCGTCATAACGTATAACGTCGTATAGAATTCCGGCATAACGTATATCGTCATATAGTAATACGTCATAACTTACAAGGTCATATAGTAATGCGTCATAACGTATAACGTCACATAGTATTGCATCATGACGTATAACGTCATATAATAAGGTGACATGACGTATAACGTCATATAGAATTACGGCATAACGTATAACGTCACATAGTAAAACGTCATAACGTATAACGTCATATAGTAATACGTCATAACGTATAACGTCATATAGTATTGCGTCATAACGTCTAACGTCATATAGCAATGCGTCATAACGTATAACGTCATATAGTAATGCGTCATACCGTATAACGTCATACAGAATTCCGGTTTAACGTATAACGCCATATAGCAATGCGTCATAACGTATAACGTCACATAGTAATACGCCTTAACGTATAAAGTCATATAGAATACCGGGTTAACGTATAACGCCATATAGCAATGCGTCATAACGTATAACGTCATACAGAATTACGGTTTAACGTATAACGCCATATAGCAATGCGTCATAACGTATAACGTTATACAGAATTACGGTTTAACGTATAAAGTCATATAGTAATGCGTCATAACGTATAACGCCATATAGTAATGCGTCATAACGTATAACGTCATATAGTATTGCGTCATGACGAATAATGTCATATAATAAGGCGACATGACGTATAACGTCATATAGTAATGCGTCATAACGTATAACGTCATATAGTAATGCGTCATAACGTATAACGCCATATAGTAATGCGTCATAACTTATAACGTCATATAGTATTGCGTCATAACGTCTAACGCCATATAGCAATGCGTCATAACGTATAACGTCATATAGTAATGCGTCATACCGTATAACGTCATATGGAATTCCGGTTTAACGTATAACGCTATATAGCAATGCGTCATAACGTATAACGTCACATAGTAATACGTCTTAACGTATAAAGTCATATAGAATACCGGGTTAACGTATAACGCCATATAGCAATGCGTCATAACGTATAACGTCATACAGAGTTACGGTTTAACGTATAACGCCATATAGCAATGCGTCATAACGTATAACGTTATACAGAATTACGGTTTAACGTATAAAGTCATATAGTAATGCGTCATAACGTCTAACGCCATATAGTAATGCGTCATAACGTATAACATCATATAGTATTGCGTCATGACGTATAACATCATATAGTAATGCGTCATAACGTATATCGTCATAGAGTAATGCGTCATAACGTATAACGTCATATAGTATTGCGTCATGACGAATAATGTCATATAATAAGGCGACATGACGTATAACGTCATATAGAATTCCGGTTTAACGTATAACGACACATAGCAATGCGTCATAACGTATAACGCCACATGGTAATACGTCATAACGTATAAAGACATATAGAATTCCGGGATAACGTATAACGTCATACAGTAATACGTCATAACGTATAACGTCATATAGTAATGCGTCATAACGTATAACGCCATATAGCAATGCGTCATAACGTATAACGCCATATAGCAATGCGTCATAACGTATAACGTCGTATAGAATTACGGCATAACGTATATCGTCATATAGTAATACGTCATAACTTACAAGGTCATATAGTAACGCGTCATAACGTATAACGTCATATAGTATTGCATCATGACGTATAACGTCATATAATAAGGTGACATGACGTATAACGTCATATAGAATTACGGCATAACGTATAACGTCACATAGTAAAACGTCATAACGTATAACGTCATATAGTAATACGTCATAACGTATAACGTCATATAGTATTGCCTCATGACGAATAATGTCATATAATAAGGCGACATGACGTATAACGACATATAGTAATGTGTCATAGCGTATAACGTCATATAGAATTCCGGTTTAACGTATAACGCTACATAGCAATGCGTCATAACGTATAACGCCACATGGTAATACGTCATAACGTATAAAGACATATAGAATTCCGGGATAACGTATAACGTCATACAGTAATACGTCATAACGTATAACGTCATATAGTATTGCGTCATGACGAATAATGTCATATAATAAGGCGAAATGATGTATAACGTCATATAGTAATGCGTCATAACGTATAACGTCATATAGTAATGCGTCATAACGTATAACGCCATGTAGTAATGCGTCATAACGTATATCGTCATATAGTATTGCGTCATAACATCTAACGCCATATAGTAATGCGTCATAACGTATAACGTCATATAGTAATGCGTCATAACGTATAACGCCATATAGCAATGCGTCATAACGTATAACGCCATATAGCAATGCGTCATAACGTATAACGTCGTATAGAATTACGGCATAACGTATATCGTCATATAGTAATATGTCATAACTTACAAGGTCATATAGTAATGCGTCATAACGTATAACGTCATATAGTATTGCATCATGACGTATAACGTCATATAATAAGGTGACATGACGTATAACGTCATATAGAATTACGGCATAACGTATAACGCCATATAGTAATGCGTCATAACGTATAACGTCATATAGTAATACGTCATAACGTATAACGTCATATAGTATTGCGTCATGACGAATAATGTCATATAATAAGGCGACATGACGTATAACGTCATATAGTAATGCGTCATAACGTATAACGTCATATAGTAATGCGTCATAACGTATAACGCCATATAGTAATGCGTCATAACATATAACGTCATATAGTATTGCGTCATAACGTCTAACGCCATATAGCAATGCGTCATAACGTATAACGTCACATAGTAATACGCCTTAACGTATAAAGTCATATAGAACACCGCGTTAACGTATAACGCCATATAGCAATGCGTCATAACGTATAACGTCATACAGAATTACGGTTTAACGTATAACGCCATATAGCAATGCGTCATAACGTATAACGTTATACAGAATTACGGTTTAACGTATAAAGTCATATAGTAATGCGTCATAACGTATAACGCCATATAGTAATGCGTCATAACGTATAACGTCATATAGTATTGCGTCATGACGAATAATGTCATATAATAAGGCGACATGACGTATAACGTCATATAGTAATGCGTCATAACGTATAACGTCATATAGTAATGCGTCGTAACGTATAACGCCATATAGTAATGCGTCATAACGTATAACGCCATATAGTAATGCGTCATAACGTATAACATCATATAGTATTGCGTCATGACGTATAACATCATATAGTAATGCGTCATAACGTATATCGTCATAGAGTAATGCGTCATAAGGTATAACGTCATATAGTATTGCGTCATGACGAATAATGTCAAATAATAAGGCGACATGACGTATAACGTCATATAGTAATGTGTCATAACGTATAACGTCATATAGAATTCCGGTTAACGTATAACGCCACATAGCAATGCGTCATAACGTATAACGCCACATGGTAATACGTCATAACGTATAAAGACATATAGAATTCCGGGATAACGTATAACGTCATATAGTAATACGTCATAACGTATAACGTCATATAGTATTGCGTCATGACGAATAATGTCATATAATAAGGCGACATGATGTATAACGTCATATAGTAATGCGTCATAACGTATAACGTCATATAGTAATGCGTCATAATGTATAACGCCATGTAGTAATGCGTCATAACGTATAACGTCATATAGTATTGCGTCATAACATCTAACGCCATATAGTAATGCGTCATAACGTATAACGTCATATAGTAATGCGTCATAACGTATAACGCCATATAGCAATGCGTCATAACGTATAACGCCATATAGCAATGCGTCATAACGTATAACGTCGTATAGAATTACGGCATAACGTATATCGTGATATAGTAATACGTCATAACTTACAAGGTCATATAGTAATGCGTCATAACGTATAACGTCATATAGTATTGCATCATGACGTATAACGTCATATAATAAGGTGACATGACGTATAACGTCATATAGAATTACGGCATAACGTATAACGTCACATAGTAAAACGTCATAACGTATAACGTCATATAGTAATACGTCATAACGTATAACGTCATATAGTATTGCGTCATGACGAATAATGTCATATAATAAGGCGACATGACGTATAACGTCATATAGTAATGCGTCATAACGTCTAACGCCATATAGCAATGCGTCATAACGTATAACGTCACATAGTAATACGCCTTAACGTATAAAGTCATATAGAATACCGGGTTAACGTATAACGCCATATAGCAATGCGTCATAACGTATGACGTCATACAGAATTACGGTTTAACGTATAACGCCATATAGCAATGCGTCATAACGTATAACGTTATACAGAATTACGGTTTAACGTATAAAGTCATATAGTAATGCGTCATAACGTATAACGCCATATAGTAATGCGTCATAACGTATAACGTCATATAGTATTGCGTCATGACGAATAATGTCATATAATAAGGCGACATGACGTATAACGTCATATAGTAATGCGTCATAACGTATAACGTCATATAGTAATGCGTCATAACGTATAACGCCATATAGTAATGCGTCATAACTTATAACGTCATATAGTATTGCGTCATAACGTCTAACGCCATATAGCAATGCGTCATAACGTATAACGTCATATAGTAATGCGTCATACCGTATAACGTCATATGGAATTCCGGTTTAACGTATAACGCTATATAGCAATGCGTCATAACGTATAACGTCACATAGTAATACGTCTTAACGTATAAAGTCATATAGAATACCGGGTTAACGTATAACGCCATATAGCAATGCGTCATAACGTATAACGTCATACAGAGTTACGGTTTAACGTATAACGCCATATAGCAATGCGTCATAACGTATAACGTTATACAGAATTACGGTTTAACGTATAAAGTCATATAGTAATGCGTCATAACGTCTAACGCCATATAGTAATGCGTCATAACGTATAACATCATATAGCATTGCGTCATGACGTATAACATCATATAGTAATGCGTCATAACGTATATCGTCATAGAGTAATGCGTCATAACGTATAACGTCATATAGTATTGCGTCATGACGAATAATGTCATATAATAAGGCGACATGACGTATAACGTCATATAGAATTCCGGTTTAACGTATAACGCCACATAGCAATGCGTCATAACGTATAACGCCACATGGTAATACGTCATAACGTATAAAGACCTATAGAATTCCGGGATAACGTATAACGTCATACAGTAATACGTCATAACGTATAACGTCATATAGTAATGCGTCATAACGTATAACGCCATATAGCAATGCGTCATAACGTATAACGCCATATAGCAATGCGTCATAACGTATAACGTCGTATAGAATTACGGCATAACGTATATCGTCATATAGTAATACGTCATAACTTACAAGGTCATATAGTAACGCGTCATAACGTATAACGTCATATAGTATTGCATCATGACGTATAACGTCATATAATAAGGTGACATGACGTATAACGTCATATAGAATTACGGCATAACGTATAACGTCACATAGTAAAACGTCATAACGTATAACGTCATATAGTAATACGTCATAACGTATAACGTCATATAGTATTGCCTCATGACGAATAATGTCATATAATAAGGCGACATGACGTATAACGTCATATAGTAATGTGTCATAGCGTATAACGTCATATAGAATTCCGGTTTAACGTATAACGCCACATAGCAATGCGTCATAACGTATAACGCCACATGGTAATACGTCATAACGTATAAAGACATATAGAATTCCGGGATAACGTATAACGTCATACAGTAATACGTCATAACGTATAACGTCATATAGTATTGCGTCATGACGAATAATGTCATATAATAAGGCGAAATGATGTATAACGTCATATAGTAATGCGTCATAACGTATAACGTCATATAGTAATGCGTCATAACGTATAACGCCATGTAGTAATGCGTCATAACGTATATCGTCATATAGTATTGCGTCATAACATCTAACGCCATATAGTAATGCGTCATAACGTATAACGTCATATAGTAATGCGTCATAACGTATAACGCCATATAGCAATGCGTCATGACGTATAACGCCATATAGCAATGCGTCATAACGTATAACGTCGTATAGAATTACGGCATAACGTATATCGTCATATAGTAATATGTCATAACTTACAAGGTCATATAGTAATGCGTCATAACGTATAACGTCATATAGTATTGCATCATGACGTATAACGTCATATAATAAGGTGACATGACGTATAACGTCATATAGAATTACGGCATAACGTATAACGCCATATAGTAATGCGTCATAACGTATAACGTCATATAGTAATACGTCATAACGTATAACGTCATATAGTATTGCGTCATGACGAATAATGTCATATAATAAGTCGACATGACGTATAACGTCATATAGTAATGCGTCATAACGTATAACGTCATATAGTAATGCGTCATAACGTATAACGCCATATAGTAATGCGTCATAACATATAACGTCATATAGTATTGCGTCATAACGTCTAACGCCATATAGCAATGCGTCATAACGTATAACGTCAGATAGTAATGCGTCATACCGTATAACGTCATATAGAATTCCGGTTTAACGTATAACGCCATATAGCAATGCGTCATAACGTATAACGTCACATAGTAATACGCCTTAACGTATAAAGTCATATAGAACACCGCGTTAACGTATAACGCCATATAGCAATGCGTCATAACGTATAACGTCATACAGAATTACGGTTTAACGTATAACGCCATATAGCAATGCGTCATAACGTATAACGTTATACAGAATTACGGTTTAACGTATAAAGTCATATAGTAATGCGTCATAACGTATCACGCCATATAGTAATGCGTCATAACGTATAACGTCATATAGTATTGCGTCATGACGAATAATGTCATATAATAAGGCGACATGACGTATAACGTCATATAGTAATGCGTCATAACGTATAACGTCATATAGTAATGCGTCGTAACGTATAACGCCATATAGTAATGCGTCATAACGTATAACGCCATATAGTAATGCGTCATAACGTATAACATCATATAGTATTGCGTCATGACGTATAACATCATATAGTAATGCGTCATAACGTATAACGCCATATAGTAATGCGTCATAACGTATAACGTCATATAGTATTGCGTCATGACGAATAATGTCATATAATAAGGCGACATGACGTATAACGTCATATAGTAATGCGTCATAACGTATAACGTCATATAGTAATGCGTCGTAACGTATAACGCCATATAGTAATGCGTCATAACGTATAACGCCATATAGTAATGCGTCATAACGTATAACATCATATAGTATTGCGTCATGACGTATAACATCATATAGTAATGCGTCATAACGTATATCGTCATAGAGTAATGCGTCATAACGTATAACGTCATATAGTATTGCGTCATGACGAATAATGTCACATAATAAGGCGACATGACGTATAACGTCATATAGTAATGTGTCATAACGTATAACGTCATATAGAATTCCGGTTAACGTATAACGCCACATAGCAATGCGTCATAACGTATAACGCCACATGGTAATACGTCATAACGTATAAAGACATATAGAATTCCGGGATAACGTATAACGTCATATAGTAATACGTCATAACGTATAACGTCATATAGTATTGCGTCATGACGAATAATGTCATATAATAAGGCGACATGATGTATAACGTCATATAGTAATGCGTCATAACGTATAACGTCATATAGTAATGCGTCATAATGTATAACGCCATGTAGTAATGCGTCATAACGTATAACGTCATATAGTATTGCGTCATAACATCTAACGCCATATCGTAATGCGTCATAACGTATAACGTCATATAGTAATGCGTCATAACGTATAACGCCATATAGCAATGCGTCATAACGTATAACGCCATATAGCAATGCGTCATAACGTATAACGCCGTATAGAATTACGGCATAACGTATATCGTGATATAGTAATACGTCATAACTTACAAGGTCATATAGTAATGCGTCATAACGTATAACGTCATATAGTATTGCATCATGACGTATAACGTCATATAATAAGGTGACATGACGTATAACGTCATATAGAATTACGGCATAACGTATAACGTCACATAGTAAAACGTCATAACGTATAACGTCATATAGTAATACGTCATAACGTATAACGTCATATAGTATTGCCTCATGACGAATAATGTCATATAATAAGGCGACATGACGTATAACGTCATATAGTAATGCGTCATAACGTATAACGTCATATAGTAATGCGTCATAACGTATAACGCCATATAGTAATGCGTCATAACGTATAACGTCATGTAGTAATACGTCATAACGTATAACGTCATATAGTATTGCGTCATAACGTCTAACGCCATATAGCAATGCGTCATAACGTATAACGTCAGATAGTAATGCGTCATACCGTATAACGTCATATAGAATTCCGGTTTAACGTATAACGCCATATAGCAATGCGTCATAACGTATAACGTCACATAGTAATACGCCTTAACGTATAAAGTCATATAGAACACCGCGTTAACGTATAACGCCATATAGCAATGCGTCATAACGTATAACGTCATACAGAATTACGGTTTAACGTATAACGCCATATAGCAATGCGTCATAACGTATAACGTTATACAGAATTACGGTTTAACGTATAAAGTCATATAGTAATGCGTCATAACGTATAACGCCATATAGTAATGCGTCATAACGTATAACGTCATATAGTATTGCGTCATGACGAATAATGTCATATAATAAGGCGACATGACGTATAACGTCATATAGTAATGCGTCATAACGTATAACGTCATATAGTAATGCGTCGTAACGTATAACGCCATATAGTAATGCGTCATAACGTATAACGCCATATAGTAATGCGTCATAACGTATAACATCATATAGTATTGCGTCATGACGTATAACATCATATAGTAATGCGTCATAACGTATATCGTCATAGAGTAATGCGTCATAAGGTATAACGTCATATAGTATTGCGTCATGACGAATAATGTCATATAATAAGGCGACATGACGTATAACGTCATATAGTAATGTGTCATAACGTCTAACGCCATATAGCAATGCGTCATAACGTATAACGTCACATAGTAATACGCCTTAACGTATAAAGTCATATAGAATACCGGGTTAACGTATAACGCCATATAGCAATGCGTCATAACGTATGACGTCATACAGAATTACGGTTTAACGTATAACGCCATATAGCAATGCGTCATAACGTATAACGTTATACAGAATTACGGTTTAACGTATAAAGTCATATAGTAATGCGTCATAACGTATAACGCCATATAGTAATGCGTCATAACGTATAACGTCATATAGTATTGCGTCATGACGAATAATGTCATATAATAAGGCGACATGACGTATAACGTCATATAGTAATGCGTCATAACGTATAACGTCATATAGTAATGCGTCATAACGTATAACGCCATATAGTAATGCGTCATAACTTATAACGTCATATAGTATTGCGTCATAACGTCTAACGCCATATAGCAATGCGTCATAACGTATAACGTCATATAGTAATGCGTCATACCGTATAACGTCATATGGAATTCCGGTTTAACGTATAACGCTATATAGCAATGCGTCATAACGTATAACGTCACATAGTAATACGTCTTAACGTATAAAGTCATATAGAATACCGGGTTAACGTATAACGCCATATAGCAATGCGTCATAACGTATAACGTCATACAGAGTTACGGTTTAACGTATAACGCCATATAGCAATGCGTCATAACGTATAACGTTATACAGAATTACGGTTTAACGTATAAAGTCATATAGTAATGCGTCATAACGTCTAACGCCATATAGTAATGCGTCATAACGTATAACATCATATAGCATTGCGTCATGACGTATAACATCATATAGTAATGCGTCATAACGTATATCGTCATAGAGTAATGCGTCATAACGTATAACGTCATATAGTATTGCGTCATGACGAATAATGTCATATAATAAGGCGACATGACGTATAACGTCATATAGAATTCCGGTTTAACGTATAACGCCACATAGCAATGCGTCATAACGTATAACGCCACATGGTAATACGTCATAACGTATAAAGACATATAGAATTCCGGGATAACGTATAACGTCATACAGTAATACGTCATAACGTATAACGTCATATAGTAATGCGTCATAACGTATAACGCCATATAGCAATGCGTCATAACGTATAACGCCATATAGCAATGCGTCATAACGTATAACGTCGTATAGAATTACGGCATAACGTATATCGTCATATAGTAATACGTCATAACTTACAAGGTCATATAGTAACGCGTCATGACGTATAACGTCATATAGTATTGCATCATGACGTATAACGTCATATAATAAGGTGACATGACGTATAACGTCATATAGAATTACGGCATAACGTATAACGTCACATAGTAAAACGTCATAACGTATAACGTCATATAGTAATACGTCATAACGTATAACGTCATATAGTATTGCCTCATGACGAATAATGTCATATAATAAGGCGACATGACGTATAACGTCATATAGTAATGTGTCACAGCGTATAACGTCATATAGAATTCCGGTTTAACGTATAACGCCACATAGCAATGCGTCATAACGTATAACGCCACATGGTAATACGTCATAACGTATAAAGACATATAGAATTCCGGGATAACGTATAACGTCATACAGTAATACGTCATAACGTATAACGTCATATAGTATTGCGTCATGACGAATAATGTCATATAATAAGGCGAAATGATGTATAACGTCATATAGTAATGCGTCATAACGTATAACGTCATATAGTAATGCGTCATAACGTATAACGCCATGTAGTAATGCGTCATAACGTATATCGTCATATAGTATTGCGTCATAACATCTAACGCCATATAGTAATGCGTCATAACGTATAACGTCATATAGTAATGCGTCATAACGTATAACGCCATATAGCAATGCGTCATGACGTATAACGCCATATAGCAATGCGTCATAACGTATAACGTCGTATAGAATTACGGCATAACGTATATCGTCATATAGTAATATGTCATAACTTACAAGGTCATATAGTAATGCGTCATAACGTATAACGTCATATAGTATTGCATCATGACGTATAACGTCATATAATAAGGTGACATGACGTATAACGTCATATAGAATTACGGCATAACGTATAACGCCATATAGTAATGCGTCATAACGTATAACGTCATATAGTAATACGTCATAACGTATAACGTCATATAGTATTGCGTCATGACGAATAATGTCATATAATAAGGCGACATGACGTATAACGTCATATAGTAATGCGTCATAACGTATAACGTCATATAGTAATGCGTCATAACGTATAACGCCATATAGTAATGCGTCATAACATATAACGTCATATAGTATTGCGTCATAACGTCTAACGCCATATAGCAATGCGTCATAACGTATAACGTCAGATAGTAATGCGTCATACCGTATAACGTCATATAGAATTCCGGTTTAACGTATAACGCCATATAGCAATGCGTCATAACGTATAACGTCACATAGTAATACGCCTTAACGTATAAAGTCATATAGAACACCGCGTTAACGTATAACGCCATATAGCAATGCGTCATAACGTATAACGTCATACAGAATTACGGTTTAACGTATAACGCCATATAGCAATGCGTCATAACGTATAACGTTATACAGAATTACGGTTTAACGTATAAAGTCATATAGTAATGCGTCATAACGTATAACGCCATATAGTAATGCGTCATAACGTATAACGTCATATAGTATTGCGTCATGACGAATAATGTCATATAATAAGGCGACATGACGTATAACGTCATATAGTAATGCGTCATAACGTATAACGTCATATAGTAATGCGTCGTAACGTATAACGCCATATAGTAATGCGTCATAACGTATAACGCCATATAGTAATGCGTCATAACGTATAACATCATATAGTATTGCGTCATGACGTATAACATCATATAGTAATGCGTCATAACGTATAACGCCATATAGTAATGCGTCATAACGTATAACGTCATATAGTATTGCGTCATGACGAATAATGTCATATAATAAGGCGACATGACGTATAACGTCATATAGTAATGCGTCATAACGTATAACGTCATATAGTAATGCGTCGTAACGTATAACGCCATATAGTAATGCGTCATAACGTATAACGCCATATAGTAATGCGTCATAACGTATAACATCATATAGTATTGCGTCATGACGTATAACATCATATAGTAATGCGTCATAACGTATATCGTCATAGAGTAATGCGTCATAACGTATAACGTCATATAGTATTGCGTCATGACGAATAATGTCATATAATAAGGCGACATGACGTATAACGTCATATAGTAATGTGTCATAACGTATAACGTCATATAGAATTCCGGTTAACGTATAACGCCACATAGCAATGCGTCATAACGTATAACGCCACATGGTAATACGTCATAACGTATAAAGACATATAGAATTCCGGGATAACGTATAACGTCATATAGTAATACGTCATAACGTATAACGTCATATAGTATTGCGTCATGACGAATAATGTCATATAATAAGGCGACATGATGTATAACGTCATATAGTAATGCGTCATAACGTATAACGTCATATAGTAATGCGTCATAATGTATAACGCCATGTAGTAATGCGTCATAACGTATAACGTCATATAGTATTGCGTCATAACATCTAACGCCATATAGTAATGCGTCATAACGTATAACGTCATATAGTAATGCGTCATAACGTATAACGCCATATAGCAATGCGTCATAACGTATAACGCCATATAGCAATGCGTCATAACGTATAACGCCGTATAGAATTACGGCATAACGTATATCGTGATATAGTAATACGTCATAACTTACAAGGTCATATAGTAATGCGTCATAACGTATAACGTCATATAGTATTGCATCATGACGTATAACGTCATATAATAAGGTGACATGACGTATAACGTCATATAGAATTACGGCATAACGTATAACGTCACATAGTAAAACGTCATAACGTATAACGTCATATAGTAATACGTCATAACGTATAACGTCATATAGTATTGCCTCATGACGAATAATGTCATATAATAAGGCGACATGACGTATAACGTCATATAGTAATGCGTCATAACGTATAACGTCATATAGTAATGCGTCATAACGTATAACGCCATATAGTAATGCGTCATAACGTATAACGTCATGTAGTAATACGTCATAACGTATAACGTCATATAGTATTGCGTCATGACGAATAATGTCATATAATAAGGCGACATGACGTATAACGTCATATAGTAATGCGTCATAACGTATAACGTCATATAGTAATGCGTCATAACGTATAACGCCATATAGTAATGCGTCATAACTTATAACGTCATATAGTATTGCGTCATAACGTCTAACGCCATATAGCAATGCGTCATAACGTATAACGTCATATAGTAATGCGTCATACCGTATAACGTCATATAGAATTCCGGTTTAACATATAACGCCATATAGCAATGCGTCATAACGTATAACGTCATATAGTAATGCGTCATACCGTATAACGTCATATAGAATTCCGGTTTAACGTATAACGCCATATAGCAATGCGTCATAACGTATAACGTCACATAGTAATACGTCTTAACGTATAAAGTCATATAGAATACCGGGTTAACGTATAACGCCATATAGCAATGCGTCATAACGTATAACGTCATACAGAGTTACGGTTTAACGTATAACGCCATATAGTAATGCGTCATAACGTATAACGTCATATAGTATTGCGTCATAACATCTAACGCCATATAGTAATGCGTCATAACGTATAACGTCATATAGTAATGCGTCATAACTTATAACGCCATATAGCGATGCGTCATAACGTATAACGCCACATAGCAATGCGTCATAACGTATAACGCCACATGGTAATACGTCTTAACGTATAAAGACATATAGAATTCCGGGATAACGTATAACGTCATATAGTAATACGTCATAACGTATAACGTCATATAGTATTGCGTCATGACGAATAATGTCATATAATAAGGCGACATGACGTATAACGTCATATAGTAATGCGTCATAACGTATAACGTCAAATAGTAATGCGTCATAACGTATAACGCCATATAGTAATGCGTCATAACGTATAACGTCATATAGTATTGCGTCATAACATCTAACGCCATATAGTATTGCGTCATAACATCTAACGCCATATAGTAATGCGTCATAACGTATAACGTCATATAGTAATGCGTCATAACGTATAACGCCATATAGCAATGCGTCATGACGTATAACGCCATATAGCAATGCGTCATAACGTATAACGTCGTATAGAATTACGGCATAACGTATATCGTCATATAGTAATATGTCATAACTTACAAGGTCATATAGTAATGCGTCATAACGTATAACGTCATATAGTATTGCATCATGACGTATAACGTCATATAATAAGGTGACATGACGTATAACGTCATATAGAATTACGGCATAACGTATAACGCCATATAGTAATGCGTCATAACGTATAACGTCATATAGTAATACGTCATAACGTATAACGTCATATAGTATTGCGTCATGACGAATAATGTCATATAATAAGGCGACATGACGTATAACGTCATATAGTAATGCGTCATAACGTATAACGTCATATAGTAATGCGTCATAACGTATAACGCCATATAGTAATGCGTCATAACATATAACGTCATATAGTATTGCGTCATAACGTCTAACGCCATATAGCAATGCGTCATAACGTATAACGTCAGATAGTAATGCGTCATACCGTATAACGTCATATAGAATTCCGGTTTAACGTATAACGCCATATAGCAATGCGTCATAACGTATAACGTCACATAGTAATACGCCTTAACGTATAAAGTCATATAGAACACCGCGTTAACGTATAACGCCATATAGCAATGCGTCATAACGTATAACGTCATACAGAATTACGGTTTAACGTATAACGCCATATAGCAATGCGTCATAACGTATAACGTTATACAGAATTACGGTTTAACGTATAAAGTCATATAGTAATGCGTCATAACGTATAACGCCATATAGTAATGCGTCATAACGTATAACGTCATATAGTATTGCGTCATGACGAATAATGTCATATAATAAGGCGACATGACGTATAACGTCATATAGTAATGCGTCATAACGTATAACGTCATATAGTAATGCGTCGTAACGTATAACGCCATATAGTAATGCGTCATAACGTATAACGCCATATAGTAATGCGTCATAACGTATAACATCATATAGTATTGCGTCATGACGTATAACATCATATAGTAATGCGTCATAACGTATAACGCCATATAGTAATGCGTCATAACGTATAACGTCATATAGTATTGCGTCATGACGAATAATGTCATATAATAAGGCGACATGACGTATAACGTCATATAGTAATGCGTCATAACGTATAACGTCATATAGTAATGCGTCGTAACGTATAACGCCATATAGTAATGCGTCATAACGTATAACGCCATATAGTAATGCGTCATAACGTATAACATCATATAGTATTGCGTCATGACGTATAACATCATATAGTAATGCGTCATAACGTATATCGTCATAGAGTAATGCGTCATAACGTATAACGTCATATAGTATTGCGTCATGACGAATAATGTCATATAATAAGGCGACATGACGTATAACGTCATATAGTAATGTGTCATAACGTATAACGTCATATAGAATTCCGGTTAACGTATAACGCCACATAGCAATGCGTCATAACGTATAACGCCACATGGTAATACGTCATAACGTATAAAGACATATAGAATTCCGGGATAACGTATAACGTCATATAGTAATACGTCATAACGTATAACGTCATATAGTATTGCGTCATGACGAATAATGTCATATAATAAGGCGACATGATGTATAACGTCATATAGTAATGCGTCATAACGTATAACGTCATATAGTAATGCGTCATAATGTATAACGCCATGTAGTAATGCGTCATAACGTATAACGTCATATAGTATTGCGTCATAACATCTAACGCCATATAGTAATGCGTCATAACGTATAACGTCATATAGTAATGCGTCATAACGTATAACGCCATATAGCAATGCGTCATAACGTATAACGCCATATAGCAATGCGTCATAACGTATAACGCCGTATAGAATTACGGCATAACGTATATCGTGATATAGTAATACGTCATAACTTACAAGGTCATATAGTAATGCGTCATAACGTATAACGTCATATAGTATTGCATCATGACGTATAACGTCATATAATAAGGTGACATGACGTATAACGTCATATAGAATTACGGCATAACGTATAACGTCACATAGTAAAACGTCATAACGTATAACGTCATATAGTAATACGTCATAACGTATAACGTCATATAGTATTGCCTCATGACGAATAATGTCATATAATAAGGCGACATGACGTATAACGTCATATAGTAATGCGTCATAACGTATAACGTCATATAGTAATGCGTCATAACGTATAACGCCATATAGTAATGCGTCATAACGTATAACGTCATGTAGTAATACGTCATAACGTATAACGTCATATAGTATTGCGTCATGACGAATAATGTCATATAATAAGGCGACATGACGTATAACGTCATATAGTAATGCGTCATAACGTATAACGTCATATAGTAATGCGTCATAACGTATAACGCCATATAGTAATGCGTCATAACTTATAACGTCATATAGTATTGCGTCATAACGTCTAACGCCATATAGCAATGCGTCATAACGTATAACGTCATATAGTAATGCGTCATACCGTATAACGTCATATAGAATTCCGGTTTAACATATAACGCCATATAGCAATGCGTCATAACGTATAACGTCATATAGTAATGCGTCATACCGTATAACGTCATATAGAATTCCGGTTTAACGTATAACGCCATATAGCAATGCGTCATAACGTATAACGTCACATAGTAATACGTCTTAACGTATAAAGTCATATAGAATACCGGGTTAACGTATAACGCCATATAGCAATGCGTCATAACGTATAACGTCATACAGAGTTACGGTTTAACGTATAACGCCATATAGTAATGCGTCATAACGTATAACGTCATATAGTATTGCGTCATAACATCTAACGCCATATAGTAATGCGTCATAACGTATAACGTCATATAGTAATGCGTCATAACTTATAACGCCATATAGCGATGCGTCATAACGTATAACGCCACATAGCAATGCGTCATAACGTATAACGCCACATGGTAATACGTCTTAACGTATAAAGACATATAGAATTCCGGGATAACGTATAACGTCATATAGTAATACGTCATAACGTATAACGTCATATAGTATTGCGTCATGACGAATAATGTCATATAATAAGGCGACATGACGTATAACGTCATATAGTAATGCGTCATAACGTATAACGTCAAATAGTAATGCGTCATAACGTATAACGCCATATAGTAATGCGTCATAACGTATAACGTCATATAGTATTGCGTCATAACATCTAACGCCATATAGTAATGCGTCATAACGTATATCGTCATAGAGTAATGCGTCATAACGTATAACGTCATATAGTATTGCGTCATGACGAATAATGTCATATAATAAGGCGACATGACGTATAACGTCATATAGTAATGTGTCATAACGTATAACGTCATATAGAATTCCGGTTTAACGTATAACGCCACATAGCAATGCGTCATAACGTATAACGCCACATGGTAATACGTCATAACGTATAAAGAAATATAGAATTCCGGGATAACGTATAACGTCATATAGTAATACGTCATAACGTATAACGTCATATAGTATTGCGTCATGACGAATAATGTCATATAATAAGGCGACATGATGTATAACGTCATATAGTAATGCGTCATAACGTATAACGTCATATAGTAATGCGTCAGAACGTATAACGCCATGTAGTAATGCGTCATAACGTATAACGTCATATAGTATTGTGTCATAACATCTAACGCCATATAGTAATGCGTCATAACGTATAACGTCATATAGTAATGCGTCATAACGTATAACGCCATATAGCCATGCGTCATAACGTATAACGCCATATAGCAATGCGTCATAACGTATAACGTCGTATAGAATTACGGCATAACGTATATCGTCATATAGTAATACGTCATAACTTACAAGGTCATATAGTAATGCGTCATAACGTATAACGTCATATAGTATTGCATCATGATGTATAACGTCATATAATAGGGTGACATGACGTATAACGTCATATAGAATTACGGCATAACGTATAACGTCACATAGTAAAACGTCATAACGTATAACGTCATATAGTAATACGTCATAACGTATAACGACATATAGTATTGCGTCATGACGAATAATGTCATATAATAAGGCGACATGACGTATAACGACATATAGTAATGTGTCACAACGTATAACGTCATATAGAATTCCGGTTTAACGTATAACGCCACATAGCAATGCGTCATAACGTATAACGCCACATGGTAATACGTCATAACGTATAAAGACATATAGAATTCCGGGATAACGTATAACGTCATATAGTAACACGTCATAACGTATAACGTCATATAGTATTGCGTCATAACGTATAACGTCATATAGTATTGCGTCATAACATCTAACGCCATATAGTAATGCGGCATAACGTATAACGTCATATAGTATTGCGTCATGACGAATAATGTCATATAATAAGGCGACATGACGTATAACGTCATATAGTAATGCGTCATAACGTATAACGTCATATAGTAATGCGTCATAACGTATAACGCCATATAGTAATGCGTCATAACTTATAACGTCATATAGTATTGCGTCATAACGTCTAACGCCATATAGCAATGCGTCATAACGTATAACGTCATATAGTAATGCGTCATACCGTATAACGTCATATAGAATTCCGGTTTAACGTATAACGCCATATAGCAATGCGTCATAACGTATAACGTCACATAGTAATACGTCTTAACGTATAAAGTCATATAGAATACCGGGTTAACGTAAAACGCCATATAGCAATGCGTCATAACGTATAACGTCATACAGAGTTACGGTTTAACGTATAACGCCATATAGCAATGCGTCATAACGTATAACGTTATACAGAATTACGGTTTAACGTATAAAGTCATATAGTAATGCGTCATAACGTATAACGCCATATCGTAATGCGTCATAACGTATAACATCATATAGTATTGCGCCATAACGTATATCGTCATAGAGTAATGCGTCATAACGTATAACGTCATATAGTATTGCGTCATGACGAATAATGTCATATAATAAGGCGACATGACGTATAACGACATATAGTAATGTGTCATAACGTATAACGTCATATAGAATTCCGGTTTAACGTATAACGCCACATAGCATTGCGTCATAACGTATAACGCCTCATGGTAATACGTCATAACGTATAAAGACATATAGAATTCCGGGATAACGTATAACGTCATATAGTAATACGTCATAACGTATAACGTCATATAGTATTGCGTCATGACGAATAATGTCATATAATAAGGCGACATGACGTATAACGTCATATAGTAATGCGTCATAACGTATTACGTCATATAGTAATGCGTCATAACGTATAACGCCATGTAGTAATGCGTCATAACGTATAACGTCATATAGTAATGCGTCATAACTTATAACGCCATATAGCGATGCGTCATAACGTATAACGCCACATAGCAATGCGTCATAACGTATAACGCCACATGGTAATACGTCTTAACGTATAAAGACATATAGAATTCCGGGATAACGTATAACGTCATATAGTAATACGTCATAACGTATAACGTCATATAGTATTGCGTCATGACGAATAATGTCATATAATAAGGCGACATGACGTATAACGTCATATAGTAATGCGTCATAACGTATAACGTCAAATAGTAATGCGTCATAACGTATAACGCCATATAGTAATGCGTCATAACGTATAACGTCATATAGTATTGCGTCATAACATCTAACGCCATATAGTAATGCGTCATAACGTATATCGTCATAGAGTAATGCGTCATAACGTATAACGTCATATAGTATTGCGTCATGACGAATAATGTCATATAATAAGGCGACATGACGTATAACGTCATATAGTAATGTGTCATAACGTATAACGTCATATAGAATTCCGGTTTAACGTATAACGCCACATAGCAATGCGTCATAACGTATAACGCCACATGGTAATACGTCATAACGTATAAAGACATATAGAATTCCGCGATAACGTATAACGTCATATAGTAATACGTCATAACGTATAACGTCATATAGTATTGCGTCATGACGAATAATGTCATATAATAAGGCGACATGATGTATAACGTCATATAGTAATGCGTCATAACGTATAACGTCATATAGTAATGCGTCAGAACGTATAACGCCATGTAGTAATGCGTCATAACGTATAACGTCATATAGTATTGCGTCATAACATCTAACGCCATATAGTAATGCGTCATAACGTATAACGTCATATAGTAATGCGTCATAACGTATAACGCCATATAGCCATGCGTCATAACGTATAACGCCATATAGCAATGCGTCATAACGTATAACGTCGTATAGAATTACGGCATAACGTATATCGTCATATAGTAATACGTCATAACTTACAAGGTCATATAGTAATGCGTCATAACGTATAACGTCATATAGTATTGCATCATGACGTATAACGTCATATAATAAGGTGACATGACGTATAACGTCATATAGAATTACGGCATAACGTATAACGTCACATAGTAAAACGTCATAACGTATAACGTCATATAGTAATACGTCATAACGTATAACGCCATATAGTAATGCGTCATAACTTATAACGTCATATAGTATTGCGTCATAACGTCTAACGCCATATAGCAATGCGTCATAACGTATAACGTCATATAGTAATGCGTCATACCGTATAACGTCATATAGAATTCCGGTTTAACGTATAACGCCATATAGCAATGCGTCATAACGTATAACGTCACATAGTAATACGTCTTAACGTATAAAGTCATATAGAATACCGGGTTAACGTATAACGCCATATAGCAATGCGTCATAACGTATAACGTCATACAGAGTTACGGTTTAACGTATAACGCCATATAGCAATGCGTCATAACGTATAACGTTATACAGAATTACGGTTTAACGTATAAAGTCATATAGTAATGCGTCATAACGTATAACGCCATATAGTAATGCGTCATAACGTATAACATCATATAGTATTGCGTCATGACGTATAACATCATATAGTAATGCGCCATAACGTATATCGTCATAGAGTAATGCGTCATAACGTATAACGTCATATAGTATTGCGTCATGACGAATAATGTCATATAATAAGGCGACATGACGTATAACGACATATAGTAATGTGTCACAACGTATAACGTCATATAGAATTCCGGTTTAACGTATAACGCCACATAGCAATGCGTCATAACGTATAACGCCACATGGTAATACGTCATAACGTATAAAGACATATAGAATTCCGGGATAACGTATAACGTCATATAGTAATACGTCATAACGTATAACGTCATATAGTATTGCGTCATGACGAATAATGTCATATAATAAGGCGACATGACGTATAACGTCATATAGTAATGCGTCATAACGTATAACGTCATATAGTAATGCGTCATAACGTATAACGCCATGTAGTAATGCGTCATAACGTATAACGTCATATAGTATTGCGTCATAACATCTAACGCCATATAGTAATGCGTCATAACGTATAACGTCATATAGTAATGCGTCATAACGTATAACGCCATATAGCAATGCGTCATAACGTATAACGCCATATAGCAATGCGTTATAACGAATAACGTCATATAGTAATGCGTCATAACGTATAACGTCATATAGTAATGCGTCATAACGTATAACGCCATATAGTATTGCGTCATAACATCTAACGCCATATAGTAATGCGTCATAACGTATAACGTCATATAGTAATACGTCATAACGTATAACGCCATACAGTAATGCGTCATAACTTATAACGTCATATAGTATTGCGTCATAACGTATAACGTCATATAGTATTGCGTCATAACATCTAACGCCATATAGTAATGCGGCATAACGTATAACGTCATATAGTATTGCGTCATGACGAATAATGTCATATAATAAGGCGACATGACGTATAACGTCATATAGTAATGCGTCATAACGTATAACGTCATATAGTAATGCGTCATAACGTATAACGCCATATAGTAATGCGTCATAACTTATAACGTCATATAGTATTGCGTCATAACGTCTAACGCCATATAGCAATGCGTCATAACGTATAACGTCATATAGTAATGCGTCATACCGTATAACGTCATATAGAATTCCGGTTTAACGTATAACGCCATATAGCAATGCGTCATAACGTATAACGTCACATAGTAATACGTCTTAACGTATAAAGTCATATAGAATACCGGGTTAACGTAAAACGCCATATAGCAATGCGTCATAACGTATAACGTCATACAGAGTTACGGTTTAACGTATAACGCCATATAGCAATGCGTCATAACGTATAACGTTATACAGAATTACGGTTTAACGTATAAAGTCATATAGTAATGCGTCATAACGTATAACGCCATATCGTAATGCGTCATAACGTATAACATCATATAGTATTGCGCCATAACGTATATCGTCATAGAGTAATGCGTCATAACGTATAACGTCATATAGTATTGCGTCATGACGAATAATGTCATATAATAAGGCGACATGACGTATAACGACATATAGTAATGTGTCATAACGTATAACGTCATATAGAATTCCGGTTTAACGTATAACGCCACATAGCATTGCGTCATAACGTATAACGCCTCATGGTAATACGTCATAACGTATAAAGACATATAGAATTCCGGGATAACGTATAACGTCATATAGTAATACGTCATAACGTATAACGTCATATAGTATTGCGTCATGACGAATAATGTCATATAATAAGGCGACATGACGTATAACGTCATATAGTAATGCGTCATAACGTATTACGTCATATAGTAATGCGTCATAACGTATAACGCCATGTAGTAATGCGTCATAACGTATAACGTCATATAGTAATGCGTCATAACTTATAACGCCATATAGCGATGCGTCATAACGTATAACGCCACATAGCAATGCGTCATAACGTATAACGCCACATGGTAATACGTCTTAACGTATAAAGACATATAGAATTCCGGGATAACGTATAACGTCATATAGTAATACGTCATAACGTATAACGTCATATAGTATTGCGTCATGACGAATAATGTCATATAATAAGGCGACATGACGTATAACGTCATATAGTAATGCGTCATAACGTATAACGTCAAATAGTAATGCGTCATAACGTATAACGCCATATAGTAATGCGTCATAACGTATAACGTCATATAGTATTGCGTCATAACATCTAACGCCATATAGTAATGCGTCATAACGTATATCGTCATAGAGTAATGCGTCATAACGTATAACGTCATATAGTATTGCGTCATGACGAATAATGTCATATAATAAGGCGACATGACGTATAACGTCATATAGTAATGTGTCATAACGTATAACGTCATATAGAATTCCGGTTTAACGTATAACGCCACATAGCAATGCGTCATAACGTATAACGCCACATGGTAATACGTCATAACGTATAAAGACATATAGAATTCCGCGATAACGTATAACGTCATATAGTAATACGTCATAACGTATAACGTCATATAGTATTGCGTCATGACGAATAATGTCATATAATAAGGCGACATGATGTATAACGTCATATAGTAATGCGTCATAACGTATAACGTCATATAGTAATGCGTCAGAACGTATAACGCCATGTAGTAATGCGTCATAACGTATAACGTCATATAGTATTGCGTCATAACATCTAACGCCATATAGTAATGCGTCATAACGTATAACGTCATATAGTAATGCGTCATAACGTATAACGCCATATAGCCATGCGTCATAACGTATAACGCCATATAGCAATGCGTCATAACGTATAACGTCGTATAGAATTACGGCATAACGTATATCGTCATATAGTAATACGTCATAACTTACAAGGTCATATAGTAATGCGTCATAACGTATAACGTCATATAGTATTGCATCATGACGTATAACGTCATATAATAAGGTGACATGACGTATAACGTCATATAGAATTACGGCATAACGTATAACGTCACATAGTAAAACGTCATAACGTATAACGTCATATAGTAATACGTCATAACGTATAACGCCATATAGTAATGCGTCATAACTTATAACGTCATATAGTATTGCGTCATAACGTCTAACGCCATATAGCAATGCGTCATAACGTATAACGTCATATAGTAATGCGTCATACCGTATAACGTCATATAGAATTCCGGTTTAACGTATAACGCCATATAGCAATGCGTCATAACGTATAACGTCACATAGTAATACGTCTTAACGTATAAAGTCATATAGAATACCGGGTTAACGTATAACGCCATATAGCAATGCGTCATAACGTATAACGTCATACAGAGTTACGGTTTAACGTATAACGCCATATAGCAATGCGTCATAACGTATAACGTTATACAGAATTACGGTTTAACGTATAAAGTCATATAGTAATGCGTCATAACGTATAACGCCATATAGTAATGCGTCATAACGTATAACATCATATAGTATTGCGTCATGACGTATAACATCATATAGTAATGCGCCATAACGTATATCGTCATAGAGTAATGCGTCATAACGTATAACGTCATATAGTATTGCGTCATGACGAATAATGTCATATAATAAGGCGACATGACGTATAACGACATATAGTAATGTGTCACAACGTATAACGTCATATAGAATTCCGGTTTAACGTATAACGCCACATAGCAATGCGTCATAACGTATAACGCCACATGGTAATACGTCATAACGTATAAAGACATATAGAATTCCGGGATAACGTATAACGTCATATAGTAATACGTCATAACGTATAACGTCATATAGTATTGCGTCATGACGAATAATGTCATATAATAAGGCGACATGACGTATAACGTCATATAGTAATGCGTCATAACGTATAACGTCATATAGTAATGCGTCATAACGTATAACGCCATGTAGTAATGCGTCATAACGTATAACGTCATATAGTATTGCGTCATAACATCTAACGCCATATAGTAATGCGTCATAACGTATAACGTCATATAGTAATGCGTCATAACGTATAACGCCATATAGCAATGCGTCATAACGTATAACGCCATATAGCAATGCGTTATAACGAATAACGTCATATAGTAATGCGTCATAACGTATAACGTCATATAGTAATGCGTCATAACGTATAACGCCATATAGTATTGCGTCATAACATCTAACGCCATATAGTAATGCGTCATAACGTATAACGTCATATAGTAATACGTCATAACGTATAACGCCATACAGTAATGCGTCATAACTTATAACGTCATATAGTATTGCGTCATAACGTCTAACGCCATATAGCAATGCGTCATAACGTATAACGTCATATAGTAATGCGTCATACCGTATAACGTCATATAGAATTCCGGTTTAACGTATAACGCCATATAGCAATGCGTCATAACGTATAACGTCATATAGTAATGCGTCATAACGTATAACGCCATATAGTTATGCGTCATAACATATAACGTCATATAGTATTGCGTCATAACGTCTAACGCCATATAGCAATGCGTCATAACGTATAACGTCATATAGTAATGCGTCATACCGTATAACGTCATATAGAATTCCGGTTTAACGTATAACGCCATATAGCAATGCGTCATAACGTATAACGTCACATAGTAATGCGTCATACCGTATAACGTCATATAGAATTCCGGTTTAACGTATAGCGCCATATACCAATGCGTCATAACGTATAACGCCTAATGGTAATACGTCATAACGTATAAAGACATATAGAATTCCGGGATAACGTATAACGTCATATAGTAATACGTCATAACGTATAACGTCATATAGTATTGCGTCATGACGAATAATGTCATATAATAAGGCGACATGACGTATAACGTCATATAGTAATGCGTCATAACGTATAACGTCATATAGTATTGCGTCATAACGTATAACGCCATGTAGTAATGCGTCATAACGTATAACGTCATATAGTATTGCGTCATAACATCTAACGCCATATAGTAATGCGTCATAACGTATATCGTCATATAGTAATGCGTCATAACGTATAACGCCATATAGCAATGCGTCATAACGTATAACGCCATATAGCAATGCGTTATAACGAATAACGTCATATAGTAATGCGTCATAACGTATAACGCCATATAGCAATGCGTCATAACGTATATCGTCATATAGTAATGCGTCATAACGTATAACGCCATATAGCAATGCGTTATAACGAATAACGCCATATAGCAATGCGTCATAACGTATAACGTTATACAGAATTACGGTTTAACGTATATAGTCATATAGTAATGCGTCATAACGTATAACGCCATATAGTAATGCGTCATAACGTATAACATCATATAGTATTGCGTCATGACGTATAACGTCATATAGTAATGCGTCATAACGTATATCGTCATAGAGTCATGCGTCATAACGTATAACGTCATATAGTATTGCGTCATGATGAATAATGTCATATAATAAGGCGACATGACGTATAACGTCATATAGTAATGTGTCATAACGTATAACGTCATATAGAATTCCGGTTTAACGTATAACGCCACATAGCAATGCGTCATAACGTATAACGCCACATGGTAATACGTCATAACGTATAAAGACATATAGAATTCCGGGATAACGTATAACGTCATATAGTAATACGTCATAACGTATAACGTCATATAGTATTGCGTCATGACGAATAATGTCATATAATAAGGCGACATGACGTATAACGTCATATAGAAATGCGTCATAACGTATAACGTCATATAGTAATGCGTCATAACGTATAACGCCATGTAGTAATGCGTCATAACGTATAACGTCATATAGTATTGCGTCATAACATCTAACGCCATATAGTAATGCGTCATAACGTATATCGTCATATAGTAATGCGTCATAACGTATAACGCCATATAGCAATGCGTCATAACGTATAACGCCATATAGCAATGCGTTATAACGAATAACGTCATATAGTAATGCGTCATAACGTATAACGTCATATAGTAATGCGTCATAACGTATAACGCCATATAGTAATGCGTCATAACGTATAACATCATATAGTATTGCGTCATGACGTATAACGTCATATAGTAATGCGTCATAACGTATATCGTCATAGAGTAATGCGTCATAACGTATAACGTCATATAGTATTGCGTCATGACGAATAATGTCATATAATAAGGCGACATGACGTATAACGTCATATAGTAATGCGTCATAACGTATAACGTCATATAGTAATGCGTCATAACGTATAACGCCATATAGTAATGCGTCATAACGTATAACGTCATATAGTAATGCGTCATAACTTATAACGCCATATAGCGATGCGTCATAACGTATAACGCCACATAGCAATGCGTCATAACGTATAACGCCACATGGTAATACGTCTTAACGTATAAAGACATATAGAATTCCGGGATAACGTATAACGTCATATAGTAATACGTCATAACGAATAACGCCATATAGTATTGCGTCATAACATCTAACGCCATATAGTAATGCGTCATACCGTATAACGTCATATGGAATTCCGGTTTAACGTATAACGCCATATAGCAATGCGTCATAACGTATAACGTCACATAGTAATACGTCTTAACGTATAAGGTCATATAGAATACCGGGTTAACGTATAACGCCATATAGCAATGCGTCATAACGTATGACGTCATACAGAGTTACGGTTTAACGTATAACGCCATATAGCAATGCGTCATAACGTATAACGTTATACAGAATTACGGTTTAACGCATAAAGTCATATAGTAATGCGTCATAACGTATAACGCCATATCGTACTGCGTCATAACGTATAACATCATATAGTATTGCGTCATGACGTATAACGTCATATAGTAATGCGTCATAACGTATATCGTCATAGAGTAATGCGTCATAACGTATAACGTCATATAGTATTGCGTCATGACGAATAATGTCATATAATAAGGCGACATGACGTATAACGTCATATAGTAATGCGTCATAACGTATAACGCCATATAGCAATGCGTCATAACGTATAACGCCATATAGCAATGCGTTATAACGAATAACGTCATATAGTAATGCGTCATAACGTATAACGTCATATAGTAATGCGTCATAACGTATAACGCCATATAGTATTGCGTCATAACATCTAACGCCATATAGTAATGCGTCATAACGTATAACGCCATATAGTAATGCGTCATAACATATAACGTCATATAGTATTGCGTCATAACGTCTAACGCCATATAGCAATGCGTCATAACGTATAACGTCATATAGTGATGCGTCATAACGTATAACGTCATATAGAATTCCGGTTTAACGTATAACGCCATATAGCAATGCGTCATAACGTATGACGTCATACAGAGTTACGGTTTAACGTATAACGCCATATAGTAATGCGTCATAACGTATAACGCCATATAGTACTGCGTCATAACGTATAACATCATATAGTATTGCGTCATGACGTATAACGTCATATAGTAATGCGTCATAACGTATATCGTCATAGAGTAATGCGTCATAACGTATAACGTCATATAGTATTGCGTCATGACAAATAATGTCATATAATAAGGCGACATGACGTATAACGTCATATAGTAATGCGTCATAACGTATAACGCCATATAGCAATGCGTCATAACGTATAACGCCATATAGCAATGCGTTATAACGAGTAACGTCATATAGTAATGCGTCATAACGTATATCGTCATATAGTAATGCGTCATAACGTATAACGCCATATAGTATTGCGTCATAACATCTAACGCCATATAGTAATGCGTCATAACGTATAACGTCATATAGTAATGCGTCATAACGTATAACGCCATATAGTAATGCGTCATAACTTATAACGTCATATAGTATTGCGTCATAACGTCTAACGCCATATAGCAATGCGTCATAACGTATAACGTCATATAGTAATGCGTCATACCGTATAACGTCATATAGAATTCCGGTTTAACGTATAACGCCATATAGCAATGCGTCATAACGTATAACGTCATATAGTAATGCGTCATAACGTATAAAGCCATATAGTAATGCGTCATAACATATAACGTCATATAGTATTGCGTCATAACGTCTAACGCCATATAGCAATGCGTCATAACGTATAACGTCATATAGTGATGCGTCATACCGTATAACGTCATATAGAATTCCGGTTTAACGTATAACGCCATATAGCAATGCGTCATAACGTATAACGTCACATAGTAATACGTCTTAACGTATAAAGTCATATAGAATACCGGGTTAACGTATAACGCCATATGGCAATGCGTCATAACGTATAACGTCATACAGAATTACGGTTTAACGTATAACGCCATATAGCAATGCGTCATAACGTATAACGTTATACAGAATTACGGTTTAACGTATAAAGTCATATAGTAATGCGTCATAACGTATAACGCCATATAGTAATGCGTCATAACGTATAACATCATATAGTATTGCGTCATGACGTATAACGTCATATAGTAATGCGTCATAACGTATATTGTCATAGAGTAATGCGTCATAACGTATAACGTCATATAGTATTGCGTCATGACGAATAATGTCATATAATAAGGCGACATGACGTATAACGTCATATAGTAATGCGTCATAACGTATAACGCCACATAGCAATGCGTCATAACGTATAACGCCACATGGTAATACGTCTTAACGTATAAAGACATATAGAATTCCGGGATAACGTATAACGTCATATAGTAATACGTCATAACGTATAACGTCATATAGTATTGCGTCATGACGAATAATGTCATATAATAAGGCGACATGACGTATAACGTCATATAGTAATGCGTCATAACGTATAACGTCAAATAGTAATGCGTCATAACGTATAACGCCATATAGTAATGCGTCATAACGTATAACGTCATATAGTATTGCGTCATAACATCTAACGCCATATAGTAATGCGTCATAACGTATATCGTCATAGAGTAATGCGTCATAACGTATAACGTCATATAGTATTGCGTCATGACGAATAATGTCATATAATAAGGCGACATGACGTATAACGTCATATAGTAATGTGTCATAACGTATAACGTCATATAGAATTCCGGCTTAACGTATAACGCCACATAGCAATGCGTCATAACGTATAACGCCACATGGTAATACGTCATAACGTATAAAGACATATAGAATTCCGGGATAACGTATAACGTCATATAGTAATACGTCATAACGTATAACGTCATATAGTATTGCGTCATGACGAATAATGTCATATAATAAGGCGACATGATGTATAACGTCATATAGTAATGCGTCATAACGTATAACGTCATATAGTAATGCGTCAGAACGTATAACGCCATGTAGTAATGCGTCATAACGTATAACGTCATATAGTATTGCGTCATAACATCTAACGCCATATAGTAATGCGTCATAACGTATAACGTCATATAGTAATGCGTCATAACGTATAACGCCATATAGCCATTCGTCATAACGTATAACGCCATATAGCAATGCGTTATAACGTATAACGTCGTATAGAATTACGGCATAACGTATATCGTCATATAGTAATACGTCATAACTTACAAGGTCATATAGTAATGCGTCATAACGTATAACGTCATATAGTATTGCATCATGACGTATAACGTCATATAATAAGGTGACATGACGTATAACGTCATATAGAATTACGGCATAACGTATAACGTCACATAGTAAAACGTCATAACGTATAACGTCATATAGTAATACGTCATAACGTATAACGACATATAGTATTGCCTCATGACGAATAATGTCATATAATAAGGCGACATGACGTATAACGTCATATAGTAATGCGTCATAACGTATAACGTCATATAGTAATGCGTCATAACGTATATCGCCATATAGTAATGCGTCATAGCGTATAACGTCATGTAGTAATACGTCATAACGTATAACGTCATATAGTATTTCGTCATGACGAATAATGTCATATAATAAGGCGACATGACGTATAACGTCATATAGTAATGCGTCATAACGTATAACGTCATATAGTAATGCGTCATAACGTATAACGCCATATAGTAATGCGTCATAACTTATAACGTCATATAGTATTGCGTCATAACGTCTAACGCCATATAGCAATGCGTCATAACGTATAACGTCATATAGTAATGCGCCATACCGTATAACGTCATATAGAATTCCGGTTTAACGTATAACGCCATATAGCAATGCGTCATAACGTATAACGTCACATAGTAATACGTCTTAACGTATAAAGTCATATAGAATACCGGGTTAACGTATAACGCCATATAGCAATGCGTCATAACGTATAACGTCATACAGAGTTACGGTTTAACGTATAACGCCATATAGCAATGCGTCATAACGTATAACGTTATACAGAATTACGGTTTAACGTATAAAGTCATATAGTAATGCGTCATAACGTATAACGCCATATAGTAATGCGTCATAACGTATAACATCATATAGTATTGCGTCATGACGTATAGCATCATATAGTAATGCGCCATAACGTATATCGTCATAGAGTAATGCGTCATAACGTATAACGTCATATAGTATTGCGTCATACCGTATAACGTCATATAGAATTCCGGTTTAACGTATAACGCCATATAGCATTGCGTCATAACGTATAACGTCATATAGTAATGCGTCATACCGTATAACGTCATATAGAATTCCGGTTTAACGTATAACGCCATATAGCAATGCGTCATAACGTATAACGTCACATAGTAATGCGTCATACCGTATAACGTCATATAGAATTCCGGTTTAACGTAAAACGCCATATAGCAATGCGTCATAACGTATAACGCCTAATGGTAATACGTCATAACGTATAAAGACATATAGAATTCCGGGATAACGTATAACGTCATATAGTAATACGTCATAACGTATAACGTCATATAGTATTGCGTCATGACGAATAATGTCATATAATAAGGCGACATGACGTATAACGTCATATAGTAATGCGTCATAACGTATAACGTCATATAGTAATGCGTCATAACGTATAACGCCATGTAGTAATGCGTCATAACGTATAACGTCATATAGTATTGCGTCATAACATCTAACGCCATATAGTAATGCCTCATAACGTATATCGTCATATAGTAATGCGTCATAACGTATAACGCCATATAGCAATGCGTCATAACGTATAACGCCATATAGCAATGCGTTATAACGAATAACGTCATATAGTAATGCGTCATAACGTAAAACGCCATATAGCAATGCGTCATAACGTATATCGTCATATAGTAATGCGTCATAACGTATAACGCCATATAGCAATGCGTTATAACGAATAACGCCATATAGCAATGCGTCATAACGTATAACGTTATACAGAATTACGGTTTAACGTATAAAGTCATATAGTAATGCGTCATAACGTATAACGCCATATAGTAATGCGTCATAACGTATAACATCATATAGTATTGCGTCATGACGTATAACGTCATATAGTAATGCGTCATAACGTATATCGTCATAGAGTAATGCGTCATAACGTATAACGTCATATAGTATTGCGTCATGACGAATAATGTCATATAATAAGGCGACATGACGTATAACGTCATATAGTAATGTGTCATAACGTATAACGTCATATAGAATTCCGGTTTAACGTATAACGCCACATAGCAATGCGTCATAACGTATAACGCCACATGGTAATACGTCATAACGTATAACGTCATATAGTAATGCGTCATAACGTATATCGCCATATAGTAATGCGTCATAGCGTATAACGTCATGTAGTAATACGTCATAACGTATAACGTCATATAGAATTCCGGCTTAACGTATAACGCCACATAGCAATGCGTCATAACGTATAACGCCACATGGTAATACGTCATAACGTATAAAGACATATAGAATTCCGGGATAACGTATAACGTCATATAGTAATACGTCATAACGTATAACGTCATATAGTATTGCGTCATGACGAATAATGTCATATAATAAGGCGACATGATGTATAACGTCATATAGTAATGCGTCATAACGTATAACGTCATATAGTAATGCGTCAGAACGTATAACGCCATGTAGTAATGCGTCATAACGTATAACGTCATATAGTATTGCGTCATAACATCTAACGCCATATAGTAATGCGTCATAACGTATAACGTCATATAGTAATGCGTCATAACGTATAACGCCATATAGCCATTCGTCATAACGTATAACGCCATATAGCAATGCGTCATAACGTATAACGTCGTATAGAATTACGGCATAACGTATATCGTCATATAGTAATACGTCATAACTTACAAGGTCATATAGTAATGCGTCATAACGTATAACGTCATATAGTATTGCATCATGACGTATAACGTCATATAATAAGGTGACATGACGTATAACGTCATATAGAATTACGGCATAACGTATAACGTCACATAGTAAAACGTCATAACGTATAACGTCATATAGTAATACGTCATAACGTATAACGACATATAGTATTGCCTCATGACGAATAATGTCATATAATAAGGCGACATGACGTATAACGTCATATAGTAATGCGTCATAACGTATAACGTCATATAGTAATGCGTCATAACGTATATCGCCATATAGTAATGCGTCATAGCGTATAACGTCATGTAGTAATACGTCATAACGTATAACGTCATATAGTATTTCGTCATGACGAATAATGTCATATAATAAGGCGACATGACGTATAACGTCATATAGTAATGCGTCATAACGTATAACGTCATATAGTAATGCGTCATAACGTATAACGCCATATAGTAATGCGTCATAACTTATAACGTCATATAGTATTGCGTCATAACGTCTAACGCCATATAGCAATGCGTCATAACGTATAACGTCATATAGTAATGCGCCATACCGTATAACGTCATATAGAATTCCGGTTTAACGTATAACGCCATATAGCAATGCGTCATAACGTATAACGTCACATAGTAATACGTCTTAACGTATAAAGTCATATAGAATACCGGGTTAACGTATAACGCCATATAGCAATGCGTCATAACGTATAACGTCATACAGAGTTACGGTTTAACGTATAACGCCATATAGCAATGCGTCATAACGTATAACGTTATACAGAATTACGGTTTAACGTATAAAGTCATATAGTAATGCGTCATAACGTATAACGCCATATAGTAATGCGTCATAACGTATAACATCATATAGTATTGCGTCATGACGTATAGCATCATATAGTAATGCGCCATAACGTATATCGTCATAGAGTAATGCGTCATAACGTATAACGTCATATAGTATTGCGTCATACCGTATAACGTCATATAGAATTCCGGTTTAACGTATAACGCCATATAGCAATGCGTCATAACGTATAACGTCATATAGTAATGCGTCATACCGTATAACGTCATATTGAATTCCGGTTTAACGTATAACGCCATATAGCAATGCGTCATAACGTATAACGTCACATAGTAATGCGTCATACCGTATAACGTCATATAGAATTCCGGTTTAACGTAAAACGCCATATAGCAATGCGTCATAACGTATAACGCCTAATGGTAATACGTCATAACGTATAAAGACATATAGAATTCCGGGATAACGTATAACGTCATATAGTAATACGTCATAACGTATAACGTCATATAGTATTGCGTCATGACGAATAATGTCATATAATAAGGCGACATGACGTATAACGTCATATAGTAATGCGTCATAACGTATAACGTCATATAGTAATGCGTCATAACGTATAACGCCATGTAGTAATGCGTCATAACGTATAACGTCATATAGTATTGCGTCATAACATCTAACGCCATATAGTAATGCCTCATAACGTATATCGTCATATAGTAATGCGTCATAACGTATAACGCCATATAGCAATGCGTCATAACGTATAACGCCATATAGCAATGCGTTATAACGAATAACGTCATATAGTAATGCGTCATAACGTAAAACGCCATATAGCAATGCGTCATAACGTATATCGTCATATAGTAATGCGTCATAACGTATAACGCCATATAGCAATGCGTTATAACGAATAACGCCATATAGCAATGCGTCATAACGTATAACGTTATACAGAATTACGGTTTAACGTATAAAGTCATATAGTAATGCGTCATAACGTATAACGCCATATAGTAATGCGTCATAACGTATAACATCATATAGTATTGCGTCATGACGTATAACGTCATATAGTAATGCGTCATAACGTATATCGTCATAGAGTAATGCGTCATAACGTATAACGTCATATAGTATTGCGTCATGACGAATAATGTCATATAATAAGGCGACATGACGTATAACGTCATATAGTAATGTGTCATAACGTATAACGTCATATAGATTTCCGGTTTAACGTATAACGCCACATAGCAATGCGTCATAACGTATAACGCCACATGGTAATACGTCATAACGTATAAAGACATATAGAATTGCGGGATAACGTATAACGTCATATAGTAATACGTCATAACGTATAACGTCATATAGTATTGCGTCATGACGAATAATGTCATATAATAAGGCGACATGACGTATAACGTCATATAGTAATGCGTCATAACGTATAACGTCATATAGTAATGCGTCATAACGTATAACGCCATGTAGTAATGCGTCATAACGTATAACGTCATATAGTATTGCGTCATAACATCTAACGCCATATAGTAATGCGTCATAACGTATATCGTCATATAGTAATGCGTCATAACGTATAACGCCATATAGCAATGCGTCATAACGTATAACGCCATATAGCAATGCGTTATAACGAATAACGTCATATAGTAATGCGTCATAACGTATAACGTCATATAGTAATGCGTCATAACGTATAACGCCATATAGTATTGCGTCATAACATCTAACGCCATATAGTAATGCGTCATAACGTATAACGCCATATAGTAATGCGTCAAAACGTATAACATCATATAGTATTGCGTCATGACGTATAACGTCATATAGTAATGCGTCATAACGTATATCGTCATAGAGTAATGCGTCATAACGTATAACGTCATATAGTATTGCGTCATGACGAATAATGTCATATAATAAGGCGACATGACGTATAACGTCATATAGTAATGCGTCATAACGTATAACGTCATATAGTAATGCGTCATAACGTATAACGCCATATAGTAATGCGTCATAACGTATAACGTCATATAGTAATGCGTCATAACTTATAACGCCATATAGCGATGCGTCATAACGTATAACGCCACATAGCAATGCGTCATAACGTATAACGCCACATGGTAATACGTCTTAACGTATAAAGACATATAGAATTCCGGGATAACGTATAACGTCATATAGTAATACGTCATAACGAATAACGCCATATAGTATTGCGTCATAACATCTAACGCCATATAGTAATGCGTCATACCGTATAACGTCATATGGAATTCCGGTTTAACGTATAACGCCATATAGCAATGCGTCATAACGTATAACGTCACATAGTAATACGTCTTAACGTATAAAGTCATATAGAATACCGGGTTAACGTATAACGCCATATAGCAATGCGTCATAACGTATGACGTCATACAGAGTTACGGTTTAACGTATAACGCCATATAGCAATGCGTCATAACGTATAACGTTATACAGAATTACGGTTTAACGTATAAAGTCATATAGTAATGCGTCATAACGTATAACGCCATATAGTACTGCGTCATAACGTATAACATCATATAGTATTGCGTCATGATGTATAACGTCATATAGTAATGCGTCATAACGTATATCGTCATAGAGTAATGCCTCATAACGTATAACGTCATATAGTATTGCGTCATGACGAATAATGTCATATAATAAGGCGACATGACGTATAACGTCATATAGTAATGCGTCATAACGTATAACGCCATATAGCAATGCGTCATAACGTATAACGCCATATAGCAATGCGTTATAACGAATAACGTCATATAGTAATGCGTCATAACGTATAACGTCATATAGTAATGCGTCATAACGTATAACGCCATATAGTATTGCGTCATAACATCTAACGCCATATAGTAATGCGTCATAACGTATAACGTCATATAGTAATGCGTCATAACGTATAACGCCATATAGTAATGCGTCATAACTTATAACGTCATATAGTATTGCGTCATAACGTCTAACGCCATATAGCAATGCGTCATAACGTATAACGTCATATAGTAATGCGTCATAACGTATAACGCCATATAGTAATGCGTCATAACTTATAACGTCATATAGTATTGCGTCATAACGTCTAACGCCATATAGCAATGCGTCATACCGTATAACGTCATATAGAATTCCGGTTTAACGTATAACGCCATATAGCAATGCGTCATAACGTATAACGTCATATAGTAATGCGTCATAACGTATAACGCCATATAGTAATGCGTCATAACATATAACGTCATATAGTATTGCGTCATAACGTCTAACGCCATATAGCAATGCGTCATAACGTATAACGTCATATAGTGATGCGTCATACCGTATAACGTCATATAGAATTCCGGTTTAACTTATAACGCCATATAGCAATGCGTCATAACGTATAACGTCACATAGTAATACGTCTTAACGTATAAAGTCATATAGAATACCGGGTTAACGTATAACGCCATATAGCAATGCGTCATAACGTATAACGTCATACAGAATTACGGTTTAACGTATAACGCCATATAGCAATGCGTCATAACGTATAACGTTATACAGAATTACGGTTTAACGTATAAAGTCATATAGTAATGCGTCATAACGTATAACGCCATATAGTAATGCGTCATAACGTATAACGTCATATAGTAATGCGTCATAACGCATAACGCCATATAGTAATGCGTCATAACGTATAACGTCATATAGTATTGCGTCATAACATCTAACGCCATATAGTAATGCGTCATAACGTATAACGTCATATAGTAATGCGTCATAACTTATAACGCCATATAGCGATGCGTCATAACGTATAACGCCACATAGCAATGCGTCATAACGTATAACGCCACATGGTAATACGTCTTAACGTATAAAGACATATAGAATTCCGGGATAACGTATAACGTCATATAGTAATACGTCATAACGTATAACGTCATATAGTATTGCGTCATGACGAATAATGTCATATAATAAGGCGACATGACGTATAACGTCATATAGTAATGCGTCATAACGTATAACGTCAAATAGTAATGCGTCATAACGTATAACGCCATATAGTAATGCGTCATAACGTATAACGTCACATAGTATTGCGTCATAACATCTAACGCCATATAGTAATGCGTCATAACGTATATCGTCATAGAGTAATGCGTCATAACGTATAACGTCATATAGTATTGCGTCATGACGAATAATGTCATATAATAAGGCGACATGACGTATAACGTCATATAGTAATGTGTCATAACGTATAACGTCATATAGAATTCCGGTTTAACGTATAACGCCACATAGCAATGCGTCATAACGTATAACGCCACATGGTAATACGTCATAACGTATAAAGACATATAGAATTCCGGGATAACGTATAACGTCATAAAGTAATACGTCATAACGTATAACGTCATATAGTATTGCGTCATGACGAATAATGTCATATAATAAGGCGACATGATGTATAACGTCATATAGTAATGCGTCATAACGTATAACGTCATATAGTAATGCGTCAGAACGTATAACGCCATGTAGTAATGCGTCATAACGTATAACGTCATATAGTATTGCGTCATAACATCTAACGCCATATAGTAATGCGTCATAACGTATAACGTCATATAGTAATGCGTCATAACGTATAACGCCATATAGCCATGCGTCATAACGTATAACGCCATATAGCAATGCGTCATAACGTATAACGTCGTATAGAATTACGGCATAACATATATCGTCATATAGTAATGCGTCAAAACTTATAACGCCATATAGCGATGCGTCATAACGTATAACGCCACATAGCAATGCGTCATAACGTATAACGCCACATGGTAATACGTCTTAACGTATAAAGACATATAGAATTCCGGGATAACGTATAACGTCATATAGTAATACGTCATAACGTATAACGTCATATAGTATTGCGTCATGACGAATAATGTCATATAATAAGGCGACATGACGTATAACGTCATATAGTAATGCGTCATAACGTATAACGTCAAATAGTAATGCGTCATAACGTATAACGTCATACAGTAATGCGTCATAACGTATAACGCCATATAGTAATGCGTCATAGCGTATAACGTCATGTAGTAATACGTCATAACGTATAACGTCATATAGTATTTCGTCATGACGAATAATGTCATATAATAAGGCGACATGACGTATAACGTCATATAGTAATGCGTCATAACGTATAACGTCATATAGTAATGCGTCATAACGTATAACGCCATATAGTAATGCGTCATAACTTATAACGTCATATAGTATTGCGTCATAACGTCTAACGCCATATAGCAATGCGTCATAACGTATAACGTCATATAGTAATGCGTCATAACGTATATCGTCATAGAGTAATGCGTCATAACGTATAACGTCATATAGTATTGCGTCATGACGAATAATGTCATATAATAAGGCGACATGACGTATAACGTCATATAGTAATGCGTCATAACGTATAACGTCATATAGTAATGCGTCATAACGTATAACGCCATATAGTAATGCGTCATAACGAATAACGTCATATAGTAATGCGTCATAACTTATAACGCCATATAGCGATGCGTCATAACGTATAACGCCACATAGCAATGCGTCATAACGTATAACGCCACATGGTAATACGTCTTAACGTATAAAGACATATAGAATTCCGGGATAACGTATAACGTCATATAGTAATACGTCATAACGAATAACGCCATATAGTATTGCGTCATAACATCTAACGCCATATAGTAATGCGTCATACCGTATAACGTCATATGGAATTCCGGTTTAACGTATAACGCCATATAGCAATGCGTCATAACGTATAACGTCACATAGTAATACGTCTTAACGTATAAAGTCATATAGAATACCGGGTTAACGTATAACGCCATATAGCAATGCGTCATAACGTATGACGTCATACAGAGTTACGGTTTAACGTATAACGCCATATAGCAATGCGTCATAACGTATAACGTTATACAGAATTACGGTTTAACGTATAAAGTCATATAGTAATGCGTCATAACGTATAACGCCATATCGTACTGCGTCATAACGTATAACATCATATAGTATTGCGTCATGACGTATAACGTCATATAGTAATGCGTCATAACGTATATCGTCATAGAGTAATGCGTCATAACGTATAACGTCATATAGTATTGCGTCATGACGAATAATGTCATATAACAAGGCGACATGACGTATAACGTCATATAGTAATGCGTCATAACGTATAACGCCATATAGCAATGCGTCATAACGTATAACGCCATATAGCAATGCGTTATAACGAATATCGTCATATAGTAATGCGTCATAACGTATAACGTCATATAGTAATGCGTCATAACGTATAACGCCATATAGTATTGCGTCATAACATCTAACGCCATATAGTAATGCGTCATAACGTATAACGTCATATAGTAATGCGTCAGAACGTATAACGCCATATAGTAATGCGTCATAACATATAACGTCATATAGTATTGCGTCATAACGTCTAACGCCATATAGCAATGCGTCATAACGTATAACGTCATATAGTGATGCGTCATAACGTATAACGTCATATAGAATTCCGGTTTAACGTATAACGCCATATAGCAATGCGTCATAACGTATGACGTCATACAGAGTTACGGTTTAACGTATAACGCCATATAGTAATGCGTCATAACGTATAACGCCATATAGTACTGCGTCATAACGTATAACATCATATAGTATTGCGTCATGACGTATAACGTCATATAGTAATGCGTCATAACGTATATCGTCATAGAGTAATGCGTCATAACGTATAACGTCATATAGTATTGCGTCATGACGAATAATGTCATATCATAAGGCGACATGACGTATAACGTCATATAGTAATGCGTCATAACGTATAACGCCATATAGCAATGCGTCATAACGTATAACGCCATATAGCAATGCGTTATAACGAATAACGTCATATAGTAATGCGTCATAACGTATAACGTCATATAGTAATGCGTCATAACGTATAACGCCATATAGTATTGCGTCATAACATCTAACGCCATATAGTAATGCGTCATAACGTATAACGTCATATAGTAAATCGTCATAACGTATAACGCCATATAGTAATGCGTCATAACTTATAACGTCATATAGTATTGCGTCATAACGTCTAACGCCATATAGCAATGCGTCATAACGTATAACGTCATATAGTAATGCGTCATACCGTATAACGTCATATAGAATTCCGGTTTAACGTATAACGCCATATAGCTGTGCGTCATAACGTATAACGTCATATAGTAATGCGTCATAACGTATAACGCCATATAGTAATGCGTCATAACATATAACGTCATATAGTATTGCGTCATAACGTCTAACGCCATATAGCAATGCGTCATAACGTATAACGTCATATAGTGATGCGTCATACCGTATAACGTCATATAGAATTCCGGTTTAACGTATAACGCCATATAGCAATGTGTCATAACGTATAACGTCACATAGTAATACGTCTTAACGTATAAAGTCATATAGAATACCGGGTTAACGTATAACGCCATATAGCAATGCGTCATAACGTATAACGTCATACAGAATTACGGTTTAACGTATAACGCCATATAGCAATGCGTCATAACGTATAACGTTATACAGAATTACGGTTTAACGTATAAAGTCATATAGTAATGCGTCATAACGTATAACGCCATATAGTAATGCGTCATAACGTATAACATCATATAGTATTGCGTCATGACGTATAACGTCATATAGTAATGCGTCATAACGTATATCGTCATAGAGTAATGCGTCATAACGTATAACGTCATATAGTATTGCGTCATGACGAATAATGTCATATAATAAGGCGACATGACGTATAACGTCATATAGTAATGCGTCATAACGTATAACGTCATATAGTAATGCGTCATAACGCATAACGCCATATAGTAATGCGTCATAACGTATAACGTCATATAGTATTGCGTCATAACATCTAACGCCATATAGTAATGCGTCATAACGTATAACGTCATATAGTAATGCGTCATAACTTATAACGCCATATAGCGATGCGTCATAACGTATAACGCCACATAGCAATGCGTCATAACGTATAACGCCACATGGTAATACGTCTTAACGTATAAAGACATATAGAATTCCGGGATAACGTATAACGTCATATAGTAATACGTCATAACGTATAACGTCATATAGTATTGCGTCATGACGAATAATGTCATATAATAAGGCGACATGACGTATAACGTCATATAGTAATGCGTCATAACGTATAACGTCAAATAGTAATGCGTCATAACGTATAACGCCATATAGTAATGCGTCATAACGTATAACGTCATATAGTATTGCGTCATAACATCTAACGCCATATAGTAATGCGTCATAACGTATATCGTCATAGAGTAATGCGTCATAACGTATAACGTCATATAGTATTGCGTCATGACGAATAATGTCATATAATAAGGCGACATGACGTATAACGTCATATAGTAATGTGTCATAACGTATAACGTCATATAGAATTCCGGTTTAACGTATAACGCCACATAGCAATGCGTCATAACGTATAACGCCACATGGTAATACGTCATAACGTATAAAGACATATAGAATTCCGGGATAACGTATAACGTCATATAGTAATACGTCATAACGTATAACGTCATATAGTATTGCGTCATGACGAATAATGTCATATAATAAGGCGACATGATGTATAACGTCATATAGTAATGCGTCATAACGTATAACGTCATATAGTAATGCGTCAGAACGTATAACGCCATGTAGTAATGCGTCATAACGTATAACGTCATATAGTATTGCGTCATAACATCTAACGCCATATAGTAATGCGTCATAACGTATAACGTCATATAGTAATGCGTCATAACGTATAACGCCATATAGCCATGCGTCATAACGTATAACGCCATATAGCAATGCGTCATAACGTATAACGTCGTATAGAATTACGGCATAACGTATATCGTCATATAGTAATACGTCATAACTTACAAGGTCATATAGTAATGCGTCATAACGTATAACGTCATATAGTATTGCATCATGACGTATAACGTCATATAATAAGGTGACATGACGTATAACGTCATATAGAATTACGGCATAACGTATAACGTCACATAGTAAAACGTCATAACGTATAACGTCATATAGTAATACGTCATAACGTATAACGACATATAGTATTGCCTCATGACGAATAATGTCATATAATAAGGCGACATGACGTATAACGTCATATAGTAATGCGTCATAACGTATAACGTCATATAGTAATGCGTCATAACGTATATCGCCATATAGTAATGCGTCATAGCGTATAACGTCATGTAGTAATACGTCATAACGTATAACGTCATATAGTATTTCGTCATGACGAATAATGTCATATAATAAGGCGACATGACGTATAACGTCATATAGTAATGCGTCATAACGTATAACGTCATATAGTAATGCGTCATAACGTATAACGCCATATAGTAATGCGTCATAACTTATAACGTCATATAGTATTGCGTCATAACGTCTAACGCCATATAGCAATGCGTCATAACGTATAACGTCATATAGTAATGCGTCATACCGTATAACGTCATATAGAATTCCGGTTTAACGTATAACGCCATATAGCAATGCGTCATAACGTATAACGTCACATAGTAATACGTCTTAACGTATAAAGTCATATAGAATACCGGGTTAACGTATAACGCCATATAGCAATGCGTCATAACGTATAACGTCATACAGAGTTACGGTTTAACGTATAACGCCATATAGCAATGCGTCATAACGTATAACGTTATACAGAATTACGGTTTAACGTATAAAGTCATATAGTAATGCGTCATAACGTATAACGCCATATAGTAATGCGTCATAACGTATAACATCATATAGTATTGCGTCATGACGTATAACATCATATAGTAATGCGCCATAACGTATATCGTCATAGAGTAATGCGTCATAACGTATAACGACATATAGTAATGCGTCATACCGTATAACGTCATATAGAATTCCGGTTTAACGTATAACGCCATATAGCAATGCGTCATAACGTATAACGTCACATAGTAATGCGTCATACCGTATAACGTCATATAGAATTCCGGTTTAACGTATAACGCCATATAGCAATGCGTCATAACGTATAACGCCTAATGGTAATACGTCATAACGTATAAAGACATATAGAATTCCGGGATAACGTATAACGTCATATAGTAATACGTCATAACGTATAACGTCATATAGTATTGCGTCATGACGAATAATGTCATATAATAAGGCGACATGACGTATAACGTCATATAGTAATGCGTCATAACGTATAACGTCATATAGTAATGCGTCATAACGTATAACGCCATGTAGTAATGCGTCATAACGTATAACGTCATATAGTATTGCGTCATAACATCTAACGCCATATAGTAATGCCTCATAACGTATATCGTCATATAGTAATGCGTCATAACGTATAACGCCATATAGCAATGCGTCATAACGTATAACGCCATATAGCAATGCGTTATAACGAATAACGTCATATAGTAATGCGTCATAACGTAAAACGCCATATAGCAATGCGTCATAACGTATATCGTCATATAGTAATGCGTCATAACGTATAACGCCATATAGCAATGCGTTATAACGAATAACGCCATATAGCAATGCGTCATAACGTATAACGTTATACAGAATTACGGTTTAACGTATAAAGTCATATAGTAATGCGTCATAACGTATAACGCCATATAGTAATGCGTCATAACGTATAACATCATATAGTATTGCGTCATGACGTATAACGTCATATAGTAATGCGTCATAACGTATATCGTCATAGAGTAATGCGTCATAACGTATAACGTCATATAGTATTGCGTCATGATGAATAATGTCATATAATAAGGCGACATGACGTATAACGTCATATAGTAATGTGTCATAACGTATAACGTCATATAGAATTCCGGTTTAACGTATAACGCCACATAGCAATGCGTCATAACGTATAACGCCACATGGTAATACGTCATAACGTATAAAGACATATAGAATTGCGGGATAACGTATAACGTCATATAGTAATACGTCATAACGTATAACGTCATATAGTATTGCGTCATGACGAATAACGTCATATAATAAGGCGACATGACATATAACGTCATATAGTAATGCGTCATAACGTATAACGTCATATAGTAATGCGTCATAACGTATAACGCCATGTAGTAATGCGTCATAACGTATAACGTCATATAGTATTGCGTCATAACATCTAACGCCATATAGTAATGCGTCATAACGTATATCGTCATATAGTAATGCGTCATAACGTATAACGCCATATAGCAATGCGTCATAACGTATAACGCCATATAGCAATGCGTCATAACGTATAACGTCGTATAGAATTACGGCATAACGTATATCGTCATATAGTAATACGTCATAACTTACAAGGTCATATAGTAATGCGTCATAACGTATAACGTCATATAGTATTGCATCATGACGTATAACGTCATATAATAAGGTGACATGACGTATAACGTCATATAGAATTACGGCATAACGTATAACGTCACATAGTAAAACGTCATAACGTATAACGTCATATAGTAATACGTCATAACGTATAACGACATATAGTATTGCCTCATGACGAATAATGTCATATAATAAGGCGACATGACGTATAACGTCATATAGTAATGCGTCATAACGTATAACGTCATATAGTAATGCGTCATAACGTATATCGCCATATAGTAATGCGTCATAGCGTATAACGTCATGTAGTAATACGTCATAACGTATAACGTCATATAGTATTTCGTCATGACGAATAATGTCATATAATAAGGCGACATGACGTATAACGTCATATAGTAATGCGTCATAACGTATAACGTCATATAGTAATGCGTCATAACGTATAACGCCATATAGTAATGCGTCATAACTTATAACGTCATATAGTATTGCGTCATAACGTCTAACGCCATATAGCAATGCGTCATAACGTATAACGTCATATAGTAATGCGTCATACCGTATAACGTCATATAGAATTCCGGTTTAACGTATAACGCCATATAGCAATGCGTCATAACGTATAACGTCACATAGTAATACGTCTTAACGTATAAAGTCATATAGAATACCGGGTTAACGTATAACGCCATATAGCAATGCGTCATAACGTATAACGTCATACAGAGTTACGGTTTAACGTATAACGCCATATAGCAATGCGTCATAACGTATAACGTTATACAGAATTACGGTTTAACGTATAAAGTCATATAGTAATGCGTCATAACGTATAACGCCATATAGTAATGCGTCATAACGTATAACATCATATAGTATTGCGTCATGACGTATAACATCATATAGTAATGCGCCATAACGTATATCGTCATAGAGTAATGCGTCATAACGTATAACGTCATATAGTATTGCGTCATACCGTATAACGTCATATAGAATTCCGGTTTAACGTATAACGCCATATAGCAATGCGTCATAACGTATAACGACATATAGTAATGCGTCATACCGTATAACGTCATATAGAATTCCGGTTTAACGTATAACGCCATATAGCAATGCGTCATAACGTATAACGTCACATAGTAATGCGTCATACCGTATAACGTCATATAGAATTCCGGTTTAACGTATAACGCCATATAGCAATGCGTCATAACGTATAACGCCTAATGGTAATACGTCATAACGTATAAAGACATATAGAATTCCGGGATAACGTATAACGTCATATAGTAATACGTCATAACGTATAACGTCATATAGTATTGCGTCATGACGAATAATGTCATATAATAAGGCGACATGACGTATAACGTCATATAGTAATGCGTCATAACGTATAACGTCATATAGTAATGCGTCATAACGTATAACGCCATGTAGTAATGCGTCATAACGTATAACGTCATATAGTATTGCGTCATAACATCTAACGCCATATAGTAATGCCTCATAACGTATATCGTCATATAGTAATGCGTCATAACGTATAACGCCATATAGCAATGCGTCATAACGTATAACGCCATATAGCAATGCGTTATAACGAATAACGTCATATAGTAATGCGTCATAACGTAAAACGCCATATAGCAATGCGTCATAACGTATATCGTCATATAGTAATGCGTCATAACGTATAACGCCATATAGCAATGCGTTATAACGAATAACGCCATATAGCAATGCGTCATAACGTATAACGTTATACAGAATTACGGTTTAACGTATAAAGTCATATAGTAATGCGTCATAACGTATAACGCCATATAGTAATGCGTCATAACGTATAACATCATATAGTATTGCGTCATGACGTATAACGTCATATAGTAATGCGTCATAACGTATATCGTCATAGAGTAATGCGTCATAACGTATAACGTCATATAGTATTGCGTCATGATGAATAATGTCATATAATAAGGCGACATGACGTATAACGTCATATAGTAATGTGTCATAACGTATAACGTCATATAGAATTCCGGTTTAACGTATAACGCCACATAGCAATGCGTCATAACGTATAACGCCACATGGTAATACGTCATAACGTATAAAGACATATAGAATTGCGGGATAACGTATAACGTCATATAGTAATACGTCATAACGTATAACGTCATATAGTATTGCGTCATGACGAATAATGTCATATAATAAGGCGACATGACATATAACGTCATATAGTAATGCGTCATAACGTATAACGTCATATAGTAATGCGTCATAACGTATAACGCCATGTAGTAATGCGTCATAACGTATAACGTCATATAGTATTGCGTCATAACATCTAACGCCATATAGTAATGCGTCATAACGTATATCGTCATATAGTAATGCGTCATAACGTATAACGCCATATAGCAATGCGTCATAACGTATAACGCCATATAGCAATGCGTTATAACGAATAACGTCATATAGTAATGCGTCATAACGTATAACGTCATATAGTAATGCGTCATAACGTATAACGCCATATAGTATTGCGTCATAACATCTAACGCCATATAGTAATGCGTCATAACGTATAACGCCATATAGTAATGCGTCAAAACGTATAACATCATATAGTATTGCGTCATGACGTATAACGTCATATAGTAATGCGTCATAACGTATATCGTCATAGAGTAATGCGTCATAACGTATAACGTCATATAGTATTGCGTCATGACGAATAATGTCATATAATAAGGCGACATGACGTATAACGTCATATAGTAATGCGTCATAACGTATAACGTCATATAGTAATGCGTCATAACGTATAACGCCATATAGTAATGCGTCATAACGTATAACGTCATATAGTAATGCGTCATAACTTATAACGCCATATAGCGATGCGTCATAACGTATAACGCCACATAGCAATGCGTCATAACGTATAACGCCACATGGTAATACGTCTTAACGTATAAAGACATATAGAATTCCGGGATAACGTATAACGTCATATAGTAATACGTCATAACGAATAACGCCATATAGTATTGCGTCATAACATCTAACGCCATATAGTAATGCGTCATACCGTATAACGTCATATGGAATTCCGGTTTAACGTATAACGCCATATAGCAATGCGTCATAACGTATAACGTCACATAGTAATACGTCTTAACGTATAAAGTCATATAGAATACCGGGTTAACGTATAACGCCATATAGCAATGCGTCATAACGTATGACGTCATACAGAGTTACGGTTTAACGTATAACGCCATATAGCAATGCGTCATAACGTATAACGTTATACAGAATTACGGTTTAACGTATAAAGTCATATAGTAATGCGTCATAACGTATAACGCCATATAGTACTGCGTCATAACGTATAACATCATATAGTATTGCGTCATGACGTATAACGTCATATAGTAATGCGTCATAACGTATATCGTCATAGAGTAATGCGTCATAACGTATAACGTCATATAGTATTGCGTCATGACGAATAATGTCATATAATAAGGCGACATGACGTATAACGTCATATAGTAATGCGTCATAACGTATAACGCCATATAGCAATGCGTCATAACGTATAACGCCATATAGCAATGCGTTATAACGAATAACGTCATATAGTAATGCGTCATAACGTATAACGTCATATAGTAATGCGTCATAACGTCTAACGCCATATAGCAATGCGTCATAACGTATAACGTCATATAGTAATGCGTCATACCGTATAACGTCATATAGAATTCCGGTTTAACGTATAACGCCATATAGCAATGCGTCATAACGTATAACGTCATATAGTAATGCGTCATAACGTATAACGCCATATAGTAATGCGTCATAACATATAACGTCATATAGTATTGCGTCATAACGTCAAACGCCATATAGCAATGCGTCATAACGTATAACGCCATATAGTAATGCGTCATACCGTATAACGTCATATAGTAATGCGTCATAACGTATAACGTCATATAGTAATGCGTCATAACGTATAACGCCATATAGTATTGCGTCATAACATCTAACGCCATATAGTAATGCGTCATAACGCATAACGTCATATAGTAATGCGTCAGAACGTATAACGCCATATAGTAATGCGTCATAACATATAACGTCATATAGTATTGCGTCATAACGTCTAACGCCATATAGCAATGCGTCATAACGTATAACGTCATATAGTGATGCGTCATAACGTATAACGTCATATAGAATTCCGGTTTAACGTATAACGCCATATAGCAATGCGTCATAACGTATGACGTCATACAGAGTTTCGGTTTAACGTATAACGCCATATAGTAATGCGTCATAACGTATAACGCCATATAGTACTGCGTCATAACGTATAACATCATATAGTATTGCGTCATGACGTATAACGTCATATAGTAATGCGTCATAACGTATATCGTCATAGAGTAATGCGTCATAACGTATAACGTCATATAGTATTGCGTCATGACGAATAATGTCATATAATAAGGCGACATGACGTATAACGTCATATAGTAATGCGTCATAACGTATAACGCCATATAGCAATGCGTCATAACGTATAACGCCATATAGCAATGCGTTATAACGAATAACGTCATATAGTAATGCGTCATAACGTATAACGTCATATAGTAATGCGTCATAACGTATAACGCCATATAGTATTGCGTCATAACATCTAACGCCATATAGTAATGCGTCATAACGTATAACGTCATATAGTTATGCGTCATAACGTATAACGCCATATAGTAATGCGTCATAACTTATAACGTCATATAGTATTGCGTCATAACGTCTAACGCCATATAGCAATGCGTCATAACGTATAACGTCATATAGTAATGCGTCATACCGTATAACGTCATATAGAATTCCGGTTTAACGTATAACGCCATATAGCAATGCGTCATAACGTATAACGTCATATAGTAATGCGTCATAACGTATAACGCCATATAGTAATGCGTCATAACATATAACGTCATATAGTATTGCGTCATAACGTCTAACGCCATATAGCAATGCGTCATAACGTATAACGTCATATAGTGATGCGTCATACCGTTTAACGTCATATAGAATTCCGGTTTAACGTATAACGCCATATAGCAATGCGTCATAACGTATAACGTCACATAGTAATACGTCTTAACGTATAAAGTCATATAGAATACCGGGTTAACGTATAACGCCATATAGCAATGCGTCATAACGTATAACGTTATACAGAATTACGGTTTAACGTATAAAGTCATATAGTAATGCGTCATAACGTATAACGCCATATAGTAATGCGTCATAACGTATAACGTCATATAGTAATGCGTCATAACGCATAACGCCATATAGTAATGCGTCATAACGTATAACGTCATATAGTATTGCGTCATAACATCTAACGCCATATAGTAATGCGTCATAACGTATAACGTCATATAGTAATGCGTCATAACTTATAACGCCATATAGCGATGCGTCATAACGTATAACGCCACATAGCAATGCGTCATAACGTATAACGCCACATGGTAATACGTCTTAACGTATAAAGACATATAGAATTCCGGGATAACGTATAACGTCATATAGTAATACGTCATAACGTATAACGTCATATAGTATTGCGTCATGACGAATAATGTCATATAATAAGGCGACATGACGTATAACGTCATATAGTAATGCGTCATAACGTATAACGTCAAATAGTAATGCGTCATAACGTATAACGCCATATAGTAATGCGTCATAACGTATAACGTCATATAGTATTGCGTCATAACATCTAACGCCATATAGTAATGCGTCATAACGTATATCGTCATAGAGTAATGCGTCATAACGTATAACGTCATATAGTATTGCGTCATGACGAATAATGTCATATAATAAGGCGACATGACGTATAACGTCATATAGTAATGTGTCATAACGTATAACGTCATATAGAATTCCGGTTTAACGTATAACGCCACATAGCAATGCGTCATAACGTATAACGCCACATGGTAATACGTCATAACGTATAAAGACATATAGAATTCCGGGATAACGTATAACGTCATATAGTAATACGTCATAACGTATAACGTCATATAGTATTGCGTCATGACGAATAATGTCATATAATAAGGCGACATGATGTATAACGTCATATAGTAATGCGTCATAACGTATAACGTCATATAGTAATGCGTCAGAACGTATATCGCCATGTAGTAATGCGTCATAACGTATAACGTCATATAGTATTGCGTCATAACATCTAACGCCATATAGTAATGCGTCATAACGTATAACGTCATATAGTAATGCGTCATAACGTATAACGCCATATAGCCATGCGTCATAACGTATAACGCCATATAGCAATGCGTCATAACGTATAACATCATATAGTATTGCGTCATGACGTATAACATCATATAGTAATGCGCCATAACGTATATCGTCATAGAGTAATGCGTCATAACGTATAACGTCATATAGTATTGCGTCATGACGAATAACGTCATATAATAAGGCGACATGACATATAACGTCATATAGTAATGCGTCATAACGTATAACGTCATATAGTAATGCGTCATAACGTATAACGCCATGTAGTAATGCGTCATAACGTATAACGTCATATAGTATTGCGTCATAACATCTAACGCCATATAGTAATGCGTCATAACGTATATCGTCATATAGTAATGCGTCATAACGTATAACGCCATATAGCAATGCGTCATAACGTATAACGCCATATAGCAATGCGTCATAACGTATAACGTCGTATAGAATTACGGCATAACGTATATCGTCATATAGTAATACGTCATAACTTACAAGGTCATATAGTAATGCGTCATAACGTATAACGTCATATAATATTGCATCATGACGTATAACGTCATATAATAAGGTGACATGACGTATAACGTCATATAGAATTACGGCATAACGTATAACGTCACATAGTAAAACGTCATAACGTATAACGTCATATAGTAATACGTCATAACGTATAACGACATATAGTATTGCCTCATGACGAATAATGTCATATAATAAGGCGACATGACGTATAACGTCATATAGTAATGCGTCATAACGTATAACGTCATATAGTAATGCGTCATAACGTATATCGCCATATAGTAATGCGTCATAGCGTATAACGTCATGTAGTAATACGTCATAACGTATAACGTCATATAGTATTTCGTCATGACGAATAATGTCATATAATAAGGCGACATGACGTATAACGTCATATAGTAATGCGTCATAACGTATAACGTCATATAGTAATGCGTCATAACGTATAACGCCATATAGTAATGCGTCATAACTTATAACGTCATATAGTATTGCGTCATAACGTCTAACGCCATATAGCAATGCGTCATAACGTATAACGTCATATAGTAATGCGTCATACCGTATAACGTCATATAGAATTCCGGTTTAACGTATAACGCCATATAGCAATGCGTCATAACGTATAACGTCACATAGTAATACGTCTTAACGTATAAAGTCATATAGAATACCGGGTTAACGTATAACGCCATATAGCAATGCGTCATAACGTATAACGTCATACAGAGTTACGGTTTAACGTATAACGCCATATAGCAATGCGTCATAACGTATAACGTTATACAGAATTACGGTTTAACGTATAAAGTCATATAGTAATGCGTCATAACGTATAACGCCATATAGTAATGCGTCATAACGTATAACATCATATAGTATTGCGTCATGACGTATAACATCATATAGTAATGCGCCATAACGTATATCGTCATAGAGTAATGCGTCATAACGTATAACGTCATATAGTATTGCGTCATACCGTATAACGTCATATAGAATTCCGGTTTAACGTATAACGCCATATAGCAATGCGTCATAACGTATAACGACATATAGTAATGCGTCATACCGTATAACGTCATATAGAATTCCGGTTTAACGTATAACGCCATATAGCAATGCGTCATAACGTATAACGTCACATAGTAATGCGTCATACCGTATAACGTCATATAGAATTCCGGTTTAACGTATAACGCCATATAGCAATGCGTCATAACGTATAACGCCTAATGGTAATACGTCATAACGTATAAAGACATATAGAATTCCGGGATAACGTATAACGTCATATAGTAATACGTCATAACGTATAACGTCATATAGTATTGCGTCATGACGAATAATGTCATATAATAAGGCGACATGACGTATAACGTCATATAGTAATGCGTCATAACGTATAACGTCATATAGTAATGCGTCATAACGTATAACGCCATGTAGTAATGCGTCATAACGTATAACGTCATATAGTATTGCGTCATAACATCTAACGCCATATAGTAATGCCTCATAACGTATATCGTCATATAGTAATGCGTCATAACGTATAACGCCATATAGCAATGCGTCATAACGTATAACGCCATATAGCAATGCGTTATAACGAATAACGTCATATAGTAATGCGTCATAACGTAAAACGCCATATAGCAATGCGTCATAACGTATATCGTCATATAGTAATGCGTCATAACGTATAACGCCATATAGCAATGCGTTATAACGAATAACGCCATATAGCAATGCGTCATAACGTATAACGTTATACAGAATTACGGTTTAACGTATAAAGTCATATAGTAATGCGTCATAACGTATAACGCCATATAGTAATGCGTCATAACGTATAACATCATATAGTATTGCGTCATGACGTATAACGTCATATAGTAATGCGTCATAACGTATATCGTCATAGAGTAATGCGTCATAACGTATAACGTCATATAGTATTGCGTCATGATGAATAATGTCATATAATAAGGCGACATGACGTATAACGTCATATAGTAATGTGTCATAACGTATAACGTCATATAGAATTCCGGTTTAACGTATAACGCCACATAGCAATGCGTCATAACGTATAACGCCACATGGTAATACGTCATAACGTATAAAGACATATAGAATTGCGGGATAACGTATAACGTCATATAGTAATACGTCATAACGTATAACGTCATATAGTATTGCGTCATGACGAATAATGTCATATAATAAGGCGACATGACATATAACGTCATATAGTAATGCGTCATAACGTATAACGTCATATAGTAATGCGTCATAACGTATAACGCCATGTAGTAATGCGTCATAACGTATAACGTCATATAGTATTGCGTCATAACATCTAACGCCATATAGTAATGCGTCATAACGTATATCGTCATATAGTAATGCGTCATAACGTATAACGCCATATAGCAATGCGTCATAACGTATAACGCCATATAGCAATGCGTTATAACGAATAACGTCATATAGTAATGCGTCATAACGTATAACGTCATATAGTAATGCGTCATAACGTATAACGCCATATAGTATTGCGTCATAACATCTAACGCCATATAGTAATGCGTCATAACGTATAACGCCATATAGTAATGCGTCAAAACGTATAACATCATATAGTATTGCGTCATGACGTATAACGTCATATAGTAATGCGTCATAACGTATATCGTCATAGAGTAATGCGTCATAACGTATAACGTCATATAGTATTGCGTCATGACGAATAATGTCATATAATAAGGCGACATGACGTATAACGTCATATAGTAATGCGTCATAACGTATAACGTCATATAGTAATGCGTCATAACGTATAACGCCATATAGTAATGCGTCATAACGTATAACGTCATATAGTAATGCGTCATAACTTATAACGCCATATAGCGATGCGTCATAACGTATAACGCCACATAGCAATGCGTCATAACGTATAACGCCACATGGTAATACGTCTTAACGTATAAAGACATATAGAATTCCGGGATAACGTATAACGTCATATAGTAATACGTCATAACGAATAACGCCATATAGTATTGCGTCATAACATCTAACGCCATATAGTAATGCGTCATACCGTATAACGTCATATGGAATTCCGGTTTAACGTATAACGCCATATAGCAATGCGTCATAACGTATAACGTCACATAGTAATACGTCTTAACGTATAAAGTCATATAGAATACCGGGTTAACGTATAACGCCATATAGCAATGCGTCATAACGTATGACGTCATACAGAGTTACGGTTTAACGTATAACGCCATATAGCAATGCGTGATAACGTATAACGTTATACAGAATTACGGTTTAACGTATAAAGTCATATAGTAATGCGTCATAACGTATAACGCCATATAGTACTGCGTCATAACGTATAACATCATATAGTATTGCGTCATGACGTATAACGTCATATAGTAATGCGTCATAACGTATATCGTCATAGAGTAATGCGTCATAACGTATAACGTCATATAGTATTGCGTCATGACGAATAATGTCATATAATAAGGCGACATGACGTATAACGTCATATAGTAATGCGTCATAACGTATAACGCCATATAGCAATGCGTCATAACGTATAACGCCATATAGCAATGCGTTATAACGAATAACGTCATATAGTAATGCGTCATAACGTATAACGTCATATAGTAATGCGTCATAACGTCTAACGCCATATAGCAATGCGTCATAACGTATAACGTCATATAGTAATGCGTCATACCGTATAACGTCATATAGAATTCCGGTTTAACGTATAACGCCATATAGCAATGCGTCATAACGTATAACGTCATATAGTAATGCGTCATAACGTATAACGCCATATAGTAATGCGTCATAACATATAACGTCATATAGTATTGCGTCATAACGTCAAACGCCATATAGCAATGCGTCATAACGTATAACGCCATATAGTAATGCGTCATACCGTATAACGTCATATAGTAATGCGTCATAACGTATAACGTCATATAGTAATGCGTCATAACGTATAACGCCATATAGTATTGCGTCATAACATCTAACGCCATATAGTAATGCGTCATAACGCATAACGTCATATAGTAATGCGTCAGAACGTATAACGCCATATAGTAATGCGTCATAACATATAACGTCATATAGTATTGCGTCATAACGTCTAACGCCATATAGCAATGCGTCATAACGTATAACGTCATATAGTGATGCGTCATAACGTATAACGTCATATAGAATTCCGGTTTAACGTATAACGCCATATAGCAATGCGTCATAACGTATGACGTCATACAGAGTTACGGTTTAACGTATAACGCCATATAGTAATGCGTCATAACGTATAACGCCATATAGTACTGCGTCATAACGTATAACATCATATAGTATTGCGTCATGACGTATAACGTCATATAGTAATGCGTCATAACGTATATCGTCATAGAGTAATGCGTCATAACGTATAACGTCATATAGTATTGCGTCATGACGAATAATGTCATATAATAAGGCGACATGACGTATAACGTCATATAGTAATGCGTCATAACGTATAACGCCATATAGCAATGCGTCATAACGTATAACGCCATATAGCAATGCGTTATAACGAATAACGTCATATAGTAATGCGTCATAACGTATAACGTCATATAGTAATGCGTCATAACGTATAACGCCATATAGTATTGCGTCATAACATCTAACGCCATATAGTAATGCGTCATAACGTATAACGTCATATAGTAATGCGTCATAACGTATAACGCCATATAGTAATGCGTCATAACTTATAACGTCATATAGTATTGCGTCATAACGTCTAACGCCATATAGCAATGCGTCATAACGTATAACGTCATATAGTAATGCGTCATACCGTATAACGTCATATAGAATTCCGGTTTAACGTATAACGCCATATAGCAATGCGTCATAACGTATAACGTCATATAGTAATGCGTCATAACGTATAACGCCATATAGTAATGCGTCATAACATATAACGTCATATAGTATTGCGTCATAACGTCTAACGCCATATAGCAATGCGTCATAACGTATAACGTCATATAGTGATGCGTCATACCGTTTAACGTCATATAGAATTCCGGTTTAACGTATAACGCCATATAGCAATGCGTCATAACGTATAACGTCACATAGTAATACGTCTTAACGTATAAAGTCATATAGAATACCGGGTTAACGTATAACGCCATATAGCAATGCGTCATAACGTATAACGTTATACAGAATTACGGTTTAACGTATAAAGTCATATAGTAATGCGTCATAACGTATAACGCCATATAGTAATGCGTCATAACGTATAACGTCATATAGTAATGCGTCATAACGCATAACGCCATATAGTAATGCGTCATAACGTATAACGTCATATAGTATTGCGTCATAACATCTAACGCCATATAGTAATGCGTCATAACGTATAACGTCATATAGTAATGCGTCATAACTTATAACGCCATATAGCGATGCGTCATAACGTATAACGCCACATAGCAATGCGTCATAACGTATAACGCCACATGGTAATACGTCTTAACGTATAAAGACATATAGAATTCCGGGATAACGTATAACGTCATATAGTAATACGTCATAACGTATAACGTCATATAGTATTGCGTCATGACGAATAATGTCATATAATAAGGCGACATGACGTATAACGTCATATAGTAATGCGTCATAACGTATAACGTCAAATAGTAATGCGTCATAACGTATAACGCCATATAGTAATGCGTCATAACGTATAACGTCATATAGTATTGCGTCATAACATCTAACGCCATATAGTAATGCGTCATAACGTATATCGTCATAGAGTAATGCGTCATAACGTATAACGTCATATAGTATTGCGTCATGACGAATAATGTCATATAATAAGGCGACATGACGTATAACGTCATATAGTAATGTGTCATAACGTATAACGTCATATAGAATTCCGGTTTAACGTATAACGCCACATAGCAATGCGTCATAACGTATAACGCCACATGGTAATACGTCATAACGTATAAAGACATATAGAATTCCGGGATAACGTATAACGTCATATAGTAATACGTCATAACGTATAACGTCATATAGTATTGCGTCATGACGAATAATGTCATATAATAAGGCGACATGATGTATAACGTCATATAGTAATGCGTCATAACGTATAACGTCATATAGTAATGCGTCAGAACGTATAACGCCATGTAGTAATGCGTCATAACGTATAACGTCATATAGTATTGCGTCATAACATCTAACGCCATATAGTAATGCGTCATAACGTATAACGTCATATAGTAATGCGTCATAACGTATAACGCCATATAGCCATGCGTCATAACATATAACGTCATATAGTATTGCGTCATAACGTCTAACGCCATATAGCAATGCGTCATAACGTATAACGTCATATAGTGATGCGTCATACCGTTTAACGTCATATAGAATTCCGGTTTAACGTATAACGCCATATAGCAATGCGTCATAACGTATAACGTCACATAGTAATACGTCTTAACGTATAAAGTCATATAGAATACCGGGTTAACGTATAACGCCATATAGCAATGCGTCATAACGTATAACGTTATACAGAATTACGGTTTAACGTATAAAGTCATATAGTAATGCGTCATAACGTATAACGCCATATAGTAATGCGTCATAACGTATAACGTCATATAGTAATGCGTCATAACGCATAACGCCATATAGTAATGCGTCATAACGTATAACGTCATATAGTATTGCGTCATAACATCTAACGCCATATAGTAATGCGTCATAACGTATAACGTCATATAGTAATGCGTCATAACTTATAACGCCATATAGCGATGCGTCATAACGTATAACGCCACATAGCAATGCGTCATAACGTATAACGCCACATGGTAATACGTCTTAACGTATAAAGACATATAGAATTCCGGGATAACGTATAACGTCATATAGTAATACGTCATAACGTATAACGTCATATAGTATTGCGTCATGACGAATAATGTCATATAATAAGGCGACATGACGTATAACGTCATATAGTAATGCGTCATAACGTATAACGTCAAATAGTAATGCGTCATAACGTATAACGCCATATAGTAATGCGTCATAACGTATAACGTCATATAGTATTGCGTCATAACATCTAACGCCATATAGTAATGCGTCATAACGTATATCGTCATAGAGTAATGCGTCATAACGTATAACGTCATATAGTATTGCGTCATGACGAATAATGTCATATAATAAGGCGACATGACGTATAACGTCATATAGTAATGTGTCATAACGTATAACGTCATATAGAATTCCGGTTTAACGTATAACGCCACATAGCAATGCGTCATAACGTATAACGCCACATGGTAATACGTCATAACGTATAAAGACATATAGAATTCCGGGATAACGTATAACGTCATATAGTAATACGTCATAACGTATAACGTCATATAGTATTGCGTCATGACGAATAATGTCATATAATAAGGCGACATGATGTATAACGTCATATAGTAATGCGTCATAACGTATAACGTCATATAGTAATGCGTCAGAACGTATAACGCCATGTAGTAATGCGTCATAACGTATAACGTCATATAGTATTGCGTCATAACATCTAACGCCATATAGTAATGCGTCATAACGTATAACGTCATATAGTAATGCGTCATAACGTATAACGCCATATAGCCATGCGTCATAACGTATAACGCCATATAGCAATGCGTCATAACGTATAACATCATATAGTATTGCGTCATGACGTATAACATCATATAGTAATGCGCCATAACGTATATCGTCATAGAGTAATGCGTCATAACGTATAACGTCATATAGTATTGCGTCATGACGAATAATGTCATATAATAAGGCGACATGACGTATAACGACATATAGTAATGTGTCACAACGTATAACGTCATATAGAATTCCGGTTTAACGTATAACGCCACATAGCAATGCGTCATAACGTATAACGCCACATGGTAATACGTCATAACGTATAAAGACATATAGAATTCCGGGATAACGTATAACGTCATATAGTAATACGTCATAACGTATAACGTCATATAGTATTGCGTCATGACGAATAATGTCATATAATTAGGCGACATGACGTATAACGTCATATAGTAATGCGTCATAACGTATAACGTCATATAGTAATGCGTCATAACGTATAACGCCATGTAGTAATGCGTCATAACGTATAACGTCATATAGTATTGCGTCATAACATCTAACGCCATATAGTAATGCGTCATAACGTATAACGTCATATAGTAATGCGTCATAACGTATAACGCCATATAGCAATGCGTCATAACGTATAACGCCATATAGCAATGCGTTATAACGAATAACGTCATATAGTAATGCGTCATAACGTATAACGTCATATAGTAATGCGTCATAACGTATAACGCCATATAGTATTGCGTCATAACACCTAACGCCATATAGTAATGCGTCATAACGTATAACGTCATATAGTAATGCGTCATAACGTATAACATCATACAGTAATGCGTCATAACTTATAACGTCATATAGTATTGCGTCATAACGTCTAACGCCATATAGCAATGCGTCATAACGTATAACGTCATATAGTAATGCGTCATACCGTATAACGTCATATAGAATTCCGGTTTAACGTATAACGCCATATAGCAATGCGTCATAACGTATAACGTCATATAGTAATGCGTCATACCGTATAACGTCATATAGAATTCCGGTTTAACGTATAACGCCATATAGCAATGCGTCATAACGTATAACGTCACATAGTAATGCGTCATACCGTATAACGTCATATAGAATTCCGGTTTAACGTATAACGCCATATAGCAATGCGTCATAACGTATAACGCCTAATGGTAATACCTCATAACGTATAAAGACATATAGAATTCCGGGATAACGTATAACGTCATATAGTAATACGTCATAACGTATAACGTCATATAGTATTGCGTCATGACGAATAATGTCATATAATAAGGCGACATGACGTATAACGTCATATAGTAATGCGTCATAACGTATAACGTCATATAGTAATGCGTCATAACGTATAACGCCATGTAGTAATGCGTCATAACGTATAACGTCATATAGTATTGCGTCATAACATCTAACGCCATATAGTAATGCGTCATAACGTATATCGTCATATAGTAATGCGTCATAACGTATAACGCCATATAGCAATGCGTCATAACGTGTAACGCCATATAGCAATGCGTTATAACGAATAACGTCATATAGTAATGCGTCATAACGTAAAACGCCATATAGCAATGCGTCATAACGTATATCGTCATATAGTAATGCGTCATAACGTATAACGCCATATAGCAATGCGTTATAACGAATAACGCCATATAGCAATGCGTCATAACGTATAACGTTATACAGAATTACGGTTTAACGTATAAAGTCATATAGTAATGCGTCATAACGTATAACGCCATATAGTAATGCGTCATAACGTATAACATCATATAGTATTGCGTCATGACGTATAACGTCATATAGTAATGCGTCATAACGTATATCGTCATAGAGTAATGCGTCATAACGTATAACGTCATATAGTATTGCGTCATGATGAATAATGTCATATAATAAGGCGACATGACGTATAACGTCATATAGTAATGTGTCATAACGTATAACGTCATATAGAATTCCGGTTTAACGTATAACGCCACATAGCAATGCGTCATAACGTATAACGCCACATGGTAATACGTCATAACGTATAAAGACATATAGAATTCCGGGATAACGTATAACGTCATATAGTAATACGTCATAACGTATAACGTCATATAGTATTGCGTCATGACGAATAATGTCATATAATAAGGCGACATGACGTATAACGTCATATAGTAATGCGTCATAACGTATAACGTCATATAGTAATGCGTCATAACGTATAACGCCATGTAGTAATGCGTCATAACGTATAACGTCATATAGTATTGCGTCATAACATCTAACGCCATATAGTAATGCGTCATAACGTATATCGTCATATAGTAATGCGTCATAACGTATAACGCCATATAGCAATGCGTCATAACGTATAACGCCATATAGCAATGCGTTATAACGAATAACGTCATATAGTAATGCGTCATAACGTATAACGTCATATAGTAATGCGTCATAACGTATAACGCCATATAGTATTGCGTCATAACATCTAACGCCATATAGTAATGCGTCATAACGTATAACGCCATATAGTAATGCGTCAAAACGTATAACATCATATAGTATTGCGTCATGACGTATAACGTCATATAGTAATGCGTCATAACGTATATCGTCATAGAGTAATGCGTCATAACGTATAACGTCATATAGTATTGCGTCATGACGAATAATGTCATATAATAAGGCGACATGACGTATAACGTCATATAGTAATGCGTCATAACGTATAACGTCATATAGTAATGCGTCATAACGTATAACGCCATATAGTAATGCGTCATAACGTATAACGTCATATAGTAATGCGTCATAACTTATAACGCCATATAGCGATGCGTCATAACGTATAACGCCACATAGCAATGCGTCATAACGTATAACGCCACATGGTAATACGTCTTAACGTATAAAGACATATAGAATTCCGGGATAACGTATAACGTCATATAGTAATACGTCATAACGAATAACGCCATATAGTATTGCGTCATAACATCTAACGCCATTTAGTAATGCGTCATACCGTATAACGTCATATGGAATTCCGGTTTAACGTATAACGCCATATAGCAATGCGTCATAACGTATAACGTCACATAGTAATACGTCTTAACGTATAAAGTCATATAGAATACCGGGTTAACGTATAACGCCATATAGCAATGCGTCATAACGTATGACGTCATACAGAGTTACGGTTTAACGTATAACGCCATATAGCAATGCGTCATAACGTATAACGTTATACAGAATTACGGTTTAACGTATAAAGTCATATAGTAATGCGTCATAACGTATAACGCCATATAGTACTGCGTCATAACGTATAACATCATATAGTATTGCGTCATGACGTATAACGTCATATAGTAATGCGTCATAACGTATATCGTCATAGAGTAATGCGTCATAACGTATAACGTCATATAGTATTGCGTCATGACGAATAATGTCATATAATAAGGCGACATGACGTATAACGTCATATAGTAATGCGTCATAACGTATAACGCCATATAGCAATGCGTCATAACGTATAACGCCATATAGCAATGCGTTATAACGAATAACGTCATATAGTATTGCGTCATAACGTATAACGTCATATAGTAATGCGTCATAACGTATAACGCCATATAGTATTGCGTCATAACATCTAACGCCATATAGTAATGCGTCATAACGTATAACGTCATATAGTAATGCGTCATAACGTATAACGCCATATAGTAATGCGTCATAACTTATAACGTCATATAGTATTGCGTCATAACGTCTAACGCCATATAGCAATGCGTCATAACGTATAACGTCATATAGTAATGCGTCATACCGTATAACGTCATATAGAATTCCGGTTTAACGTATAACGCCATATAGCAATGCGTCATAACGTATAACGTCATATAGTAATGCGTCATAACGTATAACGCCATATAGTAATGCGTCATAACATATAACGTCATATAGTATTGCGTCATAACGTCAAACGCCATATAGCAATGCGTCATAACGTATAACGTCATATAGTAATGCGTCATACCGTATAACGTCATACAGAATTCCTGTTTAACGTATAACGCCATATAGCAATGCGTCATAACGTATAACGTCACATAGTAATACGTCTTAACGTATAAAGTCATATAGAATACCGGGTTAACGTATAACGCCATATAGCAATGCGTCATAACGTATAACGTCATACAGAATTACGGTTTAACGTATAACGCCATATAGCAATGCGTCATAACGTATAACGTTATACAGAATTACGGTTTAACGTATAAAGTCATATAGTAATGCGTCATAACGTATAACGCCATATAGTAATGCGTCATAACGTATAACGCCATATAGCAATGCGTCATAACGTATATCGTCATATAGTAATGCGTCATAACGTATAACGCCATATAGCTATGCGTTATAACGAATAACGCCATATAGCAATGCGTCATAACGTATAACGTTATACAGAATTACGGTTTAACGTATAAAGTCATATAGTAATGCGTCATAACGTATAACGCCATATAGCAATGCGTCATAACGTATATCGTCATATAGTAATGCGTCATAACGTATAACGCCATATAGCAATGCGTTATAACGAATAACGCCATATAGCAATGCGTCATAACGTATAACGTTATACAGAATTACGGTTTAACGTATAAAGTCATATAGTAATGCGTCATAACGTATAACGCCATATAGTAATGCGTCATAACGTATAACGCCACATGGTAATACGTCATAACGTATAAAGACATATAGAATTCCGGGATAACGTATAACGTCATATAGTAATACGTCATAACGTATAACGTCATATAGTATTGCGTCATGACGAATAATGTCATATAATAAGGCGACATGACGTATAACGTCATATAGTAATGCGTCATAACGTATAACGTCATATAGTAATGCGTCATAACGTATAACGCCATGTAGTAATGCGTCATAACGTATAACGTCATATAGTATTGCGTCATAACATCTAACGCCATATAGTAATGCGTCATAACGTATATCGTCATATAGTAATGCGTCATAACGTATAACGCCATATAGCAATGCGTCATAACGTATAACGCCATATAGCAATGCGTTATAACGAATAACGTCATATAGTAATGCGTCATAACGTATAACGTCATATAGTAATGCGTCATAACGTATAACGCCATATAGTATTGCGTCATAACATCTAACGCCATATAGTAATGCGTCATAACATCTAACGCCATATAGTAATGCGTCATAACGTATAGCGTCATATAGTAATGCGTCATAACGTATAACGCCATATAGCAATGCGTCATAACGTATAACGCCATATAGCAATGCGTTATAACGAATAACGTCATATAGTAATGCGTCATAACGTATAACGTCATATAGTAATGCGTCATAACGTATAACGCCATATAGCAATGCGTCATAACGTATAACGTCATATAGTAATGCATCATACCGTATAACGTCATATAGAATTCCGGTTTAACGTATAACGCCATATAGCAATGCGTCATAACGTATAACGTCACATAGTAATGCGTCATACCGTATAACGTCATATAGAATTCCGGTTTAACGTATAACGCCATATAGCAATGCGTCATAACGTATAACGCCTAATGGTAATACGTCATAACGTATAAAGACATATAGAATTCCGGGATAACGTATAACGTCATATAGTAATACGTCATAACGTATAACGTCATATAGTATTGCGTCATGACGAATAATGTCATATAATAAGGCGACATGACGTATAACGTCATATAGTAATGCGTCATAACGTATAACGTCATATAGTAATGCGTCATAACGTATAACGCCATATAGTATTGCGTCATAACATCTAACGCCATATAGTAATGCGTCATAACGTATAACGCCATATAGTAATGCGTCAAAACGTATAACATCATATAGTATTGCGTCATGACGTATAACGTCATATAGTAATGCGTCATAACGTATAACGCCATATAGTATTGCGTCATAACATCTAACGCCATATAGTAATGCGTCATAACGTATAACGTCATAGAGTAATGCGTCATAACGTATAACGTCATATAGTATTGCGTCATGACGAATAATGTCATATAATAAGGCGACATGACGTATAACGTCATATAGTAATGCGTCATAACGTATAACGCCATATAGCAATGCGTCATAACGTATAACGCCATATAGCAATGCGTTATAACGAATAACGTCATATAGTATTGCGTCATAACGTATAACGTCATATAGTAATGCGTCATAACGTATAACGCCATATAGTATTGCGTCATAACATCTAACGCCATATAGTAATGCGTCATAACGTATAACGTCATATAGTAATGCGTCATAACGTATAACGCCATATAGTAATGCGTCATAACTTATAACGCCATATAGTATTGCGTCATAACATCTAACGCCATATAGTAATGCGTCATAACGTATAACGCCATATAGTAATGCGTCAAAACGTATAACATCATATAGTATTGCGTCATGACGTATAACGTCATATAGTAATGCGTCATAACGTATATCGTCATAGAGTAATGCGTCATAACGTATAACGTCATATAGTATTGCGTCATGACGAATAATGTCATATAATAAGGCGACATGACGTATAACGTCATATAGTAATGCGTCATAACGTATAACGTCATATAGTAATGCGTCATAACGTATAACGCCATATAGTAATGCGTCATAACGTATAACGTCATATAGTAATGCGTCATAACTTATAACGCCATATAGCGATGCGTCATAACGTATAACGCCACATAGCAATGCGTCATAACGTATAACGCCACATGGTAATACGTCTTAACGTATAAAGACATATAGAATTCCGGGATAACGTATAACGTCATATAGTAATACGTCATAACGAATAACGCCATATAGTATTGCGTCATAACATCTAACGCCATTTAGTAATGCGTCATACCGTATAACGTCATATGGAATTCCGGTTTAACGTATAACGCCATATAGCAATGCGTCATAACGTATAACGTCACATAGTAATACGTCTTAACGTATAAAGTCATATAGAATACCGGGTTAACGTATAACGCCATATAGCAATGCGTCATAACGTATGACGTCATACAGAGTTACGGTTTAACGTATAACGCCATATAGCAATGCGTCATAACGTATAACGTTATACAGAATTACGGTTTAACGTATAAAGTCATATAGTAATGCGTCATAACGTATAACGCCATATAGTACTGCGTCATAACGTATAACATCATATAGTATTGCGTCATGACGTATAACGTCATATAGTAATGCGTCATAACGTATATCGTCATAGAGTAATGCGTCATAACGTATAACGTCATATAGTATTGCGTCATGACGAATAATGTCATATAATAAGGCGACATGACGTATAACGTCATATAGTAATGCGTCATAACGTATAACGCCATATAGCAATGCGTCATAACGTATAACGCCATATAGCAATGCGTTATAACGAATAACGTCATATAGTATTGCGTCATAACGTATAACGTCATATAGTAATGCGTCATAACGTATAACGCCATATAGTATTGCGTCATAACATCTAACGCCATATAGTAATGCGTCATAACGTATAACGTCATATAGTAATGCGTCATAACGTATAACGCCATATAGTAATGCGTCATAACTTATAACGTCATATAGTATTGCGTCATAACGTCTAACGCCATATAGCAATGCGTCATAACGTATAACGTCATATAGTAATGCGTCATACCGTATAACGTCATATAGAATTCCGGTTTAACGTATAACGCCATATAGCAATGCGTCATAACGTATAACGTCATATAGTAATGCGTCATAACGTATAACGCCATATAGTAATGCGTCATAACATATAACGTCATATAGTATTGCGTCATAACGTCAAACGCCATATAGCAATGCGTCATAACGTATAACGTCATATAGTAATGCGTCATACCGTATAACGTCATACAGAATTCCTGTTTAACGTATAACGCCATATAGCAATGCGTCATAACGTATAACGTCACATAGTAATACGTCTTAACGTATAAAGTCATATAGAATACCGGGTTAACGTATAACGCCATATAGCAATGCGTCATAACGTATAACGTCATACAGAATTACGGTTTAACGTATAACGCCATATAGCAATGCGTCATAACGTATAACGTTATACAGAATTACGGTTTAACGTATAAAGTCATATAGTAATGCGTCATAACGTATAACGCCATATAGTAATGCGTCATAACGTATAACGCCATATAGCAATGCGTCATAACGTATATCGTCATATAGTAATGCGTCATAACGTATAACGCCATATAGCTATGCGTTATAACGAATAACGCCATATAGCAATGCGTCATAACGTATAACGTTATACAGAATTACGGTTTAACGTATAAAGTCATATAGTAATGCGTCATAACGTATAACGCCATATAGCAATGCGTCATAACGTATATCGTCATATAGTAATGCGTCATAACGTATAACGCCATATAGCAATGCGTTATAACGAATAACGCCATATAGCAATGCGTCATAACGTATAACGTTATACAGAATTACGGTTTAACGTATAAAGTCATATAGTAATGCGTCATAACGTATAACGCCATATAGTAATGCGTCATAACGTATAACGCCACATGGTAATACGTCATAACGTATAAAGACATATAGAATTCCGGGATAACGTATAACGTCATATAGTAATACGTCATAACGTATAACGTCATATAGTATTGCGTCATGACGAATAATGTCATATAATAAGGCGACATGACGTATAACGTCATATAGTAATGCGTCATAACGTATAACGTCATATAGTAATGCGTCATAACGTATAACGCCATGTAGTAATGCGTCATAACGTATAACGTCATATAGTATTGCGTCATAACATCTAACGCCATATAGTAATGCGTCATAACGTATATCGTCATATAGTAATGCGTCATAACGTATAACGCCATATAGCAATGCGTCATAACGTATAACGCCATATAGCAATGCGTTATAACGAATAACGTCATATAGTAATGCGTCATAACGTATAACGTCATATAGTAATGCGTCATAACGTATAACGCCATATAGTATTGCGTCATAACATCTAACGCCATATAGTAATGCGTCATAACATCTAACGCCATATAGTAATGCGTCATAACGTATAGCGTCATATAGTAATGCGTCATAACGTATAACGCCATATAGCAATGCGTCATAACGTATAACGCCATATAGCAATGCGTTATAACGAATAACGTCATATAGTAATGCGTCATAACGTATAACGTCATATAGTAATGCGTCATAACGTATAACGCCATATAGCAATGCGTCATAACGTATAACGTCATATAGTAATGCATCATACCGTATAACGTCATATAGAATTCCGGTTTAACGTATAACGCCATATAGCAATGCGTCATAACGTATAACGTCACATAGTAATGCGTCATACCGTATAACGTCATATAGAATTCCGGTTTAACGTATAACGCCATATAGCAATGCGTCATAACGTATAACGCCTAATGGTAATACGTCATAACGTATAAAGACATATAGAATTCCGGGATAACGTATAACGTCATATAGTAATACGTCATAACGTATAACGTCATATAGTATTGCGTCATGACGAATAATGTCATATAATAAGGCGACATGACGTATAACGTCATATAGTAATGCGTCATAACGTATAACGTCATATAGTAATGCGTCATAACGTATAACGCCATGTAGTAATGCGTCATAACGTATAACGTCATATAGTATTGCGTCATAACATCTAACGCCATATAGTAATGCGTCATAACGTATATCGTCATATAGTAATGCGTCATAACGTATAACGCCATATAGCAATGCGTCATAACATATAACGCCATATAGCAATGCGTTATAACGAATAACGTCATATAGTAATGCGTCATAACGTAAAACGCCATATAGCAATGCGTCATAACGTATAACGCCATATAGCAATGCGTCATAACGTATAACGTCATATAGTAATGCATCATACCGTATAACGTCATATAGAATTCCGGTTTAACGTATAACGCCATATAGCAATGCGTCATAACGTATAACGTCACATAGTAATGCGTCATACCGTATAACGTCATATAGAATTCCGGTTTAACGTATAACGCCATATAGCAATGCGTCATAACGTATAACGCCTAATGGTAATACGTCATAACGTATAAAGACATATAGAATTCCGGGATAACGTATAACGTCATATAGTAATACGTCATAACGTATAACGTCATATAGTATTGCGTCATGACGAATAATGTCATATAATAAGGCGACATGACGTATAACGTCATATAGTAATGCGTCATAACGTATAACGTCATATAGTAATGCGTCATAACGTATAACGCCATGTAGTAATGCGTCATAACGTATAACGTCATATAGTATTGCGTCATAACATCTAACGCCATATAGTAATGCGTCATAACGTATATCGTCATATAGTAATGCGTCATAACGTATAACGCCATATAGCAATGCGTCATAACATATAACGCCATATAGCAATGCGTTATAACGAATAACGTCATATAGTAATGCGTCATAACGTAAAACGCCATATAGCAATGCGTCATAACGTATATCGTCATATAGTAATGCGTCATAACGTATAACGCCATATAGCAATGCGTTATAACGAATAACGCCATATAGCAATGCGTCATAACGTATAACGTTATACAGAATTACGGTTTAACGTATAAAGTCATATAGTAATGCGTCATAACGTATAACGCCATATAGTAATGCGTCATAACCTATATCGTCATAGAGTAATGCGTCATAACGTATAACGTCATATAGTATTGCGTCATGATGAATAATGTCATATAATAAGGCGACATGACGTATAACGTCATATAGTAATGTGTCATAACGTATAACGTCATATAGAATTCCGGTTTAACGTATAACGCCACATAGCAATGCGTCATAACGTATAACGCCACATGGTAATACGTCATAACGTATAAAGACATATAGAATTCCGGGATAACGTATAACGTCATATAGTAATACGTCATAACGTATAACGTCATATAGTATTGCGTCATGACGAATAATGTCATATAATAAGGCGACATGACGTATAACGCCATATAGTAATGCGTCATAACGTATAACGCCACATGGTAATACGTCATAACGTATAAAGACATATAGAATTCCGGGATAACGTATAACGTCATATAGTAATACGTCATAACATCTAACGCCATATAGTAATGCGTCATAACGTATATCGTCATATAGTAATGCGTCATAACGTATAACGCCATATAGCAATGCGTCATAACGTATAACGCCATATAGCAATGCGTTATAACGAATAACGTCATATAGTAATGCGTCATAACGTATAACGTCATATAGTAATGCGTCATAACGTATAACGCCATATAGTATTGCGTCATAACATCTAACGCCATATAGTAATGCGTCATAACGTATAACGCCATATAGTAATGCGTCATAACGTATAACATCATATAGTATTGCGTCATGACGTATAACTTCATATAGTAATGCGTCATAACGTATATCGTCATAGAGTAATGCGTCATAACGTATAACGTCATATAGTATTGCGTCATGACGAATAATGTCATATAATAAGGCGACATGACGTATAACGTCATATAGTAATGCGTCATAACGTATAACGTCATATAGTAATGCGTCATAACGTATAACGCCATATAGTAATGCGTCATGACGTATAACGTCATATAGTAATGCGTCATAACTTATAACGCCATATAGCGATGCGTCATAACGTATAACGCCACATAGCAATGCGTCATAACGTATAACGCCACATGGTAATACGTCTTAACGTATAAAGACATATAGAATTCCGGGATAACGTATAACGTCATATAGTAATACGTCATAACGAATAACGCCATATAGTATTGCGTCATAACATCTAACGCCATATAGTAATGCGTCATACCGTATAACGTCATATGGAATTCCGGTTTAACGTATAACGCCATATAGCAATGCGTCATAACGTATAACGTCACATAGTAATACGTCTTAACGTATAAAGTCATATAGAATACCGGGTTAACGCATAACGCCATATAGCAATGCGTCATAACGTATGACGTCATACAGAGTTACGGTTTAACGTATAACGCCATATAGCAATGCGTCATAACGTATAACGTTATACAGAATTACGGTTTAACGTATAAAGTCATATAGTAATGCGTCATAACGTATAACGCCATATAGTACTGCGTCATAACGTATAACATCATATAGTATTGCGTCATGACGTATAACGTCATATAGTAATGCGTCATAACGTATATCGTCATAGAGTAATGCGTCATAACGTATAACGTCATATAGTATTGCGTCATGACGAATAATGTCATATAATAAGGCGACATGACGTATAACGTCATATAGTAATGCGTCATAACGTATAACGCCATATAGCAATGCGTCATAACGTATAACGCCATATAGCAATGCGTTATAACGAATAACGTCATATAGTAATGCGTCATAACGTATAACGTCATATAGTAATGCGTCATAACGTATAACGCCATATAGTATTGCGTCATAACATCTAACGCCATATAGTAATGCGTCATAACGTATAACGTCATATAGTAATGCGTCATAACGTATAACGCCATATAGTAATGCGTCATAACTTATAACGTCATATAGTATTGCGTCATAACGTCTAACGCCATATAGCAATGCGTCATAACGTATAACGTCATATAGTAATGCGTCATACCGTATAACGTCATATAGAATTCCGGTTTAACGTATAACGCCATATAGCAATGCGTCATAACGTATAACGTCATATAGTAATGCGTCATAACGTATAACGCCATATAGTAATGCGTCATAACATATAACGTCATATAGTATTGCGTCATAACGTCAAACGCCATATAGCAATGCGTCATAACGTATAACGTCATATAGTAATGCGTCATACCGTATAACGTCATATAGAATTCCTGTTTAACGTATAACGCCATATAGCAATGCGTCATAACGTATAACGTCACATAGTAATACGTCTTAACGTATAAAGTCATATAGAATACCGGGTTAACGTATAACGCCATATAGCAATGCGTCATAACGTATAACGTCATACAGAATTACGGTTTAACGTATAACGCCATATAGCAATGCGTCATAACGTATAACGTTATACAGAATTACGGTTTAACGTATAAAGTCATATAGTAATGCGTCATAACGTATAACGCCATATAGTAATGCGTCATAACGTATAACGCCATATAGCAATGCGTCATAACGTATATCGTCATATAGTAATGCGTCATAACGTATAACGCCATATAGCAATGCGTTATAACGAATAACGCCATATAGCAATGCGTCATAACGTATAACGTTATACAGAATTACGGTTTAACGTATAAAGTCATATAGTAATGCGTCATAACGTATAACGCCATATAGCAATGCGTCATAACGTATATCGTCATATAGTAATGCGTCATAACGTATAACGCCATATAGCAATGCGTTATAACGAATAACGCCATATAGCAATGCGTCATAACGTATAACGTTATACAGAATTACGGTTTAACGTATAAAGTCATATAGTAATGCGTCATAACGTATAACGCCATATAGTAATGCGTCATAACGTATAACATCATATAGTATTGCGTCATGACGTATAACGTCATATAGTAATGCGTCATAACGTATATCGTCATAGAGTAATGCGTCATAACGTATAACGTCATATAGTATTGCGTCATGATGAATAATGTCATATAATAAGGCGACATGACGTATAACGTCATATAGTAATGTGTCATAACGTATAACGTCATATAGAATTCCGGTTTAACGTATAACGCCACATAGCAATGCGTCATAACGTATAACGCCACATGGTAATACGTCATAACGTATAAAGACATATAGAATTCCGGGATAACGTATAACGTCATATAGTAATACGTCATAACGTATAACGTCATATAGTATTGCGTCATGACGAATAATGTCATATAATAAGGCGACATGACGTATAACGTCATATAGTAATGCGTCATAACGTATAACGTCATATAGTAATGCGTCATAACGTATAACGCCATGTAGTAATGCGTCATAACGTATAACGTCATATAGTATTGCGTCATAACATCTAACGCCATATAGTAATGCGTCATAACGTATATCGTCATATAGTAATGCGTCATAACGTATAACGCCATATAGCAATGCGTCATAACGTATAACGCCATATAGCAATGCGTTATAACGAATAACGTCATATAGTAATGCGTCATAACGTATAACGTCATATAGTAATGCGTCATAACGTATAACGCCATATAGTATTGCGTCATAACATCTAACGCCATATAGTAATGCGTCATAACGTATAACGTCATATAGTAATGCGTCATAACGTATAACGCCATATAGTAATGCGTCATAACTTATAACGTCATATAGTATTGCGTCATAACGTCTAACGCCATATAGCAATGCGTCATAACGTATAACGTCATATAGTAATGCGTCATACCGTATAACGTCATATAGTAATGCGTCATAACGTATAACGCCATATAGTAATGCGTCATAACATATAACGTCATATAGTATTGCGTCATAACGTCTAACGCCATATAGCAATGCGTCATAACGTATAACGTCATATAGTAATGCGTCAGACCGTATAACGTCATATAGAATTCCGGTTTAACGTATAACGCCATATAGGAATGCGTCATAACGTATAACGTCACATAGTAATACGTCTTAACGTATAAAGTCATATAGAATACCGGGTTAACGTATAACGCCATATAGCAATGCGTCATAACGTATAACGTCATACAGAATTACGGTTTAACGAATAACGCCATACAGCAATGCGTCATAACGTATAACGTTATACAGAATTACGGTTTAACGTATAAAGTCATATAGTAATGCGTCATAACGTATAACGCCATATAGTAATGCGTCATAACGTATAACATCATATAGTATTGCGTCATGACGTATAACGTCATATAGTAATGCGTCATAACGTATATCGTCATAGAGTAATGCGTCATAACGTATAACGTCATATAGTATTGCGTCATGACGAATAATGTCATATAATAAGGCGACATGACGTATAACGTCATATAGTAATGCGTCATAACGTATAACGTCATATAGTAATGCGTCATAACGTATAACGCCATGTAGTAATGCGTCATAACGTATAACGTCATATAGTATTGCGTCATAACATCTAACGCCATATAGTAATGCGTCATAACGTATATCGTCATATAGTAATGCGTCATAACGTATAACGCCATATAGCAATGCGTCATAACGTATAACGCCATATAGCAATGCGTTATAACGAATAACGTCATATAGTAATGCGTCATAACGTATAACGTCATATAGTAATGCGTCATAACGTATAACGCCATATAGTATTGCGTCATAACATCTAACGCCATATAGTAATGCGTCATAACGTATAACGTCATATAGTAATGCGTCATAACGTATAACGCCATATAGTAATGCGTCATAACTTATAACGTCATATAGTATTGCGTCATAACGTCTAACGCCATATAGCAATGCGTCATAACGTATAACGTCATATAGTAATGCGTCATACCGTATAACGTCATATAGTAATGCGTCATAACGTATAACGCCATATAGTAATGCGTCATAACATATAACGTCATATAGTATTGCGTCATAACGTCTAACGCCATATAGCAATGCGTCATAACGTATAACGTCATATAGTAATGCGTCAGACCGTATAACGTCATATAGAATTCCGGTTTAACGTATAACGCCATATAGGAATGCGTCATAACGTATAACGTCACATAGTAATACGTCTTAACGTATAAAGTCATATAGAATACCGGGTTAACGTATAACGCCATATAGCAATGCGTCATAACGTATAACGTCATACAGAATTACGGTTTAACGTATAACGCCATATAGCAATGCGTCATAACGTATAACGTTATACAGAATTACGGTTTAACGTATAAAGTCATATAGTAATGCGTCATAACGTATAACGCCATATAGTAATGCGTCATAACGTATAACATCATATAGTATTGCGTCATGACGTATAACGTCATATAGTAATGCGTCATAACGTATATCGTCATAGAGTAATGCGTCATAACGTATAACGTCATATAGTATTGCGTCATGACGAATAATGTCATATAATAAGGCGACATGACGTATAACGTCATATAGTAATGCGTCATAACGTATAACGTCATATAGTAATGCGTCATATCGTATAACGCCATATAGTAATGCGTCATAACGTATAACGTCATATAGTAATGCGTCATAACTTATAACGCCATATAGCGATGCGTCATAACGTATAACGCCACATAGCAATGCGGCATAACGTATAACGCCACATGGTAATACGTCTTAACGTATAAAGACATATAGAATTCCGGGATAACGTATAACGTCATACAGTAATACGTCATAACGAATAACGTCATATAGTAATGCGTCATAACGCATAACGTCATATAGTAATGCGTCATAACGTATAACGCCATATAGTATTGCGTCATAACATCTAACGCCATATAGTAATGCGTCATACAGTATAACGTCATATGGAATTCCGGTTTAACGTATAACGCCATATAGCAATGCGTCATAACGTATAACGTCACATAGTAATACGTCATAACGTATAACATCATATAGTATTGCGTCATGACGTATAACGTCATATAGTAATGCGTCATAACGTATAACGCCATATAGCAATGCGTCATAACGTATAACGCCATATAGCAATGCGTCATAACGCATAACGTCATATAGTAATGCGTCATAACGTATAACGTCATACAGAGTTACGGTTTAACGTATAACGCCATATAGCAATGCGTCATAACGTATAACGTTATACAGAATTACGGTTTAACGTATAAAGTCATATAGTAATGCGTCATAACGTATAACGCCATATAGTAATGCGTCATAACGTATAACATCATATAGTATTGCGTCATGACGTATAACGTCATATAGTAATGCGTCATAACGTATAACGCCATATAGCAATGCGTCATAACGTATAACGCCATATAGCAATGCGTTATAACGCATAACGTCATATAGTAATGCGTCATAACGTATAACGCCATATAGTATTGCGTCATAACATCTAACGCCATATAGTAATGCGTCATACCGTATAACGTCATATGGAATTCCGGTTTAACGTATAACGCCATATAGCAATGCGTCATAACGTATAACGTTATACAGAATTACGGTTTAACGTATAAAGTCATATAGTAATGCGTCATAACGTATAACGCCATATAGTAATGCGTCATAACGTATAACGCCATATAGCAATGCGTCATAACGTATATCGTCATATAGTAATGCGTCATAACGTATAACGCCATATAGCAATGCGTTATAACGAATAACGCCATATAGCAATGCGTCATAACGTATAACGTTATACAGAATTACGGTTTAACGTATAAAGTCATATAGTAATGCGTCATAACGTATAACGCCATATAGCAATGCGTCATAACGTGTATCGTCATATAGTAATGCGTCATAACGTATAACGCCATATAGCAATGCGTTATAACGAATAACGCCATATAGCAATGCGTCATAACGTATAACGTTATACAGAATTACGGTTTAACGTATAAAGTCATATAGTAATGCGTCATAACGTATAACGCCATATAGTAATGCGTCATAACGTATAACATCATATAGTATTGCGTCATGACGTATAACGTCATATAGTAATGCGTCATAACGTATATCGTCATAGAGTAATGCGTCATAACGTATAACGTCATATAGTATTGCGTCATGATGAATAATGTCATATAATAAGGCGACATGACGTATAACGTCATATAGTAATGTGTCATAACGTATAACGTCATATAGAATTCCGGTTTAACGTATAACGCCACATAGCAATGCGTCATAACGTATAACGCCACATGGTAATACGTCATAACGTATAAAGACATATAGAATTCCGGGATAACGTATAACGTCATATAGTAATACGTCATAACGTATAACGTCATATAGTATTGCGTCATGACGAATAATGTCATATAATAAGGCGACATGACGTATAACGTCATATAGTAATGCGTCATAACGTATAACGTCATATAGTAATGCGTCATAACGTATAACGCCATGTAGTAATGCGTCATAACGTATAACGTCATATAGTATTGCGTCATAACATCTAACGCCATATAGTAATGCGTCATAACGTATATCGTCATATAGTAATGCGTCATAACGTATAACGCCATATAGCAATGCGTCATAACGTATAACGCCATATAGCAATGCGTTATAACGAATAACGTCATATAGTAATGCGTCATAACGTATAACGTCATATAGTAATGCGTCATAACGTATAACGCCATATAGTATTGCGTCATAACATCTAACGCCATATAGTAATGCGTCATAACGTATAACGTCATATAGTAATGCGTCATAACGTATAACGCCATATAGTAATGCGTCATAACTTATAACGTCATATAGTATTGCGTCATAACGTCTAACGCCATATAGCAATGCGTCATAACGTATAACGTCATATAGTAATGCGTCATACCGTATAACGTCATATAGTAATGCGTCATAACGTATAACGCCATATAGTAATGCGTCATAACATATAACGTCATATAGTATTGCGTCATAACGTCTAACGCCATATAGCAATGCGTCATAACGTATAACGTCATATAGTAATGCGTCAGACCGTATAACGTCATATAGAATTCCGGTTTAACGTATAACGCCATATAGGAATGCGTCATAACGTATAACGTCACATAGTAATACGTCTTAACGTATAAAGTCATATAGAATACCGGGTTAACGTATAACGCCATATAGCAATGCGTCATAACGTATAACGTCATACAGAATTACGGTTTAACGTATAACGCCATATAGCAATGCGTCATAACGTATAACGTTATACAGAATTACGGTTTAACGTATAAAGTCATATAGTAATGCGTCATAACGTATAACGCCATATAGTAATGCGTCATAACGTATAACATCATATAGTATTGCGTCATGACGTATAACGTCATATAGTAATGCGTCATAACGTATATCGTCATAGAGTAATGCGTCATAACGTATAACGTCATATAGTATTGCGTCATGACGAATAATGTCATATAATAAGGCGACATGACGTATAACGTCATATAGTAATGCGTCATAACGTATAACGTCATATAGTAATGCGTCATATCGTATAACGCCATATAGTAATGCGTCATAACGTATAACGTCATATAGTAATGCGTCATAACTTATAACGCCATATAGCGATGCGTCATAACGTATAACGCCACATAGCAATGCGGCATAACGTATAACGCCACATGGTAATACGTCTTAACGTATAAAGACATATAGAATTCCGGGATAACGTATAACGTCATACAGTAATACGTCATAACGAATAACGTCATATAGTAATGCGTCATAACGCATAACGTCATATAGTAATGCGTCATAACGTATAACGCCATATAGTATTGCGTCATAACATCTAACGCCATATAGTAATGCGTCATACAGTATAACGTCATATGGAATTCCGGTTTAACGTATAACGCCATATAGCAATGCGTCATAACGTATAACGTCACATAGTAATACGTCATAACGTATAACATCATATAGTATTGCGTCATGACGTATAACGTCATATAGTAATGCGTCATAACGTATAACGCCATATAGCAATGCGTCATAACGTATAACGCCATATAGCAATGCGTCATAACGCATAACGTCATATAGTAATGCGTCATAACGTATAACGTCATACAGAGTTACGGTTTAACGTATAACGCCATATAGCAATGCGTCATAACGTATAACGTTATACAGAATTACGGTTTAACGTATAAAGTCATATAGTAATGCGTCATAACGTATAACGCCATATAGTAATGCGTCATAACGTATAACATCATATAGTATTGCGTCATGACGTATAACGTCATATAGTAATGCGTCATAACGTATAACGCCATATAGCAATGCGTCATAACGTATAACGCCATATAGCAATGCGTCATAACGCATAACGTCATATAGTAATGCGTCATAACGTATAACGCCATATAGTATTGCGTCATAACATCTAACGCCATATAGTAATGCGTCATACCGTATAACGTCATATGGAATTCCGGTTTAACGTATAACGCCATATAGCAATGCGTCATAACGTATAACGTCACATAGTAATACGTCTTAACGTATAACGCCACATGGTAATACGTCTTAACGTATAAAGACATATAGAATTCCGGGATAACGTATAACGTCATATAGTAATACGTCATAACGAATAACGTCATATAGTAATGCGTCATAACGCATAACGTCATATAGCAATGCGTCATAACGCATAACGTCATATAGTAATGCGTCATAACGTATAACGTCATATAGTATTGCGTCATGACGAATAATGTCATATAATAAAGCGACATGACGTATAACGTCATATAGTAATGCGTCATAACGTATAACGCCATATAGCAATGCGTCATAACGTATAACGCCATATAGCAATGCGTTATAACGAATAACGTCATATAGTAATGCGTCATAACGTATAACGTCATATAGTAATGCGTCATAACGTATAACGCCATATAGTATTGCGTCATAACATCTAACGCCATATAGTAATGCGTCATAACATCTAACGCCATATAGTAATGCGTCATAACGTATAACGCCATATAGTAATGCGTCATAACTTATAACGTCATATAGTATTGCGTAATAACGTCTAACGCCATATAGCAATGCGTCATAACGTATAACGTCATATAGTAATGCGTCATACCGTATAACGTCATATAGTAATGCGTCATAACGTATAACGCCATATAGCAATGCGTCATAACGTATAACGTCATATAGTAATGCGTCATAACGTATAACGCCATATAGTAATGCGTCATAACATATAACGTCATATAGTCTTGCGTCATAACGTCTAACGCCATATAGCAATGCGTCATAACGTATAACGTCATACAGTAATGCGGCATACCGTATAACGTCATATAGAATTCCGGTTTAACGTATAACGCCATATAGCAATGCGTCATAACGTATAACGTCACATAGTAATACGTCTTAACGTATAAAGTCATATCGAATACCGGGTTAACGTATAACGCCATATAGCAATGCGTCATAACGTATAACGTCATACAGAATTACGGTTTAACGTATAACGCCATATAGCAATGCGTCATAACGTATAACGTTATACAGAATTACTTTTTAACGTATAAAGTCATATAGTAATGCGTCATAACGTATAACGCCATATAGTAATGCGTCATAACGTATAACATCATATAGTATTGCGTCATGACGTATAACGTCATATAGTAATGCGTCATAACGTATATCGTCATAGAGTAATGCGTCATAACGTATAACGCCATATAGCAATGCGTTATAACGAATAACGTCATATAGTAATGCGTCATAACGTATAACGTCATATAGTAATGCGTCATAACGTATAACGCCATATAGTATTGCGTCATAACATCTAACGCCATATAGTAATGCGTCATAACGTATAACGTCATATAGTAATGCGTCATAACGTATATCGTCATATAGTAATGCGTCATAACGTATAACGCCATATAGCAATGCGTCATAACGTATAACGCCATATAGCAATGCGTTATAACGAATAACGTCATATAGTAATGCGTCATAACGTATAACGTCATACAGTAATGCGTCATAACGTATAACGCCATATAGTATTGCGTCATAACATCTAACGCCATATAGTAATGCGTCATAACGTATAACGTCATATAGTAATGCGTCATAACGTATAACGCCATATAGTAATGCGTCATAACTTATAACGTCATATAGTATTGCGTCATAACGTCTAACGCCATATAGCAATGCGTCATAACGTATAACGTCATATAGTAATGCGTCATACCGTATAACGTCATATAGTAATGCGTCATAACGTATAACGCCATATAGTAATGCGTCATAACATATAACGTCATATAGTATTGCGTCATAACGTCTAACGCCATATAGCAGTGCGTCATAACGTATAACGTCATATAGTAATGCGTCAGACCATATAACGTCATATAGAATTCCGGTTTAACGTATAACGCCATATAGCAATGCGTCATAACGTATAACGTCACATAGTAATACGTCTTAACGTATAAAGTCATATAGAATACCGGGTTAACGTATAACGCCATATAGCAATGCGTCATAACGTATAACGTCATACAGAGTTACGGTTTAACGTATAACGCCATATAGCAATGCGTCATAACGTATAACGTTATACAGAATTACGGTTTAACGTATAAAGTCATATAGTAATGCGTCATAACGTATAACGCCATATAGTAATGCGTCATAACGTATAACATCATATAGTATTGCGTCATGACGTATAACGTCATATAGTAATGCGTCATAACGTATATCGTCATAGAGTAATGCGTCATAACGTATAACGTCATATAGTATTGCGTCATGACGAATAATGTCATATAATAAGGCGACATGACGTATAACGTCATATAGTAATGCGTCATAACGTATAACGTCATATAGTAATGCGTCATAACGTATAACGCCATATAGTAATGCGTCATAACGTATAACGTCATATAGTATTGCGTCATAACATCTAACGCCATATAGTAATGCGTCATAACGTATAACGTCATATAGTAATGCGTCATAACTTATAACGCCATATAGCGATGCGTCATAACGTATAACGCCGCATAGCAATGCGTCATAACGTATAACGCCACATGGTAATACGTCTTAACGTATAAAGACATATAGAATTCCGGGATAACGTATAACGTCATATAGTAATACGTCATAACGTATAACGTCATATAGTATTGCGTCATGACGAATAATGTCATATATTAAGGCGACATGACGTATAACGTCATATAGTAATGCGTCATAACGTATAACGTCATATAGTAATGCGTCATAACGTATAACGCCATATAGTAATGCGTCATAACGTATAACGTCATATAGTATTGCGTCATAACATCTAACGCCATATAGGAATGCGTCATAACGTATAACGTCATATAGTAATGCGTCATAACTTATAACGCCATATAGCAATGCGTCATAACGTATAACGCCATATAGCAATGCGTTATAACGAATAACGTAATATAGTAATGCGTCATAACGTATAACGTCATATAGTAATGCGTCATAACGTATAACGCCATATAGTATTGCGTCATAACATCTAACGCCATATAGTAATGCGTCATAACGTATAACGTCATATAGTAATGCGTCATAACGTATAACGCCATATAGTAATGCGTCATAACTTATAACGTCATATAGTATTGCGTCATAACGTCTAACGCCATATAGCAATGCGTCATAACGTATAACGTCATATAGTAATGCGTCATACCGTATAACGTCATATGGAATTCCGGTTTAACGTATAACGCCATATAGCAATGCGTCATAACTTATAACGTCATATAGTATTGCGTCATAACGTCTAACGCCATATAGCAATGCGTCATAACGTATAACGTCATATAGTAATGCGTCATACCGTATAACGTCATATGGAATTCCGGTTTAACGTATAACGCCATATAGCAATGCGTCATAACGTATAACGTCACATAGTAATACGTCTTAACGTACAAAGTCATATAGAATACCGGGTTAACGTATAACGCCATATAGCAATGCGTCATAACGTATAACGTCATACAGAGTTACGGTTTAACGTATAACGCCATATAGCAATGCGTCATAACGTATAACGTTATACAGAATTACGGTTTAACGTATAAAGTCATATAGTAATGCGTCATAACGTATAACGCCATATAGTAATGCGTCATAACGTATAACATCATATAGTATTGCGTCATGACGTATAACGTCATATAGTAGTGCGTCATAACGTATATCGTCATAGAGTAATGCGTCATAACGTATAACGTCATATAGTATTGCGTCAGGACGAATAATGTCATATAATAAGGCGACATGACGTATAACGTCATATAGTAATTTGTCATAACGTATAACGTCATATAGAATTCCGGTTTAACGTATAACGCCACATAGCAATGCGTCATAACGTATAACGCCACATGGTAATACGTCATAACGTATAAAGACATATAGAATTCCGGGATAACGTATAACGTCATATAGTAATACGTCATAACGTATAACATCATATAGTATTGCGTCATGACGAATAATGTCATATAATAAGGCGACATGACGTATAACGTCATATAGTAATGCGTCATAACGTATCACGTCATATAGTAATGCGTCATAACGTATAACGCCGTATAGTATTGCGTCATAACATCTAACGCCATATAGTAATGCGTCATAACGTATAACGTCATATAGTAATGCGTCATAACATCTAACGCCATATAGTAATGCGTCATAACGTATAACGCCACATGGTAATACGTCATAACGTATAAAGGCATATAGAATTCCGGGATAACGTATAACGCCATATAGTAATGCGTCATAACGTATAACGTCATATAGTATTGCGTCATAACATCTAACGCCATATAGGAATGCGTCATAACGTATAACGTCATATAGTAATGCGTCATAACTTATAACGCCATATAGCAATGCGTCATAACGTATAACGCCATATAGCAATGCGTTATAACGAATAACGTCATATAGTAATGCGTCATAACGTATAACGTCATATAGTAATGCGTCATAACGTATAACGCCATATAGTATTGCGTCATAACATCTAACGCCATATAGTAATGCGTCATAACGTATAACGTCATATAGCAATGCGTTATAACGAATAACGCCATATAGCAATGCGTCATAACGTATAACGTTATACAGAATTACGGTTTAACGTATAAAGTCATATAGTAATGCGTCATAACGTATAACGCCATATAGTATTGCGTCATAACATCTAACGCCATATAGTATTGCGTCATAACGTATAACGTCATATAGTATTGCGTCATAACATCTAACGCCATATAGTAATGCCTCATAACGTATATCGTCATATAGTAATGCGTCATAACGTATAACGCCATATAGCAATGCGTCATAACGTATAACGCCATATAGCAATGCGTTATAACGAATAACGTCATATAGTAATGCGTCATAACGTAAAACGCCATATAGCAATGCGTCATAACGTATATCGTCATATAGTAATGCGTCATAACGTATAACGCCATATAGCAATGCGTTATAACGAATAACGCCATATAGCAATGCGTCATAACGTATAACGTTATACAGAATTACGGTTTAACGTATAAAGTCATATAGTAATGCGTCATAACGTATAACGCCATATAGTAATGCGTCATAACGTATAACATCATATAGTATTGCGTCATGACGTATAACGTCATATAGTAATGCGTCATAACGTATATCGTCATAGAGTAATGCGTCATAACGTATAACGTCATATAGTATTGCGTCATGATGAATAATGTCATATAATAAGGCGACATGACGTATAACGTCATATAGTAATGTGTCATAACGTATAACGCCATGTAGTAATGCGTCATAACGTATAACGTCATATAGTATTGCGTCATAACATCTAACGCCATATAGTAATGCGTCATAACGTATATCGTCATATAGTAATGCGTCATAACGTATAACGCCATATAGCAATGCGTCATAACGTATAACGCCATATAGCAATGCGTTATAACGAATAACGTCATATAGTAATGCGTCATAACGTATAACGTCATATAGTAATGCGTCATAACGTATAACGCCATATAGTAATGCGTCATAACGTATAACATCATATAGTATTGCGTCATGACGTATAATGTCATATAGCAATGCGTTATAACGAATAACGCCATATAGCAATGCGTCATAACGTATAACGTTATACAGAATTACGGTTTAACGTATAAAGTCATATAGTAATGCGTCATAACGTATAACGCCATATAGTAATGCGTCATAACGTATAACATCATATAGTATTGCGTCATGACGTATAATGTCATATAGCAATGCGTTATAACGAATAACGCCATATAGCAATGCGTCATAACGTATAACGTTATACAGAATTACGGTTTAACGTATAAAGTCATATAGTAATGCGTCATAACGTATAACGCCATATAGTAATGCGTCATAACGTATAACATCATATAGTATTGCGTCATGACGTATAACGTCATATAGTAATGCGTCATAACGTATAACGTCATATAGTAATGCGTCATAACGTATAACGCCATGTAGTAATGCGTCATAACGTATAACGTCATATAGTATTGCGTCATAACATCTAACGCCATATAGTAATGCGTCATAACGTATATCGTCATATAGTAATGCGTCATAACGTATAACGCCATATAGCAATGCGTCATAACGTATAACGCCATATAGCAATGCGTTATAACGAATAACGTCATATAGTAATGCGTCATAACGTATAACGTCATATAGTAATGCGTCATAACGTATAACGCCATATAGTATTGCGTCATAACATCTAACGCCATATAGTAATGCGTCATAACGTATAACGCCATATAGTAATGCGTCAAAACGTATAACATCATATAGTATTGCGTCATGACGTATAACGTCATATAGTAATGCGTCATAACGTATATCGTCATAGAGTAATGCGTCATAACGTATAACGTCATATAGTATTGCGTCATGACGAATAATGTCATATAATAAGGCGACATGACGTATAACGTCATATAGTAATGCGTCATAACGTATAACGTCATATAGTAATGCGTCATAACGTATAACGCCATATAGTAATGCGTCATAACGTATAACGTCATATAGTAATGCGTCATAACTTATAACGCCATATAGCGATGCGTCATAACGTATAACGCCACATAGCAATGCGTCATAACGTATAACGCCACATGGTAATACGTCTTAACGTATAAAGACATATAGAATTCCGGGATAACGTATAACGTCATATAGTAATACGTCATAACGAATAACGCCATATAGTATTGCGTCATAACATCTAACGCCATATAGTAATGCGTCATACCGTATAACGTCATATGGAATTCCGGTTTAACGTATAACGCCATATAGCAATGCGTCATAACGTATAACGTCACATAGTAATACGTCTTAACGTATAAAGTCATATAGAATACCGGGTTAACGTATAACGCCATATAGCAATGCGTCATAACGTATGACGTCATACAGAGTTACGGTTTAACGTATAACGCCATATAGCAATGCGTCATAACGTATAACGTTATACAGAATTACGGTTTAACGTATAAAGTCATATAGTAATGCGTCATAACGTATAACGCCATATAGTACTGCGTCATAACGTATAACATCATATAGTATTGCGTCATGACGTATAACGTCATATAGTAATGCGTCATAACGTATATCGTCATAGAGTAATGCGTCATAACGTATAACGTCATATAGTATTGCGTCATGACGAATAATGTCATATAATAAGGCGACATGACGTATAACGTCATATAGTAATGCGTCATAACGTATAACGCCATATAGCAATGCGTCATAACGTATAACGCCATATAGCAATGCGTTATAACGAATAACGTCATATAGTAATGCGTCATAACGTATAACGTCATATAGTAATGCGTCATAACGTATAACGCCATATAGTATTGCGTCATAACATCTAACGCCATATAGTAATGCGTCATAACGTATAACGTCATATAGTAATGCGTCATAACGTATAACGCCATATAGTAATGCGTCACAACTTATAACGGCATATAGTATTGCGTCATAACGTCTAACGCCATATAGCAATGCGTCATAACGTATAACGTCATATAGTAATGCGTCATACCGTATAACGTCATATAGAATTCCGGTTTAACGTATAACGCCATATAGCAATGCGTCATAACGTATAACGTCATATAGTAATGCGTCATAACGTATAACGCCATATAGTAATGCGTCATAACATATAACGTCATATAGTATTGCGTCATAACGTCAAACGCCATATAGCAATGCGTCATAACGTATAACGCCATATAGTAATGCGTCATACCGTATAACGTCATATAGTAATGCGTCATAACGTATAACGTCATATAGTAATGCGTCATAACGTATAACGCCATATAGTATTGCGTCATAACATCTAACGCCATATAGTAATGCGTCATAACGCATAACGTCATATAGTAATGCGTCAGAACGTATAACGCCATATAGTAATGCGTCATAACATATAACGTCATATAGTATTGCGTCATAACGTCTAACGCCATATAGCAATGCGTCATAACGTATAACGTCATATAGTGATGCGTCATAACGTATAACGTCATATAGAATTCCGGTTTAACGTATAACGCCATATAGCAATGCGTCATAACGTATGACGTCATACAGAGTTACGGTTTAACGTATAACGCCATATAGTAATGCGTCATAACGTATAACGCCATATAGTACTGCGTCATAACGTATATCATCATATAGTATTGCGTCATGACGTATAACGTCATATAGTAATGCGTCATAACGTATATCGTCATAGAGTAATGCGTCATAACGTATAACGTCATATAGTATTGCGTCATGACGAATAATGTCATATAATAAGGCGACATGACGTATAACGTCATATAGTAATGCGTCATAACGTATAACGCCATATAGCAATGCGTCATAACGTATAACTCCATATAGCAATGCGTTATAACGAATAACGTCATATAGTAATGCGTCATAACGTATAACGTCATATAGTAATGCGTCATAACGTATAACGCCATATAGTATTGCGTCATAACATCTAACGCCATATAGTTATGCGTCATAACGTATAACGTCATATAGTAATGCGTCATAACGTATAACGCCATATAGTAATGCGTCATAACTTATAACGTCATATAGTATTGCGTCATAACGTCTAACGCCATATAGCAATGCGTCATAACGTATAACGTCATATAGTAATGCGTCATACCGTATAACGTCATACAGAATTCCGGTTTAACGTATAACGCCATATAGCAATGCGTCATAACGTATAACGTCATATAGTAATGCGTCATAACGTATAACGCCATATAGTAATGCGTCATAACATATAACGTCATATAGTATTGCGTCATAACGTCTAACGCCATATAGCAATGCGTCATAACGTATAACGTCATATAGTGATGCGTCATACCGTTTAACGTCATATAGAATTCCGGTTTAACGTATAACGCCATATAGCAATGCGTCATAACGTATAACGTCACATAGTAATACGTCTTAACGTATAAAGTCATATAGAATACCGGGTTAACGTATAACGCCATATAGCAATGCGTCATAACGTATAACGTTATACAGAATTACGGTTTAACGTATAAAGTCATACAGTAATGCGTCATAACGTATAACGCCATATAGTAATGCGTCATAACGTATAACGTCATATAGTAATGCGTCATAACGCATAACGCCATATAGTAATGCGTCATAACGTATAACGTCATATAGTATTGCGTCATAACATCTAACGCCATATAGTAATGCGTCATAACGTATAACGTCATATAGTAATGCGTCATAACTTATAACGCCATATAGCGATGCGTCATAACGTATAACGCCACATAGCAATGCGTCATAACGTATAACGCCACATGGTAATACGTCTTAACGTATAAAGACATATAGAATTCCGGGATAACGTATAACGTCATATAGTAATACGTCATAACGTATAACGTCATATAGTATTGCGTCATGACGAATAATGTCATATAATAAGGCGACATGACGTATAACGTCATATAGTAATGCGTCATAACGTATAACGTCAAATAGTAATGCGTCATAACGTATAACGCCATATAGTAATGCGTCATAACGTATAACGTCATATAGTATTGCGTCATAACATCTAACGCCATATAGTAATGCGTCATAACGTATATCGTCATAGAGTAATGCGTCATAACGTATAACGTCATATAGTATTGCGTCATGACGAATAATGTCATATAATAAGGCGACATGACGTATAACGTCATATAGTAATGTGTCATAACGTATAACGTCATATAGAATTCCGGTTTAACGTATAACGCCACATAGCAATGCGTCATAACGTATAACGCCACATGGTAATACGTCATAACGTATAAAGACATATAGAATTCCGGGATAACGTATAACGTCATATAGTAATACGTCATAACGTATAACGTCATATAGTATTGCGTCATGACGAATAATGTCATATAATAAGGCGACATGATGTATAACGTCATATAGTAATGCGTCATAACGTATAACGTCATATAGTAATGCGTCAGAACGTATAACGCCATGTAGTAATGCGTCATAACGTATAACGTCATATAGTATTGCGTCATAACATCTAACGCCATATAGTAATGCGTCATAACGTATAACGTCATATAGTAATGCGTCATAACGTATAACGCCATATAGCCATGCGTCATAACGTATAACGCCATATAGCAATGCGTCATAACGTATAACGTCGTATAGAATTACGGCATAACATATATCGTCATATAGTAATACGTCATAACTTACAAGGTCATATAGTAATGCGTCATAACGTATAACGTCATATAGTATTGCATCATGACGTATAACGTCATATAATAAGGTGACATGACGTATAACGTCATATAGAATTACGGCATAACGTATAACGTCACATAGTAAAACGTCATAACGTATAACGTCATATAGTAATACGTCATAACGTATAACGACATATAGTATTGCCTCATGACGAATAATGTCATATAATAAGGCGACATGACGTATAACGTCATATAGTAATGCGTCATAACGTATAACGTCATACAGTAATGCGTCATAACGTATAACGCCATATAGTAATGCGTCATAGCGTATAACGTCATGTAGTAATACGTCATAACGTATAACGTCATATAGTATTTCGTCATGACGAATAATGTCATATAATAAGGCGACATGACGTATAACGTCATATAGTAATGCGTCATAACGTATAACGTCATATAGTAATGCGTCATAACGTATAACGCCATATAGTAATGCGTCATAACTTATAACGTCATATAGTATTGCGTCATAACGTCTAACGCCATATAGCAATGCGTCATAACGTATAACGTCATATAGTAATGCGTCATACCGTATAACGTCATATAGAATTCCGGGTTAACGTATAACGCCATATAGCAATGCGTCATAACGTATAACGTCATACAGAGTTACGGTTTAACGTATAACGCCATATAGCAATGCGTCATAACGTATAACGTTATACAGAATTACGGTTTAACGTATAAAGTCATATAGTAATGCGTCATAACGTATAACGCCATATAGTAATGCGTCATAACGTATAACATCATATAGTATTGCGTCATGACGTATAACATCATATAGTAATGCGCCATAACGTATATCGTCATAGAGTAATGCGTCATAACGTATAACGTCATATAGTATTGCGTCATGACGAATAATGTCATATAATAAGGCGACATGACGTATAACGACATATAGTAATGTGTCACAACGTATAACGTCATATAGAATTCCGGTTTAACGTATAACGCCACATAGCAATGCGTCATAACGTATAACGCCACATGGTAATACGTCATAACGTATAAAGACATATAGAATTCCGGGATAACGTATAACGTCATATAGTAATACGTCATAACGTATAACGTCATATAGTATTGCGTCATGACGAATAATGTCATATAATTAGGCGACATGACGTATAACGTCATATAGTAATGCGTCATAACGTATAACGTCATATAGTAATGCGTCATAACGTATAACGCCATGTAGTAATGCATCATAACGTATAACGTCATATAGTATTGCGTCATAACATCTAACGCCATATAGTAATGCGTCATAACGTATAACGTCATAGAGTAATGCGTCATAACGTATAACGCCATATAGCAATGCGTCATAACGTATAACGCCATATAGCAATGCGTTATAACGAATAACGTCATATAGTAATGCGTCATAACGTATAACGTCATATAGTAATGCGTCATAACGTATAACGCCATATAGTATTGCGTCATAACATCTAACGCCATATAGTAATGCGTCATAACGTATAACGTCATATAGTAATACGTCATAACGTATAACATCATACAGTAATGCGTCATAACTTATAACGTCATATAGTATTGCGTCATAACGTCTAACGCCATATAGCAATGCGTCATAACGTATAACGTCATATAGTAATGCGTCATACCGTATAACGTCATATAGAATTCCGGTTTAACGTATAACGCCATATAGCAATGCGTCATAACGTATAACGTCATATAGTAATGCGTCATACCGTATAACGTCATATAGAATTCCGGTTTAACGTATAACGCCATATAGCAATGCGTCATAACGTATAACGTCACATAGTAATGCGTCATACCGTATAACGTCATATAGAATTCCGGTTTAACGTATAACGCCATATAGCAATGCGTCATAACGTATAACGCCTAATGGTAATACCTCATAACGTATAAAGACATATAGAATTCCGGGATAACGTATAACGTCATATAGTAATACGTCATAACGTATAACGTCATATAGTATTGCGTCATGACGAATAATGTCATATAATAAGGCGACATGACGTATAACGTCATATAGTAATGCGTCATAACGTATAACGTCATATAGTAATGCGTCATAACGTATAACGCCATGTAGTAATGCGTCATAACGTATAACGTCATATAGTATTGCGTCATAACATCTAACGCCATATAGTAATGCGTCATAACGTATATCGTCATATAGTAATGCGTCATAACGTATAACGCCATATAGCAATGCGTCATAACGTGTAACGCCATATAGCAATGCGTTATAACGAATAACGTCATATAGTAATGCGTCATAACGTAAAACGCCATATAGCAATGCGTCATAACGTATATCGTCATATAGTAATGCGTCATAACGTATAACGCCATATAGCAATGCGTTATAACGAATAACGCCATATAGCAATGCGTCATAACGTATAACGTTATACAGAATTACGGTTTAACGTATAAAGTCATATAGTAATGCGTCATAACGTATAACGCCATATAGTAATGCGTCATAACGTATAACATCATATAGTATTGCGTCATGACGTATAACGTCATATAGTAATGCGTCATAACGTATATCGTCATAGAGTAATGCGTCATAACGTATAACGTCATATAGTATTGCGTCATGATGAATAATGTCATATAATATGGCGACATGACGTATAACGTCATATAGTAATGTGTCATAACGTATAACGTCATATAGAATTCCGGTTTAACGTATAACGCCACATAGCAATGCGTCATAACGTATAACGCCACATGGTAATACGTCATAACGTATAAAGACATATAGAATTCCGGGATAACGTATAACGTCATATAGTAATACGTCATAACGTATAACGTCATATAGTATTGCGTCATGACGAATAATGTCATATAATAAGGCGACATGACGTATAACGTCATATAGTAATGCGTCATAACGTATAACGTCATATAGTAATGCGTCATAACGTATAACGCCATGTAGTAATGCGTCATAACGTATAACGTCATATAGTATTGCGTCATAACATCTAACGCCATATAGTAATGCGTCATAACGTATATCGTCATATAGTAATGCGTCATAACGTATAACGCCATATAGCAATGCGTCATAACGTATAACGCCATATAGCAATGCGTTATAACGAATAACGTCATATAGTAATGCGTCATAACGTATAACGTCATATAGTAATGCGTCATAACGTATAACGCCATATAGTATTGCGTCATAACATCTAACGCCATATAGTAATGCGTCATAACGTATAACGCCATATAGTAATGCGTCAAAACGTATAACATCATATAGTATTGCGTCATGACGTATAACGTCATATAGTAATGCGTCATAACGTATATCGTCATAGAGTAATGCGTCATAACGTATAACGTCATATAGTATTGCGTCATGACGAATAATGTCATATAATAAGGCGACATGACGTATAACGTCATATAGTAATGCGTCATAACGTATAACGTCATATAGTAATGCGTCATAACGTATAACGCCATATAGTAATGCGTCATAACGTATAACGTCATATAGTAATGCGTCATATCTTATAACGCCATATAGCGATGCGTCATAACGTATAACGCCACATAGCAATGCGTCATAACGTATAACGCCACATGGTAATACGTCTTAACGTATAAAGACATATAGAATTCCGGGATAACGTATAACGTCATATAGTAATACGTCATAACGAATAACGCCATATAGTATTGCGTCATAACATCTAACGCCATATAGTAATGCGTCATACCGTATAACGTCATATGGAATTCCGGTTTAACGTATAACGCCATATAGCAATGCGTCATAACGTATAACGTCACATAGTAATACGTCTTAACGTATAAAGTCATATAGAATACCGGGTTAACGTATAACGCCATATAGCAATGCGTCATAACGTATGACGTCATACAGAGTTACGGTTTAACGTATAACGCCATATAGCAATGCGTCATAACGTATAACGTTATACAGAATTACGGTTTAACGTATAAAGTCATATAGTAATGCGTCATAACGTATAACGCCATATAGTACTGCGTCATAACGTATAACATCATATAGTATTGCGTCATGACGTATAACGTCATATAGTAATGCGTCATAACGTATATCGTCATAGAGTAATGCGTCATAACGTATAACGTCATATAGTATTGCGTCATGACGAATAATGTCATATAATAAGGCGACATGACGTATAACGTCATATAGTAATGCGTCATAACGTATAACGCCATATAGCAATGCGTCATAACGTATAACGCCATATAGCAATGCGTTATAACGAATAACGTCATATAGTAATGCGTCATAACGTATAACGTCATATAGTAATGCGTCATAACGTATAACGCCATATAGTATTGCGTCATAACATCTAACGCCATATAGTAATGCGTCATAACGTATAACGTCATATAGTAATGCGTCATAACGTATAACGCCATATAGTAATGCGTCATAACTTATAACGTCATATAGTATTGCGTCATAACGTCTAACGCCATATAGCAATGCGTCATAACGTATAACGTCATATAGTAATGCGTCATACCGTATGACGTCATATAGAATTCCGGTTTAACGTATAACGCCATATAGCAATGCGTCATAACGTATAACGTCATATAGTAATGCGTCATAACGTATAACGCCATATAGTAATGCGTCATAACATATAACGTCATATAGTATTGCGTCATAACGTCAAACGCCATATAGCAATGCGTCATAACGTATAACGTCATATAGTAATGCGTCATACCGTATAACGTCATACAGAATTCCTGTTTAACGTATAACGCCATATAGCAATGCGTCATAACGTATAACGTCACATAGTAATACGTCTTAACGTATAAAGTCATATAGAATACCGGGTTAACGTATAACGCCATATAGCAATGCGTCATAACGTATAACGTCATACAGAATTACGGTTTAACGTATAACGCCATATAGCAATGCGTCATAACGTATAACGTTATACAGAATTACGGTTTAACGTATAAAGTCATATAGTAATGCGTCATAACGTATAACGCCATATAGTAATGCGTCATAACGTATAACGCCATATAGCAATGCGTCATAACGTATATCGTCATATAGTAATGCGTCATAACGTATAACGCCATATAGCAATGCGTTATAACGAATAACGCCATATAGCAATGCGTCATAACGTATAACGTTATACAGAATTACGGTTTAACGTATAAAGTCATATAGTAATGCGTCATAACGTATAACGCCATATAGCAATGCGTCATAACGTATATCGTCATATAGTAATGCGTCATAACGTATAACGCCATATAGCAATGCGTTATAACGAATAACGCCATATAGCAATGCGTCATAACGTATAACGTTATACAGAATTACGGTTTAACGTATAAAGTCATATAGTAATGCGTCATAACGTATAACGCCATATAGTAATGCGTCATAACGTATAACATCATATAGTATTGCGTCATGACGTATAACGTCATATAGTAATGCGTCATAACGTATATCGTCATAGAGTAATGCGTCATAACGTATAACGTCATATAGTATTGCGTCATGATGAATAATGTCATGTAATAAGGCGACATGACGTATAACGTCATATAGTAATGTGTCATAACGTATAACGTCATATAGAATTCCGGTTTAACGTATAACGCCACATAGCAATGCGTCATAACGTATAACGCCACATGGTAATACGTCATAACGTATAAAGACATATAGAATTCCGGGATAACGTATAACGTCATATAGTAATACGTCATAACGTATAACGTCATATAGTATTGCGTCATGACGAATAATGTCATATAATAAGGCGACATGACGTATAACGTCATATAGTAATGCGTCATAACGTATAACGTCATATAGTAATGCGTCATAACGTATAACGCCATGTAGTAATGCGTCATAACGTATAACGTCATATAGTATTGCGTCATAACATCTAACGCCATATAGTAATGCGTCATAACGTATATCGTCATATAGTAATGCGTCATAACGTATAACGCCATATAGCAATGCGTCATAACGTATAACGCCATATAGCAATGCGTTATAACGTATAACGTCATACAGAGTTACGGTTTAACGTATAACGCCATATAGCAATGCGTCATAACGTATAACGTTATACAGAATTACGGTTTAACGTATAAAGTCATATAGTAATGCGTCATAACGTATAACGCCATATAGTAATGCGTCATAACGTATAACATCATATAGTATTGCGTCATGACGTATAACATCATATAGTAATGCGCCATAACGTATATCGTCATAGAGTAATGCGTCATAACGTATAACGTCATATAGTATTGCGTCATGACGAATAATGTCATATAATAAGGCGACATGACGTATAACGACATATAGTAATGTGTCACAACGTATAACGTCATATAGAATTCCGGTTTAACGTATAACGCCACATAGCAATGCGTCATAACGTATAACGCCACATGGTAATACGTCATAACGTATAAAGACATATAGAATTCCGGGATAACGTATAACGTCATATAGTAATACGTCATAACGTATAACGTCATATAGTATTGCGTCATGACGAATAATGTCATATAATAAGGCGACATGACGTATAACGTCATATAGTAATGCGTCATAACGTATAACGTCATATAGTAATGCGACATAACGTATAACGCCATGTAGTAATGCGTCATAACGTATAACGTCATATAGTATTGCGTCATAACATCTAACGCCATATAGTAATGCGTCATAACGTATAACGTCATATAGTAATGCGTCATAACGTATAACGCCATATAGCAATGCGTCATAACGTATAACGCCATATAGCAATGCGTTATAACGAATAACGTCATATAGTAATGCGTCATAACGTATCACGTCATATAGTAATGCGTCATAACGTATAACGCCATATAGTATTGCGTCATAACATCTAACGCCATATAGTAATGCGTCATAACATCTAACGCCATATAGTAATGCGTCATAACGTATAGCGTCATATAGTAATGCGTCATAACGTATAACGCCATATAGCAATGCGTCATAACGTATAACGCCATATAGCAATGCGTTATAACGGATAACGTCATATAGTAATGCGTCATAACGTATAACGTCATATAGTAATGCGTCATAACGTACAACGCCATATAGCAATGCGTCATAACGTATAACGTCATATAGTAATGCGTCATACCGTATAACGTCATATAGAATTCCGGTTTAACGTATAACGCCATATAGCAATGCGTCATAACGTATAACGTCACATAGTAATGCGTCATACCGTATAACGTCATATAGAATTCCGGTTTAACGTATAACGCCATATAGCAATGCGTCATAACGTATAACGCCTAATGGTAATACGTCATAACGTATAAAGACATATAGAATTCCGGGATAACGTATAACGTCATATAGTAATACGTCATAACGTATAACGTCATATAGTATTGCGTCATGACGAATAATGTCATATAATAAGGCGACATGACGTATAACGTCATATAGTAATGCGTCATAACGTATAACGTCATATAGTAATGCGTCATAACGTATAACGCCATGTAGTAATGCGTCATAACGTATAACGTCATATAGTATTGCGTCATAACATCTAACGCCATATAGTAATGCGTCATAACGTATATCGTCATATAGTAATGCGTCATAACGTATAACGCCATATAGCAATGCGTCATAACGTATAACGCCATATAGCAATGCGTTATAACGAATAACGTCATATAGTAATGCGTCATAACGTAAAACGCCATATAGCAATGCGTCATAACGTATATCGTCATATAGTAATGCGTCATAACGTATAACGCCATATAGCAATGCGTTATAACGAATAACGCCATATAGCAATGCGTCATAACGTATAACGTTATACAGAATTACGGTTTAACGTATAAAGTCATATAGTAATGCGTCATCACGTATAACGCCATATAGTAATGCGTCATAACGTATATCGTCATAGAGTAATGCGTCATAACGTATAACGTCATATAGTATTGCGTCATGATGAATAATGTCATATAATAAGGCGACATGACGTATAACGTCATATAGTAATGTGTCATAACGTATAACGTCATATAGAATTCCGGTTTAACGTATAACGCCACATAGCAATGCGTCATAACGTATAACGCCACATGGTAATACGTCATAACGTATAAAGACATATAGAATTCCGGGATAACGTATAACGTCATATAGTAATACGTCATAACGTATAACGTCATATAGTATTGCGTCATGACGAATAATGTCATATAATAAGGCGACATGACGTATAACGCCATATAGTAATGCGTCATAACGTATAACGCCACATGGTAATACGTCATAACGTATAAAGACATATAGAATTCCGGGATAACGTATAACGTCATATAGTAATACGTCATAACATCTAACGCCATATAGTAATGCGCCATAACGTATATCGTCATATAGTAATGCGTCATAACGTATAACGCCATATAGCAATGCGTCATAACGTATAACGCCATATAGCAATGCGTTATAACGAATAACGTCATATAGTAATGCGTCATAACGTATAACGTCATATAGTAATGCGTCATAACGTATAACGCCATATAGTATTGCGTCATAACATCTAACGCCATATAGTAATGCGTCATAACGTATAACGCCATATAGTACTGCGTCATAACGTATAACATCATATAGTATTGCGTCATGACGTATAACGTCATATAGTAATGCGTCATAACGTATATCGTCATAGAGTAATGCGTCATAACGTATAACGTCATATAGTATTGCGTCATGACGAATAATGTCATATAATAAGGCGACATGACGTATAACGTCATATAGTAATGCGTCATAACGTATAACGCCATATAACAATGCGTCATAACGTATAACGCCATATAGCAATGCGTTATAACGAATAACGTCATATAGTAATGCGTCATAACGTATAACGTCATATAGTAATGCGTCATAACGTATAACGCCATATAGTATTGCGTCATAACATCTAACGCCATATAGTAATGCGTCATAACGTATAACGTCATATAGTAATGCGTCATAACGTATAACGCCATATAGTAATGCGTCATAACTTATAACGTCATATAGTATTGCGTCATAACGTCTAACGCCATATAGCAATGCGTCATAACGTATAACGTCATATAGTAATGCGTCATACCGTATAACGTCATATAGAATTCCGGTTTAACGTATAACGCCATATAGCAATGCGTCATAACGTATAACGTCATATAGTAATGCGTCATAACGTATAACGCCATATAGTAATGCGTCATAACATATAACGTCATATAGTATTGCGTCATAACGTCAAACGCCATATAGCAATGCGTCATAACGTATAACGTCATATAGTAATGCGTCATAACGTATAACGTCATATAGAATTCCTGTTTAACGTATAACGCCATGTAGCAATGCGTCATAACGTATAACGTCACATAGTAATACGTCTTAACGTATAAAGTCATATAGAATGCCGGGTTAACGTATAACGCCATATAGCAATGCGTCATAACGTATAACGTCATACAGAATTACGGTTTAACGTATAACGCCATATAGCAATGCGTCATAACGTATAACGTTATACAGAATTACGGTTTAACGTATAAAGTCATATAGTAATGCGTCATAACGTATAACGCCATATAGTAATGCGTCATAACGTATAACGCCATATAGCAATGCGTCATAACGTATATCGTCATATAGTAATGCGCCATAACGTATAACGCCATATAGCAATGCGTTATAACGAATAACGCCATATAGCAATGCGTCATAACGTATAACGTTATACAGAATTACGGTTTAACGTATAAAGTCATATAGTAATGCGTCATAACGTATAACGCCATATAGCAATGCGTCATAACGTATATCGTCATATAGTAATGCGTCATAACGTATAACGCCATATAGCAATGCGTTATAACGAATAACGCCATATAGCAATGCGTCATAACGTATAACGTTATACAGAATTACGGTTTAACGTATAAAGTCATATAGTAATGCGTCATAACGTATAACGCCATATAGTAATGCGTCATAACGTATAACATCATATAGTATTGCGTCATGACGTATAACGTCATATAGTAATGCGTCATAACGTATATCGTCATATAGTAATGCGTCATAACGTATAACGTCATATAGTATTGCGTCATGATGAATAATGTCATATAATAAGGCGACATGACGTATAACGTCATATAGTAATGTGTCATAACGTATAACGTCATATAGAATTCCGGTTTAACGTATAACGCCACATAGCAATGCGTCATAACGTATAACGCCACATGGTAATACGTCATAACGTATAAAGACATATAGAATTCCGGGATAACGTATAACGTCATATAGTAATACGTCATGACGTATAACGTCATATAGTATTGCGTCATGACGAATAATGTCATATAATAAGGCGACATGACGTATAACGTCATATAGTAATGCGTCATAACGTATAACGTCATATAGTAATGCGTCATAACGTATAACGCCATGTAGTAATGCGTCATAACGTATAACGTCATATAGTATTGCGTCATAACATCTAACGCCATATAGCAATGCGTTATAACGAATAACGTCATATAGTAATGCGTCATAACGTATAACGTCATATAGTAATGCGTCATAACGTATAACGCCATATAGTATTGCGTCATAACATCTAACGCCATATAGTAATGCGTCATAACGTATAACGTCATATAGTAATGCGTCATAACGTATAACGCCATATAGTAATGCGTCATAACTTATAACGTCATATAGTATTGCGTCATAACGTCTAACGCCATATAGCAATGCGTCATAACGTATAACGTCATATAGTAATGCGTCATACCGTATAACGTCATATAGTAATGCGTCATAACGTATAACGCCATATAGTAATGCGTCATAACATATAACGTCATATAGTATTGCGTCATAACGTCTAACGCCATATAGCAATGCGTCATAACGTATAACGTCATATAGTAATGCGTCAGACCGTATAACGTCATATAGAATTCCGGTTTAACGTATAACGCCATATAGCAATGCGTCATAACGTATAACGTCACATAGTAATACGTCTTAACGTATAAAGTCATATAGAATACCGGGTTAACGTATAACGCCATATAGCAATGCGTCATAACGTATAACGTCATACAGAATTACGGTTTAACGTATAACGCCATATAGCAATGCGTCATAACGTATAACGTTATACAGAATTACGGTTTAACGTATAAAGTCATATAGTAATGCGTCATAACGTATAACGCCATATAGTAATGCGTCATAACGTATAACATCATATAGTATTGCGTCATGACGTATAACGTCATATAGTAATGCGTCATAACGTATATCGTCATAGAGTAATGCGTCATAACGTATAACGTCATATAGTATTGCGTCATGACGAATAATGTCATATAATAAGGCGACATGACGTATAACGTCATATAGTAATGCGTCATAACGTATAACGTCATATAGTAATGCGTCATATCGTATAACGCCATATAGTAATGCGTCATAACGTATAACGTCATATAGTAATGCGTCATAACTTATAACGCCATATAGCGATGCGTCATAACGTATAACGCCACATGGCAATGCGTCATAACGTATAACGCCACATGGTAATACGTCTTAACGTATAAAGACATATAGAATTCCGGGATAACGTATAACGTCATACAGTAATACGTCATAACGAATAACGTCATATAGTAATGCGTCATAACGCATAACGTCATATAGTAATGCGTCATAACGTATAACGCCATATAGTATTGTGTCATAACATCTAACGCCATATAGTAATGCGTCATACAGTATAACGTCATATGGAATTCCGGTTTAACGTATAACGCCATATAGCAATGCGTCATAACGTATAACGTCACATAGTAATACGTCATAACGTATAACATCATATAGTATTGCGTCATGACGTATAACGTCATATAGTAATGCGTCATAACGTATAACGCCATATAGCAATGCGTCATAACGTATAACGCCATATAGCAATGCGTCATAACGCATAACGTCATATAGTAATGCGTCATAACGTATAACGTCATACAGAGTTACGGTTTAACGTATAACGCCATATAGCAATGCGTCATAACGTATAACGTTATACAGAATTACGGTTTAACGTATAAAGTCATATAGTAATGCGTCATAACGTATAACGCCATATAGTAATGCGTCATAACGTATAACATCATATAGTATTGCGTCATGACGTATAACGTCATATAGTAATGCGTCATAACGTATAACGCCATATAGCAATGCGTCATAACGTATAACGCCATATAGCAATGCGTCATAACGCATAACGTCATATAGTAATGCGTCATAACGTATAACGCCATATAGTATTGCGTCATAACATCTAACGCCATATAGTAATGCGTCATACCGTATAACGTCATATGGAATTCCGGTTTAACGTATAACGCCATATAGCAATGCGTCATAACGTATAACGTCACATAGTAATACGTCTTAACGTATAACGCCACATGGTAATACGTCTTAACGTATAAAGACATATAGAATTCCGGGATAACGTATAACGTCATATAGTAATACGTCATAACGAATAACGTCATATAGTAATGCGTCATAACGCATAACGTCATATAGCAATGCGTCATAACGCATAACGTCATATAGTAATGCGTCATAACGTATAACGTCATATAGTATTGCGTCATGACGAATAATGTCATATAATAAAGCGACATGACGTATAACGTCATATAGTAATGCGTCATAACGTATAACGCCATATAGCAATGCGTCATAACGTATAACGCCATATAGCAATGCGTTATAACGAATAACGTCATATAGTAATGCGTCATAACGTATAACGTCATATAGTAATGCGTCATAACGTATAACGCCATATAGTATTGCGTCATAACATCTAACGCCATATAGTAATGCGTCATAACATCTAACGCCATATAGTAATGCGTCATAACGTATAACGCCATATAGTAATGCGTCATAACTTATAACGTCATATAGTATTGCGTCATAACGTCTAACGCCATATAGCAATGCGTCATAACGTATAACGTCATATAGTAATGCGTCATACCGTATAACGTCATATAGTAATGCGTCATAACGTATAACGCCATATAGCAATGCGTCATAACGTATAACGTCATATAGTAATGCGTCATAACGTATAACGCCATATAGTAATGCGTCATAACATATAACGTCATATAGTATTGCGTCATAACGTCTAACGCCATATAGCAATGCGTCATAACGTATAACGTCATACAGTAATGCGGCATACCGTATAACGTCATATAGAATTCCGGTTTAACGTATAACGCCATATAGCAATGCGTCATAACGTATAACGTCACATAGTAATACGTCTTAACGTATAAAGTCATATCGAATACCGGGTTAACGTATAACGCCATATAGCAATGCGTCATGACGTATAACGTCATACAGAATTACGGTTTAACGTATAACGCCATATAGCAATGCGTCATAACGTATAACGTTATACAGAATTACTTTTTAACGTATAAAGTCATATAGTAATGCGTCATAACGTATAACGCCATATAGTAATGCGTCATAACGTATAACATCATATAGTATTGCGTCATGACGTATAACGTCATATAGTAATGCGTCATAACGTATATCGTCATAGAGTAATGCGTCATAACGTATAACGCCATATAGCAATGCGTTATAACGAATAACGTCATATAGTAATGCGTCATAACGTATAACGTCATATAGTAATGCGTCATAACGTATAACGGCATATAGTATTGCGTCATAACATCTAACGCCATATAGTAATGCGTCATAACGTATAACGTCATATAGTAATGCGTCATAACGTATATCGTCATATAGTAATGCGTCATAACGTATAACGCCATATAGCAATGCGTCATAACGTATAACGCCATATAGCAATGCGTTATAACGAATAACGTCATATAGTAATGCGTCATAACGTATAACGTCATATAGTAATGCGTCATAACGTATAACGCCATATAGTATTGCGTCATAACATCTAACGCCATATAGTAATGCGTCATAACGTATAACGTCATATAGTAATGCGTCATAACGTATAACGCCATATAGTAATGCGTCATAACTTATAACGTCATATAGTATTGCGTCATAACGTCTAACGCCATATAGCAATGCGTCATAACATATAACGTCATATAGTATTGCGTCATAACGTATAACGCCATATAGTAATGCGTCATAACGTATAACATCATATAGTATTGCGTCATGACGTATAACGTCATATAGTAATGCGTCATAACGTATATCGTCATAGAGTAATGCGTCATAACGTATAACGTCATATAGTATTGCGTCATGACGAATAATGTCATATAATAAGGCGACATGACGTATAACGTCATATAGTAATGCGTCATAACGTATAACGTTATATAGTAATGCGTCATAACGTATAACGCCATATAGTAATGCGTCATAACGTATAACGTCATATAGTATTGCGTCATAACATCTAACGCCATATAGTAATGCGTCATAACGTATAACGTCATATAGTAATGCGTCATAACTTATAACGCCATATAGCGATGCGTCATAACGTATAACGCCGCATAGCAATGCGTCAGAACGTATAACGCCACATGGTAATACGTCTTAACGTATAAAGACATATAGAATTCCGGGATAACGTATAACGTCATATAGTAATACGTCATAACGTATAACGTCATATAGTATTGCGTCATGACGAATAATGTCATATATTAAGGCGACATGACGTATAACGTCATATAGTAATGCGTCATAACGTATAACGTCATATAGTAATGCGTCATAACGTATAACGCCATATAGTAATGCGTCATAACGTATAACGTCATATAGTATTGCGTCATAACATCTAACGCCATATAGGAATGCGTCATAACGTATAACGTCATATAGTAATGCGTCATAACTTATAACGCCATATAGCAATGCGTCATAACGTATAACGCCATATAGCAATGCGTTATAACGAATAACGTCATATAGTAATGCGTCATAACGTATAACGTCATATAGTAATGCGTCATAACGTATAACGCCATATAGTATTGCGTCATAACATCTAACGCCATATAGTAATGCGTCATAACGTATAACGTCATATAGTAATGCGTCATACCGTATAACGTCATATGGAATTCCGGTTTAACGTATAACGCCATATAGCAATGCGTCATAACTTATAACGTCATATAGTATTGCGTCATAACGTCTAACGCCATATAGCAATGCGTCATAACGTATAACGTCATATAGTAATGCGTCATACCGTATAACGTCATATGGAATTCCGGTTTAACGTATAACGCCATATAGCAATGCGTCATAACGTATAACGTCACATAGTAATACGTCTTAACGTACAAAGTCATATAGAATACCGGGTTAACGTATAACGCCATATAGCAATGCGTCATAACGTATAACGTCATACAGAGTTACGGTTTAACGTATAACGCCATATAGCAATGCGTCATAACGTATAACGTTATACAGAATTACGGTTTAACGTATGAAGTCATATAGTAATGCGTCATAACGTATAACGCCATATAGTAATGCGTCATAACGTATAACATCATATAGTATTGCGTCATGACGTATAACGTCATATAGTAATGCGTCATAACGTATATCGTCATAGAGTAATGCGTCATAACGTATAACGTCATATAGTATTGCGTCAGGACGAATAATGTCATATAATAAGGCGACATGACGTATAACGTCATATAGTAATTTGTCATAACGTATAACGTCATATAGAATTCCGGTTTAACGTATAACGCCACATAGCAATGCGTCATAACGTATAACGCCACATGGTAATACGTCATAACGTATAAAGACATATAGAATTCCGGGATAACGTATAACGTCATATAGTAATACGTCATAACGTATAACATCATATAGTATTGCGTCATGACGAATAATGTCATATAATAAGGCGACATGACGTATAACGTCATATAGTAATGCGTCATAACGTATCACGTCATATAGTAATGCGTCATAACGTATAACGCCATATAGTATTGCGTCATAACATCTAACGCCATATAGTAATGCGTCATAACGTATAACGTCATATAGTAATACGTCATAACATCTAACGCCATATAGTAATGCGTCATAACGTATAACGCCACATGGTAATACGTCATAACGTATAAAGGCATATAGAATTCCGGGATAACGTATAACGCCATATAGTAATGCGTCATAACGTATAACGTCATATAGTATTGCGTCATAACATCTAACGCCATATAGGAATGCGTCATAACGTATAACGTCATATAGTAATGCGTCATAACTTATAACGCCATATAGCAATGCGTCATAACGTATAACGCCATATAGCAATGCGTTATAACGAATAACGTCATATAGTAATGCGTCATAACGTATAACGTCATATAGTAATGCGTCATAACGTATAACGCCATATAGTATTGCGTCATAACATCTAACGCCATATAGTAATGCGTCATAACGTATAACGTCATATAGTAATGCGTCATAACGTATAACGCCATATAGTAATGCGTAATAACTTATAACGTCATATAGTATTGCGTCATAACGTCTAACGCCATATAGTAATGCGTCATAACGTATAACGCCATATAGTATTGCGTCATAACATCTAACGCCATATAGTAATGCGTCATAACGTATAACGTCATATAGTAATGCGTCATAACTTATAACGTCATATAGTATTGCGTCATAACGTCTAACGCCATATAGCAATGCGTCATAACGTATAACGTCATATAGTAATGCGTCATACCGTATGACGTCATATGGAATTCCGGTTTAACGTATAACGCCATATAGCAATGCGACATAACGTATAACGTCACATAGTAATACGTCTTAACGTATAAAGTCATATAGAATACCGGGTTAACGTATAACGCCATATAGCAATGCGTCATAACGTATAACGTCATACAGAGTTACGGTTTAACGTATAACGCCATATAGCAATGCGTCATAACGTATAACGTTATACAGAATTACGGTTTAACGTATAAAGTCATATAGTAATGCGTCATAACGTATAACGCCATATAGTAATGCGTCATAACGTATAACATCATATAGTATTGCGTCATGACGTATAACGTCATATAGTAATGCGTCATAACGTATATCGTCATAGAGTAATGCGTCATAACGTATAACGTCATATAGTATTGCGTCATGACGAATAATGTCATATAATAAGGCGACATGACGTATAACGTCATATAGTAATTTGTCATAACGTATAACGTCATATAGAATTCCGGTTTAACGTATAACGCCACATAGCAATGCGTCATAACGTATAACGCCACATGGTAATACGTCATAACGTATAAAGACATATAGAATTCCGGGATAACGTATAACGTCATATAGTAATACGTCATAACGTATAACATCATATAGTATTGCGTCATGACGAATAATGTCATATAATAAGGCGACATGACGTATAACGTCATATAGTAATGCGTCATAACGTATCACGTCATATAGTAATGCGTCATAACGTATAACGCCATATAGTATTGCGTCATAACATCTAACGCCATATAGTAATGCGTCATAACGTATAACGTCATATAGTAATGCGTCATAACATCTAACGCCATATAGTAATGCGTCATAACGTATAACGTCAAAAGAGTAATGCGTCATATCCTATAACGCCATATAGTAATTGCGTCATAACGTATAACGTCATATAGAATTCCGGCATAACGTATATCGTCATATAGTAATACGTCATAACTTACAAGGTCATATAGTAATGCGTCATAACGTATAACGTCATATAGTATTGCGTCATGACGTATAACGTCATATAATAAGGTGACATGACGTATAACGTCATATAGAATTACGGCATAACGTATAACGTCACATAGTAAAACGTCATAACGTATAACGTCATACAGAATTACGGTTTAACGTCTAATGTCATACAGTAATGCGTCATATCGCATAACATCATATAGAATTCCGGTTTAACGTATAACGCCATATAGCAATGCGTCATAACGTATAACGTCATACAGTAATTCGTAATACCGTATAACGTCATATAGAATTACGGCATAACGTATAACGTCACGTAGTAAAACGTCATAACGTATAACGTCATACAGAATTACGGTTTAACGTCTAACGTCATGCAGTAATGCGTCATAACGTATAACATCATACAGAATTCCGGTTTAACGTATGACGCCATATAGCAATGCGTCATAACGTATAACGTTATACAGTATTACGGTTTAACGTATAAAGTCATATAGTAATGCGTCATGACGTATAACGTCATATAGTAATGCGTCATAACGCATATCGTCATAGAGTAATGCGTCATAACGTATAACGTCATATAGTATTGCGTCATGACGAATAATGTCATATAATAAGGCGACATGACGTATAACGTCATATAGTAATGTGTCATAACGTATAACGTCATATAGAATTCCGGTTTAACGTATAACGCCACATAGCAATGCGTCATAACGTATAACGCCACATGGTAATACGTCTTAACGTATAAAGACATATAGAATTCCGGGATAACGTATAACGTCATATAGTAATACGTCATAACGTATAACGTCATATAGTATTGCGTCATGACGAATAATGTCATATAATAAGGCGACATGACGTATAACGTCATATAGTAATGCGTCATAACGTATAACGTCATATAGTAATGCGTCATAACGTATAACGCCATATAGTAATGTGTCATAACGTATAACGTCATATAGTATTGCGTCATAACATCTAACGCCATATAGTAATGCGTCATAACGTATAACGTCATATAGTAATGCGTCATAACGTATAACGCCATATAGCAATGCGTCATAACGTATAACGCCATATAGCAATGCGTTATAACGAATAACGTCATATAGTAATGCGTCATAACGTATAACGCCACATAGTAATGCGTCATACCGTATAACCTCATATAGTATTGCGTCATGACGTATAGCGTCATATAATAATGCGACATGACGTATAACGTCATATAGAATTACGTCATAACGTATAACGTCATATACAATTACGGTTTAACGTATAACGTCAAAAGAGTAATGCGTCATATCCTATAACGCCATATAGTAATTGCGTCATAACGTATAACGTCATATAGAATTCCGGCATAACGTATATCGTCATATAGTAATACGTCATAACTTACAAGGTCATATAGTAATGCGTCATAACGTATAACGACATATAGTATTGCGTCATAACGTATAACGTCATATAATAAGGTGACATGACGTATAACGTCATATAGAATTACGGCATAACGTATAACGTCACATAGTAATACGTCTTAACGTATAACGTCATATAGTAATGCGTCATAACGTATAACGTCATATAGTAACACGTCATAACGTATAACGTCATATAGTATTGCGTCATGACGAATAATGTCATATAATAAGGCGACATGACGTATAACGTCATATAGTAATGCGTCATAACGTATAACGTCATATAGTATTGCGTCATAACGTATAACGTCATATAATAAGGTGACATGACGTATAACGTCATATAGAATTCCGGCATAACGTATATCGTCATATAGTAATACGTCATAACTTACAAGGTCATATAGTAATGCGTCATAACGTATAACGTCATATAGTATTGCGTCATGACGAATAATGTCATATAATAAGGCGACATGACGTATAACGTCATATAGTAATGCGTCATAACGTATAACGTCATACAGTAATGCGTCATAACGTATAACGCCATATAGTAATGCGTCATAACATATAACGTCATATAGTATTGCGTCATAACGTCTAACGCCATATAGCAATGCGTCATAACGTATAACGTCATACAGAATTACGGTTTAACGTATAACGCCATATAGCAATGCGTCATAACGTATAACGTTATACAGAATTACGGTTTAACGTATAAAGTCATATAGTAATGCGTCATAACGTATAACGCCATATAGTAATGCGTCATAACGTATAACATCATATAGTATTGCGTCATGACGTATAGCGTCATATAATAAGGCGACATGACGTATAACGTCATATAGAATTACGTCATAACGTATAACGTCATATACAATTACGGTTTAACGTATAACGACAAAAGAGTAATGCGTCATATCCTATAACGCCATATAGTAATTGCGTCATAACGTATAACGTCATATAGAATTCCGGCATAACGTATATCGTCATATAGTAATACGTCATAACGTATAACGTCATACAGAATTACGGCATAACGTATAAAGTCACATCGTAAAACGTCATAACGTATAACGTCATACAGAATTACGGTTTAACGTCTAATGTCATACAGTAATGCGTCATATCGTATAACATCATATAGAATTCCGGTTTAACGTATAACGCCATATAGCAATGCGTCATAACGTATAACGTCATACAGTAATTCGTAATACCGTATAACGTCATATAGAATTACGGCATAACGTATAACGTCACATAGTAAAACGTCATAACGTATAACGTCATACAGAATTACGGTTTAACGTCTAACGTCATGCAGTAATGCGTCATAACGTATAACATCATACAGAATTCCGGTTTAACGTATGACGCCATATAGCAATGCGTCATAACGTATAACGTTATACAGAATTACGGTTTAACGTATAAAGTCATATAGTAATGCGTCATGACGTATAACGTCATATAGTAATGCGTCATAACGTATATCGTCATAGAGTAATGCGTCATAACGTATAACGTCATATAGTAATGCGTCATAACGTATAACGCCATATAGCAATGCGTCATAACGTATAACGCCATATAGCGATGCGTCATAACGTATAACGCCATATAGTAATGCGTCATAACGTATAACGTCATATAGTAATGCGTCATAACGTATAACGCCATATAGCGATGCGTCATAACGTATAACGCCATATAGCAATGCGTTATAACGAATAACGTCATATAGTAAGGCGTCATAACGTATAACGTCATATAGTAATGCGTCATAACGTATAACGCCATATAGTAATGCGTCATAACGTATAACGCAATATAGTAATGCGTCATAACGTATAACGTCATATAGTATTGCGTCATAACATCTAACGCCACATAGTAATGCGTCATAACGTATAACGTCATATAGTAATGCGTCATAACGTATAACGCCATATAGCGATGCGTCATAACGTATAACGCCATATAGCAATGCGTTATAACGAATAACGTCATATAGTAATGCGTCATAACGTATAACGCCATATAGTAATGCGTCATAACGTATAACGTCATATAGTATTGCGTCATGACGTATAACGTCATATAATAAGGCGACATGACGTATAACGTCATATAGAATTACGTCATAACGTATAACGTCATATAGAATTCCGGTTTAACGTATAACGCCACATAGCAATGCGTCATAACGTATAACGTCACATAGTAATACGTCTTAACGTATAAAGTCATATAGAATACCGGGTTAACGTATAACGCCATATAGCAATGCGTCATAACGTATAACGTCATACAGAGTTACGGTTTAACGTATAACGCCATATAGCAATGCGTCATAACGTATAACGTTATACAGAATTACGGTTTAACGTATAAAGTCATATAGTAATGCGTCATAACGTATAACGCCATATAGTAATGCGTCATAACGTATAACATCATATAGTATTGCGTCATGACGTATAACGTCATATAGTAATGCGTCATAACGTATATCGTCATAGAGTAATGCGTCATAACGTATAACGTCATATAGTATTGCGTCATGACGAATAATGTCATATAATAAGGCGACATGACGTATAACGTCATATAGTAATGTGTCATAACGTATAACGTCATATACAATTCCGGTTTAACGTATAACGCCACATAGCAATGCGTCATAACGTATAACGCCACATGGTAATACGTCTTAACGTATAAAGACATATAGAATTCCGGGATAACGTATAACGTCATATAGTAATACGTCATAACGTATAACGTCATATAGTATTGCGTCATGACGAATAATGTCATATAATAAGGTGACATGACGTATAACGTCATATAGTAATGCGTCATAACGTATAACGTCATATAGTAATGCGTCATAACGTATAACGCCATATAGTAATGCGTCATAACGTATAACGTCATATAGTATTGCGTCATAACATCTAACGCCATATAGTAATGCGTCATAACGTATAACGTCAAAAGAGTAATGCGTCATATCCTATAACGCCATATAGTAATTGCGTCATAACGTATAACGTCATATAAAATTCCGGCATAACGTATATCGTCATATAGTAATACGTCATTACTTACAAGGTCATATAGTAATGCGTCATAACGTATAACGTCATATAGTATTGCGTCATGACGTATGACGTCATATAATAAGGTGACATGACGTATAACGTCATATAGAATTACGGCATAACGTATAACGTCACATAGTAAAACGTCATAACGTATAACGTCATACAGAATTACGGTTTAACGTCTAACGTCATGCAGTAATGCGTCATAACGTATAACATCATACAGAATTCCGGTTTAACGTATGACGCCATATAGCAATGCGTCATAACGTATAACGTTATACAGAATTACGGTTTAACGTATAAAGTCATATAGTAATGCGTCATAACGTATAACGCCATATAGTAATGCGTCATAACGTATAACAGCATATAGTATTTCGTCATGACGTATAACGTCATATAGTAATGCGTCATAACGTATATCGTCATATAGTAATGCGTCATAACGTATAACGTCATATAGTATTGCGTCATGACGAATAATGTCATATAATACGGCGACATGACGTATAACGTCATATAGTAATGCGTCTTAACGTATAACGTCATATAGAATTCCGGTTTAACGTATAACGCCACATAGCAATGCGTCATAACGTATACCGTCACATAGTAATACGTCTTAAGGTATAACGTCATATAGTAATGCGTCATAACGTATAACGCCATCTAGTAATGCGTCATAACATATAACGTCACATAGTAATACGTCTTAACGTATAAAGTCATATAGAATACCGGGTTAACGTATAACGCCATATAGCAATGCGTCATAACGTATAACATCATATAGTATTCCGTCATGACGTATAACGTCATATAGTAATGCGTCATAACGTATATCTTCATATATTAATGCGTCACAACGTATAACGTCATACAGAATTACGGTTTAACGTATAACGCCATATAGCAATGAGTCATAACGTATAACGTTATACAGAATTACGGTTTAACGTATAAAGTCATATAGTAATGCGTCATAACGTATAACGCCATCTAGTAATGCGTCATAACATATAACGTCACATAGTAATACGTCTTAACGTATAAAGTCATATAGAATACCGGGTTAACGTATAACGCCATATAGCAATGCGTCATAACGTATAACATCATATAGTATTCCGTCATGACGTATAACGTCATATAGTAATGCGTCATAACGTATATCGTCATATATTAATGCGTCACAACGTATAACGTCATATAGTATTGCGTCATGACGAATAATGTCATTTAATAAGGCGACATGACGTATAACGTCATATAGTAATGCGTCTTATCGTATAACGTCATATAGAATTCGGGGTTAACGTATAACGCCTCATAGCAATGCGTCATGACGTATAACGTCACATAGTAATACGTCTTAACGTATAACGTCATATAGTAATGCGTCATAACGTATAACGTCATATAGTAACACGTCATAACGTATAACGTCATATAGTATTGCGTCATGACGAATAATGTCATATAATAAGGCGACATGACGTATAACGTCATATAGTATTGCGTCATGACGTATAACGTCATATAGTAATGCGTCATAACATATAACGTCATATAGTATTGCGTCATAACGTCCAACGCCATATAGCAATGCGTCATAACGTATAACGTCATATAGTAATGCGTCATACCGTATAACGACATATAGAATTCCGGTTTAACGTATAAAGTCATATAGTAATGCGTCATAACGTATAACGCCATATAGTAATGCGTCATAACGTATAACATCATATAGTATTGCGTCATGACGTATAACGTCATATAGTAATGCGTCATAACGTATATCGTCATAGAGTAATGCGTCATAACGTATAACGTCATATAGTATTGCGTCATGACGAATAATGTCATATAATAAGGCGACATGACGTATAACGTCATATAGTAATGCGTCATGACGTATAACGTCATATAGTAATGCGTCATAACGTATATCGTCATAGAGTAATGCGTCATAACGTATAACGTCATATAGTATTGCGTCATGACGAATAATGTCATATAATAAGGCGAGATGACGTATAACGTCATATAGTATTGCGTCATGACGTATAACGTCATATAGTAATGCGTCATAACATATAACGTCATGTAGTATTGCGTCATAACGTATAACGCCATATAGCAATGCGTCATAACGTATAACGTCATATAGTAATGCGTCATACCGTATAACGACATATAGAATTCCGGTTTAACGTATAAAGTCATATAGTAATGCGTCATAACGTATAACGCCATATAGTAATGCGTCATAACGTATAACATCATATAGTATTGCGTCATGACGTATAACGTCATATAGTAATGCGTCATAACGTATATCGTCATAGAGTAATGCGTCATAACGTATAACGTCATATAGTATTGCGTCATGACGAATAATGTCATATAATAAGGCGACATGACGTATAACGTCATATAGTAATGCGTCATAACGTATAAAGTCATATGGAATACCGGGTTAAAGTATAACGCCATATAGCAATGCGTCATAACGTATAACATAATATAGTATTCCGTCATGACGTATAACGTCATATAGTAATGCGTCATAACGTATAACGTCATATAGTAATACGTCATAACGTATAACGTCATATAGTATTGCGTCATGACGAATAATGTCATATAATAAGGCGACATGACGTATAACGTCATATAGTAATGCGGCATAACGTATAACGTCATACAGTAATGCGTCATAACGTATAACGCCATATAGTAATGCGTCATAACATATAACGTCATATAGTATTGCGTCATAACGTCTAACGCCATATAGCAATGCGTCATAACTTATAACGTCATACAGAATTACGGTTTAACGTATAACGCCATATAGCAATGCGTCATAACGTATAACGTTATACAGAATTACGGTTTAACGTATAAAGTCATATAGTAATGCGTCATGACGTATAACGTCATATAGTAATGCGTCATAACGTATATCGTCATAGAGTAATGCGTCATAACGTATAACGTCATATAGTATTGCGTCATGACGAATAATGTCATATAATAAGGCGACATGACGTATAACGTCATATAGTAATGTGTCATAACGTATAACGTCATATAGAATTCCGGTTTAACGTATAACGCCACATAGCAATGCGTCATAACGTATAACGCCACATGGTAATACGTCTTAACGTATAAAGACATATAGAATTCCGGGATAACGTATACGTCATATAGTAATACGTCATAACATATAACGTCATATAGTATTGCGTCATGACGAATAATGTCATATAATAAGGCGACATGACGTATAACGTCATATAGTAATGCGTCATAACGTATAACGTCATATAGTAATGCGTCATAACGTATAACGCCATATAGTAATGCGTCATAACGTATAACGTCATATAGTATTGCGTCATAACATCTAACGCCATATAATAATGCGTCATAACGTATAACGTCATATAGTAATGCGTCATAACGTATAACGCCATATAGCAATGCGTCATAACGTATAACGCCGTATAGCAATGCGTTATAACGAATAACGTCATATAGTAATGCGTCATAACGTATAACGCCACATAGTAATGCGTCATAACGTATAACGTCATATAGTATTGCGTCATGACGTATAGCGTCATATAATAAGGCGACATGACGTATAACGTCATATAGAATTACGTCATAACGTATAACGTCATATACAATTACGGTTTAACGTATAACGTCAAAAGAGTAATGCGTCATATCCTATAACGCCATATAGTAATTGCGTCATAACGTATAACGTCATATAGAATTCCGGCATAACGTATATCGTCATATAGTAATACGTCATAACTTACAAGGTCATATAGTAATGCGTCATAACGTATAACGTCATATAGTATTGCGTCATGACGTATAACGTCATGTAATAAGGTGACATGACGTATAACGTCATATAGAATTACGGCATAACGTATAACGTCACATAGTAACACGTCATAACGTATAACGTCATACAGAATTACGGTTTAACGTCTAATGTCATACAGTAATGCGTCATATCGTATAACATCATATAGAAATCCGGTTTAACGTATAACGCCATATCGCAATGCGTCATAACGTATAACGTCATACAGTAATTCGTAATACCGTATAACGTTATATAGAATTACGGCATTACGTATAACGTCACATAGTAAAACGTCATAACGTATAACGTCATACAGAATTACGGTTTAACGTCTAACGTCATGCAGTAATGCGTCATAACGTATAACATCATACAGAATTCCGGTTTAACGTATGACGCCATATAGCAATGCGTCATAACGTATAACGTTATACAGAATTACGGTTTAACGTATAAAGTCATATAGTAATGCGTCATAACGTATAACGCCATATAGTAATGCGTCATAACGTATAACAACATATAGTATTGAGTCATGACGTATAACGTCATACAGTAATGCGTCATACCGTATAACGACATATAGAATTCCGGTTTAACGTATAACGCCATATAGCAATGCGTCATAACGTATAACGTCATATAGAATTCCGGTTTAACGTATAACGCCACATAGCAATGCGTCATAACGTATACCGTCACATAGTAATACGTCTTAACGTATAACGTCATATAGTAATGCGTCATAACGTATAACGCCATCTAGTAATGCGTCATAACATATAACGTCACATAGTAATACGTCTTAACGTATAAAGTCATATAGAATACCGGGTTAACGTATAACGCCATATAGCAATGCGTCATAACGTATAACATCATATAGTATTCCGTCATGACGTATCACGTCATATAGTAATGCGTCATAACGTATATCTTCATATATTAATGCGTCACAACGTATAACGTCATACAGAATTACGGTTTAACGTATAACGCCATATAGCAATGCGTCATAACGTATAACGTTATACAGAATTACGGTTTAACGTATAAAGTCATATAGTAATGCGTCATAACGTATAACGCCATCTAGTAATGCGTCATAACATATAACGTCACATAGTAATACGTCTTAACGTATAAAGTCATATAGAATACCGGGTTAACGTATAACGCTATATAGCAATGCGTCATAACGTATAACATCATATAGTATTCCGTCATGACGTATAACGTCATATAGTAATGCGTCATAACGTATATCGTCATATATTAATGCGTCACAACGTATAACGTCATATAGTATTGCGTCATGACGAATAATGTCATTTAATAAGGCGACATGACGTATAACGTCATATAGTAATGCGTCTTATCGTATAACGTCATATAGAATTCGGGTTTAACGTATAACGCCTCATAGCAATGCGTCATGACGTATAACGTCACATAGTGGTACGTCTTAACGTATAACGTCATATAGTAATGCGTCATAACGTATAACGTCATATAGTAACACGTCATAACGTATAACGTCATATAGTATTGCGTCATGACGAATAATGTCATATAATAAGGCGACATGACGTATAACGTCATATAGTATTGCGTCATGACGTATAACGTCATATAGTAATGCGTCATAACATATAACGTCATATAGTATTGCGTCATAACGTCTAACGCCATATAGCAATGCATCATAACGTATAACGTCATATAGTAATGCGTCATACCGTATAACGACATATAGAATTCCGGTTTAACGTATAAAGTCATATAGTAATGCGTCATAACGTATAACGCCATATAGTAATGCGTCATAACGTATAACATCATATAGTATTGCGTCATGACGTATAACGTCATATAGTAATGCGTCATAACGTATATCGTCATAGAGTAATGCGTCATAACGTATAACGTCATATAGTATTGCGTCATGACGAATAATGTCATATAATAAGGCGACATGACGTATAACGTCATATAGTATTGCGTCATGACGTATAACGTCATATAGTAATGCGTCATAACGTATATCGTCATAGAGTAATGCGTCATAACGTATAACGTCATATAGTATTGCGTCATGACGAATAATGTCATATAATAAGGCGACATGACGTATAACGTCATATAGTAATGCGTCATGACGTATAACGTCATATAGTAATGCGTCATAACGTATATCGTCATAGAGTAATGCGTCATAACGTATAACGTCATATAGTATTGCGTCATGACGAATAATGTCATATAATAAGGCGACATGACTTATAACGTCATATAGTATTGCGTCATGACGTATAACGTCATATAGTAATGCGTCATAACATATAACGTCATATAGTATTGCGTCATAACGTATAACGCCATATAGCAATGCGTCATAACGTATAACGTCATATAGTAATGCGTCATACCGTATAACGACATATAGAATTCCGGTTTAACGTATAAAGTCATATAGTAATGCGTCATAACGTATAACGCCATATAGTAATGCGTCATAACGTATAACATCATATAGTATTGCGTCATGACGTATAACGTCATATAGTAATGCGTCATAACGTATATCGTCATAGAGTAATGCGTCATAACGTATAACGTCATATAGTATTGCGTCATGACGAATAATGTCATATAATAAGGCGACATGACGTATAACGTCATATAGTATTGCGTCATGACGTATAACGTCATATAGTAATGCGTCATAACGTATATCGTCATAGAGTAATGCGTCATAACGTATAACGTCATATAGTATTGCGTCATGACGAATAATGTCATATAATAAGGCGACATGACGTATAACGTCATATAGTAATGCGTCATAACGTATAAAGTCATATGGAATACCGGGTTAACGTATAACGCCATATAGCAATGCGTCATAACGTATAACATCATATAGTATTCCGTCATGACGTATAACGTCATATAGTAATGCGTCATAACGTATATCGTCATATATTAATGCGTCACAACGTATAACGTCATATAGTATTGGGTCATGACGAATAATGTCATTTAATAAGGCGACATGACGTATAACGTCATATAGTAATGCGTCTTATCGTATAACGTCATATAGAATTCCGGTTTAACGTATAACGCCACATAGCAATGCGTCATAACGTATAACGCCATATAGTAATGCGCCATAACGTATAACATCATATAGTATTGCGTCATGACGTATAACGTCATATAGTAATGCGTCATAACGTATATCGTCATAGAGTAATGCGTCATAACGTATAACGTCATATAGTATTGCGTCATAACGTATAACGTTATACAGAATTGCGGTTTAACGTATAGAGTCATATAGTAATGCGTCATAACGTATAACGCCATATAGTAATGCGTCATAACGTATAACATCATATAGTATTGCGTCGTGACGTATAACGTCATATAGTAATGCGTCATAACGTATATCGTCATATAGTAATGCGTCATAACGTATAACGTCATATAGTATTGCGTCATGACGAATAATGTCATATAATAAGGCGACATGACGTATAACGTCATATAGTAATGCGTCATAACGTATAACGTCATATAGAATTCCGGTTTAACGTATAACGCCATATAGCAATGCGTCATAACGTATAACGTCATATAGTATTGCGTCATGACGAATAATGTCATATAATAAGGCGACATGACGTATAACGTCATATAGTAATGCGTCATAACGTATAACGTCATATAGAATTCCGGTTTAACGTATAACGCCACATAGCAATGCGTCATAACGTATAACGCCACATGGTAATACGTCTTAACGTATAAAGTCATATAGAATTCCGGGATAACGTATATCGTCATATAGTAATACGTCATAACTTACAAGGTCATATAGTAATGTGTCATAACATGTAACGTCATATAGTAGTGCGTCATAACGTATAACGCCATATAGCAATGCCTCATAACGTATAACGTCATATAGTATTGCGTCATGACGTATAACGTCATATAATAAGGCGACATGACGTATAACGTCACATAGAATTACGTCATAACGTATAACGTCATATACAATTACGGTTTAACGTATAACGTCAAAAGAGTAATGCGTCATATCCTATAACGCCATATAGTAATTGCGTCATAACGTATAACGTCATATAGAATTCCGGTTTAACGTATAACGCCATATAGCAATGCGTCATAACGTATAACGTCACATAGTAATACGTCTTAACGTATAACGTCATACAGAATTACGGTTTAACGTATAACGCCATATAGCAATGCGTCATAACGTATAACGTTATACAGAATTACGGTTTAACGTATAAAGTCATATAGTAATGCGTCATAACGTATAACGCCATATAGTAATGCGTCATAACGTATAACATCATATAGTATTGCGTCATGACGTTTAACGTCATATAGTAATGCGTCATAACGTATATCGTCATAGAGTAATGCGTCAGAACGTATAACGTCATATAGTATTGCGTCATGGCGTATAGCGTCATATAATAAGGCGACATGACGTATAACGTCATATAGAATTACGTCATAACGTATAACGTCATATACAATTACGGTTTAACGTATAACGTCAAAAGGGTAATGCGTCATATCCTATAACGCCATATAGTAATTGCGTCATAACGTATAACGTCATATAGAATTCCGGCATAACGTATATCGTCATATAGTAATACGTCATAACTTACAAGGTCATATAGTAATGCGTCATAACGTACAACGCCATATAGCAATGCGCCATAACGTATAACGTCATATAGTATTGCGTCATGACGTATAACGTCATATAATAAGGCGACATGACGTATAACGTCACATGGAATTACGTCATAACGTATAACGTCATATAGAATTCCGGCATAACGTATATCGTCATATAGTAATACGTCATAACTTACAAGGTCATATAGTAATGCGTCATAACGTATAACGTCATATAGTAATACGTCATAACGTATAACGTCATATAGTATTGCGTCATGACGAATAATGTCATATAATAAGGCGACCTGACGTATAACGTCATATAGTAATGCGTCATAACGTATAACGCCATATAGTAATACGTCATAACATATATCGTCATATAGTATTGCGTCATAACGTCTAACGCCATATAGCAATGCGTCATAACGTATAACGTCATATAGTAATGCGTCATACCGTATAACGTCATATAGAATTCCAGTTTAACGTATAACGCCATATAGCAATGCGTCATAACGTATAACGTCACATAGTAATACGTCTTAACGTATAAAGTCATATAGAATACCGGGTTAAAGTATAACGCCATATAGCAATGCGTCATAACGTATAACGTCATATAGAATTCCGGTTTAACGTATATCGCCATATAGCAATGCGTCATAACGTATAACGTCACATAGCAATGCGTCATAACGTATAACGTCATACAGAATTACGGTTTAACGTATAACGCCATATAGCAATGCGTCATAATGTATAACGTTATACAGAATTACGGTTTAACGTATAAAGTCATATAGTAATGCGTCATAACGTATAACGCCATATAGTAATGCGTCATAACGTATAACATCATATAGTATTGCGTCATGGCGTATAGCGTCATATAATAAGGCGACATGACGTATAACGTCATATAGAATTACGTCATAACGTATAACGTCATATACAATTACGGTTTAACGTATAACGTCAAAAGAGTAATGCGTCATATCCTATAACGCCATATAGTAATTGCGTCATAACGTATAACGTCATATAGAATTCCGGCATAACGTATATCGTCATATAGTAATACGTCATAACTTACAAGGTCATATAGTAATGCGTCATAACGTATAACGTCATATCGTATTGCGTCATGACGTATAACGTCATATAATAAGATGACATGACGTATAACGTCATATAGAATTACGGCATAACGTATAACGTCACATAGTAAAACGTCATAACGTATAACGTCATACAGACTTACGGTTTAACGTCTAATGTCATACAGTAATGCGTCATATCGTATAACATCATATAGAATTCCGGTTTAACGTATAACGCCATATAGCAATGCGTCATAACGTATAACGTCATACAGTAATACGTCTTAACGTATAAAGTCATATAGAATACCGGGTTAACGTATAACGCCATATGGCAATGCGTCATAACGTATAACGTTATACAGAATTACGGTTTAACGTATAAAGTCATATAGTAATGCGTCATAACGTATAACTTCATATAGTATTGCGTCATGACGAATAAGGTCATATAATAAGGCGACATGACGTATAACGTCATATAGTAATGCGTCATAACGTATAACGTCATACAGTAATGCGTCATAACGTATAACGCCATATAGTAATGTATCATAACATATAACGTCATATAGTAATGCGTCATAACATATAACGTCATATAGTATTGCGTCATAACGTCTAACGCCATATAGCAATGCGTCATAACGTATAACGTCATATAGTAATGCGTCATACTGTATAACGTCATATAGAATTCCGGTTTAACGTATAACGCCATATAGCAATGCGTCATAACGTATAACGTCATACAGAATTGCGGTTTAACGTATAACGCCATATAGCAATGCGTCATAACGTATAACGTTGTACAGAATTACGGTTTAACGTATAAAGTCATATAGTAATGCGTCATAACGTATAACGCCATATAGTAATGCGTCATAACGTATAACATCATATAGTATTGCGTCATGACGTATAACGTCATATAGTAATGCGTCATAACGTATAGCGTCATAGAGTAATGCGTCATAACGTATAACGTCATATAGTATTGCGTCATGACGAATAATGTCATATAATAAGGCGACATGACGTATAACGTCATATAGTAATGCGTCATAACGTATAACGTCATATAGAATTCCGGGATAACGTATATCGTCATATAGTAATACGTCATAACTTACAAGGTCATATAGTAATGCGTCATAACATTTAACGTCATATAGTAATGCGTCATAACGTATAACGCCATATAGCAATGCGTCATAACGTATAACGTCATATAGTATTGCGTCATGACGTATAACGTCATATAATAAGGCGACATGACGTATAACGTCATACAGTAATGCGTCATAACGTATAACGTCATACAGTAATGCGTCATAACGTATAACGCCATATAGTAATGTGTCATAACATATAACGTCATATAGTAATGCGTCATAACATATAACGTCATATAGTATTGCGTCATAACGTCTAACGCCATATAGCAATGCGTCATAACGTATAACGTCATATAGTAATGCGTCATACTGTATAACGTCATATAGAATTCCGGTTTAACGTATAACGCCATATAGCAATGCGTCATAACGTATAACGTCATACAGAATTGCGGTTTAACGTATAACGCCATATAGCAATGCGTCATAACGTATAACGTTGTACAGAATTATGGTTTAACGTATAAAGTCATATAGTAATGCGTCATAACGTATAACGCCATATAGTAATGCGTCATAACGTATAACATCATATAGTATTGCGTCATGACGTATAACGTCATATAGTAATGCGTCATAACGTATATCGTCATAGAGTAATGCGTCATAACGTATAACGTCATATAGTATTGCGTCATGACGAATAATGTCATATAATAAGGCGACATGACGTATAACGTCATATAGTAATGAGTCATAACGTATAACGTCATATAGAATTCCGGGATAACGTATATCGTCATATAGTAATACGTCATAACTTACAAGGTCATATAGTAATGCGTCATAACATCTAACGTCATATAGTAATGCGTCATAACGTATAACGCCATATAGCAATGCGTCATAACGTATAACGTCATATAGTATTGCGTCATGACGTATAACGTCATATAATAAGGCGACATGACGTATAACGTCACATGGAATTACGTCATATCGTATAACGTCATACACAATTACGGTTTAACGTATAACGTCAAAAGAGTAATGCATCATATCCTATAACGCCATATAGTAATTGCGTCATAACGTATAACGTCATATAGAATTCCGGCATAACGTATATCGTCATATAGTAATACGTCATAACTTACAGGGTCATATAGTAATGCGTCATAACGTATAACGTCATATAGTATTGCGTCATGACGTATAACGTCATATAATAAGGTGACATGACGTATAACGTCATATAGAATTACGGCATAACGTATAACGTCACATAGTAAAACGTCATAACGTATAACGTCATATAGTAATACGTCATAACGTATAACGTCATATAGTATTGCGTCATGACGAATAATGTCATATAATAAGGCGACATGACGTATAACGACATATAGTAATGCGTCATAACGTATAACGTCATATAGTAATGCGTCATAACGTATAACGCCATATAGTAATGCGTCATAACGTATAACGTCATATAGTAATACGTCATAACGTATAACGTCATATAGTATTGCCTCATGACGAATAATGTCATATAATAAGGTGACATGACGTATAACGTCATATAGTAATGCGTCATAAAGTATAACGCCATATAGTAATGCGTCATAACGTATAACGCCATATAGTAATGCGTCATAGCATATAACGTCATATAGTATTGCGTCATAACGTCTAACGCCATATAAAAATGCGTCATAACGTATAACGTCATATAGTAATGCGTCATACCGTATAACGTCATATAGAATTCCGGTTTAACGTATAACGCCATATAGCAATGCGTCATAACGTATAACGTCACATAGTAATACGTCTTAACGTATAAAGTCATATAGAATACCGGGTTAAAGTATAACGCCATATAGCAATGCGTCATAACGTATAAAGTTATACAGAATTACGGTTTAACGTATAAAGTCATATAGTAATGCGTCATAACGTATAACGCCATATAGTAATGCGTCATAACGTATAACGCCATATAGTAATGCGTCATAACGTATAACGTCATATAGTAATGCGTCATAACGTATATCGTCATAGAGTAATGCGTCATAACGTATAACGTCATATAGTATTGCGTCATGACGAATAATGTCTTATAATAAGGCGACATGACGTATAACGTCATATAGTAATGCGTCATAACGTATAACGTCATATAGAATTCCGGTTTAACGTATAACGCCACATTGCAATGCGTCATAACGTATAACGCCACATGGTAATACGTCTTAACGTATAAAGACATATAGAATTCCGGGATAACGTATAACGTCATATAGTAACACGTCATAACGTATAACGTCATATAGTATTGCGTCATGACGAATCATGTCATATAATAAGGCGACATGACGTATAACGTCATATAGTAATGCGTCATAACGTATAACGTCATATAGTAATGCGTCATGACGTATAACGCCATATAGTAATGCGTCATAACGTATAACGTCATATAGTATTGCGTCATAACATCTAACGCCATATAGTAATGCGTCATAACGTATAACGTCATATAGAAATGCGTCATAACGTATAACGCCATATAGCAATGCGTCATGACGTATAACGCCATATAGCAATGCGTTATAACGAATAACGTCATATAGTATTGCGTCATGACGAATAATGTCATATAATAAGGCGACATGACGTATAACGTCACATAGTAATGCGTCATAACGTATAACGTCATATAGTAATGCGTCATAACGTATAACGCCATATAGTAATGCGTCATAACATATAACGTCATATAGTATTGCGTCATAACGTCTAACGCCATATAGCAATGCGTCATAACGTATAACGTCATATAGTAATGCGTCATAACGTATAACGTCATATAGAATTCCGGTTTAACGTATAACGCCATATAGCAATGCGTCATAACGTATAGCGTCATACAGAATTACGGTTTAACGTATAACGCCATATAGCAATGCGTCATAACGTATAACGTTATACAGAATTACGGTTTAACGTATAAAGTCATATAGTAATGCGTCATAACGTATAACGCCATGTAGTAATGCGTCATAACGTATAACATCATATAGTATTGCGTCATGACGTATAACGTCATATAATAAGGTGACATGACGTATAACGTCATATAGAATTACGGCATAACTAATAACGTCACATAGTAAAACGTCATAACGTATAACGTCATACAGACTTACGGTTTAACGTCTAATGTCATACAGTAATGCGTCATATCGTATAACATCATATAGAATTCCGGTTTAACGTATAACGCCATATAGCAATGCGTCATAACGTATAACGTCATACAGTAATACGTAATACCGTATAACGTCATATAGAATTACGGCATAACGTATAACGTCACATAGTAAAACGTCATAACGTACAACGTCATACAGAATTACGGTTTAACGTCTAACGTCATGCAGTAATGCGTCATAACGTATAACATCATACAGAATTCCGGTTTAACGTATGACGCCATATAGCAATGCGTCATAACGTATAACGTTATACAGAATTACGGTTTAACGTATAACGTCATATAGTATTGCGCCATAACGCCTAACGGCATATAGCAATGCGTCATAACGTCTAACGCCATATAGAATTCCGGCACAACGTATATCGTCATATAGTAATACGTCATAACTTACAAGGTCATATAGTAATGCGTCAGAACGTATAACGCCATGTAGTAATGCGTCATAACGTATAACATCATATAGTAATGCGTCATAACGTATAACGCCATATAGTAATGCGTCATAACGTATAACGTCACATAGTAATACGTCTTAACGTATAAAGTCATATAGTAATGCGTCATGACGAATAATGTCATATAATAAGGCGACATGACGTATAACGTCATATAGTAATGCGTCTTATCGTATAACGTCATATAGAATTCCGGTTTAACGTATAACGCCACATAGCAATGCGTCATAACGTATAACGTCACATAGTAATACGTCTTAACGTATAACGTCATATAGTAATGCGTCATAACGTATAACGTCATATAGTAATACGTCATAACGTATAACGTTATATAGTATTGCGTCATGACGAATAATGTCATATAATAAGGCGACATGACGTATAACGTCATATAGTAATGCGTCTTATCGTATAACGTCATATAGAATTCCGGTTTAACGTATAACGCCACATAGCAATGCGTCATAACGTATAACGTCACATAGTAATACGTCTTAACGTATAACGTCATATAGTAATGCGTCATAACGTATAACGTCATATAGTAATACGTCATAACGTATAACGTTATATAGTATTGCGTCATGACGAATAATGTCATATAATAAGGCGACATGACGTATAACGTCATATAGTAATGCGTCATAACGTATAACGTCATACAGTAATGCGTCATAACGTATAACGCCATATAGTAATGTGTCATAACATATAACGTCATATAGTAATGCGTCATAACATATAACGACATATAGTAATGCGTCATAACGTATAACGCCATATAGTAATGCGTCATGACGTATAACATCATATAGTATTGCGTCATGACGTATAACGTCATATAGTAATGCGCCATAACGTATAACGTCATATAGTAATACGTCATAACGTATAATGTCATATAGTATTGCGTCATGACGAATAATGTCATATAATAAGGCGACATGACGTATAACGTCATATAGTAATGCGTCATAACGTATAACGTCATATAGTAATGCGTCATAACGTATAACGCCATATAGTAATGCGTCATAACGTATAACGTCATATAGTAATGCGTCATAACGTATAACGCCATATAGTAATGCGTCATAACGTATAACGTCATATAGTATTGCGTCATGACGTATAACGTCATAAAATAAGGCGACATGACGTATAGCGTCATATAGAATTACGTCATAACGTACAACGTCATATACAATTACGGTTTAACGTATAACGTCAAAAGAGTAATGCGTCATATCCTATAACGCCATACAGTAATTGCGTCATAACGTATAACGTCATATAGAATTCCGGCATAACGTATATCGTCATATAGTAATACGTCATAACTTACAAGGTCATATAGTAATGCGTCAGAACGTATAACGCCATGTAGTAATGCGTCATAACGTATAACGTCATATAGTAATGCGTCATAACGTATAACGCCATATAGTAATGCGTCATAACGTATAACGTCATATAGTAATACGTCATAACGTATAACGTCATATAGTATTGCGTCATGACGAATAATGTCATATAATAAGGCGACATGACGTATAACGTCATATAGTAATGCGTCATAACGTATAACGTCATATAGTAATGCGTCATAACGTATAACGCCATATAGTAATGCGTCATAACATATAACGTCATATAGTAATGCGTCATAACGTATAACGTCATATAGAATTCCGGTTTAACGTATAATGCCATATAGCAATGCGTCATAACGTATAGCGTCATACAGAATTACGGTTTAACGTATAACGCCATATAGCAATGCGTCATAACGTATAACGTTATACAGAATTACGGTTTAACGTATAAAGTCATATAGTAATGCGTCATAACGTATAACGCCATGTAGTAATGCGTCATAACGTATAACATCATATAGTATTGCGTCATGACGTATAACGTCATATAGCAATGCGTCATAACGTATATCGTCATAGAGTAATGCGTCATAACGTATAACGCCATATAGCAATGCGTCATAACGTATAACGCCATATAGCAATGCGTTATAACGAATAACGTCATATAGTAATGCGTCATAACGTATAACGCCATGTAGTAATGCGTCATAACGTATAACATCATATAGTATTGCGTCATGACGTATAACGTCATATAGTATTGCGTCATGACGAATAATGTCATATAATAAGGCGACATGACGTATAACGTCATATAGTAATGCGTCATAACGTATAACGTCATATAGAATTCCGGTTTAACGTATAACGCCAAATAGCAATGCGTCATAACGTATAACGCCACATGGTAATACGTCTTAACGTATAAAAAAATATAGAAATCCGGGATAACGTATAACGTCATATAGTAATACGTCATAACATATAACATCATATAGTATTGCGTCATGACGAATAATGTCATATAATAAGGCGACATGACGTATAACGTCATATAGTAATGCGTCATAACGTATAACGTCATATAGTAATGCGTCATAACGTATAACGCCATATAGTAACGTGTCATAACGTATAACGTCATATAGTATTGCGTCATAACATCTAACGCCATATAGTAATGCGTCATAACGTATAACGTCATATAGTAATGCGTCATAACGTATAACGCCATATAGCAATGCGTCATAACGTATAACGCCATACAGTAATACGTAATACCGTATAACGTCATATAGAATTACGGCATAACGTATAACGTCACATAGTAAAACGTCATAACGTACAACGTCATACAGAATTACGGTTTAACGTATAACGCCATGTAGTAATGCGTCATAACGTATAACATCATATAGTATTGCGTCATGACGTATAACGTCATATAGTATTGCGTCATGACGAATAATGTCATATAATAAGGCGACATGACGTATAACGTCATATAGTAATGCGTCATAACGTATAACGTCATATAGAATTCCGGTTTAACGTATAACGCCAAATAGCAATGCGTCATAACGTATAACGCCACATGGTAATACGTCTTAACGTATAAAAAAATATAGAAATCCGGGATAACGTATAACGTCATATAGTAATACGTCATAACATATAACATCATATAGTATTGCGTCATGACGAATAATGTCATATAATAAGGCGACATGACGTATAACGTCATATAGTAATGCGTCATAACGTATAACGTCATATAGTAATGCGTCATAACGTATAACGCCATATAGTAACGTGTCATAACGTATAACGTCATATAGTATTGCGTCATAACATCTAACGCCATATAGTAATGCGTCATAACGTATAACGTCATATAGTAATGCGTCATAACGTATAACGCCATATAGCAATGCGTCATAACGTATAACGCCATATAGCAATGCGTTATAACGAATAACGCCATATAGTAATGCGTCATAACGTATAACGTCATATAGTATTGCGTCATGACGTATAACGTCATATAGTATTGCGTCATGAGGTATAACGTCATAAAATAAGGCGACATGACGTATAGCGTCATATAGAATTACGTCATAACGTATAACGTCATATACAATTACGGTTTAACGTATAACGTCAAAAGAGTAATGCGTCATATCCTATAACGCCATACAGTAATTGCGTCATAACGTATAACGTCATATACAATTCCGGCATAACGTATATCGTCATATAGTAATACGTCATAACTTACAAGGTCATATAGTAATGCGTCAGAACGTATAACGCCATGTAGTAATGCGTCATAACGTATAACGTCATATAGTAATGCGTCATAACGTATAACGCCATATAGTAATGCGTCATAACGTATAACGTCATATAGTAATACGTCATAACGTATAACGTCATATAGTATTGCGTCATGACGAATAATGTCATATAATAAGGCGACATGACGTATAACGTCATATAGTAATGCGTCATAACGTATAACGTCATATAGTAATGCGTCATAACGTATAACGCCATGTAGTAATGCGTCATAACATATAACGTCATATAGTATTGCGTCATAACGTCTAACGCCATATAGCAATGCGTCATAACGTATAACGTCATATAGTAATGCGTCATAATGTATAACGTCATATAGAATTCCGGTTTAACGTATAATGCCATATAGCAATGCGTCATAACGTATAGCGTCATACAGAATTACGGTTTAACGTATAACGCCATATAGCAATGCGTCATAACGTATAACGTTATACAGAATTACGGTTTAACGTATAAAGTCATATAGTAATGCGTCATAACGTATAACGCCATGTAGTAATGCGTCATAACGTATAACATCATATAGTATTGCGTCATGACGTATAACGTCATAAAATAAGGCGACATGACGTATAGCGTCATATAGAATTACGTCATAACGTATAACGTCATATACAATTACGGTTTAACGTATAACGTCAAAAGAGTAATGCGTCATATCCTATAACGCCATACAGTAATTGCGTCATAACGTATAACGTCATATACAATTCCGGCATAACGTATATCGTCATATAGTAATACGTCATAACTTACAAGGTCATATAGTAATGCGTCAGAACGTATAACGCCATGTAGTAATGCGTCATAACGTATAACGTCATATAGTAATGCGTCATAACGTATAACGCCATATAGTAATGCGTCATAACGTATAACGTCATATAGTAATACGTCATAACGTATAACGTCATATAGTATTGCGTCATGACGAATAATGTCATATAATAAGGCGACATGACGTATAACGTCATATAGTAATGCGTCATAACGTATAACGTCATATAGTAATGCGTCATAACGTATAACGCCATATAGTAATGCGTCATAACATATAACGTCATATAGTATTGCGTCATAACGTCTAACGCCATATAGCAATGCGTCATAACGTATAACGTCATATAGTAATGCGTCATAACGTATAACGTCATATAGAATTCCGGTTTAACGTATAATGCCATATAGCAATGCGTCATAACGTATAGCGTCATACAGAATTACGGTTTAACGTATAACGCCATATAGCAATGCGTCATAACGTATAACGTTATACAGAATTACGGTTTAACGTATAAAGTCATATAGTAATGCGTCATAACGTATAACGCCATGTAGTAATGCGTCATAACGTATAACATCATATAGTATTGCGTCATGACGTATAACGTCATATAGTAATGCGTCATAACGTATATCGTCATAGAGTAATGCGTCATAACGTATAACGTCATATAGTATTGCGTCATGACGAATAATGTCATATAATAAGGCGACATGACGTATAACGTCATATAGTAATGCGTCATAACGTATAACGTCATATAGAATTCCGGTTTAACGTATAACGCCAAATAGCAATGCGTCATAACGTATAACGCCACATGGTAATACGTCTTAACGTATAAAAAAATATAGAAATCCGGGATAACGTATAACGTCATATAGTAATACGTCATAACATATAACGTCATATAGTATTGCGTCATGACGAATAATGTCATATAATAAGGCGACATGACGTATAACGTCATATAGTAATGCGTCATAACGTATAACGTCATATAGAATTCCGGTTTAACGTATAACGCCAAATAGCAATGCGTCATAACGTATAACGCCACATGGTAATACGTCTTAACGTATAAAAAAATATAGAAATCCGGGATAACGTATAACGTCATATAGTAATACGTCATAACATATAACGTCATATAGTATTGCGTCATGACGAATAATGTCATATAATAAGGCGACATGACGTATAACGTCATATAGTAATGCGTCATAACGTATAACGTCATATAGTAATGCGTCATAACGTATAACGCCATATAGTAACGTGTCATAACGTATAACGTCATATAGTATTGCGTCATAACATCTAACGCCATATAGTAATGCGTCATAACGTATAACGTCATATAGTAATGCGTCATAACGTATAACGCCATATAGCAATGCGTCATAACGTATAACGCCATATAGCAATGCGTTATAACGAATAACGTTATATAGTAATGCGTCATTACGTATAACGCCATATAGTAATGCGTCATAACGTATAACGTCATATAGTATTGCGTCATGACGTATTACGGCATATAGTATTGCGTCATGACGTATAACGTCATAAAACAAGGCGACATGACGTATAGCGTCATATAGAATTACGTCATAACGTATAACGTCATATACAATTACGGTTTAACGTATAACGTCAAAAGAGTAATGCGTCATATCCTATAACGCCATACAGTAATTGCGTCATAACGTATAACGTCATATACAATTCCGGCATAACGTATATCGTCATATAGTAATACGTCATAACTTACAAGGTCATATAGTAATGCGTCAGAACGTATAACGCCATGTAGTAATGCGTCATAACGTATAACGTCATATAGTAATGCGTCATAACGTATAACGCCATATAGTAATGCGTCATAACGTATAACGTTATAGAGAATTACGGTTTAACGTATAAAGTCATATAGTAATGCGTCATAACGTATAACGCCATATAGTAATGCGTCGTAACGCATTAAGACATATAGAATTCCAGGATAACGTATAACGTCATATAGTAATACGTCAAAACGTATAAAGTCATATAGAATACCGGGTGAACGTATAACGCCATATAGCAATGCGTCATAACGTATAACATCATATAGTATTCCGTCATGACGTATAACGTCATGTAGTAATGCGTCATAACGCATTAAGACATATAGAATTCCAGGATAACGTATAACGTCATATAGTAATACGTCAAAACGTATAAAGTCATATAGAATACCGGGTGAACGTATAACGCCATATAGCAATGCGTCATAACGTATAACATCATACAGTAATGCGTCATAACGTATAACGCCATATAGTAATGTGTCATAACATATAACGTCATATAGTAATGCGTCATAACATATAACGTCATATAGTATTGCGTCATAACGTCTAACGCCATATAGCAATGCGTCATAACGTATAACGTCATATAGTAATGCGTCATACTGTATAACGTCATATAGTAATGCGCCATAACGTATATCGTCATAGAGTAATGCGTCATAACGTATAACGTCATATAGTATTGCGTTATGACGAATAATGTCATATAATAAGGCGACATGACGTATAACGTCATATAGTAATGCGTCATAACGTATAACGTCATATAGAATTCCGGTTTAACGTATAACGCAACATAGCAATGCGTCATAACGGATAACGCCACAAGGTAATACGTCTTAACGTATAAAGACATATAGAATTCCGGGATAACGTATAACGTCATATAGTAATACGTCATAACGTATAACGTCATATAGTATTGCGTCATAACGTATAACGCCATATAGTAATGCGTCATAACGTATAACGCCATATAGTAATGCGTCATAACGTATAACATCATATAGTATTGCGTCATGACGTATAACGTCATATAGTAATGCGCCATAACGTATATCGTCATAGAGTAATGCGTCATAACGTATAACGTCATATAGTATTGCGTTATGACGAATAATGTCATATAATAAGGCGACATGACGTATAACGTCATATAGTAATGCGTCATAACGTATAACGTCATATAGAATTCCGGTTTAACGTATAACGCAACATAGCAATGCGTCATAACGGATAACGCCACAAGGTAATACGTCTTAACGTATAAAGACATATAGAATTCCGGGATAACGTATAACGTCATATAGTAATACGTCATAACGTATAACGTCATATAGTATTGCGTCATAACGTATAACGCCATATAGTAATGCGTCATAACGTATAACGTTATACAGAATTACGGTTTAACGTATAAAGTCATATAGTAATGCGTCATAACGTGTAACGCCATATAGTAATGCGTCATAACGTATAACGCCATATAGTAATGCGTCATAACGTATAACGTCATATAGTATTGCGTCATAACATCTAACGCCATATAGTAATGCGTCATAACGTATAACGTCATATAGTAATGCGTCATAACGTATAACGCCATATAGCAATGCGTCATAACGTATAACGCCATATAGCAATGCGTTATAACGAATAACGTCATATAGTAATGCGTCATAACGTATAACGCCATATAGTAATGCGTCATACCGTATAACGTCATATAGAATTCCGGTTTAACGTATAACGCCACATAGCAATGCGTCATAACGTATAACGTCACATAGTAATACGTCTTAACGTATAAAGTCATATAGAATTCCGGTTTAACGTATAACGCCACATAGCAATGCGTCATAACGTATAACGTTATAGAGAATTACGGTTTAACGTATAAAGTCATATAGTAATGCGTCATAACGTATAACGCCATATAGTAATGCGTCGTAACGCATTAAGACATATAGAATTCCAGGATAACGTATAACGTCATATAGTAATACGTCAAAACGTATAAAGTCATATAGAATACCGGGTGAACGTATAACGCCATATAGCAATGCGTCATAACGTATAACATCATATAGTATTCCGTCATGACGTATTACGGCATATAGTATTGCGTCATGACGTATAACGTCATAAAACAAGGCGACATGACGTATAGCGTCATATAGAATTACGTCATAACGTATAACGTCATATACAATTACGGTTTAACGTATAACGTCAAAAGAGTAATGCGTCATATCCTATAACGCCATACAGTAATTGCGTCATAACGTATAACGTCATATACAATTCCGGCATAACGTATATCGTCATATAGTAATACGTCATAACTTACAAGGTCATATAGTAATGCGTCAGAACGTATAACGCCATGTAGTAATGCGTCATAACGTATAACGTCATATAGTAATGCGTCATAACGTATAACGCCATATAGTAATGCGTCATAACGTATAACGTTATAGAGAATTACGGTTTAACGTATAAAGTCATATAGTAATGCGTCATAACGTATAACGCCATATAGTAATGCGTCGTAACGCATTAAGACATATAGAATTCCAGGATAACGTATAACGTCATATAGTAATACGTCAAAACGTATAAAGTCATATAGAATACCGGGTGAACGTATAACGCCATATAGCAATGCGTCATAACGTATAACATCATATAGTATTCCGTCATGACGTATAACGTCATGTAGTAATGCGTCATAACGCATTAAGACATATAGAATTCCAGGATAACGTATAACGTCATATAGTAATACGTCAAAACGTATAAAGTCATATAGAATACCGGGTGAACGTATAACGCCATATAGCAATGCGTCATAACGTATAACATCATACAGTAATGCGTCATAACGTATAACGCCATATAGTAATGTGTCATAACATATAACGTCATATAGTAATGCGTCATAACATATAACGTCATATAGTATTGCGTCATAACGTCTAACGCCATATAGCAATGCGTCATAACGTATAACGTCATATAGTAATGCGTCATACTGTATAACGTCATATAGTAATGCGCCATAACGTATATCGTCATAGAGTAATGCGTCATAACGTATAACGTCATATAGTATTGCGTTATGACGAATAATGTCATATAATAAGGCGACATGACGTATAACGTCATATAGTAATGCGTCATAACGTATAACGTCATATAGAATTCCGGTTTAACGTATAACGCAACATAGCAATGCGTCATAACGGATAACGCCACAAGGTAATACGTCTTAACGTATAAAGACATATAGAATTCCGGGATAACGTATAACGTCATATAGTAATACGTCATAACGTATAACGTCATATAGTATTGCGTCATAACGTATAACGCCATATAGTAATGCGTCATAACGTATAACGCCATATAGTAATGCGTCATAACGTATAACATCATATAGTATTGCGTCATGACGTATAACGTCATATAGTAATGCGCCATAACGTATATCGTCATAGAGTAATGCGTCATAACGTATAACGTCATATAGTATTGCGTTATGACGAATAATGTCATATAATAAGGCGACATGACGTATAACGTCATATAGTAATGCGTCATAACGTATAACGTCATATAGAATTCCGGTTTAACGTATAACGCAACATAGCAATGCGTCATAACGGATAACGCCACAAGGTAATACGTCTTAACGTATAAAGACATATAGAATTCCGGGATAACGTATAACGTCATATAGTAATACGTCATAACGTATAACGTCATATAGTATTGCGTCATAACGTATAACGCCATATAGTAATGCGTCATAACGTATAACGTTATACAGAATTACGGTTTAACGTATAAAGTCATATAGTAATGCGTCATAACGTGTAACGCCATATAGTAATGCGTCATAACGTATAACGCCATATAGTAATGCGTCATAACGTATAACGTCATATAGTATTGCGTCATAACATCTAACGCCATATAGTAATGCGTCATAACGTATAACGTCATATAGTAATGCGTCATAACGTATAACGCCATATAGCAATGCGTCATAACGTATAACGCCATATAGCAATGCGTTATAACGAATAACGTCATATAGTAATGCGTCATAACGTATAACGCCATATAGTAATGCGTCATAACGTATAACGTCATATAGTATTGCGTCATGACATATAACGTCATGTAATAAGGCGACATGACGTATAACGTCAAATAGAATTACGGCATAACGTATAACGTCACATAGTAAAACGTCATAACGTATAACGTCATATAGTAATACGTCATAACGTATAACGTCATATAGTATTGCGTCATGACGAATAATGTCATATATTAAGGCGACATGACGTATAACGTCATATAGTAATGCGTCATAACGTATAACGTCATATAGTAATGCGTCATAACGTATAACGCCATATAGTAATGCGTCATAACGTATAACGTCATATAGTAATACGTCATAACGTATAACGTCATATAGTATTGCGTCATGACGAATAATGTCATATAATAAGGCGACATGACGTGTAACGTCATATAGTAATGCGTCATAACGTATAACGTCATATAGTAATGCGTCATAACGTATAACGCCATATAGTAATGCGTCATAACATATAACGTCATATAGTATTGCGTCATAACGTCTAACGCCATATAGCAATGCGCCATAACGTATAACGTCATATAGTAATGCGTCATAACGTATAACGCCATGTAGTAATGCGTCATAACGTATAACATCATATAGTATTGCGTCATGACGTATAACGTCATATAGTAATGCGTCATAGCGTATATCGTCATAGAGTAATGCGTCATAACGTATAACGTCATATAGTATTGCGTCATGACGAATAATGTCATATAATAAGGCGACATGACGTATAACGTCATATAGTAATGCGTCATAACGTATAACGTCATATAGAATTCCGGTTTAACGTATAACGCCAAATAGCAATGCGTCATAACGTATAACGCCACATGGTAATACGTCTTAACGTATAAAAAAATATAGAAATCCGGGATAACGTATAACGTCATATAGTAATACGTCATAACATATAACGTCATATAGTATCGCGTCATGACGAATAATGTCATATAATAAGGCGACATGACGTATAACGTCATATAGTAATGCGTCATAACGTATAACGTCATATAGTAATGCGTCATAACGTATAACGCCATATAGTAACGTGTCATAACGTATAACGTCATATAGTAATGCGTCAGAACGTATAACGCCATGTAGTAATGCGTCATAACGTATAACGTCATATAGTAATGCGTCATAACGTATAACGCCATATAGTAATGCGTCATAACGTATAACGTCATATAGTAATACGTCATAACGTATAACGTCATATAGTATTGCGTCATGACGAATAATGTCATATAATAAGGCGACATGACGTATAACGTCATATAGTAATGCGTCATAACGTATAACGTCATATAGTAATGCGTCATAACGTATAACGCCATATAGTAATGCGTCATAACATATAACGTCATATAGTATTGCGTCATAACGTCTAACGCCATATAGCAATGCGTCATAACGTATAACGTCATATAGTAATGCGTCATAACGTATAACGTCATATAGAATTCCGGTTTAACGTATAATGCCATATAGCAATGCGTCATAACGTATAGCGTCATACAGAATTACGGTTTAACGTATAACGCCATATAGCAATGCGTCATAACGTATAACGTTATACAGAATTACGGTTTAACGTATAAAGTCATATAGTAATGCGTCATAACGTATAACGCCATGTAGTAATGCGTCATAACGTATAACATCATATAGTATTGCGTCATGACGTATAACGTCATATAGTAATGCGTCATAACGTATATCGTCATAGAGTAATGCGTCATAACGTATAACGTCATATAGTATTGCGTCATGACGAATAATGTCATATAATAAGGCGACATGACGTATAACGTCATATAGTAATGCGTCATAACGTATAACGTCATATAGAATTCCGGTTTAACGTATAACGCCAAATAGCAATGCGTCATAATGTATAACGCCACATGGTAATTCGTCTTAACGTATAAAAAAATATAGAAATCCGGGATAACGTATAACGTCATATAGTAATACGTCATAACATATAACTTCATATAGTATTACGTCATGACGAATAATGTCATATAATAAGGCGACATGACGTATAACGTCATATAGTAATGCGTCATAACGTATAACGTCATATAGTAATGCGTCATAACGTATAACGCCATATAGTAACGTGTCATAACGTATAACGTCATATAGTATTGCGTCATAACATCTAACGCCATATAGTAATGCGTCATAACGTATAACGTCATATAGTATTGCGTCATGACGTATAACGTCATATAATAAGGCGACATGACGTATAACGTCATATAGAATTACGTCATAACGTATAACGTCATATACAATTACGGTTTAACGTATAACGTCAAAAGAGTAATGCGTCATATCCTATAACGCCATATAGTAATTGTGTCATAACGTATAACGTCATATAGAATTCCGGCATAACGTATATCATCATATAGTAATACGTCATAACTTACAAGGTCATATAGTAATGCGTCATAACGTATAACGTCATATAGTATTGCGTCATGACGTATAACGTCATATAGAATTACGGCATAACGTATAACGTCACATAGTAAAACGTCATAACGTATAACGTCATATAGTAATACGTCATAACTTATAACGTCATATAGTATTGCGTCATGACGAATAATGTCATATAATAAGGCGACATGACGTATAACGTCATATAGTAATGCGTCATAACGTATAACGTCATATAGTAATGCGTCATAACGTATAACGCCATATAGTAATGCGTCATAACGTATAACGGCATATAGTAATGCGTTATAACATATAACGTCATATAGTATTGCGTCATAACGTCTAACGCCATATAGCAATGCGTCATAACGTATAACGTCATATAGTAATGCGTCATACCGTATAACGTCATATAGAATTCCGGTTTAACGTATAACGCCACATAGCAATGCGTCATAACGTATAACGTCACATAGTAATACGTCTTAACGTATAAAGTCATATAGAATTCCGGTTTAACGTATAACGCCACATAGCAATGCGTCATAACGTATAACGTTATAGAGAATTACGGTTTAACGTATAAAGTCATATAGTAATGCGTCATAACGTATAACGCCATATAGTAATGCGTCGTAACGCATTAAGACATATAGAATTCCAGGATAACGTATAACGTCATATAGTAATACGTCAAAACGTATAAAGTCATATAGAATACCGGGTGAACGTATAACGCCATATAGCAATGCGTCATAACGTATAACATCACATAGTATTCCGTCATGACGTATAACGTCATGTAGTAATGCGTCATAACGTATATCGTCATATAGTAATGCGTCACAACGTATAACGTCATATAGTAATGCGTCATGACGAATAATGTCATATAATAAGGCGACATGACGTATAACGTCATATAGTAATGCGTCTTATCGTATAACGTCATATAGAATTCCGGTTTAACGTATAACGCCACATAGCAATGCGTCATAACGTATAACGTCACATAGTAATGCGTCATAACGTATAACGTCATATAGTAATACGTCATAACGTATAACGTTATATAGTATTGCGTCATGACGAATAATGTCATATAATAAGTCGACATGACGTATAACGTCATATAGAATTACGGCATAACGTATAACGTCACATAGTAAAACGTCATAACGTATAACGTCATATAGTAATACGTCATAACTTATAACGTCATATAGTATTGCGTCATGACGAATAATGTCATATAATAAGGCGACATGACGTATAACGTCATATAGTAATGCGTCATAACGTATAACGTCATATAGTAATGCGTCATAACGTATAACGCCATATAGTAATGCGTCATAACGTATAACGGCATATAGTAATGCGTTATAACATATAACGTCATATAGTATTGCGTCATAACGTCTAACGCCATATAGCAATGCGTCATAACGTATAACGTCATATAGTAATGCGTCATACCGTATAACGTCATATAGAATTCCGGTTTAACGTATAACGCCACATAGCAATGCGTCATAACGTATAACGTCACATAGTAATACGTCTTAACGTATAAAGTCATATAGAATTCCGGTTTAACGTATAACGCCACATAGCAATGCGTCATAACGTATAACGTTATAGAGAATTACGGTTTAACGTATAAAGTCATATAGTAATGCGTCATAACGTATAACGCCATATAGTAATGCGTCGTAACGCATTAAGACATATAGAATTCCAGGATAACGTATAACGTCATATAGTAATACGTCAAAACGTATAAAGTCATATAGAATACCGGGTGAACGTATAACGCCATATAGCAATGCGTCATAACGTATAACATCACATAGTATTCCGTCATGACGTATAACGTCATGTAGTAATGCGTCATAACGTATATCGTCATATAGTAATGCGTCACAACGTATAACGTCATATAGTAATGCGTCATGACGAATAATGTCATATAATAAGGCGACATGACGTATAACGTCATATAGTAATGCGTCTTATCGTATAACGTCATATAGAATTCCGGTTTAACGTATAACGCCACATAGCAATGCGTCATAACGTATAACGTCACATAGTAATGCGTCATAACGTATAACGTCATATAGTAATACGTCATAACGTATAACGTTATATAGTATTGCGTCATGACGAATAATGTCATATAATAAGTCGACATGACGTATAACGTCATATAGTAATGCGTCATAACGTATAACGTCATACAGTAATGCGTCATAACGTATAACGCCATATAGTAATGTGTGATAACATATAACGTCATATAGTAATGCGTCATAACATATAACGTCATATAGTATTGCGTCATAACGTCTAACGCTATATAGCAATGCGTCATAACGTATAACGTCATATAGTAATGCGTCATACCGTATTACGTCATATAGAATTCCGGTTTAACGTATAACGCCATATAGCAATGCGTCATAACGTATAACGTCATACAGAATTACGGTTTAACGTATAACGCCATATAGCAATGCGTCATAACGTATAACGTTATACAGAATTACGGTTTAACGTATAAAGTCATATAGTAATGCGTCATAACGTATAACGCCATATAGTAATGCGTCATAACGTATAACGCCATATAGTAATGCGTCATAACGTATAACATCATATAGTATTGCGTCATGACGTATAACGTCATATAGTAATGCGCCATAACGTATATCGTCATAGGGTAATGCGTCATAACGTATAACGTCATATAGTATTGCGTCATGACGAATAATGTCATATAATAAGGCGACATGACGTATAACGTCATATAGTAATGCGTCATAACGTATAACGTCATATAGAATTCCGGTTTAACGTATAACGCAACATAGCAATGCGTCATAACGTATAACGCCATATAGTAATACGTCTTAACGTATAAAGACATATAGAATTCCGGGATAACGTATAACGTCATATAGTAATACGTCATAACGTATAATGTCATATAGTATTGCGTCATGACGAATAATGTCATATAATAAGGCGACATGACGTATAACGTCATATAGTAATGCGTCATAACGTATAACGTCATATAGTAATGCGTCATAACGTATAACGCCATATAGTAATGCGTCATAACGTATCACGTCATATAGTAATGCGTCATAACGTATAACGCCATATAGTAATGCGTCATAACGTATAACGTCATATAGTATTGCGTCATGACGTATAACGTCATAAAATAAGGCGACATGACGTATAGCGTCATATAGAATTACGTCATAACGTATAACGTCATATACAATTACGGTTTAACGTATAACGTCAAAAGAGTAATGCGTCATATCCTATAACGCCATACAGTAATTGCGTCATAACGTATAACGTCATATAGAATTCCGGCATAACGTATATCGTCATATAGTAATACGGCATAACTTACAAGGTCATATAGTAATGCGTCAGAACGTATAACGCCATGTAGTAATGCGTCATAACGTATAACGTCATATAGTAATGCGTCATAACGAATAACGACATATAGTAATGCGTCATAACGTATAACGTCATATAGTAATACGTCATAACGTATAACGTCATATAGTATTGCGTCAAGACGAATAATGTCATATAATAAGGCGACATGACGTATAACGTCATATAGTAATGCGTCATAACGTATAACGTCATATAGTAATGCGTCATAACGTATAACGCCATATAGTAATGCGTCATAACATATAACGTCATATAGTATTGCGTCATAACGTCTAACGCCATATAGCAATGCGTCATAACGTATAACGTCATATAGTAATGCGTCATAACGTATAACGTCATATAGAATTCCGGCATAACGTATATCATCATATAGTAATACGTCATAACTTGCAAGGTCATATAGTAATGCGTCATAACGTATAACGTCATATAGTATTGCGTCATGACGTATAACGTCATATAGAATTACGGCATAACGTATAACGTCACATAGTAAAACGTCATAACGTATAACGTCATATAGTAATACGTCATAACGTATAACGTCATATAGTATTGCGTCATGACGAATAATGTCATATAATAAGGCGACATGACGTATAACGTCATATAGTAATGCGTCATAACGTATAACGTCATATAGTAATGCGTCATAACGTATAACGCCATATAGTAATGCGTCATAACGTATAACGGCATATAGTAATGCGTTATAACATATAACGTCATATAGTATTGCGTCATAACGTCTAACGCCATATAGCAATGCGTCATAACGTATAACGTCATATAGTAATGCGTCATACCGTATAACGTCATATAGAATTCCGGTTTAACGTATAACGCCACATAGCAATGCGTCATAACGTATAACGTCACATAGTAATACGTCTTAACGTATAAAGTCATATAGAATTCCGGTTTAACGTATAACGCCACATAGCAATGCGTCATAACGTATAATGTTATAGAGAATTACGGTTTAACGTATAAAGTCATATAGTAATACGTCATAACGTATAACGCCATATAGTAATGCGTCGTAACGCATTAAGACATATAGAATTCCAGGATAACGTATAACGTCATATAGTAATACGTCAAAACGTATAAAGTCATATAGAATACCGGGTGAACGTATAACGCCATATAGCAATGCGTCATAACGTATAACATCATATAGTATTCCGTCATGACGTATAACGTCACGTAGTAATGCGTCATAACGTATATCGTCATATAGTAATGCGTCACAACGTATAACGTCATATAGTAATGCGTCATGACGAATAATGTCATATAATAAGGCGACATGACGTATAACGTCATATAGTAATGCGTCTTATCGTATAACGTCATATAGAATTCCGGTTTAACGTATAACGCCACATAGCAATGCGTCATAACGTATAACGTCACATAGTAATACGTCTTAACGTATAACGTCATATAGTAATGCGTCATAACGTATAACGTCATATAGTAATACGTCATAACGTATAACGTTATATAGTATTGCGTCATGACGAATAATGTCATATAATAAGTCGACATGACGTATAACGTCATATAGTAATGCGTCATAACGTATAACGTCATACAGTAATGCGTCATAACGTATAACGCCATATAGTAATGTGTGATAACATATAACGTCATATAGTAATGCGTCATAACATATAACGTCATATAGTATTGCGTCATAACGTCTAACGCTATATAGCAATGCGTCATAACGTATAACGTCATATAGTAATGCGTCATACCGTATTACGTCATATAGAATTCCGGTTTAACGTATAACGCCATATAGCAATGCGTCATAACGTATAACGTCATACAGAATTACGGTTTAACGTATAACGCCATATAGCAATGCGTCATAACGTATAACGTTATACAGAATTACGGTTTAACGTATAAAGTGATATAGTAATGCGTCATAACGTATAACGCCATATAGTAATGCGTCATAACGTATAACATCATATCGTATTGCGTCATGACGTATAACGTCATATAGTAATGCGCCATAACGTATATCGTCATAGGGTAATGCGTCATAACGTATAACGTCATATAGTATTGCGTTATGACGAATAATGTCATATAATAAGGCGACATGACGTATAACGTCATATAGTAATGCGTCATAACGTATAACGTCATATAGAATTCCGGTTTAACGCATAAAGTCATATAGTAATGCGTCATAACGTATAACGCCATATAGTAATGCGTCATAACGTATAACGCCATATAGTAATGCGTCATAACGTATAACATCATATAGTATTGCGTCATGACGTATAACGTCATATAGTAATGCGCCATAACGTATAACGTCATATAGAATTCCGGTTTAACGTATAACGCAACATAGCAATGCGTCATAACGGATAACGCCACAAGGTAATACGTCTTAACGTATAAAGACATATAGAATTCCGGGATAACGTATAACGTCATATAGTAATACGTCATAACGTATAACGTCATATAGTATTGCGTCATAACGTATAACGCCATATAGTAATGCGTCATAACGTATAACGCCATATAGTAATGCGTCATAACGTATAACATCATATAGTATTGCGTCATGACGTATAACGTCATATAGTAATGCGCCATAACGTATATCGTCATAGAGTAATGCGTCATAACGTATAACGTCATATAGTATTGCGTTATGACGAATAATGTCATATAATAAGGCGACATGACGTATAACGTCATATAGTAATGCGTCATAACGTATAACGTCATATAGAATTCCGGTTTAACGTATAACGCAACATAGCAATGCGTCATAACGGATAACGCCACAAGGTAATACGTCTTAACGTATAAAGACATATAGAATTCCGGGATAACGTATAACGTCATATAGTAATACGTCATAACGTATAACGTCATATAGTATTGCGTCATAACGTATAACGCCATATAGTAATGCGTCATAACGTATAACGTTATACAGAATTACGGTTTAACGTATAAAGTCATATAGTAATGCGTCATGACGAATAATGTCATATATTAAGGCGACATGACGTATAACGTCATATAGTAATGCGTCATAACGTATAACGTCATATAGTAATGCGTCATAACGTATAACGCCATATAGTAATGCGTCATAACGTATAACGTCATATAGTAATACGTCATAACGTATAACGTCATATAGTATTGCGTCATGACGAATAATGTCATATAGTATTGCGTCATGACGAATAATGTCATATATTAAGGCGACATGACGTATAACGTCATATAGTAATGCGTCATAACGTATAACGTCATATAGTAATGCGTCATAACGTAAAACGCCATATAGTAATGCGTCATAACGTATAACGTCATATAGTAATACGTCATAACGTATAACGTCATATAGTATTGCGTCATGACGAATAATGTCATATAATAAGGCGACATGACGTGTAACGTCATATAGTAATGCGTCATAACGTATAACGTCATATAGTAATGCGTCATAACGTATAACGCCATATAGTAATGCGTCATAACATATAACGTCATATAGTATTGCGTCATAACGTCTAACGCCATATAGCAATGCGTCATAACGTATAACGTCATATAGTAATGCGTCATAAAGTATAACGTCATATAGAATTCCGGTTTAACGTATAACGCCATATAGCAATGCGTCATAACGTATAGCGTCATACAGAATTACGGTTTAACGTATAACGCCATATAGCAATGCGTCATAACGTATAACGTTATACAGAATTACGGTTTAACGTATAAAGTCATATAGTAATGCGTCATAACGTATAACATCATATAGTATTGCGTCATGACGTATAACGTCATATAGAATTACGGTATAACGTATAATGTCGCATAGTAGTACGGCATAACGTATAACGTCATATAGAATTCCGGTTTAACGTATAAAGTCATATAGTAATGCGTCATGACGAATAATGTCATATATTAAGGCGACATGACGTATAACGCCATATAGTAATGCGTCATAACGTATAACATCATATAGTATTGCGTCATGACGTATAACGTCATATAGAATTACGGTATAACGTATAACGTCGCATAGTAGTACGGCATAACGTATAACGTCATATAGAATTCCGGTTTAACGTATAACGCCATATAGCAATGCGTCATAACGTATAACGTCATATAGAATTACGGCATAATGTTTAACGTCACGTGGTAATACGCCATAACGTATAACGTCATATAGTAATGCGTAATAACGTATAACATCATATAGTAATGCGTCATAACGTATAGCGTCACATAGAGTTACGGTTTAACGTATAACGTCATATAGTAATGCGTCATAACGTATAACGTCATACAGTAATTCGTCATACCGTATAACGTCGTATAGCATTACGTCATAACGGATAACGTCTCATAGTAATACGTCATAACGTATAACGCCATATAGCAATGCGTCATAACGTATAACGTCTTACAGAATTACGGTTTAACGTATAACGTCATATAGTAATGCGTCATAGCGTATATCGTCATAGAGTAATGCGTCATAACGTATAACGTCATATAGTATTGCGTCATGACGAATAATGTCATATAATAAGGCGACATGACGTATAACGTCATATAGTAATGCGTCATAACGTATAACGTCATATAGAATTCCGGTTTAACGTATAACGCCAAATAGCAATGCGTCATAACGTATAACGCCACATGGTAATACGTCTTAACGTATAAAAAAATATAGAAATCCGGGATAACGTATAACGTCATATAGTAATACGTCATAACATATAACGTCATATAGTATCGCGTCATGACGAATAATGTCATATAATAAGGCGACATGACGTATAACGTCATATAGTAATGCGTCATAACGTATAACGTCATATAGTAATGCGTCATAACGTATAACGCCATATAGTAACGTGTCATAACGTATAACGTCATATAGTAATGCGTCAGAACGTATAACGCCATGTAGTAATGCGTCATAACGTATAACGTCATATAGTAATGCGTCATAACGTATAACGCCATATAGTAATGCGTCATAACGTATAACGTCATATAGTAATACGTCATAACGTATAACGTCATATAGTATTGCGTCATGACGAATAATGTCATATAATAAGGCGACATGACGTATAACGTCATATAGTAATGCGTCATAACGTATAACGTCATATAGTAATGCGTCATAACGTATAACGCCATATAGTAATGCGTCATAACATATAACGTCATATAGTATTGCGTCATAACGTCTAACGCCATATAGCAATGCGTCATAACGTATAACGTCATATAGTAATGCGTCATAACGTATAACGTCATATAGAATTCCGGTTTAACGTATAATGCCATATAGCAATGCGTCATAACGTATAGCGTCATACAGAATTACGGTTTAACGTATAACGCCATATAGCAATGCGTCATAACGTATAACGTTATACAGAATTACGGTTTAACGTATAAAGTCATATAGTAATGCGTCATAACGTATAACGCCATGTAGTAATGCGTCATAACGTATAACATCATATAGTATTGCGTCATGACGTATAACGTCATATAGTAATGCGTCATAACGTATATCGTCATAGAGTAATGCGTCATAACGTATAACGTCATATAGTATTGCGTCATGACGAATAATGTCATATAATAAGGCGACATGACGTATAACGTCATATAGTAATGCGTCATAACGTATAACGTCATATAGAATTCCGGTTTAACGTATAACGCCAAATAGCAATGCGTCATAATGTATAACGCCACATGGTAATTCGTCTTAACGTATAAAAAAATATAGAAATCCGGGATAACGTATAACGTCATATAGTAATACGTCATAACATATAACTTCATATAGTATTACGTCATGACGAATAATGTCATATAATAAGGCGACATGACGTATAACGTCATATAGTAATGCGTCATAACGTATAACGTCATATAGTAATGCGTCATAACGTATAACGCCATATAGTAACGTGTCATAACGTATAACGTCATATAGTATTGCGTCATAACATCTAACGCCATATAGTAATGCGTCATAACGTATAACGTCATATAGTATTGCGTCATGACGTATAACGTCATATAATAAGGCGACATGACGTATAACGTCATATAGAATTACGTCATAACGTATAACGTCATATACAATTACGGTTTAACGTATAACGTCAAAAGAGTAATGCGTCATATCCTATAACGCCATATAGTAATTGTGTCATAACGTATAACGTCATATAGAATTCCGGCATAACGTATATCATCATATAGTAATACGTCATAACTTACAAGGTCATATAGTAATGCGTCATAACGTATAACGTCATATAGTATTGCGTCATGACGTATAACGTCATATAGAATTACGGCATAACGTATAACGTCACATAGTAAAACGTCATAACGTATAACGTCATATAGTAATACGTCATAACTTATAACGTCATATAGTATTGCGTCATGACGAATAATGTCATATAATAAGGCGACATGACGTATAACGTCATATAGTAATGCGTCATAACGTATAACGTCATATAGTAATGCGTCATAACGTATAACGCCATATAGTAATGCGTCATAACGTATAACGGCATATAGTAATGCGTTATAACATATAACGTCATATAGTATTGCGTCATAACGTCTAACGCCATATAGCAATGCGTCATAACGTATAACGTCATATAGTAATGCGTCATACCGTATAACGTCATATAGAATTCCGGTTTAACGTATAACGCCACATAGCAATGCGTCATAACGTATAACGTCACATAGTAATACGTCTTAACGTATAAAGTCATATAGAATTCCGGTTTAACGTATAACGCCACATAGCAATGCGTCATAACGTATAACGTTATAGAGAATTACGGTTTAACGTATAAAGTCATATAGTAATGCGTCATAACGTATAACGCCATATAGTAATGCGTCGTAACGCATTAAGACATATAGAATTCCAGGATAACGTATAACGTCATATAGTAATACGTCAAAACGTATAAAGTCATATAGAATACCGGGTGAACGTATAACGCCATATAGCAATGCGTCATAACGTATAACATCACATAGTATTCCGTCATGACGTATAACGTCATGTAGTAATGCGTCATAACGTATATCGTCATATAGTAATGCGTCACAACGTATAACGTCATATAGTAATGCGTCATGACGAATAATGTCATATAATAAGGCGACATGACGTATAACGTCATATAGTAATGCGTCTTATCGTATAACGTCATATAGAATTCCGGTTTAACGTATAACGCCACATAGCAATGCGTCATAACGTATAACGTCACATAGTAATGCGTCATAACGTATAACGTCATATAGTAATACGTCATAACGTATAACGTTATATAGTATTGCGTCATGACGAATAATGTCATATAATAAGTCGACATGACGTATAACGTCATATAGAATTACGGCATAACGTATAACGTCACATAGTAAAACGTCATAACGTATAACGTCATATAGTAATACGTCATAACTTATAACGTCATATAGTATTGCGTCATGACGAATAATGTCATATAATAAGGCGACATGACGTATAACGTCATATAGTAATGCGTCATAACGTATAACGTCATATAGTAATGCGTCATAACGTATAACGCCATATAGTAATGCGTCATAACGTATAACGGCATATAGTAATGCGTTATAACATATAACGTCATATAGTATTGCGTCATAACGTCTAACGCCATATAGCAATGCGTCATAACGTATAACGTCATATAGTAATGCGTCATACCGTATAACGTCATATAGAATTCCGGTTTAACGTATAACGCCACATAGCAATGCGTCATAACGTATAACGTCACATAGTAATACGTCTTAACGTATAAAGTCATATAGAATTCCGGTTTAACGTATAACGCCACATAGCAATGCGTCATAACGTATAACGTTATAGAGAATTACGGTTTAACGTATAAAGTCATATAGTAATGCGTCATAACGTATAACGCCATATAGTAATGCGTCGTAACGCATTAAGACATATAGAATTCCAGGATAACGTATAACGTCATATAGTAATACGTCAAAACGTATAAAGTCATATAGAATACCGGGTGAACGTATAACGCCATATAGCAATGCGTCATAACGTATAACATCACATAGTATTCCGTCATGACGTATAACGTCATGTAGTAATGCGTCATAACGTATATCGTCATATAGTAATGCGTCACAACGTATAACGTCATATAGTAATGCGTCATGACGAATAATGTCATATAATAAGGCGACATGACGTATAACGTCATATAGTAATGCGTCTTATCGTATAACGTCATATAGAATTCCGGTTTAACGTATAACGCCACATAGCAATGCGTCATAACGTATAACGTCACATAGTAATGCGTCATAACGTATAACGTCATATAGTAATACGTCATAACGTATAACGTTATATAGTATTGCGTCATGACGAATAATGTCATATAATAAGTCGACATGACGTATAACGTCATATAGTAATGCGTCATAACGTATAACGTCATACAGTAATGCGTCATAACGTATAACGCCATATAGTAATGTGTGATAACATATAACGTCATATAGTAATGCGTCATAACATATAACGTCATATAGTATTGCGTCATAACGTCTAACGCTATATAGCAATGCGTCATAACGTATAACGTCATATAGTAATGCGTCATACCGTATTACGTCATATAGAATTCCGGTTTAACGTATAACGCCATATAGCAATGCGTCATAACGTATAACGTCATACAGAATTACGGTTTAACGTATAACGCCATATAGCAATGCGTCATAACGTATAACGTTATACAGAATTACGGTTTAACGTATAAAGTCATATAGTAATGCGTCATAACGTATAACGCCATATAGTAATGCGTCATAACGTATAACGCCATATAGTAATGCGTCATAACGTATAACATCATATAGTATTGCGTCATGACGTATAACGTCATATAGTAATGCGCCATAACGTATATCGTCATAGGGTAATGCGTCATAACGTATAACGTCATATAGTATTGCGTCATGACGAATAATGTCATATAATAAGGCGACATGACGTATAACGTCATATAGTAATGCGTCATAACGTATAACGTCATATAGAATTCCGGTTTAACGTATAACGCAACATAGCAATGCGTCATAACGTATAACGCCATATAGTAATACGTCTTAACGTATAAAGACATATAGAATTCCGGGATAACGTATAACGTCATATAGTAATACGTCATAACGTATAATGTCATATAGTATTGCGTCATGACGAATAATGTCATATAATAAGGCGACATGACGTATAACGTCATATAGTAATGCGTCATAACGTATAACGTCATATAGTAATGCGTCATAACGTATAACGCCATATAGTAATGCGTCATAACGTATCACGTCATATAGTAATGCGTCATAACGTATAACGCCATATAGTAATGCGTCATAACGTATAACGTCATATAGTATTGCGTCATGACGTATAACGTCATAAAATAAGGCGACATGACGTATAGCGTCATATAGAATTACGTCATAACGTATAACGTCATATACAATTACGGTTTAACGTATAACGTCAAAAGAGTAATGCGTCATATCCTATAACGCCATACAGTAATTGCGTCATAACGTATAACGTCATATAGAATTCCGGCATAACGTATATCGTCATATAGTAATACGGCATAACTTACAAGGTCATATAGTAATGCGTCAGAACGTATAACGCCATGTAGTAATGCGTCATAACGTATAACGTCATATAGTAATGCGTCATAACGAATAACGACATATAGTAATGCGTCATAACGTATAACGTCATATAGTAATACGTCATAACGTATAACGTCATATAGTATTGCGTCAAGACGAATAATGTCATATAATAAGGCGACATGACGTATAACGTCATATAGTAATGCGTCATAACGTATAACGTCATATAGTAATGCGTCATAACGTATAACGCCATATAGTAATGCGTCATAACATATAACGTCATATAGTATTGCGTCATAACGTCTAACGCCATATAGCAATGCGTCATAACGTATAACGTCATATAGTAATGCGTCATAACGTATAACGTCATATAGAATTCCGGCATAACGTATATCATCATATAGTAATACGTCATAACTTGCAAGGTCATATAGTAATGCGTCATAACGTATAACGTCATATAGTATTGCGTCATGACGTATAACGTCATATAGAATTACGGCATAACGTATAACGTCACATAGTAAAACGTCATAACGTATAACGTCATATAGTAATACGTCATAACGTATAACGTCATATAGTATTGCGTCATGACGAATAATGTCATATAATAAGGCGACATGACGTATAACGTCATATAGTAATGCGTCATAACGTATAACGTCATATAGTAATGCGTCATAACGTATAACGCCATATAGTAATGCGTCATAACGTATAACGGCATATAGTAATGCGTTATAACATATAACGTCATATAGTATTGCGTCATAACGTCTAACGCCATATAGCAATGCGTCATAACGTATAACGTCATATAGTAATGCGTCATACCGTATAACGTCATATAGAATTCCGGTTTAACGTATAACGCCACATAGCAATGCGTCATAACGTATAACGTCACATAGTAATACGTCTTAACGTATAAAGTCATATAGAATTCCGGTTTAACGTATAACGCCACATAGCAATGCGTCATAACGTATAATGTTATAGAGAATTACGGTTTAACGTATAAAGTCATATAGTAATACGTCATAACGTATAACGCCATATAGTAATGCGTCGTAACGCATTAAGACATATAGAATTCCAGGATAACGTATAACGTCATATAGTAATACGTCAAAACGTATAAAGTCATATAGAATACCGGGTGAACGTATAACGCCATATAGCAATGCGTCATAACGTATAACATCATATAGTATTCCGTCATGACGTATAACGTCACGTAGTAATGCGTCATAACGTATATCGTCATATAGTAATGCGTCACAACGTATAACGTCATATAGTAATGCGTCATGACGAATAATGTCATATAATAAGGCGACATGACGTATAACGTCATATAGTAATGCGTCTTATCGTATAACGTCATATAGAATTCCGGTTTAACGTATAACGCCACATAGCAATGCGTCATAACGTATAACGTCACATAGTAATACGTCTTAACGTATAACGTCATATAGTAATGCGTCATAACGTATAACGTCATATAGTAATACGTCATAACGTATAACGTTATATAGTATTGCGTCATGACGAATAATGTCATATAATAAGTCGACATGACGTATAACGTCATATAGTAATGCGTCATAACGTATAACGTCATACAGTAATGCGTCATAACGTATAACGCCATATAGTAATGTGTGATAACATATAACGTCATATAGTAATGCGTCATAACATATAACGTCATATAGTATTGCGTCATAACGTCTAACGCTATATAGCAATGCGTCATAACGTATAACGTCATATAGTAATGCGTCATACCGTATTACGTCATATAGAATTCCGGTTTAACGTATAACGCCATATAGCAATGCGTCATAACGTATAACGTCATACAGAATTACGGTTTAACGTATAACGCCATATAGCAATGCGTCATAACGTATAACGTTATACAGAATTACGGTTTAACGTATAAAGTGATATAGTAATGCGTCATAACGTATAACGCCATATAGTAATGCGTCATAACGTATAACATCATATCGTATTGCGTCATGACGTATAACGTCATATAGTAATGCGCCATAACGTATATCGTCATAGGGTAATGCGTCATAACGTATAACGTCATATAGTATTGCGTTATGACGAATAATGTCATATAATAAGGCGACATGACGTATAACGTCATATAGTAATGCGTCATAACGTATAACGTCATATAGAATTCCGGTTTAACGCATAAAGTCATATAGTAATGCGTCATAACGTATAACGCCATATAGTAATGCGTCATAACGTATAACGCCATATAGTAATGCGTCATAACGTATAACATCATATAGTATTGCGTCATGACGTATAACGTCATATAGTAATGCGCCATAACGTATAACGTCATATAGAATTCCGGTTTAACGTATAACGCAACATAGCAATGCGTCATAACGGATAACGCCACAAGGTAATACGTCTTAACGTATAAAGACATATAGAATTCCGGGATAACGTATAACGTCATATAGTAATACGTCATAACGTATAACGTCATATAGTATTGCGTCATAACGTATAACGCCATATAGTAATGCGTCATAACGTATAACGCCATATAGTAATGCGTCATAACGTATAACATCATATAGTATTGCGTCATGACGTATAACGTCATATAGTAATGCGCCATAACGTATATCGTCATAGAGTAATGCGTCATAACGTATAACGTCATATAGTATTGCGTTATGACGAATAATGTCATATAATAAGGCGACATGACGTATAACGTCATATAGTAATGCGTCATAACGTATAACGTCATATAGAATTCCGGTTTAACGTATAACGCAACATAGCAATGCGTCATAACGGATAACGCCACAAGGTAATACGTCTTAACGTATAAAGACATATAGAATTCCGGGATAACGTATAACGTCATATAGTAATACGTCATAACGTATAACGTCATATAGTATTGCGTCATAACGTATAACGCCATATAGTAATGCGTCATAACGTATAACGTTATACAGAATTACGGTTTAACGTATAAAGTCATATAGTAATGCGTCATGACGAATAATGTCATATATTAAGGCGACATGACGTATAACGTCATATAGTAATGCGTCATAACGTATAACGTCATATAGTAATGCGTCATAACGTATAACGCCATATAGTAATGCGTCATAACGTATAACGTCATATAGTAATACGTCATAACGTATAACGTCATATAGTATTGCGTCATGACGAATAATGTCATATAGTATTGCGTCATGACGAATAATGTCATATATTAAGGCGACATGACGTATAACGTCATATAGTAATGCGTCATAACGTATAACGTCATATAGTAATGCGTCATAACGTAAAACGCCATATAGTAATGCGTCATAACGTATAACGTCATATAGTAATACGTCATAACGTATAACGTCATATAGTATTGCGTCATGACGAATAATGTCATATAATAAGGCGACATGACGTGTAACGTCATATAGTAATGCGTCATAACGTATAACGTCATATAGTAATGCGTCATAACGTATAACGCCATATAGTAATGCGTCATAACATATAACGTCATATAGTATTGCGTCATAACGTCTAACGCCATATAGCAATGCGTCATAACGTATAACGTCATATAGTAATGCGTCATAAAGTATAACGTCATATAGAATTCCGGTTTAACGTATAACGCCATATAGCAATGCGTCATAACGTATAGCGTCATACAGAATTACGGTTTAACGTATAACGCCATATAGCAATGCGTCATAACGTATAACGTTATACAGAATTACGGTTTAACGTATAAAGTCATATAGTAATGCGTCATAACGTATAACATCATATAGTATTGCGTCATGACGTATAACGTCATATAGAATTACGGTATAACGTATAATGTCGCATAGTAGTACGGCATAACGTATAACGTCATATAGAATTCCGGTTTAACGTATAAAGTCATATAGTAATGCGTCATGACGAATAATGTCATATATTAAGGCGACATGACGTATAACGCCATATAGTAATGCGTCATAACGTATAACATCATATAGTATTGCGTCATGACGTATAACGTCATATAGAATTACGGTATAACGTATAACGTCGCATAGTAGTACGGCATAACGTATAACGTCATATAGAATTCCGGTTTAACGTATAACGCCATATAGCAATGCGTCATAACGTATAACGTCATATAGAATTACGGCATAATGTTTAACGTCACGTGGTAATACGCCATAACGTATAACGTCATATAGTAATGCGTAATAACGTATAACATCATATAGTAATGCGTCATAACGTATAGCGTCACATAGAGTTACGGTTTAACGTATAACGTCATATAGTAATGCGTCATAACGTATAACGTCATACAGTAATTCGTCATACCGTATAACGTCGTATAGCATTACGTCATAACGGATAACGTCTCATAGTAATACGTCATAACGTATAACGCCATATAGCAATGCGTCATAACGTATAACGTCTTACAGAATTACGGTTTAACGTATAACGTCATATAGTAATGCGTCATAACGTATAACGCCATATAGCAATGCGTCATAACGTATAACATCATATAGTATTGCGTCATGACGTATAACGTCATATAATAAGGGGACATGACGTATAACGTCATATAGAATTCCGGCTCAACGTATAACGCCATATGGCAATGCGTCATAACGTATAACGTCATACAGTAATTCGTCATACAGTATAACGTCATATAGAATTACGGCATAACGTATAATGTCATATAATAAGGCGACATGACGTATAACGTCATATAGTAATGCGTCATAACGTATAACGCCATATAGCAATGCGTCATAACGTATAACGTCATATAGTAATGCGTCATAACGTATAACGAAATATAGTAATGCGTCATAACGTATAACGTCATATAGTATTGCGTCATAACTTACAACGTCATATAGTAATGCGTCATACCGTATAACGTCATATAGAATTACGGTTTAACGTATAACGTCATATAGTAATACGTCATAACGTATAACGTCATATAGTAATGCGTCATAACGTATAACGTCATATAGTATTGCGTCATGACGTATAAAGTCATATAATAAGGCGACATGACGTATAACGTCATATAGAAGTACGGCTTAACGTATAACGTCATATAGTAATGCGTCATAACGTATAACGTCATACAGTAATTCGTCATACCGTATAACGTCGTATAGCATTACGTCATAACGGATAACGTCTCATAGTAATACGTCATAACGTATAACGCCATATAGCAATGCGTCATAACGTATAACGTCTTACAGAATTACGGTTTAACGTATAACGTCTTACAGAATTACGGTTTAACGTATAACGTCATATAGTAATGCGTCATAACGTATAACGCCATATAGTATTGCGTCATAACGTATAACATCATATAGTATTGCGTCATGACGTATAACGACATATAATAAGGCGACATGACGTATAACGTCATATAGATTTCCGGCTTAACGTATAACGCCATATAGCAATGCGTCATAAAGTATAACGTCATACAGTAATGCGTCATAACGTATAACGCCATATAGTAATGTGTGATAACATATAACGTCATATAGTAATGCGTCATAACATATAACGTCATATAGTATTGCGTCATAACGTCTAACGCTATATAGCAATGCGTCATAACGTATAACGTCATATAGTAATGCGTCATACCGTATTACGTCATATAGAATTCCGGTTTAACGTATAACGCCATATAGCAATGCGTCATAACGTATAACGTCATACAGAATTACGGTTTAACGTATAACGCCATATAGCAATGCGTCATAACGTATAACGTTATACAGAATTACGGTTTAACGTATAAAGTGATATAGTAATGCGTCATAACGTATAACGCCATATAGTAATGCGTCATAACGTATAACATCATATAGTATTGCGTCATGACGTATAACGTCATATAGTAATGCGCCATAACGTATATCGTCATAGGGTAATGCGTCATAACGTATAACGTCATATAGTATTGCGTTATGACGAATAATGTCATATAATAAGGCGACATGACGTATAACGTCATATAGTAATGCGTCATAACGTATAACGTCATATAGAATTCCGGTTTAACGCATAAAGTCATATAGTAATGCGTCATAACGTATAACGCCATATAGTAATGCGTCATAACGTATAACGCCATATAGTAATGCGTCATAACGTATAACATCATATAGTATTGCGTCATGACGTATAACGTCATATAGTAATGCGCCATAACGTATAACGTCATATAGAATTCCGGTTTAACGTATAACGCAACATAGCAATGCGTCATAACGGATAACGCCACAAGGTAATACGTCTTAACGTATAAAGACATATAGAATTCCGGGATAACGTATAACGTCATATAGTAATACGTCATAACGTATAACGTCATATAGTATTGCGTCATAACGTATAACGCCATATAGTAATGCGTCATAACGTATAACGCCATATAGTAATGCGTCATAACGTATAACATCATATAGTATTGCGTCATGACGTATAACGTCATATAGTAATGCGCCATAACGTATATCGTCATAGAGTAATGCGTCATAACGTATAACGTCATATAGTATTGCGTTATGACGAATAATGTCATATAATAAGGCGACATGACGTATAACGTCATATAGTAATGCGTCATAACGTATAACGTCATATAGAATTCCGGTTTAACGTATAACGCAACATAGCAATGCGTCATAACGGATAACGCCACAAGGTAATACGTCTTAACGTATAAAGACATATAGAATTCCGGGATAACGTATAACGTCATATAGTAATACGTCATAACGTATAACGTCATATAGTATTGCGTCATAACGTATAACGCCATATAGTAATGCGTCATAACGTATAACGTTATACAGAATTACGGTTTAACGTATAAAGTCATATAGTAATGCGTCATGACGAATAATGTCATATATTAAGGCGACATGACGTATAACGTCATATAGTAATGCGTCATAACGTATAACGTCATATAGTAATGCGTCATAACGTATAACGCCATATAGTAATGCGTCATAACGTATAACGTCATATAGTAATACGTCATAACGTATAACGTCATATAGTATTGCGTCATGACGAATAATGTCATATAGTATTGCGTCATGACGAATAATGTCATATATTAAGGCGACATGACGTATAACGTCATATAGTAATGCGTCATAACGTATAACGTCATATAGTAATGCGTCATAACGTAAAACGCCATATAGTAATGCGTCATAACGTATAACGTCATATAGTAATACGTCATAACGTATAACGTCATATAGTATTGCGTCATGACGAATAATGTCATATAATAAGGCGACATGACGTGTAACGTCATATAGTAATGCGTCATAACGTATAACGTCATATAGTAATGCGTCATAACGTATAACGCCATATAGTAATGCGTCATAACATATAACGTCATATAGTATTGCGTCATAACGTCTAACGCCATATAGCAATGCGTCATAACGTATAACGTCATATAGTAATGCGTCATAAAGTATAACGTCATATAGAATTCCGGTTTAACGTATAACGCCATATAGCAATGCGTCATAACGTATAGCGTCATACAGAATTACGGTTTAACGTATAACGCCATATAGCAATGCGTCATAACGTATAACGTTATACAGAATTACGGTTTAACGTATAAAGTCATATAGTAATGCGTCATAACGTATAACATCATATAGTATTGCGTCATGACGTATAACGTCATATAGAATTACGGTATAACGTATAACGTCGCATAGTAGTACGGCATAACGTATAACGTCATATAGAATTCCGGTTTAACGTATAAAGTCATATAGTAATGCGTCATGACGAATAATGTCATATATTAAGGCGACATGACGTATAACGCCATATAGTAATGCGTCATAACGTATAACATCATATAGTATTGCGTCATGACGTATAACGTCATATAGAATTACGGTATAACGTATAACGTCGCATAGTAGTACGGCATAACGTATAACGTCATATAGAATTCCGGTTTAACGTATAACGCCATATAGCAATGCGTCATAACGTATAACGTCATATAGAATTACGGCATAATGTTTAACGTCACGTGGTAATACGCCATAACGTATAACGTCATATAGTAATGCGTAATAACGTATAACATCATATAGTAATGCGTCATAACGTATAGCGTCACATAGAGTTACGGTTTAACGTATAACGTCATATAGTAATGCGTCATAACGTATAACGTCATACAGTAATTCGTCATACCGTATAACGTCGTATAGCATTACGTCATAACGGATAACGTCTCATAGTAATACGTCATAACGTATAACGCCATATAGCAATGCGTCATAACGTATAACGTCTTACAGAATTACGGTTTAACGTATAACGTCATATAGTAATGCGTCATAACGTATAACGCCATATAGCAATGCGTCATAACGTATAACATCATATAGTATTGCGTCATGACGTATAACGTCATATAATAAGGGGACATGACGTATAACGTCATATAGAATTCCGGCTCAACGTATAACGCCATATGGCAATGCGTCATAACGTATAACGTCATACAGTAATTCGTCATACAGTATAACGTCATATAGAATTACGGCATAACGTATAATGTCATATAATAAGGCGACATGACGTATAACGTCATATAGTAATGCGTCATAACGTATAACGCCATATAGCAATGCGTCATAACGTATAACGTCATATAGTAATGCGTCATAACGTATAACGAAATATAGTAATGCGTCATAACGTATAACGTCATATAGTATTGCGTCATAACTTACAACGTCATATAGTAATGCGTCATACCGTATAACGTCATATAGAATTACGGTTTAACGTATAACGTCATATAGTAATACGTCATAACGTATAACGTCATATAGTAATGCGTCATAACGTATAACGTCATATAGTATTGCGTCATGACGTATAAAGTCATATAATAAGGCGACATGACGTATAACGTCATATAGAAGTACGGCTTAACGTATAACGTCATATAGTAATGCGTCATAACGTATAACGTCATACAGTAATTCGTCATACCGTATAACGTCGTATAGCATTACGTCATAACGGATAACGTCTCATAGTAATACGTCATAACGTATAACGCCATATAGCAATGCGTCATAACGTATAACGTCTTACAGAATTACGGTTTAACGTATAACGTCTTACAGAATTACGGTTTAACGTATAACGTCATATAGTAATGCGTCATAACGTATAACGCCATATAGTATTGCGTCATAACGTATAACATCATATAGTATTGCGTCATGACGTATAACGACATATAATAAGGCGACATGACGTATAACGTCATATAGATTTCCGGCTTAACGTATAACGCCATATAGCAATGCGTCATAAAGTATAACGTCATATAGAATTACGGTATTACGTATAACGTCATATAGTAATGCGTCATAACGTATAACGCCATATAGTATTGCGTCATAACGTATAACATCATATAGTATTGCGTCAAGACGTATAAAGTCATATAATAAGGCGACATGACGTATAACGTCATATAGAAGTACGGCATAACGTATAACGTCACGTAGAATTACGGTTTTGCGTATAACGTCATATAGAATTACGGTTTAACGTATAACGTCATATAGTAATACGTCATAGCGTACAACGTCATATAGTATTGCGTCAGGACGTATAAAGTCATATAATAAAGCGACATGACGTATAACGTCATACAGAAGTACGGCATAACGTATAACGTCACATAGTAAAACGTCATAACGTATAACGTCATACAGAATTACGGTTTAACGTCTAACGTCATACAGTAATGCGTCATAACGTACAACATCATATAGAATTCCGGTTTAACGTATAACGCCATATGGCAATGCGTCATAACGTATAACGTCATACAGTAATTCGTCATACAGTATAACGTCATATAGAATTACGGCATAACGTATAATGTCATATAATAAGGCGACATGACGTATAACGTCATATAGAATTACGTCGTAACGTATAACGTCACGTAGTAATACGTCATAACGTATAACGTCATATAGTCATGCGTCATAACGTATATCGCCATATAGTAAGGCGTCATGACGTACAACGTCATATAGAATTACGTCATAACGTATAACGTCACGTAGAATTACGGTTTTGCGTATAACGTCATATAGAATTACGGTTTAACGTATAACGTCATATAGTAATACGTCATAACGTATAACGTCATATAGTAATGCGTCATAACGTATAACGTCATATAGTATTGCGTCATGACGTATAATGTCATATAATAAGGCGACATGACGTATAACGTCACGTAGAATTACGGTTTTGCGTATAACGTCATATAGAATTACGGTTGAACGTATAACGTCATATAGTAATACGTCATAACGTATAACGTCATATAGTAATGCGTCATAACGTATAACGTCATATAGTATTGCGTCATGACGTATAATGTCATATAATAAGGCGACATGACGTATATCGTCATATAGTAAGGCGTCATGACGTACAACGTCATATAGAATTACGTCATAACGTATAACGTCTCATAGAAGTACGTCATAACGTATAACGTCACGTAGAATTACGGTTTTGCGTATAACGTCATATAGAATTACGGTTTAACGTATAACGTCATATAGTAATACGTCATAACGTATAACGTCATATAGGAATGCGTCATAACGTCTAACGCCATATAGCAATGCGTCATAACGTATAACGTCATATAGTAATGCGTCATAAAGTATAACGTCATATAGAATTCCGGTTTAACGTATAACGCCACATAGCAATGCGTCATAACGTATAACGTCACATAGTAATACGTCTTAACGTATAACGTCATATAGTAATGCGTCATAACGTATAACGTCATATAGTAATACGTATAAAGTATAACGTCATATAGTATTGCGTCATGACGAATAATGTCATATAATAAGGCGACATGACGTATAACGTCATATAGTAATGCGTCATAACATATAACGTCATATAGTATTGCGTCATAACGTCTAACGCCATATAGCAATGCGTCATAACGTATAACGTCATATAGTAATGCGTCATACTGTATAACGTCATATAGTAATGCGCCATAACGTATATCGTCATAGAGTAATGCGTCATAACGTATAACGTCATATAGTATTGCGTTATGACGAATAATGTCATATAATAAGGCGACATGACGTATAACGTCATATAGTAATGCGTCATAACGTATAACGTCATATAGAATTCCGGTTTAACGTATAAAGTCATATAGTAATGCGTCATAACGTATAACGCCATATAGTAATGCGTCATAACGTATAACGCCATATAGTAATGCGTCATAACGTATAACATCATATAGTATTGCGTCATGACGTATAACGTCATATAGTAATGCGCCATAACGTATAACGTCATATAGAATTCCGGTTTAACGTATAACGCAACATAGCAATGCGTCATAACGGATAACGCCACAAGGTAATACGTCTTAACGTATAAAGACATATAGAATTCCGGGATAACGTATAACGTCATATAGTAATACGTCATAACGTATAACGTCATATAGTATTGCGTCATAACGTATAACGCCATATAGTAATGCGTCATAACGTATAACGCCATATAGTAATGCGTCATAACGTATAACATCATATAGTATTGCGTCATGACGTATAACGTCATATAGTAATGCGCCATAACGTATATCGTCATAGAGTAATGCGTCATAACGTATAACGTCATATAGTATTGCGTTATGACGAATAATGTCATATAATAAGGCGACATGACGTATAACGTCATATAGTAATGCGTCATAACGTATAACGTCATATAGAATTCCGGTTTAACGTATAACGCAACATAGCAATGCGTCATAACGGATAACGCCACAAGGTAATACGTCTTAACGTATAAAGACATATAGAATTCCGGGATAACGTATAACGTCATATAGTAATACGTCATAACGTATAACGTCATATAGTATTGCGTCATAACGTATAACGCCATATAGTAATGCGTCATAACGTATAACGTTATACAGAATTACGGTTTAACGTATAAAGTCATATAGTAATGCGTCATGACGAATAATGTCATATATTAAGGCGACATGACGTATAACGTCATATAGTAATGCGTCATAACGTATAACGTCATATAGTAATGCGTCATAACGTATAACGCCATATAGTAATGCGTCATAACGTATAACGTCATATAGTAATACGTCATAACGTATAACGTCATATAGTATTGCGTCATGACGAATAATGTCATATAGTATTGCGTCATGACGAATAATGTCATATATTAAGGCGACATGACGTATAACGTCATATAGTAATGCGTCATAACGTATAACGTCATATAGTAATGCGTCATAACGTAAAACGCCATATAGTAATGCGTCATAACGTATAACGTCATATAGTAATACGTCATAACGTATAACGTCATATAGTATTGCGTCATGACGAATAATGTCATATAATAAGGCGACATGACGTGTAACGTCATATAGTAATGCGTCATAACGTATAACGTCATATAGTAATGCGTCATAAAGTATAACGTCATATAGAATTCCGGTTTAACGTATAACGCCATATAGCAATGCGTCATAACGTATAGCGTCATACAGAATTACGGTTTAACGTATAACGTCATATAGTATTGCGTCATAACGTATAACGCCATATAGTAATGCGTCATAACGTATAACGTCATATAGAATTCCGGTTTAACGTATAACGCAACATAGCAATGCGTCATAACGGATAACGCCACAAGGTAATACGTCTTAACGTATAAAGACATATAGAATTCCGGGATAACGTATATCGTCATAGAGTAATGCGTCATAACGTATAACGTCATATAGTATTGCGTCATAACGTCTAACGCCATATAGCAATGCGTCATAACGTATAACGTCATATAGTAATGCGTCATAAAGTATAACGTCATATAGAATTCCGGTTTAACGTATAACGCCATATAGCAATGCGTCATAACGTATAGCGTCATACAGAATTACGGTTTAACGTATAACGCCATATAGCAATGCGTCATAACGTATAACGTTATACAGAATTACGGTTTAACGTATAAAGTCATATAGTAATGCGTCATGACGAATAATGTCATATAATAAGGCGACATGACGTGTAACGTCATATAGTAATGCGTCATAACGTATAACGTCATATAGTAATGCGTCATAACGTATAACGCCATATAGTAATGCGTCATAACATATAACGTCATATAGTATTGCGTCATAACGTCTAACGCCATATAGCAATGCGTCATAACGTATAACGTCATATAGTAATGCGTCATAAAGTATAACGTCATATAGAATTCCGGTTTAACGTATAACGCCATATAGCAATGCGTCATAACGTATAGCGTCATACAGAATTACGGTTTAACGTATAACGCCATATAGCAATGCGTCATAACGTATAACGTTATACAGAATTACGGTTTAACGTATAAAGTCATATAGTAATGCGTCATAACGTATAACGCCATATAGTAATGCGTCATAACGTATAACATCATATAGTATTGCGTCATGACGTATAACGTCATATAGAATTACGGTATAACGTATAACGTCGCATAGTAGTACGGCATAACGTATAACGTCATATAGAATTCCGGTTTAACGTATAACGCCATATAGCAATGCGTCATAACGTATAACGTCATATAGAATTACGGCATAATGTTTAACGTCACGTGGTAATACGCCATAACGTATAACGTCATATAGTAATGCGTAATAACGTATAACATCATATAGTAATGCGTCATAACGTATAGCGTCACATAGAGTTACGGTTTAACGTATAACGTCATATAGTAATGCGTCATAACGTATAACGTCATACAGTAATTCGTCATACCGTATAACGTCGTATAGCATTACGTCATAACGGATAACGTCTCATAGTAATACGTCATAACGTATAACGCCATATAGCAATGCGTCATAACGTATAACGTCTTACAGAATTACGGTTTAACGTATAACGTCATATAGTAATGCGTCATAACGTATAACGCCATATAGCAATGCGTCATAACGTATAACATCATATAGTATTGCGTCATGACGTATAACGTCATATAATAAGGGGACATGACGTATAACGTCATATAGAATTCCGGCTCAACGTATAACGCCATATGGCAATGCGTCATAACGTATAACGTCATACAGTAATTCGTCATACAGTATAACGTCATATAGAATTACGGCATAACGTATAATGTCATATAATAAGGCGACATGACGTATAACGTCATATAGTAATGCGTCATAACGTATAACGCCATATAGCAATGCGTCATAACGTATAACGTCATATAGTAATGCGTCATAACGTATAACGAAATATAGTAATGCGTCATAACGTATAACGTCATATAGTATTGCGTCATAACATACAACGTCATATAGTAATGCGTCATACCGTATAACGTCATATAGAATTACGGTTTAACGTATAACGTCATATAGTAATACGTCATAACGTATAACGTCATATAGTAATGCGTCATAACGTATAACGTCATATAGTATTGCGTCATGACGTATAAAGTCATATAATAAGGCGACATGACGTATAACGTCATATAGAAGTACGGCTTAACGTATAACGTCATATAGTAATGCGTCATAACGTATAACGTCATACAGTAATTCGTCATACCGTATAACGTCGTATAGCATTACGTCATAACGGATAACGTCTCATAGTAATACGTCATAACGTATAACGCCATATAGCAATGCGTCATAACGTATAACGTCTTACAGAATTACGGTTTAACGTATAACGTCTTACAGAATTACGGTTTAACGTATAACGTCATATAGTAATGCGTCATAACGTATAACGCCATATAGTATTGCGTCATAACGTATAACATCATATAGTATTGCGTCATGACGTATAACGACATATAATAAGGCGACATGACGTATAACGTCATATAGATTTCCGGCTTAACGTATAACGCCATATAGCAATGCGTCATAAAGTATAACGTCATATAGAATTACGGTATTACGTATAACGTCATATAGTAATGCGTCATAACGTATAACGCCATATAGTATTGCGTCATAACGTATAACATCATATAGTATTGCGTCAAGACGTATAAAGTCATATAATAAGGCGACATGACGTATAACGTCATATAGAAGTACGGCATAACGTATAACGTCACGTAGAATTACGGTTTTGCGTATAACGTCATATAGAATTACGGTTTAACGTATAACGTCATATAGTAATACGTCATAGCGTATAACGTCATATAGTATTGCGTCAGGACGTATAAAGTCATATAATAAAGCGACATGACGTATAACGTCATACAGAAGTACGGCATAACGTATAACGTCACATAGTAAAACGTCATAACGTATAACGTCATACAGAATTACGGTTTAACGTCTAACGTCATACAGTAATGCGTCATAACGTACAACATCATATAGAATTCCGGTTTAACGTATAACGCCATATGGCAATGCGTCATAACGTATAACGTCATACAGTAATTCGTCATACAGTATAACGTCATATAGAATTACGGCATAACGTATAATGTCATATAATAAGGCGACATGACGTATAACGTCATATAGAATTACGTCGTAACGTATAACGTCACGTAGTAATACGTCATAACGTATAACGTCATATAGTCATGCGTCATAACGTATATCGCCATATAGTAAGGCGTCATGACGTACAACGTCATATAGAATTACGTCATAACGTATAACGTCACGTAGAATTACGGTTTTGCGTATAACGTCATATAGAATTACGGTTTAACGTATAACGTCATATAGTAATACGTCATAACGTATAACGTCATATAGTAATGCGTCATAACGTATAACGTCATATAGTATTGCGTCATGACGTATATCGTCATAGAGTAATGCGTCATAACGTATAACGTCATATAGTATTGCGTTATGACGAATAATGTCATATAATAAGGCGACATGACGTATAACGTCATATAGTAATGCGTCATAACGTATAACGTCATATAGAATTCCGGTTTAACGTATAAAGTCATATAGTAATGCGTCATAACGTATAACGCCATATAGTAATGCGTCATAACGTATAACGCCATATAGTAATGCGTCATAACGTATAACATCATATAGTATTGCGTCATGACGTATAACGTCATATAGTAATGCGCCATAACGTATAACGTCATATAGAATTCCGGTTTAACGTATAACGCAACATAGCAATGCGTCATAACGGATAACGCCACAAGGTAATACGTCTTAACGTATAAAGACATATAGAATTCCGGGATAACGTATAACGTCATATAGTAATACGTCATAACGTATAACGTCATATAGTATTGCGTCATAACGTATAACGCCATATGGTAATGCGTCATAACGTATAACGCCATATAGTAATGCGTCATAACGTATAACATCATATAGTATTGCGTCATGACGTATAACGTCATATAGTAATGCGCCATAACGTATATCGTCATAGAGTAATGCGTCATAACGTATAACGTCATATAGTATTGCGTTATGACGAATAATGTCATATAATAAGGCGACATGACGTATAACGTCATATAGTAATGCGTCATAACGTATAACGTCATATAGAATTCCGGTTTAACGTATAACGCAACATAGCAATGCGTCATAACGGATAACGCCACAAGGTAATACGTCTTAACGTATAAAGACATATAGAATTCCGGGATAACGTATAACATCATATAGTAATACGTCATAACGTATAACGTCATATGGTAATGCGTCATAACGTATAACGCCATATAGTAATGCGTCATAACGTATAACATCATATAGTATTGCGTCATGACGTATAACGTCATATAGTAATGCGCCATAACGTATATCGTCATAGAGTAATGCGTCATAACGTATAACGTCATATAGTATTGCGTCATGACGAATAATGTCATATAATAAGGCGACATGACGTGTAACGTCATATAGTAATGCGTCATAACGTATAACGTCATATAGTAATGCGTCATAACGTATAACGCCATATAGTAATGCGTCATAACATATAACGTCATATAGTATTGCGTCATAACGTCTAACGCCATATAGCAATGCGTCATAACGTATAACGTCATATAGTAATGCGTCATAAAGTATAACGTCATATAGAATTCCGGTTTAACGTATAACGCCATATAGCAATGCGTCATAACGTATAGCGTCATACAGAATTACGGTTTAACGTATAACGCCATATAGCAATGCGTCATAACGTATAACGTTATACAGAATTACGGTTTAACGTATAAAGTCATATAGTAATGCGTCATAACGTATAACGCCATATAGTAATGCGTCATAACGTATAACATCATATAGTATTGCGTCATGACGTATAACGTCATATAGAATTACGGTATAACGTATAACGTCACATAGTAGTACGGCATAACGTATAACGTCATATAGAATTCCGGTTTAACGTATAACGCCATATAGCAATGCGTCATAACGTATAACGTCATATAGAATTACGGCATAATGTTTAACGTCACGTGGTAATACGCCATAACGTATAACGTCATATAGTAATGCGTAATAACGTATAACATCATATAGTAATGCGTCATAACGTATAGCGTCACATAGAGTTACGGTTTAACGTATAACGTCATATAGTAATGCGTCATAACGTATAACGTCATACAGTAATTCGTCATACCGTATAACGTCGTATAGCATTACGTCATAACGGATAACGTCTCATAGTAATACGTCATAACGTATAACGCCATATAGCAATGCGTCATAACGTATAACGTCTTACAGAATTACGGTTTAACGTATAACCTCATATAGTAATGCGTCATAACGTATAACGCCATATAGCAATGCGTCATAACGTATAACATCATATAGTATTGCGTCATGACGTATAACGTCATATAATAAGGGGACATGACGTATAACGTCATATAGAATTCCGGCTTAACGTATAACGCCATATGGCAATGCGTCATAACGTATAACGTCATACAGTAATTCGTCATACAGTATAACGTCATATAGAATTACGGCATAACGTATAATGTCATATAATAAGGCGACATGACGTATAACGTCATATAGTAATGCGTCATAACGTATAACGCCATATAGCAATGCGTCATAACGTATAACGTCATATAGTAATGCGTCATAACGTATAACGAAATATAGTAATGCGTCATAACGTATAACGTCATATAGTATTGCGTCATAACTTACAACGTCATATAGTAATGCGTCATACCGTATAACGTCATATAGAATTACGGTTTAACGTATAACGTCATATAGTAATACGTCATAACGTATAACGTCATATAGTAATGCGTCATAACGTATAACGTCATATAGTATTGCGTCATGACGTATAAAGTCATATAATAAGGCGACATGACGTATAACGTCATATAGAAGTACGGCTTAACGTATAACGTCATATAGTAATGCGTCATAACGTATAACGTCATACAGTAATTCGTCATACCGTATAACGTCGTATAGCATTACGTCATAACGGATAACGTCTCATAGTAATACGTCATAACGTATAACGCCATATAGCAATGCGTCATAACGTATAACGTCTTACAGAATTACGGTTTAACGTATAACGTCTTACAGAATTACGGTTTAACGTATAACGTCATATAGTAATGCGTCATAACGTATAACGCCATATAGTATTGCGTCATAACGTATAACATCATATAGTATTGCGTCATGACGTATAACGACATATAATAAGGCGACATGACGTATAACGTCATATAGATTTCCGGCTTAACGTATAACGCCATATAGCAATGCGTCATAAAGTATAACGTCATATAGAATTACGGTATTACGTATAACGTCATATAGTAATGCGTCATAACGTATAACGCCATATAGTATTGCGTCATAACGTATAACATCATATAGTATTGCGTCAAGACGTATAAAGTCATATAATAAGGCGACATGACGTATAACGTCATATAGAAATACGGCATAACGTATAACGTCACGTAGAATTACGGTTTTGCGTATAACGTCATATAGAATTACGGTTTAACGTATAACGTCATATAGTAATACGTCATAGCGTATAACGTCATATAGTATTGCGTCAGGACGTATAAAGTCATATAATAAAGCGACATGACGTATAACGTCATACAGAAGTACGGCATAACGTATAACGTCACATAGTATAACCTCATAACGCATAACGTCATACAGAATTACGGTTTAACGTCTAACGTCATACAGTAATGCGTCATAACGTACAACATCATATAGAATTCCGGTTTAACGTATAACGCCATATGGCAATGCGTCATAACGTATAACGTCATACAGTAATTCGTCATACAGTATAACGTCATATAGAATTACGGCATAACGTATAATGTCATATAATAAGGCGACATGACGTATAACGTCATATAGTAATGCGTCATAACGTATAACGTCATATAGTATTGCGTCATGACGTATAAAGTCATATAATAAGGCGACATGACGTATAACGTCATATAGAAGTACGGCTTAACGTATAACGTCATATAGTAATGCGTCATAACGTATAACGTCATACAGTAATTCGTCATACCGTATAACGTCGTATAGCATTACGTCATAACGGATAACGTCTCATAGTAATACGTCATAACGTATAACGCCATATAGCAATGCGTCATAACGTATAACGTCTTACAGAATTACGGTTTAACGTATAACGTCTTACAGAATTACGGTTTAACGTATAACGTCATATAGTAATGCGTCATAACGTATAACGCCATATAGTATTGCGTCATAACGTATAACATCATATAGTATTGCGTCATGACGTATAACGACATATAATAAGGCGACATGACGTGTAACGTCATATAGTAATGCGTCATAACGTATAACGTCATATAGTAATGCGTCATAAAGTATAACGTCATATAGAATTCCGGTTTAACGTATAACGCCATATAGCAATGCGTCATAACGTATAGCGTCATACAGAATTACGGTTTAACGTATAACGTCATATAGTATTGCGTCATAACGTATAACGCCATATAGTAATGCGTCATAACGTATAACGTCATATAGAATTCCGGTTTAACGTATAACGCAACATAGCAATGCGTCATAACGGATAACGCCACAAGGTAATACGTCTTAACGTATAAAGACATATAGAATTCCGGGATAACGTATATCGTCATAGAGTAATGCGTCATAACGTATAACGTCATATAGTATTGCGTCATAACGTCTAACGCCATATAGCAATGCGTCATAACGTATAACGTCATATAGTAATGCGTCATAAAGTATAACGTCATATAGAATTCCGGTTTAACGTATAACGCCATATAGCAATGCGTCATAACGTATAGCGTCATACAGAATTACGGTTTAACGTATAACGCCATATAGCAATGCGTCATAACGTATAACGTTATACAGAATTACGGTTTAACGTATAAAGTCATATAGTAATGCGTCATGACGAATAATGTCATATAATAAGGCGACATGACGTGTAACGTCATATAGTAATGCGTCATAACGTATAACGTCATATAGTAATGCGTCATAACGTATAACGCCATATAGTAATGCGTCATAACATATAACGTCATATAGTATTGCGTCATAACGTCTAACGCCATATAGCAATGCGTCATAACGTATAACGTCATATAGTAATGCGTCATAAAGTATAACGTCATATAGAATTCCGGTTTAACGTATAACGCCATATAGCAATGCGTCATAACGTATAGCGTCATACAGAATTACGGTTTAACGTATAACGCCATATAGCAATGCGTCATAACGTATAACGTTATACAGAATTACGGTTTAACGTATAAAGTCATATAGTAATGCGTCATAACGTATAACGCCATATAGTAATGCGTCATAACGTATAACATCATATAGTATTGCGTCATGACGTATAACGTCATATAGAATTACGGTATAACGTATAACGTCGCATAGTAGTACGGCATAACGTATAACGTCATATAGAATTCCGGTTTAACGTATAACGCCATATAGCAATGCGTCATAACGTATAACGTCATATAGAATTACGGCATAATGTTTAACGTCACGTGGTAATACGCCATAACGTATAACGTCATATAGTAATGCGTAATAACGTATAACATCATATAGTAATGCGTCATAACGTATAGCGTCACATAGAGTTACGGTTTAACGTATAACGTCATATAGTAATGCGTCATAACGTATAACGTCATACAGTAATTCGTCATACCGTATAACGTCGTATAGCATTACGTCATAACGGATAACGTCTCATAGTAATACGTCATAACGTATAACGCCATATAGCAATGCGTCATAACGTATAACGTCTTACAGAATTACGGTTTAACGTATAACGTCATATAGTAATGCGTCATAACGTATAACGCCATATAGCAATGCGTCATAACGTATAACATCATATAGTATTGCGTCATGACGTATAACGTCATATAATAAGGGGACATGACGTATAACGTCATATAGAATTCCGGCTCAACGTATAACGCCATATGGCAATGCGTCATAACGTATAACGTCATACAGTAATTCGTCATACAGTATAACGTCATATAGAATTACGGCATAACGTATAATGTCATATAATAAGGCGACATGACGTATAACGTCATATAGTAATGCGTCATAACGTATAACGCCATATAGCAATGCGTCATAACGTATAACGTCATATAGTAATGCGTCATAACGTATAACGAAATATAGTAATGCGTCATAACGTATAACGTCATATAGTATTGCGTCATAACTTACAACGTCATATAGTAATGCGTCATACCGTATAACGTCATATAGAATTACGGTTTAACGTATAACGTCATATAGTAATACGTCATAACGTATAACGTCATATAGTAATGCGTCATAACGTATAACGTCATATAGTATTGCGTCATGACGTATAAAGTCATATAATAAGGCGACATGACGTATAACGTCATATAGAAGTACGGCTTAACGTATAACGTCATATAGTAATGCGTCATAACGTATAACGTCATACAGTAATTCGTCATACCGTATAACGTCGTATAGCATTACGTCATAACGGATAACGTCTCATAGTAATACGTCATAACGTATAACGCCATATAGCAATGCGTCATAACGTATAACGTCTTACAGAATTACGGTTTAACGTATAACGTCTTACAGAATTACGGTTTAACGTATAACGTCATATAGTAATGCGTCATAACGTATAACGCCATATAGTATTGCGTCATAACGTATAACATCATATAGTATTGCGTCATGACGTATAACGACATATAATAAGGCGACATGACGTATAACGTCATATAGATTTCCGGCTTAACGTATAACGCCATATAGCAATGCGTCATAAAGTATAACGTCATATAGAATTACGGTATTACGTATAACGTCATATAGTAATGCGTCATAACGTATAACGCCATATAGTATTGCGTCATAACGTATAACATCATATAGTATTGCGTCAAGACGTATAAAGTCATATAATAAGGCGACATGACGTATAACGTCATATAGAAGTACGGCATAACGTATAACGTCACGTAGAATTACGGTTTTGCGTATAACGTCATATAGAATTACGGTTTAACGTATAACGTCATATAGTAATACGTCATAGCGTATAACGTCATATAGTATTGCGTCAGGACGTATAAAGTCATATAATAAAGCGACATGACGTATAACGTCATACAGAAGTACGGCATAACGTATAACGTCACATAGTAAAACGTCATAACGTATAACGTCATACAGAATTACGGTTTAACGTCTAACGTCATACAGTAATGCGTCATAACGTACAACATCATATAGAATTCCGGTTTAACGTATAACGCCATATGGCAATGCGTCATAACGTATAACGTCATACAGTAATTCGTCATACAGTATAACGTCATATAGAATTACGGCATAACGTATAATGTCATATAATAAGGCGACATGACGTATAACGTCATATAGAATTACGTCGTAACGTATAACGTCACGTAGTAATACGTCATAACGTATAACGTCATATAGTCATGCGTCATAACGTATATCGCCATATAGTAAGGCGTCATGACGTAAAACGTCATATAGAATTACGTCATAACGTATAACGTCACGTAGAATTACGGTTTTGCGTATAACGTCATATAGAATTACGGTTTAACGTATAACGTCATATAGTAATACGTCATAACGTATAACGTCATATAGTAATGCGTCATAACGTATAACGTCATATAGTATTGCGTCATGACGTATATCGTCATAGAGTAATGCGTCATAACGTATAACGTCATATAGTATTGCGTTATGACGAATAATGTCATATAATAAGGCGACATGACGTATAACGTCATATAGTAATGCGTCATAACGTATAACGTCATATAGAATTCCGGTTTAACGTATAAAGTCATATAGTAATGCGTCATAACGTATAACGCCATATAGTAATGCGTCATAACGTATAACGCCATATAGTAATGCGTCATAACGTATAACATCATATAGTATTGCGTCATGACGTATAACGTCATATAGTAATGCGCCATAACGTATAACGTCATATAGAATTCCGGTTTAACGTATAACGCAACATAGCAATGCGTCATAACGGATAACGCCACAAGGTAATACGTCTTAACGTATAAAGACATATAGAATTCCGGGATAACGTATAACGTCATATAGTAATACGTCATAACGTATAACGTCATATAGTATTGCGTCATAACGTATAACGCCATATGGTAATGCGTCATAACGTATAACGCCATATAGTAATGCGTCATAACGTATAACATCATATAGTATTGCGTCATGACGTATAACGTCATATAGTAATGCGCCATAACGTATATCGTCATAGAGTAATGCGTCATAACGTATAACGTCATATAGTATTGCGTTATGACGAATAATGTCATATAATAAGGCGACATGACGTATAACGTTATATAGTAATGCGTCATAACGTATAACGTCATATAGAATTCCGGTTTAACGTATAACGCAACATAGCAATGCGTCATAACGGATAACGCCACAAGGTAATACGTCTTAACGTATAAAGACATATAGAATTCCGGGATAACGTATAACGTCATATAGTAATACGTCATAACGTATAACGTCATATGGTAATGCGTCATAACGTATAACGCCATATAGTAATGCGTCATAACGTATAACATCATATAGTATTGCGTCATGACGTATAACGTCATATAGTAATGCGCCATAACGTATATCGTCATAGAGTAATGCGTCATAACGTATAACGTCATATAGTATTGCGTCATGACGAATAATGTCATATAATAAGGCGACATGACGTGTAACGTCATATAGTAATGCGTCATAACGTATAACGTCATATAGTAATGCGTAATAACGTATAACGCCATATAGTAATGCGTCATAACATATAACGTCATATAGTATTGCGTCATAACGTCTAACGCCATATAGCAATGCGTCATAACGTATAACGTCATATAGTAATGCGTCATAAAGTATAACGTCATATAGAATTCCGGTTTAACGTATAACGCCATATAGCAATGCGTCATAACGTATAGCGTCATACAGAATTACGGTTTAACGTATAACGCCATATAGCAATGCGTCATAACGTATAACGTTATACAGAATTACGGTTTAACGTATAAAGTCATATAGTAATGCGTCATAACGTATAACGCCATATAGTAATGCGTCATAACGTATAACATCATATAGTATTGCGTCATGACGTATAACGTCATATAGAATTACGGTATAACGTATAACGTCACATAGTAGTACGGCATAACGTATAACGTCATATAGAATTCCGGTTTAACGTATAACGCCATATAGCAATGCGTCATAACGTATAACGTCATATAGAATTACGGCATAATGTTTAACGTCACGTGGTAATACGCCATAACGTATAACGTCATATAGTAATGCGTAATAACGTATAACATCATATAGTAATGCGTCATAACGTATAGCGTCACATATAGTTACGGTTTAACGTATAACGTCATATAGTAATGCGTCATAACGTATAACGTCATACAGTAATTCGTCATACCGTATAACGTCGTATAGCATTACGTCATAACGGATAACGTCTCATAGTAATACGTCATAACGTATAACGCCATATAGCAATGCGTCATAACGTATAACGTCTTACAGAATTACGGTTTAACGTATAACCTCATATAGTAATGCGTCATAACGTATAACGCCATATAGCAATGCGTCATAACGTATAACATCATATAGTATTGCGTCATGACGTATAACGTCATATAATAAGGGGACATGACGTATAACGTCATATAGAATTCCGGCTTAACGTATAACGCCATATGGCAATGCGTCATAACGTATAACGTCATACAGTAATTCGTCATACAGTATAACGTCATATAGAATTACGGCATAACGTGTAATGTCATATAATAAGGCGACATGACGTATAACGTCATATAGTAATGCGTCATAACGTATAACGCCATATAGCAATGCGTCATAACGTATAACGTCATATAGTAATGCGTCATAACGTATAACGAAATATAGTAATGCGTCATAACGTATAACGTCATATAGTATTGCGTCATAACTTACAACGTCATATAGTAATGCGTCATACCGTATAACGTCATATAGAATTACGGTTTAACGTATAACGTCATATAGTAATACGTCATAACGTATAACGTCATATAGTAATGCGTCATAACGTATAACGTCATATAGTATTGCGTCATGACGTATAAAGTCATATAATAAGGCGACATGACGTATAACGTCATATAGAAGTACGGCTTAACGTATAACGTCATATAGTAATGCGTCATAACGTATAACGTCATACAGTAATTCGTCATACCGTATAACGTCGTATAGCATTACGTCATAACGGATAACGTCTCATAGTAATACGTCATAACGTATAACGCCATATAGCAATGCGTCATAACGTATAACGTCTTACAGAATTACGGTTTAACGTATAACGTCTTACAGAATTACGGTTTAACGTATAACGTCATATAGTAATGCGTCATAACGTATAACGCCATATAGTATTGCGTCATAACGTATAACATCATATAGTATTGCGTCAAGACGTATAAAGTCATATAATAAGGCGACATGACGTATAACGTCATATAGAAATACGGCATAACGTATAACGTCACGTAGAATTACGGTTTTGCGTATAACGTCATATAGAATTACGGTTTAACGTATAACGTCATATAGTAATACGTCATAGCGTATAACGTCATATAGAATTACGGCATAACGTATAATGTCATATAATAAGGCGACATGACGTATAACGTCATATAGAATTACGTCGTAACGTATAACGTCACGTAGTAATACGTCATAACGTATAACGTCATATAGTCATGCGTCATAACGTATATCGCCATATAGTAAGGCGTCATGACGTACAACGTCATATAGAATTACGTCATAACGTATAACGTCACATAGAAGTACGCCATAACGTATAACGTCACGTAGAATTACGGTTTTGCGTATAACGTCATATAGAATTACGGTTTAACGTATAACGTCATATAGTAATACGTCATAACGTATAACGTCATATAGTAATGCGTCATAACGTATAACGTCATATAGTATTGCGTCATGACGTATAATGTCATATAATAAGGCGACATGACGTATAACGTCATATAGAAGTACGGCTTAACGTATAACGTCACATAGTAAAACGTCATAACGTATAACGTCATACAGAATTACGGTTTAACGTCTAACGTCATACAGTAATGCGTCATAACGCATAACATCGTATAGAATTCCGGTTTAACGTATGAGGCCATATAGCAATGCCTCATAACGTATAAAGTCATATAGAATTACGGTTTGACGTATAACGTCATATAGTAATGCGTCATAACGTATAACGCCATATAGTAATGCGTCATAACGTATAACGTCATATAGTATTGCGTCATGGCGTATACCGTCATATAGATTTACCTCATAACAAGAACATCACATAGTAATACATCATAACGTATAACGTCATATAGTAATACGTCATAACGTATATCGCCATATAGTAAGGCGTCATGACGTACAACGTCATATAGAATTACGTCATAACGTATAACGTCACATAGAAGTACGTCATAACGTATAACGTCACGTAGAATTACGGTTTTGCGTATAACGTCATATAGAATTACGGTTGAACGTATAACGTCATATAGTAATACGTCATAACGTATAACGTCATATAGTAATGCGTCATAACGTATAACGTCATATAGTATTGCGTCATGACGTATAATGTCATATAATAAGGCGACATGACGTATATCGTCATATAGTAAGGCGTCATGACGTACAACGTCATATAGAATTACGTCATAACGTATAACGTCTCATAGAAGTACGTCATAACGTATAACGTCACGTAGAATTACGGTTTTGCGTATAACGTCATATAGAATTACGGTTTAACGTATAACGTCATATAGTAATACGTCATAACGTATAACGTCATATAGTAATGCGTCATAACGTATAACGTCATATAGTATTGCGTCATGACGTATAACGTCATATAGTATTGCGTCATGTCGTATAACGTGATATAGATTTACCTCATAACAAGAACATCACATAGTAATACATCATAACGTATAACGTCACATAGTAATGCGTCATAACTTATAACGTCACATAGTAATACGTCATAACGTATAACGTCATATAGTATTGCGTCATAACGTATAACGTCATATAGTAAGGCGTCATGACGTACAACGTCATATAGAATTACGTCATAACGTATAACGTCACATAGAAGTACGTCATAACGTATAACGTCACGTAGAATTACGGTTTTGCGTATAACGTCATATAGAATTACGGTTGAACGTCTAACGTCATACAGTAATGCGTCATAACGTATAACATCATATAGAATTCCGGTTTAACGTATAACGCCATATAGCAATGCGTCATAACGTATAACGTCATACAGTAATTCGTCATACCGTATAACGTCATATAGAATTACGGCATAATATATAATGTCATATAATAAGGCGACATGACGTATTACGTCATATAGAATTACGTCGTAACGTATAACGTCACGTAGTAATACGTCATAACGTATAACGTCATATAGTAATGCGTCATAACGTATATCGCCATATAGTAAGGCGTCATGACGTCCAACGTCATAGAGAATTACGTCATAACGTATAAGGTCACATAGAAGTACGTCATAACGTATAACGTCACGTAGAATTACGGTTTTGCGTATAACGTCATATAGAATTACGGTTTAACGTATAACGTCATATAGTAATACGTCATAACCTATAACGTCATATAGTAATGCGTCATAACGTATAACGTCATATAGTATTGCGTCATGACGTATAATGTCATATAATAAGGCGATATGACGTATAACGTCATATAGAAGTACGGCATAACGTATAACGTCACATAGTAAAACGTCATAACGTATAACGTCATACAGAATTACGGTTTAACGTCTAACGTCGTACAGTAATGCTTCATAACGTATAACATCATATAGATTTCCGGTTTAAGGTATAACGCCATATAGCAATGTGTCATAACGTATAAAGTCATATAGAATTCCGGTTTAACGTATAACGTCATATAGTAATGCGTCATAACGTATAACGTCATACAGTAATTCGTCATACCGTATAACGTCGTATAGCATTACGTCATAACGGATAACGTCTCATAGTAATACGTCATAACGTATAACGCCATATAGCAATGCGTCATAACGTATAACGTCATACAGTAATTCGTCATACCGTATAACGTCGTATAGCATTACGTCATAACGGATAACGTCTCATAGTAATACGTCATAACGTATAACGCCATATAGCAATGCGTCATAACGTATAACGTCTTACAGAATTACGGTTTAACGTATAACCTCATATAGTAATGCGTCATAACGTATAACGCCATATAGCAATGCGTCATAACGTATAACATCATATAGTATTGCGTCATGACGTATAACGTCATATAATAAGGGGACATGACGTATAACGTCATATAGAATTCCGGCTTAACGTATAACGCCATATGGCAATGCGTCATAACGTATAACGTCATACAGTAATTCGTCATACAGTATAACGTCATATAGAATTACGGCATAACGTATAATGTCATATAATAAGGCGACATGACGTATAACGTCATATAGTAATGCGTCATAACGTATAACGCCATATAGCAATGCGTCATAACGTATAACGTCATATAGTAATGCGTCATAACGTATAACGAAATATAGTAATGCGTCATAACGTATAACGTCATATAGTATTGCGTCATAACTTACAACGTCATATAGTAATGCGTCATACCGTATAACGTCATATAGAATTACGGTTTAACGTATAACGTCATATAGTAATACGTCATAACGTATAACGTCATATAGTAATGCGTCATAACGTATAACGTCATATAGTATTGCGTCATGACGTATAAAGTCATATAATAAGGCGACATGACGTATAACGTCATATAGAAGTACGGCTTAACGTATAACGTCATATAGTAATGCGTCATAACGTATAACGTCATACAGTAATTCGTCATACCGTATAACGTCGTATAGCATTACGTCATAACGGATAACGTCTCATAGTAATACGTCATAACGTATAACGCCATATAGCAATGCGTCATAACGTATAACGTCTTACAGAATTACGGTTTAACGTATAACGTCTTACAGAATTACGGTTTAACGTATAACGTCATATAGTAATGCGTCATAACGTATAACGCCATATAGTATTGCGTCATAACGTATAACATCATATAGTATTGCGTCATGACGTATAACGACATATAATAAGGCGACATGACGTATAACGTCATATAGATTTCCGGCTTAACGTATAACGCCATATAGCAATGCGTCATAAAGTATAACGTCATATAGAATTACGGTATTACGTATAACGTCATATAGTAATGCGTCATAACGTATAACGCCATATAGTATTGCGTCATAACGTATAACATCATATAGTATTGCGTCAAGACGTATAAAGTCATATAATAAGGCGACATGACGTATAACGTCATATAGAAGTACGGCATAACGTATAACGTCACGTAGAATTACGGTTTTGCGTATAACGTCATATAGAATTACGGTTTAACGTATAACGTCATATAGTAATACGTCATAGCGTATAACGTCATATAGTATTGCGTCAGGACGTATAAAGTCATATAATAAAGCGACATGACGTATAACGTCATACAGAAGTACGGCATAACGTATAACGTCACATAGTATAACCTCATAACGTATAACGTCATACAGAATTACGGTTTAACGTCTAACGTCATACAGTAATGCGTCATAACGTACAACATCATATAGAATTCCGGTTTAACGTATAACGCCATATGGCAATGCGTCATAACGTATAACGTCATACAGTAATTCGTCATACAGTATAACGTCATATAGAATTACGGCATAACGTATAATGTCATATAATAAGGCGACATGACGTATAACGTCATATAGAATTACGTCGTAACGTATAACGTCACGTAGTAATACGTCATAACGTATAACGTCATATAGTCATGCGTCATAACGTATATCGCCATATAGTAAGGCGTCATGACGTACAACGTCATATAGAATTACGTCATAACGTATAACGTCACATAGAAGTACGCCATAACGTTTAACGTCACGTAGAATTACGGTTTTGCGTATAACGTCATATAGAATTACGGTTTAACGTATAACGTCATATAGTAATACGTCATAACGTATAACGTCATATAGTAATGCGTCATAACGTATAACGTCATATAGTATTGCGTCATGACGTATAATGTCATATAATAAGGCGACATGACGTATAACGTCATATAGAAGTACGGCTTAACGTATAACGTCACATAGTAAAACGTCATAACGTATAACGTCATACAGAATTACGGTTTAACGTCTAACGTCATACAGTAATGCGTCATAACGCATAACATCGTATAGAATTCCGGTTTAACGTATGAGGCCATATAGCAATGCCTCATAACGTATAAAGTCATATAGAATTACGGTTTGACGTATAACGTCATATAGTAATGCGTCATAACGTATAACGCCATATAGTAATGCGTCATAACGTATAACGTCATATAGTATTGCGTCATGGCGTATACCGTCATATAGATTTACCTCATAACAAGAACATCACATAGTAATACATCATAACGTATAACGTCATATAGTAATACGTCATAACGTATATCGCCATATAGTAAGGCGTCATGACGTACAACGTCATATAGAATTACGTCATAACGTATAACGTCACATAGAAGTACGTCATAACGTATAACGTCACGTAGAATTACGGTTTTGCGTATAACGTCATATAGAATTACGGTTGAACGTATAACGTCATATAGTAATACGTCATAACGTATAACGTCATATAGTAATGCGTCATAACGTATAACGTCATATAGTATTGCGTCATGACGTATAATGTCATATAATAAGGCGACATGACGTATATCGTCATATAGTAAGGCGTCATGACGTACAACGTCATATAGAATTACGTCATAACGTATAACGTCTCATAGAAGTACGTCATAACGTATAACGTCACGTAGAATTACGGTTTTGCGTATAACGTCATATAGAATTACGGTTTAACGTATAACGTCATATAGTAATACGTCATAACGTATAACGTCATATAGTAATGCGTCATAACGTATAACGTCATATAGTATTGCGTCATGACGTATAACGTCATATAGTATTGCGTCATGTCGTATAACGTGATATAGATTTACCTCATAACAAGAACATCACATAGTAATACATCATAACGTATAACGTCACATAGTAATGCGTCATAACGTATAACGTCATACAGTAATTCGTCATACCGTATAACGTCGTATAGCATTACGTCATAACGGATAACGTCTCATAGTAATACGTCATAACGTATAACGTCATATAGAATTACGGCATAATATATAATGTCATATAATAAGGCGACATGACGTATTACGTCATATAGAATTACGTCGTAACGTATAACGTCACGTAGTAATACGTCATAACGTATAACGTCATATAGTAATGCGTCATAACGTATATCGCCATATAGTAAGGCGTCATGACGTCCAACGTCATAGAGAATTACGTCATAACGTATAAGGTCACATAGAAGTACGTCATAACGTATAACGTCACGTAGAATTACGGTTTTGCGTATAACGTCATATAGAATTACGGTTTAACGTATAACGTCATATAGTAATACGTCATAACCTATAACGTCATATAGTAATGCGTCATAACGTATAACGTCATATAGTATTGCGTCATGACGTATAATGTCATATAATAAGGCGATATGACGTATAACGTCATATAGAAGTACGGCATAACGTATAACGTCACATAGTAAAACGTCATAACGTATAACTTCATACAGAATTACGGTTTAACGTCTAACGTCGTACAGTAATGCTTCATAACGTATAACATCATATAGATTTCCGGTTTAAGGTATAACGCCATATAGCAATGTGTCATAACGTATAAAGTCATATAGAATTCCGGTTTAACGTATAACGTCATATAGTAATGCGTCATAACGTATAACGTCATACAGTAATTCGTCATACCGTATAACGTCGTATAGCATTACGTCATAACGGATAACGTCTCATAGTAATACGTCATAACGTATAACGCCATATAGCAATGCGTCATAACGTATAACGTCATACAGTAATTCGTCATACCGTATAACGTCGTATAGCATTACGTCATAACGGATAACGTCTCATAGTAATACGTCATAACGTATAACGCCATATAGCAATGCGTCATAACGTATAACGTCTTACAGAATTACGGTTTAACGTATAACGTCATATAGTAATGCGTCATAACGTATAACGCCATATAGCAATGCGTCATAACGTATAACATCATATAGTATTGCGTCATGACGTATAACGTCATATAATAAGGCGACATGACGAATAACGTCATATAGAATTCCGGCTTAACGTATAACGCCATATGGCAATGCGTCATAACGTATAACGTCATACAGTAATTCGTCATACAGTATAACGTCATATAGAATTACGGCATAACGTATAATGTCATATAATAAGGCGACATGACGTATAACGTCATATAGTAATGCGTCATAACGTATAACGCCATATAGCAATGCGTCATAACGTATAACGTCATATAGTAATGCGTCATAACGTATAACGAAATATAGTAATGCGTCATAACGTATAACGTCATATAGTATTGCGTCATAACTTACAACGTCATATAGTAATGCGTCATACCGTATAACGTCATATAGAATTACGGTTTAACGTATAACGTCATATAGTAATACGTCATAACGTATAACGTCATATAGTAATGCGTCATAACGTATAACGTCATATAGTATTGCGTCATGACGTATAAAGTCATATAATAAGGCGACATGACGTATAACGTCATATAGAAGTACGGCTTAACGTATAACGCCATATAGCAATGCGTCATAACGTATAACGTCATATAGAATTACGGTATTACGTATAACGTCATATAGTAATGCGTCATAACGTATAACGTCATACAGTAATTCGTCATACCGTATAACGTCGTATAGCATTACGTCATAACGGATAACGTCTCATAGTAATACGTCATAACGTATAACGCCATATAGCAATGCGTCATAACGTATAACGTCTTACAGAATTACGGTTTAACGTATAACGTCTTACAGAATTACGGTTTAACGTATAACGTCATATAGTAATGCGTCATAACGTATAACGCCATATAGTATTGCGTCATAACGTATAACATCATATAGTATTGCGTCATGACGTATAACGACATATAATAAGGCGACATGACGTATAACGTCATATAGAATTCCGGCTTAACGTATAACGCCATATAGCAATGCGTCATAACGTATAACGTCATATAGAATTACGGTATTACGTATAACGTCATATAGTAATGCGTCATAACGTATAACGCCATATAGTATTGCGTCATAACGTATAACATCATATGGTATTGCGTCAAGACGTATAAAGTCATATAATAAGGCGACATGACGTATAACGTCATATAGAAGTACGGCATAACGTATAACGTCACGTAGAATTACGGTTTTGCGTATAACGTCATATAGAATTACGGTTTAACGTATAACGTCATATAGTAATACGTCATAGCGTATAACGTCATATAGTATTGCGTCAGGACGTATAAAGTCATATAATAAAGCGACATGACGTATAACGTCATACAGAAGTACGGCATAACGTATAACGTCACATAGTAAAACGTCATAACGTATAACGTCATACAGAATTACGGTTTAACGTCTAACGTCATACAGTAATGCGTCATAACGTACAACATCATATAGATTTCCGGTTTAACGTATAACGCCATATGGCAATGCGTCATAACGTATAACGTCATACAGTAATTCGTCATACAGTATAACGTCATATAGAATTACGGCATAACGTATAATGTCATATAAAAAGGCGACATGACGTATAACGTCATATAGAATTACGTCGTAACGTATAACGTCACGTAGTAATACGTCATAACGTATAACGTCATATAGTAATGCGTCATAACGTATAACGAAATATAGTAATGCGTCATAACGTATAACGTCATATAGTATTGCGTCATAACTTACAACGTCATACAGTAATGCGTCATACCGTATAACGTCATATAGAATTACGGTTTTGCATATAACGTCATTTAGAAATACGGTTTAACGTATAGCGTAGTATAGAATTACGGTTTAACGTATAACGTCATATAGTAATACGTCATAACGTATAACGTCATATAGAATTCCGGTTTAACGTATAACGCCATATAGCAATGCGTCATAACGTATAACGTCATATAGAATTACGGCATAATGTTTAACGTCACGTAGTAATACGCCATAACGTATAACGTCATGCAGTAATTCGTAATACCGTATAACGTCATATAGAATTACGGCATAACGTATAACGTCACATAGTAAAATGTCATAACGTATAACGTCATACAGAATTACGGTTTAACGTCTAACGTCATACAGTAATGCGTCATAACGTATAACATCATATAGAATTCCGGTTTAACGTATAACGCCATATAGCAATGTGTCATAACGTATAAAGTCATATAGAATTCCGGTTTAACGTATAACGTCATATAGTAATGCGTCATAACGTATAACGTCATACAGTAATTCGTCATACCGTATAACGTCGTATAGCATTACGTCATAACGGATAACGTCTCATAGTAATACGTCATAACGTATAACGCCATATAGCAATGCGTCATAACGTATAACGTCATACAGTAATTCGTCATACCTTATAACGTCGTATAGCATTACGTCATAACGGATAACGTCTCATAGTAATACGTCATAGCGTATAACGCCATATAGCAATGCGTCATAACGTATAACGTCATACAGAATTACGGTTTAACGTCTAACGTCATACAGTAATGCGTCATAACGTATAACATCATATAGAATTCCGGTTTAACGTATAACGCCATATAGCAATGTGTCATAACGTATAAAGTCATATAGAATTCCGGTTTAACGTATAACGTCATATAGTAATGCGTCATAACGTATAACGTCATACAGTAATTCGTCATACCGTATAACGTCGTATAGCATTACGTCATAACGGATAACGTCGCATAGTAATACGTCATAACGTATAACGTCATATAGTAATGCGTCATAACGTATAACGCCATATAGCATTACGTCATAACGGATAACGTCGTATAGCATTACGTCATAACGGATAACGTCTCATAGTAATACGTCATAACGTATAACGTCATATAGAATTACGGCATAATGTTTAACGTCACGTAGTAATACGCCATAACGTATAACGTCATGCAGTAATTCGTAATACCGTATAACGTCATATAGAATTACGGCATAACGTATAACGTCACATAGTAAAACGTCATAACGTATAACGTCATACAGAATTACGGTTTAACGTCTAACGTCATACAGTAATGCGTCATAACGTATAACATCATATAGAATTCCGGTTTAACGTATAACGCCATATAGCAATGTGTCATAACGTATAAAGTCATATAGAATTCCGGTTTAACGTATAACGTCATATAGTAATGCGTCATAACGTATAACGTCATACAGTAATTCGTCATACCGTATAACGTCGTATAGCATTACGTCATAACGTATAACGTCGCATAGTAATACGTCATAACGTATAACGTCATATAGTAATGCGTCATAACGTATAACGCCATATAGCATTACGTCATAACGGATAACGTCGTATAGCATTACGTCATAACGGATAACGTCTCATAGTAATACGTCATAACGTATAACGTCATATAGAATTACGGCATAATGTTTAACGTCACGTAGTAATACGCCATAACGTATAACGTCATATAGTAATGCGTAATAACGTAAAACATCATATAGTAATGCGTCATAACGTATAGCGTCACATAGAATTACGGTTTAACGTATAACGTCATATAGTAATGCGCCATAACGTATAACGTCATACAGTAATTCGTCATACCGTATAACGTCATATAGCATTACGTCATAACGGATAACGTCTCATAGTAATACGTCATAACGTATAACGCCATATAGCAATGCGTCATAACGTATAACGTCATACAGAATTACGGTTTAACGTATAACGTCATATAGTAATGCGTCATAACGTATAGCGTCACAGAGAATTACGGCATAACGTATTACGTCGCATAGTAATACGTCATAACGTATAACGTCATATAGTAATGCGTCATAACGTATAACGCCATATAGTATTGCGTCATAACGTATAACATCATATAGTATTGCGTCATGACGTATAACGTCATATAATAAGGCGACATGACGTATGACGTCATATAGAATTCCGGTTTAACGTATAACGCCATATAGCAATGCGTCATAACGTATAACGTCATATAGAATTACGGTGTTACGTATAACGTCATATAGTAATGCGTCATAACGTATAACGCCATATAGCAATGCGTCATAACGTATAACGTCATATAGTAATGCGTCATAACGTATAACGAAATATAGTAATGCGTCATAACGTATAACGTCATATAGTATTGCGTCATAACTTACAACGTCATACAGTAATGCGTCATACCGTATAACGTCATATAGAATTACGGTTTTGCATATAACGTCATGTAGAATTACGGTTTAACGTATAGCGTCGCATAGAATTACGGTTTAACGTATAACGTCATATAGTAATACGTCATAACCTTTAACGTCATATAGTAATGCGTCATAACGTATATCGTCACATAGTAATACGTCATAACGTATAACGTCATACAGTAATGCGTCATATCGTATAACGTCATATAGAATTACGGCATAACGTATAACGTCGCATAGTAGTACGTCATAAGGTATATCGTCATAAAGCATTACGTCATAACGTATAACGTCACATAGTAATACGTCATAACGTATAACGTCATATAGAATTCCGGTTTAACGTATAACGCCATATAGCAATGCGTCATAACGTATAACGTCATATAGAATTACGGCATAATGTTTATCGTCACGTAGTAATACGCCATAACGTATAACGTCAAGCAGTAATTCGTAATACCGTATAACGTCATATAGAATTACGGCATAACGTATAACGTCACATAGTAAAACGTCATAACGTATAACGTCATACAGAATTACGGTTTAACGTCTAACGTCATACAGTAATGCGTCATAACGTATAACATCATATAGAATTCCGGTTTAACGTATAACGCCATATAGCAATGTGTCATAACGTATAAAGTCATATAGAATTCCGGTTTAACGTATAACGTCATATAGTAATGCGTCATAACGTATAACGTCATACAGTAATTCGTCATACCGTATAACGTCGTATAGCATTACGTCATAACGGATAACGTCTCATAGTAATACGTCATAACGTATAACGCCATATAGCAATGCGTCATAACGTATAACGTCATACAGAATTACGGTTTAACGTCTAACGTCATACAGTAATGCGTCATAACGTATAACATCATATAGAATTCCGGTTTAACGTATAACGCCATATAGCAATGTGTCATAACGTATAAAGTCATATAGAATTCCGGTTTAACGTATAACGTCATATAGTAATGCGTCATAACGTATAACGTCATATAGAATTCCGGTTTAACGTATAACGCCATATAGCAATGCGTCATAACGTATAACGTCATATAGAATTACGGCATAATGTTTAACGTCACGTAGTAATACGCCATAACGTATAACGTCATGCAGTAATTCGTAATACCGTATAACGTCATATAGAATTACGGCATAACGTATAACGTCACATAGTAAAACGTCATAACGTATAACGTCATACAGAATTACGGTTTAACGTCTAACGTCATACAGTAATGCGTCATAACGTATAACATCATATAGAATTCCGGTTTAACGTATAACGCCATATAGCAATGTGTCATAACGTATAAAGTCATATAGAATTCCGGTTTAACGTATAACGTCATATAGTAATGCGTCATAACGTATAACGTCATACAGTAATTCGTCATACCGTATAACATCGTATAGCATTACGTCATAACGGATAACGTCTCATAGTAATACGTCATAACGTATAACGCCATATAGCAATGCGTCATAACGTATAACGTCATACAGTAATTCGTCATACCGTATAACGTCGTATAGCATTACGTCATAACGGATAACGTCTCATAGTAATACGTCATAGCGTATAACGCCATATAGCAATGCGTCATAACGTATAACGTCATACAGAATTACGGTTTAACGTATAACGTCATATAGTAATGCGTCATAACGTATAACGTCATATAGTAATGCGTCATAACGTATAACGCCATATAGCATTACGTCATAACGGATAACGTCGTATAGCATTACGTCATAACGGATAACGTCTCATAGTAATACGTCATAACGTATAACGTCATATAGAATTACGGCATAATGTTTAACGTCACGTAGTAATACGCCATAACGTATAACGTCATATAGTAATGCGTAATAACGTAAAACATCATATAGTAATGCGTCATAACGTATAGCGTCACATAGAATTACGGTTTAACGTATAACGTCATATAGTAATGCGCCATAACGTATAACGTCATACAGTAATTCGTCATACCGTATAACGTCATATAGCATTACGTCATAACGGATAACGTCTCATAGTAATACGTCATAACGTATAACGCCATATAGCAATGCGTCATAACGTATAACGTCATACAGAATTACGGTTTAACGTATAACGTCATATAGTAATGCGTCATAACGTATAGCGTCACAGAGAATTACGGCATAACGTATTACGTCGCAAAGTAATACGTCATAACGTATAACGTCATATAGTAATGCGTCATAACGTATAACGCCATATAGTATTGCGTCATAACGTATAACATCATATAGTATTGCGTCATGACGTATAACGTCATATAATAAGGCGACATGACGTATAACGTCATATAGAATTCCGGTTTAACGTATAACGCCATATAGCAATGCGTCATAACGTATAACGTCATATAGAATTACGGTGTTACGTATAACGTCATATAGTAATGCGTCATAACGTATAACGCCATATAGCAATGCGTCATAACGTATAACGTCATATAGTAATGCGTCATAACGTATAACGAAATATAGTAATGCGTCATAACGTATAACGTCATATAGTATTGCGTCATAACTTACAACGTCATACAGTAATGCGTCATACCGTATAACGTCATATAGAATTACGGTTTTGCATATAACGTCATGTAGAATTACGGTTTAACGTATAGCGTAGCATAGAATTACGGTTTAACGTATAACGTCATATAGTAATACGTCATAACCTTTAACGTCATATAGTAATGCGTCATAACGTATAACGTCATATAGTATTGCGTCATGACGTATAATGTCATATAGTAAGGCGACATGACGTATAACGTCATATAGAATTACGTCGTAACGTATAACGTCACGTGGTAATGCGTCATAACGTATAACGACATATAGTAATGCGTCATAACGTATATCGCCATATAGTAAGGCGTCATGACGTACAACGTCAAATAGAATTACGTCGTAACGTATAAGGTCACATAGAAGTACGTCACAACGTATAACGTCACGAAGAATTACGGTTTTGCGTATAACGTCATATAGAATTACGGTTTAACGTATAGCGTAGCATAGAATTACGGTTTAACGTCTAACGTCATACAGTAATGCGTCATAACGTATAACATCATATAGAATTCCGGTTTAACGTATAACGCCATATAGCAATGTGTCATAACGTATAAAGTCATATAGTAATGCGTCATAACGTATAACGCCATATAGTACTGCGTCATAACGTATAACATCATATAGTATTGCGTCACGACGTATAACGTCATATAATAAGGCGACATGACGTATAACGTCATATAGTATTGCGTCATGACGTATAACGTCATATAATAAGGCGACATGACGTATAAGATCATATAGTATTGCGTCATGACGTATAACGTCATATAATAAGGCGACATGACGTATAACGTCATATAATAAGGCGACATGACGTATAACGAAATAGAGTAATGCGTCATAACGTATAACGTCATATAGTATTGCGTCATAACTTACAACGTCATACAGTAATGCGTCATACCGTATAACGTCATATAGAATTACGGTTTTGCATATAACGTCATGTAGAATTACGGTTTAACGTATAGCGTCGCATAGAATTACGGTTTAACGTATAACGTCATATAGTAATACGTCATAACGTATAACATCATATAGTATTGCGTCATGACGTATAACGTCATATAGCAATGCGTCATAACGTACAACGTCATATAGTAATGCGTCATACCGTATAACGTCATATAGAATTACGGTTTTGCATATAACGTCATGTAGAATTACGGTTTAACGTATAGAGTCGCATAGAATTACGGTTTAACGTATAACGCCATATAGAAGTGCGTCATAACGTATAACGTCATATAGAATTACGGTGTTACGTATAACGTCATATAGTAATGCGTCATAACGTTTAACGCCATATAGCAATGCGTCATAACGTATTACGTCATATAGTAATGCGTCATAACGTATAGCGTCACATAGAATTACGGCATAACGTATAACGTCGCATAGTAATACTTCATAACGTATAACGTCATATGGTAATGCGTCATAGCGTATAACGCCATATAGTATTGCGTCATAACGTATAAGATCATATAGTATTGCGTCATGACGTATAACGTCATATAATAAGGCGACATGACGTATAACGTCATATAGAATTCCGGTTTAACGTATAACGCCATATAGCAATGCGTCATAACGTATAACGTCATATAGAATTACGGTGTTACGTATAACGTCATATAGTAATGCGTCATAACGTATAACGCCATATAGCAATGCGTCATAACGTATAACGTCATATAGTAATGCGTCATAACGTATAACGAAATAGAGTAATGCGTCATAACGTATAACGTCATATAGTATTGCGTCATAACTTACAACGTCATACAGTAATGCGTCATACCGTATAACGTCATATAGAATTACGGTTTTGCATATAACGTCATGTAGAATTACGGTTTAACGTATAGCGTCGCATAGAATTACGGTTTAACGTATAACGTCATATAGTAATACGTCATAACGTATAACATCATATAGTATTGCGTCATGACGTATAACGTCATATAGCAATGCGTCATAACGTACAACGTCATATAGTAATGCGTCATACCGTATAACGTCATATAGAATTACGGTTTTGCATATAACGTCATGTAGAATTACGGTTTAACGTATAGAGTCGCATAGAATTACGGTTTAACGTATAACGCCATATAGAAGTGCGTCATAACGTATAACATCATATAGTATTGCGTCATGACGTATAACGTCATATAATAAAACGACATGACATATAACGTCATATAGAATTACGTCATAACTTATAACGTAATATAGAATTCCGGTTTAACGTATAACGCCATATAGCAATGCGTCATAACGTATAACATCATATAGTATTGCGTCATGACGTATAACGTCATATAACAATGCGCCATAACGTATAACGTTACACAGAATTACGGTTTAACGTATAAAGTCATATAGTAATGCGCCATAACGTATAACGCCATATAGAAATGCGTCATAACGTATAACATCATATAGTATTGCGTCATGACGTATAACGTCATATAATAAAACGACATGACGTATAACGTCATATCGAATTACGTCATAACTTATAACGTAATATAGAATTCCGGTTTAACGTATAACGCCATATAGCAATGCGTCATAACGTATAACATCATATAGTATTGCGTCATGACGTATAACGTCATATAGTAATGCGTCATAACGTATATCGTCACATAGTAATACGTCATAACGTATAACGTCATACAGTAATGCGTCATATCGTATAACGTCATATAGAATTACGGCATAACGTATAACGTCGCATAGTAGTACGTCATATGGTATATCGTCATACACAATTACGTCATAACGGATAACGTCTTATAGTAATACGTCATAACGTATAACGCCATATAGCAATGCGTCATAACGTATAACGTCATACAGAATTACGGTGAAACGTATAACGTCATATAGTAATGCGTAATAACGTAAAACATCATATAGTAATGCGTCATAACGTATAGCGTCACATAGAATTACGGTTTAACGTATAACGTCATATAGTAATGCGCCATAACGTATAACGTCATACAGTAATTCGTCATACCGTATAACGTCGTATAGCATTACGTCATAACGGATAACGTCTCATAGTAATACGTCATAACGTATAACGCCATATAGCAATGCGTCATAACGTATAACGTCATACAGAATTACGGTTTAACGTATAACGTCATATAGTAATGCGTCATAACGTATAGCGTCACAGAGAATTACGGCATAACGTATTACGTCATATAGTATTGCGTCATAACGTATAACATCATATAGTATTGCGCCATGACGTATAACGTCATATAATAAGGCGACATGACGTATAACGTCATATAGAATTCCGGTTTAACGTATAACGCCATATAGCAATGCGTCATAACCTATAACGTCATATAGAATTACGGTGTTACGTATAACGTCATATAGTAATGCGTCATAACGTATAACGCCATATAGCAATGCGTCATAACGTATAACGTCATATAGTAATGCGTCATAACGTATAACGAAATATAGTAATGCGTCATAACGTATAACGTCATATAGTATTGCGTCATAACTTACAACGTCATACAGTAATGCGTCATACCGTATAACGTCATATAGAATTACGGTTTTGCATATAACGTCATGTAGAATTACGGTTTAACGTATAGCGTCGCATAGAATAACGGTTTAACGTATAACGTCATATAGTAATGCGTCATAACGTATATCGCCATATAGTAAGGCGTCATGACGTACAACGTCATATAGAATTACGTCGTAACGTATAAGGTCACATAGAAGTACGTCACAACGTATAACGTCACGAAGAATTACGGTTTTGCGTATAACGTCATATAGACTTACGGTTTAACGTATAACGTCATACAGTAATTCGTAATACCGTATAACGTCATATAGAATTATGGCATAACGTATAACGTCACATAGTAAAACGTCATAACGTATAACGTCATACAGAATTACGGTTTAACGTCTAACGTCATACAGTAATGCGTCATAACGTATAACATCATATAGAATTCCGGTTTAACGTATAACGCCATATAGCAATGTGTCATAACGTATAAAGTCATATAGAATTCCGGTTTAACGTATAACGCCAAATAGCAATGCGTCATAACGTATAACGTCATATAGAATTACGGCATAATGTTTAACGTCACGTAGTAATACGCCATAACGTATAACGTCATAAAGTAATGCGTAATAACGTAAAACATCATATAGTAATGCGTCATAACGTATAGCGTCACATAGAATTACGGTTTAACGTATAACGTCATACAGTAATTTGTCATACCGTATAACGTCGTATAGCATTACGTCATAACGGATAACGTCTCATAGTAATACGTCATAACGTATAACGCCATATAGCAATGCGTCATAACGTATAACGTCATACAGAATTACGGTTTAACGTATAACGTCATATAGTAATGCGTCATAACGTATAGCGTCACATAGAATTACGGCATAACGCATAACGTCGCATAGTAATACGTCATAACGTATAACGTCATATAGTAATGCGTCATAACGTATAACGAAATATAGTAATGCGTCATAACGTATAACGTCATATAGTATTGCGTCATAACTTACAACGTCATACAGTAATGCGTCATACCGTATAACGTCATATAGAATTACGGTTTTGCATATAACGTCATGTAGAATTACGGTTTAACGTATAGCGTCGCATAGAATTACGGTTTAACGTATAACGCCATATAGAAATGCGTCATAACGTATAACATCATATAGTATTGCGTCATGACGTATAACGTCATATAATAAAACGACATGACGTATAACGTCATATAGAATTACGTCATAACTTATAACGTAATATAGAATTCCGGTTTAACGTATAACGCCATATAGCAATGCGGCATAACGTATAGCATCATATAGTATTGCGTCATGACGTATAACGTCATATAGCAATGCGTCATAACGTATAACGTTACACAGAATTACGGTTTAACGTATAAAGTCATATAGTAATGCGCCATAACGTATAACGCCATATAGAAATGCGTCATAACGTATAACATCATATAGTATTGCGTCATGACGTATAACGTCATCTAATAAAACGACATGACGTATAACGTCATATCGAATTACGCCATAACTTATAACGTAATATAGAATTCCGGTTTAACGTATAACGCCATATAGCAATGCGTCATAACGTATAACATCATATAGTATTGCGTCATGACGTATAACGTCATATAGTAATGCGTCATAACGTATATCGTCACATAGTAGTACGTCATAACGTATAACGTCATACAGTAATGCGTCATATCGTATAACGTCATATAGAATTACGGCATAACGTATAACGTCGCATAGTAGTACGTCATAAGGTATATCGTCATACAGAATTACGTCATAACGTATAACGTCACATAGTAATACGTCATAACGTATAACGTCATATAGAATTCCGGTTTAACGTATAACGCCATATAGCAATGCGTCATAACGTATAACGTCATATAGAATTACGGCATAATGTTTAACGTCACGTAGTAATACGCCATAACGTATAACGTCATACAGTAATTCGTCATACCGTATAACGTCGTATAGCATTACGTCATAACGGATCACGTCTCATAGTAATACGTCATAACGTATAACGCCATATAGCAATGCGTCATAACGTATAACGTCATACAGTAATTCGTCATACCGTATAACGTCGTATAGCATTACGTCATAACGGATAACGTCTCATAGTAATACGTCATAACGTATAACGCCACATAGCAATGCGTCATAACGTATAACGTCATACAGAATTACGGTTTAACGTATAACGTCATATAGTAATGCGTCATAACGTATGGCGTCACATAGAATTACGGCATAACGTATAACGTCGCATAGTAATACGTCATAACGTATAACGTCATATAGTAATGCATTATCACGTATAACGCCATATAGCATTACGTCATAACGGATAACGTCGTATAGCATTACGTCATAACGGATAACGTCTCATAGTAATCCGTCATAACGTATAACGTCATATAGAATTACGGCATAATGTTTAACGTCACGTAGTAATACGCATTAACGTAGAACGTCATATAGTAATGCGTAATAACGTAAAACATCATATAGTAATGCGTCATAACGTATAGCGTCACATAGAATTACGGTTTAACGTATAACGTCATATAGTAATGCGCAATAACGTATAACGTCATACAGTAATTCGTCATACCGTATAACGTCGTATAGCATTACGTCATAACGGATAACGTCTCATAGTAATACGTCATAACGTATAACGCCATATAGCAATGCGTCATAACCTATAACGTCATATAGAATTACGTTGTTACGTATAACGTCATATAGTAATGCGTCATAACGTATAACGCCATATAGCAATGCGTCATAACGTATAACGTCATATAATAATGCGTCATAACGTATAAGGAAATATAGTAATGCGTCATAACGTATAACGTCATATAGTATTGCGTCATATCTTACAACGTCATACAGTAATGCGTCATACCATATAACGTCATATAGAATTACGGTTTTGCATATAACGTCATGTAGAATTACGGTTTAACGTATAGCGTCGCATAGAATTACGGTTTAACGTATAACGTCATATAGTAATACGTCATAACGTATAACGTCATATAGTAATGCGTCATAACGTATAACGTCATATAGTATTGCGTCATGACGTATAATGTCATATAATAAGGCGACATGACGTATAACGTCATATAGAATTACGTCGTAACGTATAACGTCACGTAGTAATGCGTCATAACGTATAACGACATATAGTAATGCGTCATAACGTATATCGCCATATAGTAAGGCGTCATGACGTACAACGTCATATAGAATTACGTCGTAACGTATAAGGTCACATAGAAGTACGTCACAACGTATAACGTCACGAAGAATTACGGTTTTGCGTATAACGTCATATAGAATTACGGTTTAACGTATAACGTCATACAGTAATTCGTAATACCGTATAACCTCATATAGAATTATGGCATAACGTATAACGTCACATAGTAAAACGTCATAACGTATAACGTCATACAGAATTACGGTTTAACGTCTAACGTCATACAGTAATGCGTCATAACGTATAACATCATATAGAATTCCGGTTTAACGTATAACGCCATATAGCAATGTGTCATAACGTATAAAGTCATATAGAATTCCGGTTTAACGTACAACGCCAAATAGCAATGCGTCATAACGTATAACGTCATATAGAATTACGGCATAATGTTTAACGTCACGTAGTAATACGCCATAACGTATAACGCCATATAGTAATGCGTAATAACGTAAAACATCATATAGTAATGCGTCATAACGTATAGCGTCACATAGAATTACGGTTTAACGTATAACGTCATACAGTAATTCGTCATACCGTATAACGTCGTATAGCATTACGTCATAACGGATAACGTCTCATAGTAATACGTCATAACGTATAACGCCATATAGCAATGCGTCATAACGTATAACGTCATACAGAATTACGGTTTAACGTATAACGTCATATAGTAATGCGTCATAACGTATAGCGTCACATAGAATTACGGCATAACGCATAACGTCGCATAGTAATACGTCATAACGTATAACGTCATACAGTAATGCGTCATAACGTATAACGAAATATAGTAATGCGTCATAACGTATAACGTCATATAGTATTGCGTCATAACTTACAACGTCATACAGTAATGCGTCATACCGTATAACGTCATATAGAATTACGGTTTTGCATATAACGTCATGTAGAATTACGGTTTAACGTATAGCGTCGCATAGAATTACGGTTTAACGTATAACGCCATATAGAAATGCGTCATAACGTATAACATCATATAGTATTGCGTCATGACGTATAACGTCATATAATAAAACGACATGACGTATAACGTCATATAGAATTACGTCATAACTTATAACGTAATATAGAATTCCGGTTTAACGTATAACGCCATATAGCAATGCGTCATAACGTATAACATCATATAGTATTGCGTCATGACGTATAACGTCATATAGTAATGCGTAATAACGTAAAACATCATATAGTAATGCGTCATAACGTATAGCGTCACATAGAATTACGGTTTAACGTATAACGTCATATAGTAATGCGTCATAACGTATAGCGTCACATAGAATTACGGCATAACGCATAACGTCGCATAGTAATACGTCATAACGTATAACGTCATACAGTAATGCGTCATAACGTATAACGAAATATAGTAATGCGTCATAACGTATAACGTCATATAGTATTGCGTCATAACTTACAACGTCATACAGTAATGCGTCATACCGTATAACGTCATATAGAATTACGGTTTTGCATATAACGTCATGTAGAATTACGGTTTAACGTATAGCGTCGCATAGAATTACGGTTTAACGTATAACGCCATATAGAAATGCGTCATAACGTATAACATCATATAGTATTGCGTCATGACGTATAACGTCATATAATAAAACGACATGACGTATAACGTCATATAGAATTACGTCATAACTTATAACGTAATATAGAATTCCGGTTTAACGTATAACGCCATATAGCAATGCGGCATAACGTATAACATCATATAGTATTGCGTCATGACGTATAACGTCATATAGCAATGCGTCATAACGTATAACGTTACACAGAATTACGGTTTAACGTATAAAGTCATATAGTAATGCGCCATAACGTATAACGCCATATAGAAATGCGTCATAACGTATAACATCATATAGTATTGCGTCATGACGTATAACGTCATCTAATAAAACGACATGACGTATAACGTCATATCGAATTACGCCATAACTTATAACGTAATATAGAATTCCGGTTTAACGTATAACGCCATATAGCAATGCGTCATAACGTATAACATCATATAGTATTGCGTCATGACGTATAACGTCATATAGTAATGCGTCATAACGTATATCGTCACATAGTAGTACGTCATAACGTATAACGTCATACAGTAATGCGTCATATCGTATAACGTCATATAGAATTACGGCATAACGTATAACGTCGCATAGTAGTACGTCATAAGGTATATCGTCATACAGAATTACGTCATAACGTATAACGTCACATAGTAATACGTCATAACGTATAACGTCATATAGAATTCCGGTTTAACGTATAACGCCATATAGCAATGCGTCATAACGTATAACGTCATATAGAATTACGGCATAATGTTTAACGTCACGTAGTAATACGCCATAACGTATAACGTCATACAGTAATTCGTCATACCGTATAACGTCGTATAGCATTACGTCATAACGGATCACGTCTCATAGTAATACGTCATAACGTATAACGCCATATAGCAATGCGTCATAACGTATAACGTCATACAGTAATTCGTCATACCGTATAACGTCGTATAGCATTACGTCATAACGGATAACGTCTCATAGTAATACGTCATAACGTATAACGCCACATAGCAATGCGTCATAACGTATAACGTCATACAGAATTACGGTTTAACGTATAACGTCATATAGTAATGCGTCATAACGTATGGCGTCACATAGAATTACGGCATAACGTATAACGTCGCATAGTAATACGTCATAACGTATAACGTCATATAGTAATGCATTATCACGTATAACGCCATATAGCATTACGTCATAACGGATAACGTCGTATAGCATTACGTCATAACGGATAACGTCTCATAGTAATCCGTCATAACGTATAACGTCATATAGAATTACGGCATAATGTTTAACGTCACGTAGTAATACGCATTAACGTAGAACGTCATATAGTAATGCGTAATAACGTAAAACATCATATAGTAATGCGTCATAACGTATAGCGTCACATAGAATTACGGTTTAACGTATAACGTCATATAGTAATGCGCAATAACGTATAACGTCATACAGTAATTCGTCATACCGTATAACGTCGTATAGCATTACGTCATAACGGATAACGTCTCATAGTAATACGTCATAACGTATAACGCCATATAGCAATGCGTCATAACCTATAACGTCATATAGAATTACGTTGTTACGTATAACGTCATATAGTAATGCGTCATAACGTATAACGCCATATAGCAATGCGTCATAACGTATAACGTCATATAATAATGCGTCATAACGTATAAGGAAATATAGTAATGCGTCATAACGTATAACGTCATATAGTATTGCGTCATATCTTACAACATCATACAGTAATGCGTCATACCATATAACGTCATATAGAATTACGGTTTTGCATATAACGTCATGTAGAATTACGGTTTAACGTATAGCGTCGCATAGAATTACGGTTTAACGTATAACGTCATATAGTAATACGTCATAACGTATAACGTCATATAGTAATGCGTCATAACGTATAACGTCATATAGTATTGCGTCATGACGTATAATGTCATATAATAAGGCGACATGACGTATAACGTCATATAGAATTACGTCGTAACGTATAACGTCACGTAGTAATGCGTCATAACGTATAACGACATATAGTAATGCGTCATAACGTATATCGCCATATAGTAAGGCGTCATGACGTACAACGTCATATAGAATTACGTCGTAACGTATAAGGTCACATAGAAGTACGTCACAACGTATAACGTCATATAGTAATGCGTCATAACGTATAACGTCATATAGTATTGCGTCATGACGTATAATGTCATATAATAAGGCGACATGACGTATAACGTCATATAGAATTACGTCGTAACGTATAACGTCACGTAGTAATGCGTCATAACGTATAACGACATATAGTAATGCGTCATAACGTATATCGCCATATAGTAAGGCGTCATGACGTACAACGTCATATAGAATTACGGTTTAACGTATAACGTCATATAGTAATACGTCATAACGTATAACGTCATATAGTAATGCGTCATAACGTATAACGTCATATAGTATTGCGTCATGACGTATAATGTCATATAATAAGGCGACATGACGTATAACGTCATATAGAATTACGTCGTAACGTATAACGTCACGTAGTAATGCGTCATAACGTATAACGACATATAGTAATGCGTCATAACGTATAACGTCATATAGTAATGCGTCATAACGTATAACGAAATAGAGTAATGCGTCATAACGTATAACGTCATATAGTATTGCGTCATAACTTACAACGTCATACAGTAATGCGTCATACCGTATAGCGTCATATAGAATTACGGTTTTGCATATAACGTCATGTAGAATTACGGTTTAACGTATAGCGTCGCATAGAATTACGGTTTAACGTATAACGTCATATAGTAATACGTCATAACGTATAACATCATATAGTATTGCGTCATGACGTATAACGTCATATAGCAATGCGTCATAACGTACAACGTCATATAGTAATGCGTCATACCGTATAACGTCATATAGAATTACGGTTTTGCATATAACGTCATGTAGAATTACGGTTTAACGTATAGAGTCGCATAGAATTACGGTTTAACGTATAACGCCATATAGAAGTGCGTCATAACGTATAACATCATATAGTATTGCGTCATGACGTATAACGTCATATAATAAAACGACATGACATATAACGTCATATAGAATTACGTCATAACTTATAACGTAATATAGAATTCCGGTTTAACGTATAACGCCATATAGCAATGCGTCATAACGTATAACATCATATAGTATTGCGTCATGACGTATAACGTCATATAACAATGCGCCATAACGTATAACGTTACACAGAATTACGGTTTAACGTATAAAGTCATATAGTAATGCGCCATAACGTATAACGCCATATAGAAATGCGTCATAACGTATAACATCATATAGTATTGCGTCATGACGTATAACGTCATATAATAAAACGACATGACGTATAACGTCATATCGAATTACGTCATAACTTATAACGTAATATAGAATTCCGGTTTAACGTATAACGCCATATAGCAATGCGTCATAACGTATAACATCATATAGTATTGCGTCATGACGTATAACGTCATATAGTAATGCGTCATAACGTATATCGTCACATAGTAATACGTCATAACGTATAACGTCATACAGTAATGCGTCATATCGTATAACGTCATATAGAATTACGGCATAACGTATAACGTCGCATAGTAGTACGTCATATGGTATATCGTCATACACAATTACGTCATAACGGATAACGTCTTATAGTAATACGTCATAACGTATAACGCCATATAGCAATGCGTCATAACGTATAACGTCATACAGAATTACGGTTAAACGTATAACGTCATATAGTAATGCGTAATAACGTAAAACATCATATAGTAATGCGTCATAACGTATAGCGTCACATAGAATTACGGTTTAACGTATAACGTCATATAGTAATGCGCCATAACGTATAACGTCATACAGTAATTCGTCATACCGTATAACGTCGTATAGCATTACGTCATAACGGATAACGTCTCATAGTAATACGTCATAACGTATAACGCCATATAGCAATGCGTCATAACGTATAACGTCATACAGAATTACGGTTTAACGTATAACGTCATATAGTAATGCGTCATAACGTATAGCGTCACAGAGAATTACGGCATAACGTATTACGTCATATAGTATTGCGTCATAACGTATAACATCATATAGTATTGCGCCATGACGTATAACGTCATATAATAAGGCGACATGACGTATAACGTCATATAGAATTCCGGTTTAACGTATAACGCCATATAGCAATGCGTCATAACCTATAACGTCATATAGAATTACGGTGTTACGTATAACGTCATATAGTAATGCGTCATAACGTATAACGCCATATAGCAATGCGTCATAACGTATAACGTCATATAATAATGCGTCATAACGTATAAGGAAATATAGTAATGCGTCATAACGTATAACGTCATATAGTATTGCGTCATATCTTACAACGTCATACAGTAATGCGTCATACCATATAACGTCATATAGAATTACGGTTTTGCATATAACGTCATGTAGAATTACGGTTTAACGTATAGCGTCGCATAGAATTACGGTTTAACGTATAACGTCATATAGTAATACGTCATAACGTATAACGTCATATAGTAATGCGTCATAACGTATAACGTCATATAGTATTGCGTCATGACGTATAATGTCATATAATAAGGCGACATGACGTATAACGTCATATAGAATTACGTCGTAACGTATAACGTCACGTAGTAATGCGTCATAACGTATAACGACATATAGTAATGCGTCATAACGTATATCGCCATATAGTAAGGCGTCATGACGTACAACGTCATATAGAATTACGTCGTAACGTATAAGGTCACATAGAAGTACGTCACAACGTATAACGTCACGAAGAATTACGGTTTTGCGTATAACGTCATATAGAATTACGGTTTAACGTATAACGTCATACAGTAATTCGTAATACCGTATAACCTCATATAGAATTATGGCATAACGTATAACGTCACATAGTAAAACGTCATAACGTATAACGTCATACAGAATTACGGTTTAACGTCTAACGTCATACAGTAATGCGTCATAACGTATAACATCATATAGAATTCCGGTTTAACGTATAACGCCATATAGCAATGTGTCATAACGTATAAAGTCATATAGAATTCCGGTTTAACGTACAACGCCAAATAGCAATGCGTCATAACGTATAACGTCATATAGAATTACGGCATAATGTTTAACGTCACGTAGTAATACGCCATAACGTATAACGCCATATAGTAATGCGTAATAACGTAAAACATCATATAGTAATGCGTCATAACGTATAGCGTCACATAGAATTACGGTTTAACGTATAACGTCATACAGTAATTCGTCATACCGTATAACGTCGTATAGCATTACGTCATAACGGATAACGTCTCATAGTAATACGTCATAACGTATAACGCCATATAGCAATGCGTCATAACGTATAACGTCATACAGAATTACGGTTTAACGTATAACGTCATATAGTAATGCGTCATAACGTATAGCGTCACATAGAATTACGGCATAACGCATAACGTCGCATAGTAATACGTCATAACGTATAACGTCATACAGTAATGCGTCATAACGTATAACGAAATATAGTAATGCGTCATAACGTATAACGTCATATAGTATTGCGTCATAACTTACAACGTCATACAGTAATGCGTCATACCGTATAACGTCATATAGAATTACGGTTTTGCATATAACGTCATGTAGAATTACGGTTTAACGTATAGCGTCGCATAGAATTACGGTTTAACGTATAACGCCATATAGAAATGCGTCATAACGTATAACATCATATAGTATTGCGTCATGACGTATAACGTCATATAATAAAACGACATGACGTATAACGTCATATAGAATTACGTCATAACTTATAACGTAATATAGAATTCCGGTTTAACGTATAACGCCATATAGCAATGCGTCATAACGTATAACATCATATAGTATTGCGTCATGACGTATAACGTCATATAGTAATGCGTAATAACGTAAAACATCATATAGTAATGCGTCATAACGTATAGCGTCACATAGAATTACGGTTTAACGTATAACGTCATATAGTAATGCGTCATAACGTATAGCGTCACATAGAATTACGGCATAACGCATAACGTCGCATAGTAATACGTCATAACGTATAACGTCATACAGTAATGCGTCATAACGTATAACGAAATATAGTAATGCGTCATAATGTATAACGTCATATAGTATTGCGTCATAACTTACAACGTCATACAGTAATGCGTCATACCGTATAACGTCATATAGAATTACGGTTTTGCATATAACGTCATGTAGAATTACGGTTTAACGTATAGCGTCGCATAGAATTACGGTTTAACGTATAACGCCATATAGAAATGCGTCATAACGTATAACATCATATAGTATTGCGTCATGACGTATAACGTCATATAATAAAACGACATGACGTATAACGTCATATAGAATTACGTCATAACTTATAACGTAATATAGAATTCCGGTTTAACGTATAACGCCATATAGCAATGCGGCATAACGTATAACATCATATAGTATTGCGTCATGACGTATAACGTCATATAGCAATGCGTCATAACGTATAACGTTACACAGAATTACGGTTTAACGTATAAAGTCATATAGTAATGCGCCATAACGTATAACGCCATATAGAAATGCGTCATAACGTATAACATCATATAGTATTGCGTCATGACGTATAACGTCATCTAATAAAACGACATGACGTATAACGTCATATCGAATTACGCCATAACTTATAACGTAATATAGAATTCCGGTTTAACGTATAACGCCATATAGCAATGCGTCATAACGTATAACATCATATAGTATTGCGTCATGACGTATAACGTCATATAGTAATGCGTCATAACGTATATCGTCACATAGTAGTACGTCATAACGTATAACGTCATACAGTAATGCGTCATATCGTATAACGTCATATAGAATTACGGCATAACGTATAACGTCGCATAGTAGTACGTCATAAGGTATATCGTCATACAGAATTACGTCATAACGTATAACGTCACATAGTAATACGTCATAACGTATAACGTCATATAGAATTCCGGTTTAACGTATAACGCCATATAGCAATGCGTCATAACGTATAACGTCATATAGAATTACGGCATAATGTTTAACGTCACGTAGTAATACGCCATAACGTATAACGTCATACAGTAATTCGTCATACCGTATAACGTCGTATAGCATTACGTCATAACGGATCACGTCTCATAGTAATACGTCATAACGTATAACGCCATATAGCAATGCGTCATAACGTATAACGTCATACAGTAATTCGTCATACCGTATAACGTCGTATAGCATTACGTCATAACGGATAACGTCTCATAGTAATACGTCATAACGTATAACGCCACATAGCAATGCGTCATAACGTATAACGTCATACAGAATTACGGTTTAACGTATAACGTCATATAGTAATGCGTCATAACGTATGGCGTCACATAGAATTACGGCATAACGTATAACGTCGCATAGTAATACGTCATAACGTATAACGTCATATAGTAATGCATTATCACGTATAACGCCATATAGCATTACGTCATAACGGATAACGTCGTATAGCATTACGTCATAACGGATAACGTCTCATAGTAATCCGTCATAACGTATAACGTCATATAGAATTACGGCATAATGTTTAACGTCACGTAGTAATACGCATTAACGTAGAACGTCATATAGTAATGCGTAATAACGTAAAACATCATATAGTAATGCGTCATAACGTATAGCGTCACATAGAATTACGGTTTAACGTATAACGTCATATAGTAATGCGCAATAACGTATAACGTCATACAGTAATTCGTCATACCGTATAACGTCGTATAGCATTACGTCATAACGGATAACGTCTCATAGTAATACGTCATAACGTATAACGCCATATAGCAATGCGTCATAACCTATAACGTCATATAGAATTACGTTGTTACGTATAACGTCATATAGTAATGCGTCATAACGTATAACGCCATATAGCAATGCGTCATAACGTATAACGTCATATAATAATGCGTCATAACGTATAAGGAAATATAGTAATGCGTCATAACGTATAACGTCATATAGTATTGCGTCATATCTTACAACGTCATACAGTAATGCGTCATACCATATAACGTCATATAGAATTACGGTTTTGCATATAACGTCATGTAGAATTACGGTTTAACGTATAGCGTCGCATAGAATTACGGTTTAACGTATAACGTCATATAGTAATACGTCATAACGTATAACGTCATATAGTAATGCGTCATAACGTATAACGTCATATAGTATTGCGTCATGACGTATAATGTCATATAATAAGGCGACATGACGTATAACGTCATATAGAATTACGTCGTAACGTATAACGTCACGTAGTAATGCGTCATAACGTATAACGACATATAGTAATGCGTCATAACGTATATCGCCATATAGTAAGGCGTCATGACGTACAACGTCATATAGAATTACGTCGTAACGTATAAGGTCACATAGAAGTACGTCACAACGTATAACGTCACGAAGAATTACGGTTTTGCGTATAACGTCATATAGAATTACGGTTTAACGTATAACGTCATACAGTAATTCGTAATACCGTATAACCTCATATAGAATTATGGCATAACGTATAACGTCACATAGTAAAACGTCATAACGTATAACGTCATACAGAATTACGGTTTAACGTCTAACGTCATACAGTAATGCGTCATAACGTATAACATCATATAGAATTCCGGTTTAACGTATAACGCCATATAGCAATGTGTCATAACGTATAAAGTCATATAGAATTCCGGTTTAACGTACAACGCCAAATAGCAATGCGTCATAACGTATAACGTCATATAGAATTACGGCATAATGTTTAACGTCACGTAGTAATACGCCATAACGTATAACGCCATATAGTAATGCGTAATAACGTAAAACATCATATAGTAATGCGTCATAACGTATAGCGTCACATAGAATTACGGTTTAACGTATAACGTCATACAGTAATTCGTCATACCGTATAACGTCGTATAGCATTACGTCATAACGGATAACGTCTCATAGTAATACGTCATAACGTATAACGCCATATAGCAATGCGTCATAACGTATAACGTCATACAGAATTACGGTTTAACGTATAACGTCATATAGTAATGCGTCATAACGTATAGCGTCACATAGAATTACGGCATAACGCATAACGTCGCATAGTAATACGTCATAACGTATAACGTCATACAGTAATGCGTCATAACGTATAACGAAATATAGTAATGCGTCATAACGTATAACGTCATATAGTATTGCGTCATAACTTACAACGTCATACAGTAATGCGTCATACCGTATAACGTCATATAGAATTACGGTTTTGCATATAACGTCATGTAGAATTACGGTTTAACGTATAGCGTCGCATAGAATTACGGTTTAACGTATAACGCCATATAGAAATGCGTCATAACGTATAACATCATATAGTATTGCGTCATGACGTATAACGTCATATAATAAAACGACATGACGTATAACGTCATATAGAATTACGTCATAACTTATAACGTAATATAGAATTCCGGTTTAACGTATAACGCCATATAGCAATGCGTCATAACGTATAACATCATATAGTATTGCGTCATGACGTATAACGTCATATAGCAATGCGTCATAACGTATAACGTTGCACAGAATTACGGTTTAACGTATAAAGTCATATAGTAATGCGCCATAACGTATAACGCCATATAGAAATGCGTCATAACGTATAACATCATATAGTATTGCGTCATGACGTATAACGTCATATAATAAAACGACATGACGTATAACGTCATATCGAATTACGTCATAACTTATAACGTAATATAGAATTCCGGTTTAACGTATAACGCCATATAGCAATGCGTCATAACGTATAACATCATATAGTATTGCGTCATGACGTATAACGTCATATAGTAATGCGTCATAACGTATATCGTCACATAGTAGTACGTCATAACGTATAACGTCATACAGTAATGCGTCATATCGTATAACGTCATATAGAATTACGGCATAACGTATAACGTCGCATAGTAGTACGTCATAAGGTATATCGTCATACAGAATTACGTCATAACGTATAACGTCACATAGTAATACGTCATAACGTATAACGTCATATAGAATTCCGGTTTAACGTATAACGCCATATAGCAATGCGTCATAACGTATAACGTCATATAGAATTACGGCATAATGTTTAACGTCACGTAGTAATACGCCATAACGTATAACGTCATACAGTAATTCGTAATACCGTATAACGTCATATAGAATTACGGCATAACGTATAACGTCACATAGTAAAACGTCATAACGTATAACGTCATACAGAATTACGGTTTAACGTCTAACGTCATACAGTAATGCGTCATAACGTATAACATCATATAGAATTCCGGTTTAACGTATAACGCCATATAGCAATGTGTCATAACGTATAAAGTCATATAGAATTCCGGTTTAACGTATAACGTCATATAGTAATGCGTCATAACGTATAACGTCATACAGTAATTCGTCATACCGTATAACGTCGTATAGCATTACGTCATAACGGATCACGTCTCATAGTAATACGTCATAACGTATAACGCCAAATAGCAATGCGTCATAACGTATAACGTCATACAGTAATTCGTCATACCGTATAACGTCGTATAGCATTACGTCATAACGGATAACGTCTCATAGTAATACGTCATAACGTATAACGCCATATAGCAATGCGTCATAACGTATAACGTCATACAGAATTACGGTTTAACGTATAACGTCGCATAGTAATACGTCATAACGTATAACGTCATATAGTAATGCGTCATAACGTATAACGCCATATAGCATTACGTCATAACGGATAACGTCGTATAGCATTACGTCATAACGGATAACGTCTCATAGTAATCCGTCATAACGTATAACGTCATATAGAATTACGGCATAATGTTTAACGTCACGTAGTAATACGCATTAACGCATAACGTCATATAGTAATGCGTAATAACGTAAAACATCATATAGTAATGCGTCATAACGTATAGCGTCACATAGAATTACGGTTTAACGTATAACGTCATATAGTAATGCGCCATAACGTATAACGTCATACAGTAATTCGTCATACCGTATAACGTCGTATAGCATTACGTCATAACGGATAACGTCTCATAGTAATACGTCATAACGTATAACGCCATATAGCAATGCGTCATAACGTATAACGTCATACAGAATTACGGTTTAACGTATAACGTCATATAGTAATGCGTCATAACGTATAGCGTCACAGAGAATTACGGCATAACGTATTACGTCGCATAGTAATACGTCATAACGTATAACGTCATATAGTAATGCGTCATAACGTATAACGCCATATAGTATTGCGTCATAACGTATAACATCATATAGTATTGCGCCATGACGTATAACGTCATATAATACGGCGACATGACGTATAACGTCATATAGAATTCCGGTTTAACGTATAACGCCATATAGCAATGCGTCAGACCCTATAACGTCATATAGAATTACGGTGTTACGTATAACGTCATATAGTAATGCGTCATAACGTATAACGCCATATAGCAATGCGTCATAACGTATAACGTCTTATAGTAATGCGTCATATCGTATAACGAAATATAGTAATGCGTCATAACGTATAACGTCATATAGTATTGCGTCATATCTTACAACGTCATACAGTAATGCGTCATACCATATAACGTCATATAGAATTACGGTTTTGCATATAACGTCATGTAGAATTACGGTTTAACGTATAGCGTCGCATAGAATTACGGTTTAACGTATAACGTCATATAGTAATACGTCATAACCTTTAACGTCATATAGTAATGCGTCATAACGTATAACGTCATATAGTATTGCGTCATGTCGTATAATGTCATATAATAAGGCGACATGACGTATAACGTCATATAGAATTACGTCGTAACGTATAACGTCACGTAGTAATGCGTCATAACGTATAACGACATATAGTAATGCGTCATAACGTATATCGCCATATAGTAAGGCGTCATGACGTACATCGTCATATAGAATTACGTCGTAACGTATAAGGTCACATAGAAGTACGTCACAACGTATAACGTCACGAAGAATTACGGTTTTGCGTATAACGTCATATAGAATTACGGTTTAACGTATAACGTCATACAGTAATTCGTAATACCGTATAACCTCATATAGAATTATGGCATAACGTATAACGTCACATAGTAAAACGTCATAACGTATAACGTCATACAGAATTACGGTTTAACGTCTAACGTCATACAGTAATGCGTCATAACGTGTAACATCATATAGAATTCCGGTTTAACGTATAACGCCATATAGCAATGTGTCATAACGTATAAAGTCATATAGAATTCCGGTTTAACGTATAACGCCAAATAGCAATGCGTCATAACGTATAACGTCATATAGAATTACGGCATAATGTTTAACGTCACGTAGTAATACGCCATAACGTATAACGCCATATAGTAATGCGTAATAACGTAAAACATCATATAGTAATGCGTCATAACGTATAGCGTCACATAGAATTACGGTTTAACGTATAACGTCATACAGTAATTCGTCATACCGTATAACGTCGTATAGCATTACGTCATAACGGATAACGTCTCATAGTAATACGTCATAACGTATAACGCCATATAGCAATGCGTCATAACGTATAACGTCATACAGAATTACGATTTAACGTATAACGTCATATAGTAATGCGTCATAACGTATAGCGTCACATAGAATTACGGCATAACGCATAACGTCGCATAGTAATACGTCATAACGTATAACGTCATATAGTAATGCGTCATAACGTATAACGAAATATAGTAATGCGTCATAACGTATAACGTCATATAGTATTGCGTCATAACTTACAACGTCATACAGTAATGCGTCATACCGTATAACGTCATATAGAATTACGGTTTTGCATATAACGTCATGTAGAATTACGGTTTAACGTATAGCGTCGCATAGAATTACGGTTTAACGTATAACGCCATATAGAAATGCGTCATAACGTATAACATCATATAGTATTGCGTCATGACGTATAACGTCATATAATAAAACGACATGACGTATAACGTCATATAGAATTACGTCATAACTTATAACGTAATATAGAATTCCGGTTTAACGTATAACGCCATATAGCAATGCGTCATAACGTATAACATCATATAGTATTGCGTCATGACGTATAACGTCATATAGCAATGCGTCATAACGTATAACGTTACACAGAATTACGGTTTAACGTATAAAGTCATATAGTAATGCGCCATAACGTATAACGCCATATAGAAATGCGTCATAACGTATAACATCATATAGTATTGCGTCATGACGTATAACGTCATATAATAAAACGACATGACGTATAACGTCATATCGAATTACGTCATTACTTATAACGTAATATAGAATTCCGGTTTAACGTATAACGCCATATAGTAATGCGTCATAACGTATAACATCATATAGTATTGCGTCATGACGTATAACGTCATATAGTAATGCGCCATAACGTGTATCGTCACATAGTAATACGTCATAACGTATAACGTCATACAGTAATGCGTCATATCGTATAACGTCATATAGAATTACGGCATAACGTATAACGTCGCACAGTAGTACGTCATAAGGTATATCGTCATACAGAATTACGTCATAACGTATAACGTCACATAGTAATACGTCATAACGTATAACGTCATATAGAATTCCGGTTTAACGTATAACGCCATATAACAATGCGTCATAACGTATAACGTCATATAGAATTACGGCATAATGTTTAACGTCACGTAGTAATACGCCATAACGTATAACGTCATACAGTAATTCGTAATACCGTATAACGTCATATAGAATTACGGCATAACGTATAACGTCACATAGTAAAACGTCATAACGTATAACGTCATACAGAATTGCGGTTTAACGTCTAACGTCATACAGTAATGCGTCATAACGTATAACATCATATAGAATTCCGGTTTAACGTATAACGCCATATAGCAATGTGTCATAACGTATAAAGTCATATAGAATTCCGGTTTAACGTATAACGTCATATAGTAATGCGTCATAACGTATAACGTCATACAGTAATTCGTCATACCGTATAACGTCGTATAGCATTACGTCATAACGGATAACGTCTCATAGTAATACGTCATAACGTATAACGCCATATAGCAATTCGTCATAACGTATAACGTCATACAGTAATTCGTCATACCGTATAACGTCGTATAGCATTACGTCATAACGGATAACGTCTCATAGTAATACGCCATAACGTATAACGTCATATAGTAATGCGTAATAACGTAAAACATCATATAGTAATGCGTCATAACGTATAGCGTCACATAGAATTACGGTTTAACGTATAACGTCATACAGTAATTCGTCATACCGTATAACGTCGTATAGCATTACGTCATAACGGATAACGTCTCATAGTAATACGTCATAACGTATAACGCCATATAGCAATGCGTCATAACGTATAACGTCATACAGAATTACGGTTTAACGTATAACGTCATATAGTAATGCGTCATAACGTATAGCGTCACATAGAATTACGGCATAACGCATAACGTCGCATAGTAATACGTCATAATGTATAACGTCATATAGTAATGCGTCATAACGTATAACGCCATATAGCAATGCGTCATAACGTATAACGTCATATAGTAATGCGTCATAACGTATAACGCCATATAGTATTGCGTCATAACGTATAACATCATATAGTATTGCGCCATGACGTATAACGTCATATAATAAGGCGACATGACGTATAACGTCATATAGAATTCCGGTTTAACGTATAACGCCATATAGCAATGCGTCAGACCCTATAACGTCATATAGAATTACGGTGTTACGTATAACGTCATATAGTAATGCGTCATAACGTATAACGCCATATAGCAATGCGTCATAACGTATAACGTCATATAGTAATGCGTCATATCGTATAACGAAATATAGTAATGCGTCATAACGTATAACGTCATATAGTATTGCGTCATATCTTACAACGTCATACAGTAATGCGTCATACCATATAACGTCATATAGAATTACGGTTTTGCATATAACGTCATGTAGAATTACGGTTTAACGTATAGCGTCGCATAGAATTACGGTTTAACGTATAACGTCATATAGTAATACGTCATAACCTTTAACGTCATATAGTAATGCGTCATAACGTATAACGTCATATAGTATTGCGTCATGACGTATAATGTCATATAATAAGGCGACATGACGTATAACGTCATATAGAATTACGTCGTAACGTATAACGTCACGTAGTAATGCGTCATAACGTATAACGACATATAGTAATGCGTCATAACGTATATCGCCATATAGTAAGGCGTCATGACGTACATCGTCATATAGAATTACGTCGTAACGTATAAGGTCACATAGAAGTACGTCACAACGTATAACGTCACGAAGAATTACGGTTTTGCGTATAACGTCATATAGAATTACGGTTTAACGTATAACGTCATACAGTAATTCGTAATACCGTATAACCTCATATAGAATTATGGCATAACGTATAACGTCACATAGTAAAACGTCATAACGTATAACGTCATACAGAATTACGGTTTAACGTCTAACGTCATACAGTAATGCGTCATAACGTGTAACATCATATAGAATTCCGGTTTAACGTATAACGCCATATAGCAATGTGTCATAACGTATAAAGTCATATAGAATTCCGGTTTAACGTATAACGCCAAATAGCAATGCGTCATAACGTATAACGTCATATAGAATTACGGCATAATGTTTAACGTCACGTAGTAATACGCCATAACGTATAACGCCATATAGTAATGCGTAATAACGTAAAACATCATATAGTAATGCGTCATGACGTATAACGTCATATAGCAATGCGTCATAACGTATAACGTTACACAGAATTACGGTTTAACGTATAAAGTCATATAGTAATGCGCCATAACGTATAACGCCATATAGAAATGCGTCATAACGTATAACATCATATAGTATTGCGTCATGACGTATAACGTCATATAATAAAACGACATGACGTATAACGTCATATCGAATTACGTCATTACTTATAACGTAATATAGAATTCCGGTTTAACGTATAACGCCATATAGTAATGCGTCATAACGTATAACATCATATAGTATTGCGTCATGACGTATAACGTCATATAGTAATGCGCCATAACGTGTATCGTCACATAGTAATACGTCATAACGTATAACGTCATACAGTAATGCGTCATATCGTATAACGTCATATAGAATTACGGCATAACGTATAACGTCGCACAGTAGTACGTCATAAGGTATATCGTCATACAGAATTACGTCATAACGTATAACGTCACATAGTAATACGTCATAACGTATAACGTCATATAGAATTCCGGTTTAACGTATAACGCCATATAACAATGCGTCATAACGTATAACGTCATATAGAATTACGGCATAATGTTTAACGTCACGTAGTAATACGCCATAACGTATAACGTCATACAGTAATTCGTAATACCGTATAACGTCATATAGAATTACGGCATAACGTATAACGTCACATAGTAAAACGTCATAACGTATAACGTCATACAGAATTGCGGTTTAACGTCTAACGTCATACAGTAATGCGTCATAACGTATAACATCATATAGAATTCCGGTTTAACGTATAACGCCATATAGCAATGTGTCATAACGTATAAAGTCATATAGAATTCCGGTTTAACGTATAACGTCATATAGTAATGCGTCATAACGTATAACGTCATACAGTAATTCGTCATACCGTATAACGTCGTATAGCATTACGTCATAACGGATAACGTCTCATAGTAATACGTCATAACGTATAACGCCATATAGCAATTCGTCATAACGTATAACGTCATACAGTAATTCGTCATACCGTATAACGTCGTATAGCATTACGTCATAACGGATAACGTCTCATAGTAATACGCCATAACGTATAACGTCATATAGTAATGCGTAATAACGTAAAACATCATATAGTAATGCGTCATAACGTATAGCGTCACATAGAATTACGGTTTAACGTATAACGTCATACAGTAATTCGTCATACCGTATAACGTCGTATAGCATTACGTCATAACGGATAACGTCTCATAGTAATACGTCATAACGTATAACGCCATATAGCAATGCGTCATAACGTATAACGTCATACAGAATTACGGTTTAACGTATAACGTCATATAGTAATGCGTCATAACGTATAGCGTCACATAGAATTACGGCATAACGCATAACGTCGCATAGTAATACGTCATAATGTATAACGTCATATAGTAATGCGTCATAACGTATAACGCCATATAGCAATGCGTCATAACGTATAACGTCATATAGTAATGCGTCATAACGTATAACGCCATATAGTATTGCGTCATAACGTATAACATCATATAGTATTGCGCCATGACGTATAACGTCATATAATAAGGCGACATGACGTATAACGTCATATAGAATTCCGGTTTAACGTATAACGCCATATAGCAATGCGTCAGACCCTATAACGTCATATAGAATTACGGTGTTACGTATAACGTCATATAGTAATGCGTCATAACGTATAACGCCATATAGCAATGCGTCATAACGTATAACGTCATATAGTAATGCGTCATATCGTATAACGAAATATAGTAATGCGTCATAACGTATAACGTCATATAGTATTGCGTCATATCTTACAACGTCATACAGTAATGCGTCATACCATATAACGTCATATAGAATTACGGTTTTGCATATAACGTCATGTAGAATTACGGTTTAACGTATAGCGTCGCATAGAATTACGGTTTAACGTATAACGTCATATAGTAATACGTCATAACCTTTAACGTCATATAGTAATGCGTCATAACGTATAACGTCATATAGTATTGCGTCATGACGTATAATGTCATATAATAAGGCGACATGACGTATAACGTCATATAGAATTACGTCGTAACGTATAACGTCACGTAGTAATGCGTCATAACGTATAACGACATATAGTAATGCGTCATAACGTATATCGCCATATAGTAAGGCGTCATGACGTACAACGTCATATAGAATTACGTCGTAACGTATAAGGTCACATAGAAGTACGTCACAACGTATAACGTCACGAAGAATTACGGTTTTGCGTATAACGTCATATAGAATTACGGTTTAACGTATAACGTCATACAGTAATTCGTAATACCGTATAACCTCATATAGAATTATGGCATAACGTATAACGTCACATAGTAAAACGTCATAACGTATAACGTCATACAGAATTACGGTTTAACGTCTAACGTCATACAGTAATGCGTCATAACGTATAACATCATATAGAATTCCGGTTTAACGTATAACGCCATATAGCAATGTGTCATAACGTATAAAGTCATATAGAATTCCGGTTTAACGTATAACGCCAAATAGCAATGCGTCATAACGTATAGCGTCACATAGAATTACGGTTTAACGTATAACGTCATACAGTAATTCGTCATACCGTATAACGTCGTATAGCATTACGTCATAACGGATAACGTCTCATAGTAATACGTCATAACGTATAACGCCATATAGCAATGCGTCATAACGTATAACGTCATACAGAATTACGGTTTAACGTATAACGTCATATAGTAATGCGTCATAACGTATAGCGTCACATAGAATTACGGCATAACGCATAACGTCGCATAGTAATACGTCATAACGTATAACGTCATATAGTAATGCGTCATAACGTATAACGAAATATAGTAATGCGTCATAACGTATAACGTCATATAGTATTGCGTCATAACTTACAACGTCATACAGTAATGCGTCATACCGTATAACGTCATATAGAATTACGGTTTTGCATATAACGTCATGTAGAATTACGGTTTAACGTATAGCGTCGCATAGAATTACGGTTTAACGTATAACGCCATATCGAAATGCGTCATAACGTATAACATCATATAGTATTGCGTCATGACGTATAACGTATTATAATAAAACGACATGACGTATAACGTCATATAGAATTACGTCATAACTTATAACGTAATATAGAATTCCGGTTTAACGTATAACGCCATATAGCAATGCGTCATAACGTATAACATCATATAGTATTGCGTCATGACGTATAACGTCATATAGCAATGCGTCATAACGTATAACGTTACACAGAATTACGGTTTAACGTATAAAGTCATATAGTAATGCGCCATAACGTATAACGCCATATAGAAATGCGTCATAACGTATAACATCATATAGTATTGCGTTATGACGTATAACGTCATATAATAAAACGACATGACGTATAACGTCATATCGAATTACGTCATAACTTATAACGTAATATAGAATTCCGGTTTAACGTATAACGCCATATAGTAATGCGTCATAACGTATAACATCATATAGTATTGCGTCATGACGTATAACGTCATATAGTAATGCGTCATAACGTGTATCGTCACATAGTAATACGTCATAACGTATAACGTCATACAGTAATGCGTCATATCGTATAACGTCATATAGAATTACGGCATAACGTATAACGTCGCACAGTAGTACGTCATAAGGTATATCGTCATACAGAATTACGTCATAACGTATAACGTCACATAGTAATACGTCATAACGTATAACGTCATATAGAATTCCGGTTTAACGTATAACGCCATATAACAATGCGTCATAACGTATAACGTCATATAGAATTACGGCACAATGTTTAACGTCACGTAGTAATACGCCATAACGTATAACGTCATACAGTAATTCGTAATACCGTATAACGTCATATAGAATTACGGCATAACGTATAACGTCACATAGTAAAACGTCATAACGTATAACGTCATACAGAATTGCGGTTTAACGTCTAACGTCATACAGTAATGCGTCATAACGTATAACATCATATAGAATTCCGGTTTAACGTATAACGCCATATAGCAATGTGTCATAACGTATAAAGTCATATAGAATTCCGGTTTAACGTATAACGTCATATAGTAATGCGTCATAACGTATAACGTCATACAGTAATTCGTCATACCGTATAACGTCGTATAGCATTACGTCATAACGGATAACGTCTCATAGTAATACGTCATAACGTATAACGCCATATAGCAATGCGTCATAACGTATAACGGCATACAGTAATTCGTCATACCGTATAACGTCGTATAGCATTACGTCATAACGGATAACGTCTCATAGTAATACGTCATAACGTATAACGCCATATAGCAATGCGTCATAACGTATAACGTCATACAGAATTACGGTTTAACGTATAACGTCATATAGTAATGCGTCATAACGTATAGCGTCACATAGAATTACGGCATAACGCATAACGTCGCATAGTAATACGTCATAATGTATAACGTCATATAGTAATGCGTCATAACGTATAACGCCATATAGCAATGCGTCATAACGTATAACGTCATATAGTAATGCATCATAACGTATAGCGTCACATAGAATTACGGCATAACGTATAACGTCGCATAGTAATACGTCATAACGTATAACGTCATATAGTAATGCGTCATAACGTATAACGGCATATAGTATTGCGTCATAACGTATAAGATCATATAGTATTGCGTCATTACGTATAACGTCATATAATAAGGCGACATGACGTATAACGTCATATAATAAGGCGACATGACGTATAACGTCATATAGAATTCCGGTTTAACGTATAACGCCATATAGCAATGCGTCATAACGTATAACGTCATATAGTATTGCGTCATAACTTACAACGTCATACAGTAATGCGTCATACCGTATAACGTCATATAGAATTACGGTTTTGCATGTAACGTCATGTAGAATTACGGTTTAACGTATAGCGTCGCATAGAATTACGGTTTAACGTATAACGTCATATAGTAATACGTCATAACGTATAACGTCATATAGTAATGCGTCATAACGTATAACGTCATATAGTATTGCGTCATGACGTATAATGTCATATAATAAGGCGACATGACGTATAACGTCATATAGAATTACGTCGTAACGTATAACGTCACGTAGTAATGCGTCATAACGTATAACGACATATAGTAATGCGTCATAACGTATATCGCCATATAGTAAGGCGTCATGACGTACAACGTCATATAGAATTACGTCGTAACGTATAAGGTCACATAGAAGTACGTAACAACGTATAACGTCACGAAGAATTACGGTTTTGCGTATATCGTCATATAGAATTACGGTTTAACGTATAACGTCATACAGTAATTCGTAATACCGTATAACGTCATATAGAATTACGGCATAACGTATAACGTCACATAGTAAAACGTCATAACGTATAACGTCATACAGAATTACGGTTTAACGTCTAACGTCATACAGTAATGCGTCATAACGTATAACATCATATAGAATTCCGGTTTAACGTATAACGCCATATAGCAATGTGCCATAACGTATAAAGTCATATAGAATTCCGGTTTAACGTATAACGCCAAATAGCAATGCGTCATAACGTATAACGTCATATAGAATTACGGCATAATGTTTAACGTCACGTAGTAATACGCCATAACGTATAACGTCATATAGTAATGCGTAATAACGTAAAACATCATATAGTAATGCGTCATAACGTATAGCGTCACATAGAATTACGGTTTAACGTATAACGTCATACAGTAATTCGTCATACCGTATAACGTAGTATAGCATTACGTCATAACGGATAACGTCTCATAGTAATACTTCATAACGTATAACGCCATATAGCAATGCGTCATAACGTATAACGTCATACAGAATTATGGATTAACGTATAACGTCATATAGTAATGCGTCATAACGTATAGCGTCACATAGAATTACGGCATAACGCATAACGTCGCATAGTAATACGTCATAACGTATAACGTCATATAGTAATGCGTCATAACGTATAAGATCATATAGTATTGCGTCATGACGTATAACGTCATATAATAAGGCGACATGACGTATAACGTCATATAATAAGGCGACATGACGTATAACGTCATATAGAATTCCGGTTTAACGTATAACGCCATATAGCAATGCGTCATAACGTATAACGTCATATAGAATTACGGTGTTACGTATAACGTCATATAGTAATGCGTCATAACGTATAACGCCATATAGCAATGCGTCATAACGTATAACGTCATATAGTATTGCGTCATAACTTACAACGTCATACAGTAATGCGTCATACCGTATAACGTCATATAATAAATCGACATGACGTATAACGTCATATAGAATTACGTCATAACTTATAACGTAATATAGAATTCCGGTTTAACGTATAACGCCATATAGCAATGCGTCATAACGTATAACATCATATAGTATTGCGTCATGACGTATAACGTCATATAGCAATGCGTCATAACGTATAACGTTACACAGAATTACGGTTTAACGTATAAAGTCATATAGTAATGCGCCATAACGTATAACGCCATATAGAAATGCGTCATAACGTATAACATCATATAGTATTGCGTCATGACGTATAACGTCATATAATAAAACGACATGACGTATAACGTCATATCGAATTACGTCATTACTTATAACGTAATATAGAATTCCGGTTTAACGTATAACGCCATATAGTAATGCGTCATAACGTATAACATCATATAGTATTGCGTCATGACGTATAACGTCATATAGTAATGCGTCATAACGTGTATCGTCACATAGTAATACGTCATAACGTATAACGTCATACAGTAATGCGTCATATCGTATAACGTCATATAGAATTACGGCATAACGTATAACGTCGCACAGTAGTACGTCATAAGGTATATCGTCATACAGAATTACGTCATAACGTATAACGTCACATAGTAATACGTCATAACGTATAACGTCATATAGAATTCCGGTTTAACGTATAACGCCATATAACAATGCGTCATAACGTATAACGTCATATAGAATTACGGCATAATGTTTAACGTCACGTAGTAATACGCCATAACGTATAACGTCATACAGTAATTCGTAATACCGTATAACGTCATATAGAATTACGGCATAACGTATAACGTCACATAGTAAAACGTCATAACGTATAACGTCATACAGAATTGCGGTTTAACGTCTAACGTCATACAGTAATGCGTCATAACGTATAACATCATATAGAATTCCGATTTAACGTATAACGCCATATAGCAATGTGTCATAACGTATAAAGTCATATAGAATTCCGGTTTAACGTATAACGTCATATAGTAATGCGTCATAACGTATAACGTCATACAGTAATTCGTCATACCGTATAACGTCGTATAGCATTACGTCATAACGGATAACGTCTCATAGTAATACGTCATAACGTATAACGCCATATAGCAATGCGTCATAACGTATAACGTCATACAGTAATTCGTCATACCGTATAACGTCGTATAGCATTACGTCATAACGGATAACGTCTCATAGTAATACGCCATAACGTATAACGTCATATAGTAATGCGTAATAACGTAAAACATCATATAGTAATGCGTCATAACGTATAGCGTCACATAGAATTACGGTTTAACGTATAACGTCATACAGTAATTCGTCATACCGTATAACGTCGTATAGCATTACGTCATAACGGATAACGTCTCATAGTAATACGTCATAACGTATAACGCCATATAGCAATGCGTCATAACGTATAACGTCATACAGAATTACGGTTTAACGTATAACGTCATATAGTAATGCGTCATAACGTATAGCGTCACATAGAATTACGGCATAACGCATAACGTCGCATAGTAATACGTCATAATGTATAACGTCATATAGTAATGCGTCATAACGTATAACGCCATATAGCAATGCGTCATAACGTATAACGTCATATAGTAATGCGTCATAACGTATAACGCCATATAGTATTGCGTCATAACGTATAACATCATATAGTATTGCGCCATGACGTATAACGTCATATAATAAGGCGACATGACGTATAACGTCATATAGTATTGCGTCATATCTTACAACGTCATACAGTAATGCTTCATACCATATAACGTCATATAGAATTACGGTTTTGCATATAACGTCATGTAGAATTACGGTTTAACGTATAGCGTCGCATAGAATTACGGTTTAACGTATAACGTCATACAGTAATTCGTAATACCGTATAACCTCATATAGAATTATGGCATAACGTATAACGTCACATAGTAAAACGTCATAACGTATAACGTCATACAGAATTACGGTTTAACGTCTAACGTCATACAGTAATGCGTCATAACGTATAACATCATATAGAATTCCGGTTTAACGTATAACGCCATATAGCAATGTGTCATAACGTATAAAGTCATATAGAATTCCGGTTTAACGTATAACGCCAAATAGCAATGCGTCATAACGTATAGCGTCACATAGAATTACGGTTTAACGTATAACGTCATACAGTAATTCGTCATACCGTATAACGTCGTATAGCATTACGTCATAACGGATAACGTCTCATAGTAATACGTCATAACGTATAACGCCATATAGCAATGCGTCATAACGTATAACATCATACAGAATTACGGTTTAACGTATAACGTCATATAGTAATGCGTCATAACGTATAGCGTCACATAGAATTACGGCATAACGCATAACGTCGCATAGTAATACGTCATAACGTATAACGTCATATAGTAATGCGTCATAACGTATAACGAAATATAGTAATGCGTCATAACGTATAACGTCATATAGTATTGCGTCATAACTTACAACGTCATACAGTAATGCGTCATACCGTATAACGTCATATAGAATTACGGTTTTGCATATAACGTCATGTAGAATTACGGTTTAACGTATAGCGTCGCATAGAATTACGGTTTAACGTATAACGCCATATCGAAATGCGTCATAACGTATAACATCATATAGTATTGCGTCATGACGTATAACGTCATATAATAAAACGACATGACGTATAACGTCATATAGAATTACGTCATAACTTATAACGTAATATAGAATTCCGGTTTAACGTATAACGCCATATAGCAATGCGTCATAACGTATAACATCATATAGTATTGCGTCATGACGTATAACGTCATATAGCAATGCGTCATAACGTATAACGTTACACAGAATTACGGTTTAACGTATAAAGTCATATAGTAATGCGCCATAACGTATAACGCCATATAGAAATGCGTCATAACGTATAACATCATATAGTATTGCGTTATGACGTATAACGTCATATAATAAAACGACATGACGTATAACGTCATATCGAATTACGTCATAACTTATAACGTAATATAGAATTCCGGTTTAACGTATAACGCCATATAGTAATGCGTCATAACGTATAACATCATATAGTATTGCGTCATGACGTATAACGTCATATAGTAATGCGTCATAACGTGTATCGTCACATAGTAATACGTCATAACGTATAACGTCATACAGTAATGCGTCATATCGTATAACGTCATATAGAATTACGGCATAACGTATAACGTCGCACAGTAGTACGTCATAAGGTATATCGTCATACAGAATTACGTCATAACGTATAACGTCACATAGTAATACGTCATAACGTATAACGTCATATAGAATTCCGGTTTAACGTATAACGCCATATAACAATGCGTCATAACGTATAACGTCATATAGCATTACGGCATAATGTTTAACGTCACGTAGTAATACGCCATAACGTATAACGTCATACAGTAATTCGTAATACCGTATAACGTCATATAGAATTACGGCATAACGTATAACGTCACATAGTAAAACGTCATAACGTATAACGTCATACAGAATTGCGGTTTAACGTCTAACGTCATACAGTAATGCGTCATAACGTATAACATCATATAGAATTCCGGTTTAACGTATAACGCCATATAGCAATGTGTCATAACGTATAAAGTCATATAGAATTCCGGTTTAACGTATAACGTCATATAGTAATGCGTCATAACGTATAACGTCATACAGTAATTCGTCATACCGTATAACGTCGTATAGCATTACGTCATAACGGATAACGTCTCATAGTAATACGTCATAACGTATAACGAGATATAGCAATGCGTCATAACGTATAACGTCATACAGTAATTCGTCATACCGTATAACGTCGTATAGCATTACGTCATAACGGATAACGTCTCATAGTTATACGCCATAACGTATAACGTCATATAGTAATGCGTAATAACGTAAAACATCATATAGTAATGCGTCATAACGTATAGCGTCACATAGAATTACGGTTTAACGTATAACGTCATACAGTAATTCGTCATACCGTATAACGTCGTATAGCATTACGTCATAACGGATAACGTCTCATAGTAATACGTCATAACGTATAACGCCATATAGCAATGCGTCATAACGTATAACGTCATACAGAATTACGGTTTAACGTATAACGTCATATAGTAATGCGTCATAACGTATAGCGTCACATAGAATTACGGCATAACGCATAACGTCGCATAGTAATACGTCATAATGTATAACGTCATATAGTAATGCGTCATAACGTATAACGCCATATAGCAATGCGTCATAACGTATAACGTCATATAGTAATGCGTCATAACGTATAGCGTCACATAGAATTACGGCATAACGTATAACGTCGCATAGTAATACGTCATAACGTATAACGTCATATAGTAATGCGTCATAACGTATAACGCCATATAGTATTGCGTCATAACGTATAAGATCATATAGTATTGCGTCATTACGTATAACGTCATATAATAAGGCGACATGACGTATAACGTCATATAATAAGGGGACATGACGTATAACGTCATATAGAATTCCGGTTTAACGTATAACGCCATATAGCAATGCGTCATAACGTATAACGTCATATAGTATTGCGTCATAACTTACAACGTCATACAGTAATGCGTCATACAGTATAACGTCATATAGAATTACGGTTTTGCATGTAACGTCATGTAGAATTACGGTTTAACGTATAGCGTCGCATAGAATTACGGTTTAACGTATAACGTCATATAGTAATACGTCATAACGTATAACGTCATATAGTAATGCGTCATAACGTATAACGTCATATAGTATTGCGTCATGACGTATAATGTCATATAATAAGGCGACATGACGTATAACGTCATATAGAATTACGTCGTAACGTATAACGTCACGTAGTAATGCGTCATAACGTATAACGACATATAGTAATGCGTCATAACGTATATCGCCATATAGTAAGGCGTCATGACGTACAACGTCATATAGAATTACGTCGTAACGTATAAGGTCACATAGAAGTACGTAACAACGTATAACGTCACGAAGAATTACGGTTTTGCGTATAACGTCATATAGAATTACGGTTTAACGTATAACGTCATACAGTAATTCGTAATACCGTATAACGTCATATAGAATTACGGCATAACGTATAACGTCACATAGTAAAACGTCATAACGTATAACGTCATACAGAATTACGGTTTAACGTCTAACGTCATACAGTAATGCGTCATAACGTATAACGTCATATAGTAATGCGTCATAACGTATAACGAAATATAGTAATGCGTCATATCGTATAACGTCATATAGTATTGCGTCATAACGTATAACGTCATATAGTAATGCGTCATAACGTATAACGCCATATAGTATTGCGTCATAACGTATAACATCATATAGTATTGCGTCATGACGTATAACGTCATATAATAAGGCGACATGACGTATAACGTCATATAGAATTCCGGTTTAACGTATAACGCCATATAGCAATGCGTCATAACGTATAACGTCATATAGAATTACGGTGTTACGTATAACGTCATATAGTAATGCGTCATAACGTATAACGCCATATAGCAATGCGTCATAACGTATAACGTCATATAGTAATGCGTCATAACGTAAAACGAAATATAGTATTGCGTCATAACGTATAACATCATATAGTATTGCGTCATGACGTATAACGTCATATAATAAGGCGACATGACGTATAACGTCATATAGAATTCCGGTTTAACGTATAACGCCATATAGCAATGCGTCATAACGTATAACGTCATATAGAATTACGGTGTTACGTATAACGTCATATAGTAATGCGTCATAACGTATAACGCCATATAGCAATGCGTCATAACGTATAACGTCATATAGTAATGCGTCATAACGTATAACGAAATATAGTAATGCGTCATAACGTATAACGTCATATAGAATTCCGGTTTAACGTATAACGCCATATAGCAATGCGTCATAACGTATAACGTCATATAGTAATGCGTCATAACGTATAACGAAATATAGTAATGCGTCATATCGTATAACGTCATATAGTATTGCGTCATAACTTACACCGTCATACAGTAATGCGTCATACCGTATAACGTCATAAAGAATTACGGTTTTGCATATAACGTCATGTAGAATTACGGTTTAACGTATAACGTCATATAGTAATACGTCATAACGTATAACGACATATAGTAATGCGTCATAACGTATATCGCCATATAGTAAGGCGTCATGACGTACAACGTCATATAAAATTACGTCATAACGTATAACGTCACATAGAAGTACGTCACAACGTATAACGTCACGCAGAATGACCTTTTTGCGTATAACGTCATATAGAATTACGGTTTAACGTATAACGTGATACAGTAATTCGTAATACCGTATAACGTCATATAGAATTACGGCATAACGTATAACGTCACATAGGAGAACGTCATAACGTATAACGTCATACAGAATTACGGTTTAACGTCTAACGTCATACAGTAATGCGTCATAACGTATAACATCATATAGAATTCCGGTTTAACGTATAACGCCATATAGCAATGTGTCATAACGTATAAAGTCATATAGAATTCCGGTTTAACGTATAACGCCATATAGCAATGCGTCATAACGTATAACGTCATATAGAATTACGGCATAATGTTTAACGTCACGTAGTAATACGCCATAACGTATAACGTCATATAGTAATGCGTAATAACGTAAAACATCATATAGTAATGCGTCATAACGTATAGCGTCACATAGAATTACGGTTTAACGTATAACGTCATATAGTAATGCGTCATAACGTATAACGTCATACAGTAATTCGTCATACCGTATAACGTCGTATAGCATTACGTCATAACGGATAACGTCTCATAGTAATACGTCATAACGTATAACGACATATAGCAATGCGTCATAACGTATAACGTCATACAGAATTACGGTTTAACGTATAACGTCATATAGTAATGCGTCATAACGTATAGAGTCACATAGAATTACGGCATAACGTATTACGTCGCATAGTAATACGTCATAACGTATAACGTCATATAGTAATGCGTCATAACGTATAACGCCATATAGTATTGCGTCATAACGTATAACATCATATAGTAATGCGTCATATCGTATAACGTCATATAGTAGTACGTCATAACGTATAACGTCATATAGTATTGCGTCATGACGAATAATGTCATATAATAAGGCGACATGACGTATAACGTCATATAGTAATGCGTCATAACGTTTAACGTCATATAGTAATGCGTCATAACGTATAACGCCATATAGTAATGCGTCATAACATATATCGTCATATAGTATTGCGTCATAACGTCTAACGCCATATAGCAATGCGTCATAACGTATAACGTCATATAGTAATGCGACATACCGTATAACGTCATATAGAATTCCGGTTTAACGTATAACGCCATATAGCAATGCGTCATAACGTATAACGTCACATAGTAATACGTCTTAACGTATAAAGTCATATAGAATACCGGGTTAAAGTATAACGCCATATAGCAATGCGTCATAGCGTATAACGTCATACAGAATTACGGTTTAACGTATATCGTCATAGAGTAATGCGTCATAACGTATAACGTCATATAGTATTGCGTCATGACGAATAATGTCATATAATAAGGCGACATGACGTATAACGCCATATAGCAATGTGTCATAACGTATAAAGTCATATAGAATTCCGGTTTAACGTATAACGCCATATAGCAATGCGTCATAACGTATAACGTCATATAGAATTACGGCATAATGTTTAACGTCTCGTAGTAATACGCCATAACGTATAACGTAACATAGTAATGCGTAATAACGTAAAACATCATATAGTAATGCGTCATAACGTATAGCGTCACATAGAATTACGGTTTAACGTATAACGTCATATAGTAATGCGTCATAACGTATAACGTCATACAGTAATTCGTCATACCGTATAACGTCGTATAGCATTACGTCATAACGGATAACGTCTCATAGTAATACGTCATAACGTATAACGCCATATAGCAATGCGTCATAACGTATAACGTCATACAGAATTACGGTTTAACGTATAACGTCATATAGTAATGCGTCATAACGTATAGCGTCACATAGAATTACGGCATAACGTATTACGTCGCATAGTAATACGTCATAACGTATAACGTCATATAGTAATGCGTCATAACGTATAATGCCATATAGTATTGCGTCATAACGTATAACATCATATAGTATTGCGTCATGACGTATAACGTCATATAATAAGGCGACATGACGTATAACGTCATATAGAATTCCGGTTTAACGTATAACGCCATATAGCAATGCGTCATAACGTATAACGTCATATAGAATTACGGTGTTACGTATAACGTCATATAGTAATGCGTCATAACGTATAACGCCATATAGCAATGCGTCATAACGTATAACGTCATATAGTAATGCGTCATAACGTAAAACGAAATATAGTAATGCGTCATAACGTATAACGTCATATAGTATTGCGTCATACCGTATAACGTCATATAGAATTACGGTTTTGCATATAACGTCATGTAGAATTACGGTTTAACGTATAGCGTCGCATAGAATTACGGTTTAAGGTATAACGTCATATAGTAATACGTCATAACGTATAACGTCATATAGTAATGCGTCATAACGTATAACGTCATATAGTATTGCGTCATGACGTATAATGTCATATAATAAGGCGACATGACGTATAACGTCATATAGAATTCTGGTTTAACGTATAACGCCATATAGCAATGCGTCATAACGTATAAGGTCATATAGAATTACGGCATAATGTTTAACGTCACGTAGTAATACGCCATAACGTATAACGTCATATAGTAATGCGTAATAACGTAAAACATCATATAGTAATGCGTCATAACGTATAGCGTCACATAGAATTACGGTTTAACGTATAACGTCATATAGTAATGCGTCATAACGTATAACGTCATACAGTAATTCGTCATACCGTATAACGTCGTATAGCATTACGTCATAACGGATAACGTCTCATAGTAATACGTCATAACGTATAACGCCATATAGCAATGCGTCATAACGTATAACGTCATACAGAATTACGGTTTAACGTATAACGTCATATAGTAATGCGTCATAACGTATAGCGTCACATAGAATTACGGCATAACGTATTACGTCGCATAGTAATACGTCATAACGTATAACGTCATATAGTAATGCGTCATAACGTATAACGCCATATAGTATTGCGTCATAACGTATAACATCATATAGTAATGCGTCATAACGTATAACGTCATATAGTAATACGTCATAACGTATAACGTCATATAGTATTGCGTCATGACGAATAATGTCACATAATAAGGCGACATGACGTATAACGTCATATAGTAATGCGTCATAACGTATAACGTCATATAGTAATGCGTCATAGCGTATAACGCCATATAGTAATTGCGTCATAACATATATCGTCATATAGTATTGCGTCATAACGTCTAACGCCATATAGCAATGCGTCATAACGTATAACGTCATATAGTAATGCGTCATACCGTATAACGTCATACAGAATTACGGTTTAACGTATATCGTCATAGAGTAATGCGTCATAACGTATAACGTCATATAGTATTGCGTCATGACGAATAATGTCATATAATAAGGCGACATGACGTATAACGCCATATAGCAATGTGTCATAACGTATAAAGTCATATAGAATTCCGGTTTAACGTATAACGCCATATAGCAATGCGTCATAACGTATAACGTCATATAGAATTACGGCATAATGTTTAACGTCACGTAGTAATACGCCATAACGTATAACGTCATATAGTAATGCGTAATAACGTAAAACATCATATAGTAATGCGTCATAACGTATAGCGTCACATAGAATTACGGTTTAACGTATAACGTCATATAGTATTGCGTCATGACGAATAATGTCTTATAATAAGGCGACATGACGTATAACGTCATATAGTAATGCGTCATAACGTATAACGTCATATAGAATTCCGGTTTAACGTATAACGCCACATGGCAATGCGTCATAACGTATAACGCCACATGGTAATACGTCTTAACGTATAAAGTCATATAGAATTCCGGGATAACGTACATCGTCATATAGTAATACGTCATAACTTACAAGGTCATATAGTAATGCGTCATAACATCTAACGTCATATAGTAATGCGTCATAATGTATAACGCCATATAGCAATGCGTCATAACGTATAACGTCATATAGTATTGCGTCATGACGTATAACGTCATATAATAAGGCGACATGACGTATAACGTCACATGGAATTACGTCATAACGTATAACGTCATACACAATTACGGTTTAACGTATAACGTCAAAAGAGTAATGCATCATATCCTATAACGCCATATAGTAATTGCGTCATAACGTATAACGTCATATAGAATTCCGGCATAACGTATATCGTCATATAGTAATACGTCATAACTTACAAGGTCATATAGTAATGCGTCATAACGTATAACGTCATATAGTATTGCGTTATGACGTATAACGTCATATAATAAGGTGACATGACGTATAACGTCATATAGAATTACGGCATAACGTATAACGTCACATAGTAAAACGTCATAACGTATAACGTCATATAGTAATACGTCATAACGTATAACGTCATATAGTATTGCGTCATGACGAATAATGTCATATAATAAGGCGACATGACGTATAACATCATATAGTAATGCGTCATAACGTATAACGTCATATAGTAATGCGTCATAACGTATAACGTCATATAGAATTACGGCATAATGTTTAACGTCACGTAGTAATACGTCATAACGTGTAACGTCATATAGTATTGCGTCATGACGAATCATGTCATATAATAAGGCGACATGACGTATAACGTCATATAGTAATGCGTCATAACGTATAACGTCACATAGTAAAACGTCATAACGTATAACGTCATATAGTAATACGTCATAACGTATAACGTCATATAGTATTGCGTCATGACGAATAATGTCATATAATAAGGCGACATGACGTATAACATCATATAGTAATGCGTCATAACGTATAACGTCATATAGTAATGCGTCATAACGTATAACGTCATATAGAATTACGGCATAATGTTTATCGTCACGTAGTAATACGTCATAACGTGTAACGTCATATAGTATTGCGTCATGACGAATCATGTCATATAATAAGGCGACATGACGTATAACGTCATATAGTAATGCGTCATAAAGTATAACGTCATATAGTAATGCGTCATACCGTATAACGTCATATAGAATTCCGGTTTAACGTATAACGCCATATAGCAATGCGTCATAACGTATAACGTCACATAGTAATACGTCTTAACGTATAAAGTCATATAGAATACCGGGTTAAAGTATAACGCCATATAGCAATGCGTCATAACGTATAACGTTATACAGAATTACGGTTTAACGTATAAAGTCATATAGTAATGCGTCATAACGTATAACGCCATATAGTAATGCGTCATAACGTATAACATCATATAGTATGGCGTCATGACGTATAACGTCATATAGTAATGCGTCATAACGTATATCGTCATAGAGTAATGCGTCATAACGTATAACGTCATATAGTATTGCGTCATGACGAATAATGTCTTATAATAAGGCGACATGACGTATAACGTCATATAGTAATGCGTCATAACGTATAACGTCATATAGAATTCCGGTTTAACGTATAACGCCACATAGCAATGCGTCATAACGTATAACGCCACATGGTAATACGTCTTAACGTATAAAGACATATAGAATTCCGGGATAACGTATAACGTCATATAGTAACACGTCATAACGTATAACGTCATATAGTATTGCGTCATGACGAATAATGTCATATAATAAGGCGACATGACGTATAACGTCATATAGTAATGCGTCATAACGTATAACGTCATATAGTAATGCGTCATGACGTATAACGCCATATAGTAATGCGTCATAACGTATAAAGTCATACAGTATTGCGTCATAACATCTAACGCCATATAATAAGGCGACATGACGTATAACGTCACATGGAATTACGTCATAACGTATAACGTCATACACAACTACGGTTTAACGTATAACGTCAAAAGAGTAATGCATCATATCCTATAACGCCATATAGTAATTGCGTCATAACGTATAACGTAATATAGAATTCCGGCATAACGTATATCGTCATATAGTAATACGTCATAACTTACAAGGTCATATAGTAATGCGTCATAACGTATAACGTCATATAGTATTGCGTTATGACGTATAACGTCATATAATAAGGTGACATGACGTATAACGTCATATAGAATTACGGCATAACGTATAACGTCACATAGTAAAACGTCATAACGTATAACGTCATATAGTAATACGTCATAACGTATAATGTCATATAGTATTGCGTCATGACGAATCATGTCATATAATAAGGCGACATGACGTATAACGTCATATAGTAATGCGTCATAACGTATAACGTCATATAGTATTGCGTTATGACGTATAACGTCATATAATAAGGTGACATGACGTATAACGTCATATAGAATTACGGCATAACGTATAACGTCACATAGTAAAACGTCATAACGTATAACGTCATATAGTAATACGTCATAACGTATAACGTCATATAGTATTGCGTCATAACGTCTAACGCAATATAGCAATGCGTCATAACGTATAACGTCATATAGTAATGCGTCATACCGTATAACGTCATATAGAATTCCGGTTTAACGTATAACGCCATATAGCAATGCGTCATAACGTATAACGTCACATAGTAATACGTCTTAACGTATAAAGTCATATAGAATACCGGGTTAAAGTATAACGCCATATAGCAATGCGTCATAACGTATAACGTTATACAGAATTACGGTTTAACGTATAAAGTCATATAGTAATGCGTCATAACGTATAACGCCATATAGTAATGCGTCATAACGTATAACATCATATAGTATGGCGTCATGACGTATAACGTCATATAGTAATGCGTCATAACGTATATCGTCATAGAGTAATGCGTCATAACGTATAACGTCATATAGTATTGCGTCATGACGAATAATGTCTTATAATAAGGCGACATGACGTATAACGTCATATAGTAATGCGTCATAACGTATAACGTCATATAGAATTCCGGTTTAACGTATAACGCCACATAGCAATGCGTCATAACGTATAACGCCACATGGTAATACGTCTTAACGTATAAAGACATATAGAATTCCGGGATAACGTATAACGTCATATAGTAACACGTCATAACGTATAACGTCATATAGTATTGCGTCATGACGAATAATGTCATATAATAAGGCGACATGACGTATAACGTCATATAGTAATGCGTCATAACGTATAACGTCATATAGTAATGCGTCATGACGTATAACGCCATATAGTAATGCGTCATAACGTATAAAGTCATACAGTATTGCGTCATAACATCTAACGCCATATAATAAGGCGACATGACGTATAACGTCACATGGAATTACGTCATAACGTATAACGTCATACACAACTACGGTTTAACGTATAACGTCAAAAGAGTAATGCATCATATCCTATAACGCCATATAGTAATTGCTTCATAACGTATAACGTAATATAGAATTCCGGCATAACGTATATCGTCATATAGTAATACGTCATAACTTACAAGGTCATATAGTAATGCGTCATAACGTATAACGTCATATAGTATTGCGTTATGACGTATAACGTCATATAATAAGGTGACATGACGTATAACGTCATATAGAATTACGGCATAACGTATAACGTCACATAGTAAAACGTCATAACGTATAACGTCATATAGTAATACGTCATAACGTATAACGTCATATAGTATTGCGTCATGACGAATCATGTCATATAATAAGGCGACATGACGTATAACGTCATATAGTAATGCGTCATAACGTATAACGTCATATAGTATTGCGTTATGACGTATAACGTCATATAATAAGGTGACATGACGCATAACGTCATATAGAATTACGGCATAACGTATATCGTCACATAGTAAAACGTCATAACGTATAACGTCATATAGTAATACGTCATAACGTATAACGTCATATAGTATTGCGTCATAACGTCTAACGCCATATAGCAATGCGTCATAACGTATAACGTCATATAGTAATGCGTCATACCGTATAACGTCATATAGAATTCCGGTTTAACGTATAACGCCATATAGCAATGCGTCATAACTTATAACGTCACATAGTAATACGTCTTAACGTATAAAGTCATATAGAATACCGGGTTAAAGTATAACGCCATATAGCAATGCGTCATAACGTATAACGTTATACAGAATTACGGTTTAACGTATAACGTCATATAGTAATGCGTCATAACGTATAGCGTCACATAGAATTACGGCATAACGTATTACGTCGCATAGTAATACGTCATAACGTATAACGTCATATAGTAATGCGTCATAACGTATAACGCCATATAGTAATGCGTCATAACGTATAACATCATATAGTATTGCGTCATGTCGTATAACGTCATATAGTAATGCGTCATAACGTATAACGTCATATAGAATTCCGGTTTAACGTATAACGCCACATAGCAATGCGTCATAACGTATAACGCCACATGGTAATACGTCTTAACGTATAAAGACATATAGAATTCCGGGATAACGTATAACGTCATATAGTAACACGTCATAACGTATAACGTCATATAGTATTGCGTCATGACGAATAATGTCATATAATAAGGCGACATGACGTATAACGTCATATAGTAATGCGTCATAACGTATAACGTCATATAGTAATGCGTCATGACGTATAACGCCATATAGTAATGCGTCATAACGTATAACGTCATACAGTATTGCGTCATAACATCTAACGCCATATAGCAATGCGTCATGACGTATAACGCCATATAGCAATGCGTTATAACGAATAACGTCATATAGTAATGCGTCATAACGTATAACGCCACATAGTAATGCGTCATAACGTATAACGTCCTATAGTATTGCGTCATGACGTATAGCGTCATATAATAAGGCGACATGACGTATAACGTCATATAGAATTACGTCATAACGTATAACGTCATATACAATTACGGTTTAACGTATAACGTCAAAAGAGTAATGCGTCATTTCCTATAACGCCATATAGTAATTGCGTCATAACGTATAACGTCATATAGAATTCCGGCATAACGTATATCGTCATATAGTAATACGTCATAACTTACAAGGTCATATAGTAATGCGTCATAACGTATAACGTCATATCGTATTGCGTCATGACGTATAACATCATATAATAAGGTGACATGACGTATAACGTCATATAGAATTACGGCATAACGTATAACGTCACATAGTAAAACGTCATAACGTATAACGTCATACAGACTTACGGTTTAACGTCTAATGTCATACAGTAATGCGTCATATCGTATAACATCATATAGAATTCCGGTTTAACGTATAACGTCATATAGCAATGCGTCATAACGTATAACGTCATACAGTAATTCGTAATACCGTATAACGTCATATAGAATTACGGCATAACGTATAACGTCACATAGTAAAACGTCATAACGTATAACGTCATACAGAATTACGGTTTAACGTCTAACGTCATGCAGTAATGCGTCATAACGTATAACATCATACAGAATTCCGGTTTAACGTATGACGCCATATAGCAATGCGTCATAACGTACAACGTTATACAGAATTACGGTTTAACGTATAACGTCATATAGTATTGCGCCATAACGCATAACGCCATATAGCAATGCGTCATAACGTCTAACGCCATATAGCAATGCGTCATAACGTATAACGTCATATAGTAATGCGTCATACCGTATAACGTCATATAGAATTCCGGTTTAACGTATAACGCCATATAGCAATGCGTCATAACGTATAACGTCACATAGTAATACGTCTTAACGTATAACGTCATATAGTATTCCGTCATGACGTATAACGTCATATAGTAATGCGTCATAAAGTATATCGTCATATAGTAATGCGTCACAACGTATAACGTCATATAGTAATGCGTCATGACGAATAATGTCATATAATATGGCGACATGACGTATAACGTCATATAGTAATGCGTCTTATCGTATAACGTCATATAGAATTCCGGTTTAACGTATAACGCCACATAGCAATGCGTCATAACGTATAACGTCACATAGTAATACGTCTTAACGTATAACGTCATATAGTAATGCGTCATAACGTATAACGTCATATAGTAATACGTCATAACGTATAACGTCATATAGTATTGCGTCATGACGAATAATGTCATATAATAAGGCGACATGACGTATAACGTCATATAGTAATGCGTCATAACGTATAACGTCATACAGTAATGCGTCATAACGTATAACGCCATATAGTAATGCGTCATAACATATAACGTCATATAGTATTGCGTCATAACGTCTAACGCCATATAGCAATGCGTCATAACGTATAACGTCATATAGTAATGCGTCATACCGTATAACGTCATATAGAATTCCGGTTTAACGTATAACGCCATATAGCAATGCGTCATAACGTATAACGTCATATAGTAATGCGTCATACCGTATAACGTCATATAGAATTCCGGTTTAACGTATAACGCCATATAGCAATGCGTCATAACGTATAACGTCATACAGAATTGCGGTTTAACGTATAACGCCATATAGCAATGCGTCATAACGTATAACGTTATACAGAATTACGGTTTAACGTATAAAGTCATATAGTAATGCGTCATAACGTATAACGCCATACAGTAATGCGTCATAACGTATAACATCATATAGTATTGCGTCATGACGTATAACGTCATATAGTAATGCGTCATAACGTATAGCGTCATAGAGTAATGCGTCATAACGTATAACGTCATATAGTATTGCGTCATGACGAATAATGTCATATAATAAGGCGACATGACGTATAACGTCATATAGTAATGCGTCATAACGTATAACGTCATATAGAATTCCGGTTTAACGTATAACGCCACATAGCAATGCGTCATAACGTATAACGTCATATAGAATCACGGCATAACGTATAACGTCACATAGTAAAACGTCATAACCTATAACGTCATATAGTAATACGTCATAACGTATAACGTCATATAGTATTGCGTCATGACGAATAATGTCATATAATAAGGCGACATGACGTATAACGTCATATAGTAATGCGTCATAACATATAACGTCATATAGTAATGCGTCATAACGTATAACGCCATATAGTAATGCGTCATAACGTATAACGTCATATAGTAATACGTCATAACGTATAACGTCATATAGTATTACGTCATGACGAATAATGTCATATAATAAGGCGACAAGACGTATAACGTCATATAGTAATGCGTCATAACGTATAACGCCATATAGTATTACGACATAACATATAACGTCATATAGTATTGCGTCATAACGTCAAACGCCATATAGCAATGCGTCATAACGTATAACGTCATATAGTAATGCGTCATACCGTATAACGTCATATAGAATTCCGGTTTAACGTATAACGCCATATAGCAATGCGTCATAACGTATAACGTCACATAGTAATAAGTCTTAACGTATAACGTCATACAGAATTACGGTTTAACGTATAACGCCATATAGCAATGCGTCATAACGTATAACGTTATACAGAATTACGGTTTAACGTATAAAGTCATATAGTAATGCGTCATAACGTATAACGTCATATAGTAATGCGTCATACCGTATAACGTCATATAGAATTCCGGTTTAACGTATAACGCCATATAGCAATGCGTCATAACGTATAACGTCAAACAGAATTACGGTTTAACGTATAACGTCATATAGCAATGCGTCATAACGTATAACGTTATACAGAATTACGGTTTAACGAATAAAGTCATATAGCAATGCGTCATAACGTATAACGTCATACAGTAATACGTCTTAACGTATAAAGTCATATAGAATACCGGGTTAACATATAACGCCATATAGCAATGCGTCATAACGTATAACATCATATAGTATTCCGTCATGACGTATAACGTCATATAGTAATGCGTCATAACGTATAACGTCATACAGTAATGCGTCATAACGTATAACGCCATATAGTAATGCGTCATAACATATAACGTCATATAGTATTGCGTCATAATGTCTAACGCCATATAGCAATGCGTCATAACGTATAACGTCATATAGAATTCCGGTTTAACGTATAACGCCATATAGCAATGCGTCATAACGTATAACGTCAAACAGAATTACGGCATAACTTATAACGTCACATAGTAATACGTCATAACGTATAATGTCATGTAGTATTCCGCCATGACGTATAACGTCATATTGAATTACGTCATAACGTATAACGTCACATAGTAATACGTCATAACGTATAATGTCATGTAGTAATAAGGTAGAACGTATAACGTCACATAGTAATACGTCATAACATATAGCGCTATATTGAATTGCGCGATAACGTATAACGTCATATAGTATTACGTCATAACATATGACGTCATATAATATTGCTTCATAACGTATAACGTCATATAGCATTGCGCCATGACGTACAACGTTATATGTTATTGTATTATAACGTATAACGTCACAAGGTAATACGTCATGAAGTATGGCGCTATATTGTATTGCGTCATAACGTATAACGTCATATAGAATTACGTTACAACGTATAACGTCATATAGTATTGCGCCAGGACGTATAACGTTATAAAGTATAACGTCATAACGTATAACGTCATATAGTATTACGTCATAACGTAAAACGTCATATAGCATTGCGCCATGACGTACAACGTTATATGTTATTGTGTCATAACGCATAACGTCACAAGGTAATACGTCATGACGTGTGGCGCTGTATTGTACTACGTCATAACGTATAACGTCACATAGTATTGCGTCATAACGTATGACGTCATAAAGTATTGCGTCATGACGTACAACGTGTCAGAGAATTACGTCATAACGTATAACGTCATATACAATTACCTCATAACGTATAACATCACATAGTGATACGTTATAACGTGGAATGTCATGTAGTATTGCGTCATGACGTATAACGTGATATAGAGTAACGTCATAACGTATAACGTTATATGGTATAACGTTATATGGTATAACGTAATAATGTTGAACGTTGTACAGTATTAAGGTATAACGTATAACGTCACATAGTATTACTTCGTAACGGATGATGTCATATAGTATTTCGTCATGACGTATAACGTCATATGGAATAACGTAATATAGAATAACGTCATAACGTATAACGTCACATAGTAATACGCCATAACGTATAATGTCATGTAGTATTAATTTATAACGTATAACGTCACATAGTAATACGTCATAACGTATAGCGCTATATTGTATTGCGTCATAACGTATAACGTCACATAGCATTACTTCGTAACGGATGACGTCATATAGAATTACGTCATGACGTATAACGTTATATGTTATTGTGTAATAACGTATAACGTCACAAAGTAATTCGTCATAACGTATAGCGCTATATTGTATTACGTCATAGCGTATAACGTCACATAGTATTGCGTCATTCCGAATGACGTCATATAATATTGCGTCATAACGTATAACGTCACATCGTAATACGCCACAACGGATGACGTCATATAGAATTACGTCACAACGTATAAGGTCATATAGAATTACGGTTTAACGTATACCGTCACATAGTTATACGTCATGACGTATAACGTTATGTTGTGTGACGTCATAACGTATAACATCATATAGAATGACGTTACAACGTATAACCTCATATAGTATTACGTCATGACGTATAACGTTATATGGTATTGCGTAATAACGTATATCGACATATAGTATTACGTCATAACGTATAACGTCACATAGTACTACGTCATAACGGATGACGTCATATAGAAATACGTCATGACGTATAACGTTCTTTAGTATTGCGCCATGACGTATAGCGTCACATAGTACTACGCAACAACGGATGACGTCATATAGTATTACGTCATAACGCACGTCACATAGTAATACGTCATATCTTATAATGTCATGGAGTATTAAGGTAGAACGTATAACGTCACACAGCAATACGTCTTGACGCATAACGGTATATTGTGTGACGTAGTAACGTATAACGTCATATAGAATTACGGTACAACTTATAACGTCATATAGTGTTGCGCCATGCCGTATAACGTCATAGTATTACGTCATAACGTATAACGTTATATAGTATTGCGCCATGACGTATAACGTTATAAAGTATATCGTCATAACGTATAACGTCATATAGTATTACGTCATAACGTATAACGTCATATAGTATATCGACATGACGATTAACGTTATATGGTATTGCGTAATAACGTATAACGACACATAGTACTACTCCACAACGGATGACATCATATAGAATTACGTCATTACGTATAACGTTATATAGAATTACGTCATAACGTATAGCACTATATTGTATTGCGTCATAACGTATAACGTCACATAGTACTACGTCATAACGTATAGCGCTATATTGCATTGCGTCATAACGGATAACGTCACCTAGTATTGCGTCATTCCGAATGACGTCATATGGTATTCCGCCATGACGTATAACGTCATATTGAATTACGTCATAACGTATAATGTCATGTAGTATTAAGGTATAACGTATATCGTTCCATAGTAACACGTCATGACGTATAACGTTAAATTGTGTTACGCTATAACGTATAACGTCATATAGAGTTACGGTACAACGTATAACGTCACATAGTGCTACGTTAGAACGGATGACGTCATATAGAATTACGCCATGACGTATAACGTCACATAGTAATACGTCATAACGTATAGCGCTATATTGTATTGCGTCATAACGGATAACGCCACATAGTATTGCGTCATGACGAACAACGTTATATTTTAATGTGTAATAACGTATAACGTAACATAGTAGTACGCCATAACGTATAACGTCACATAGTTCTACGTCAGAACGGATGACGTCATATAGAATTACGTCATGACTTATAACGTCATACACAATTACGTCATAACGCACAACGTCACTGAGTTATACGTCATAACGTATAATGTCATGCAGTATTAAGGTATAACGTATAACGTCACATAGTAATACGTCATGACGTATAACGTTATATTGTGTGACGTCGTAACGTATAACGCCATATAGAAGTACGGTACAACGTATAACGTCATATAGTATTGCGCCATGACGTATAACGTTATATGGTATTGCGTAATAACGTATAACGTCATATAATATTGTGTCAGAACGGATGATGTCATAAAGAATTACGTCATGACGTATAACGTTATATGGTATTGCGTAATAACGTATAACGTCATATAATATTGTGTCAGAACGGATGATGTCATAAAGAATTACGTCATGACGTATAACGTCATATAGTATTACGTCATGACGTACAACGCTCCAGAGTATTACGTCATAACTTATAACGTCACATAGTAATACGTCATAACGTATAATGTCATATAGTATTGCGTCATAACGTATAACGTCACATAGAAATAAGCCACAACGAATGACGTCATATAGAATAACGTCATGACGTATAACGTCATATAGAATTACGTCATAAAGCACAACGTCACATAGTAATACGTCATAACGTATAATGTCATGTAGTATTAAGGTATAACGTATAACTTCACACAGTTTCACGTCATGACGTATAACGTTAAATTGTGTGACGTCATAACGTATAACGTCATATAGAATTACGGTAAAACGTATAACGTCATATAGTATTGCGCCATGACGTATAAAGTTATATTGAGTGACGTCATAACGTATAACGTCATATAGTATTGCGTCATCCCGAATGACGTCATATAATATTGCGTCATAAGGTATAACGTCACATAGTAATACGTCATAACGTATAACGTCATGTAGTATTAAGGTATAACGTATAACGTCACATAGTAATACGTCATAACGGATGACGGCATATAGAATTACGTCATTACGTATAACGTTATATAGAATTACGTCATAACGTATAGCACTATATTGTATAGCGTCATAACGTACAACGTCACATAGTACGACGTCATAACGGATGACGTCGTATAGTATTGCGTCATAACGTATAACGTCACATAGTATTACGTCATAACGTATAGCGCTATATTGTATAGCGTCATAACGTATAACGTCACGTAGTACTACGTCATAACGGATGACGTCATATAGTATTGCGTCATAACATATAACGTCATATAGTATTGCGTCATGACGTACAACGTTTCAGAGTATTACGTCATAACGTATGACGTCATATAGGATTGCGTCATAACGTATAACGTCACATAGAACTAAGCCACAACGAATGACGTCATATAGAATAACGACATGACGTATAACGTCATATAGAATTACGTCATAAAGCAGAACGTCACATAGTAATACGTCATAACGTTTAATGTCATGTAGTATTAAGGTATAACGTATAACGTCACACAGTAATACGTCATGATGTATAACGTTATATTGTGTGGCGTCGTAACGTATAACGTCATATAGTATTGCGCCATGACGTATAACGTTATATGGTATTGCGTAATAACGTGTAACGTCATATAATATTGCTTCAGAACGGATGACGTCATAAAGAATTACGTCATGACGTGTAACGTTATATGGTATTGCGTAATAACGCATAACGACACATAGTACTACGCCACAACGGATGACGTACTACAGAATTACCTCATAACGTATAACATCACATAGTAATACGTCATAACGTAGAATGTCATGTAGTATTGCGTCATGACGTATAACGTTATATAGAGTTACGTCATAACGTATAACGTTATATGGTATAACGTAATAATGTTGAACGTTGTACAGTATTAAGGTATAACGTATAACGTCACATAGTAATACGTCATAACGTATAATGTCATGTAGTATTAATTTATAACGTATAACGTCACATAGTAATACGTCATAACGTATAGCGCTGTATTGTATTGCGTCATAACGGATAACGTCACATAGTATTGCATCATTCCGAATAACGTCATACAATATTGCGTCATAACGTATAACGTCACATAGTATTACTTCGTAACGGATGATATCATATAGTATTACGTCATGACGTATAACGTCATATAGAATATCGTCATAACGTATAACGTCACATAGCAATACGTCATAACGTATAATGTCATGTAGTATTAATTTATAACGTATAACGTCATATAGTATTACGTCATAACGTATAACGTCATATAGTATTGTGTCATGACGTTCAACGTTATATGTTATTGTGTAATAACGTATAACGTCACAAAGTAATTCGTCATAACGTATAGCGCTATATTGTATTGCGCCATAACGTATAACGTCACATAGTATTACGTCATAACGTATGACGTCATATAGGATTGCGTCATAACGTATAACGTCACATAGAACTAAGCCACAACGAATGACGTCATATAGAATAACGTCATGACGTATAACGTCATATAGAATTACGTCATAAAGCAGAACGTCACATAGTAATACATCATAACGTTTAATGTCATGTAGTATTAAGGTATAACGTATAACGTCACACAGTAATACGTCATGATGTATAACGTTATATTGTGTGACGTCGTAACGTATAACGTCATATAGAATTACGGTACAACGTATAACGTCATATAGTATTGCGCCATGACGTATAACGTTATATGGTATTGCGTAATAACGTGCAACGTCATATAATATTGCGTCAGAACGGATGACGTCATAAAGAATAACGTCATAACGTATAACGTCACATAGTAATACGCCATAACGTATAATGTCATGTAGTATTCCGCCATGACGTATAACGTCATATTGAATTATGTCATAACGTATAACGTCATATTAAATTACGTCATAACGTATAACGTCACATAGTATTACGTCATAACGTATGACGTCATATAGTATTGCGTCATAACGTATAACGTCACATAGAACTAAGCCACAACGAATGACGTCATATAGAATAACGTCATATAGAATTACGTCATAACGTACAACGTCACATAGTAATACGTCATAACGTATAATGTCATGTAGTATTAAGGTATAACGTATAACGTCACATAGCAATGCGTCATAACGTATAACGCCACATGGTAATACGACTTAACGTATAAAGACATATAGAATTCCGGGATAACGTATAACGTCATATAGTATTGCGACATGACGTATAACGTTATATTGTGTGACGTCATAACGTATAACGTCACATAGTAATACGTCATAACGTATAGCGCTATATTGTATAGCGTCATAACGTATAGCGTCACATAGTCACATAGAATTACGTCATGACGTATAACGTCGTACAGAATTACGTCCTAACGCACAACGTCACAGAGTAATACGCCATAACGTACAATGTCATGTAGTACTAAGGTATAACGTATAACGTCACATAGTAATACGTCATAACATATAGCGCTATATTGTATTACGTCATGACGTATGACGTCATATAGTATTGCGTCATAACGTACAACGTCACATAGTAATACGTCATAACGTATAATGTCATGTAGTATTAAGGTATAACGTATAACGTCACATAGTAATACGTCATAACGTATAGCGCTATATTGTATAGCGTCATAACGTATAGCGTCACATAGTCACATAGAATTACGTCATGACGTATAACGTCGTACAGAATTACGTCATAACGCACAACGTCACAGAGTAATACGCCATAACGTACAATGTCATGTAGTACTAAGGTATAACGTATAACGTCACATAGTAATACGTCATAACATATAGCGCTATATGGTATTGCGTCATAACGTATAACGTCACATAGTAATACGTCATAACGTACAGCGCTATATTGTATTACCTCATGACGTATGACGTCATATAGTATTGCCTCATAACGTACAACGTCACATAGTAATACGTCATAACGTATAGCGCTATATTGTATAGCGTCATAACGTATAGCGTCACATAGTCACATAGAATTACGTCATGACGTATAACGTCGTACAGAATTACGTCATAACGCACAACGTCACAGAGTAATACGCCATAAGGTACAATGTCATGTAGTACTAAGGTATAACGTATAACGTCACATAGTAATACGTCATAATATATAGCGCTATATGGTATAGCGTCACAACGTATAACGTCACATAGTACTACGTCATAACGGATGACGTCACATAGTAATACGTCATGACGTATAACGTTATATTGTGTGACGTCATAACGTATAACGTCACATAGTAATACGTCATAACGTATATCGCTATGTAGTATGGCGTCATAACGTATAACGTCACATGGTACTACATCATAACGGATGACGTCATATAGTATTGCGTCATAACGTATAACGTCACATAGTATTGCGTCATGACGTACAACGTTTCAGCGTATTACGTCATAACGTATAACGTCATATATAATTATCTCATAACGTATAACGTCATACAGAATTACGTCATAACGTACAACGTCACATAGTAATACGTAATAACGTATAATGTCATGTAGTATTAAGGTACAACGTATAACGTCACATAGCAATACGTCATGACGTATAACGTTATATTGTGTGACGTCATAACGTATAACGTCACATAGTAATACGTCATAACGTATAGCGCTATGTAGTATGGCGTCATAACGTATAACGTCACATAGTACTACATCATAACGGATGACGTCATATAGTATTGCGTCATAACGTATAACGTCACATAGTATTACGTCATGACGTATAACGTTTCAGAGTATTACGTCATAACGTATAACGTCATATATAATTATCTCATAACGTATAACGTCACATAGTAATACACCATAACGTTTAATGTCATGTAGTATTCCGCCATGACGTATAACGTCATATTGAATTACGTCATAACGTATAACGTCATATTAAATTACGTCATAACGTATAACGTCACATAGTTCTACGTCAGAACGGATGACGTCATATAGAATTACGCCATCACGTATAACGTCACATAGTAATACGTCATAACGTATAGCGCTATATTGTATTGCGTCATAACGGATAACGTCACATAGTATTGTGTCATTCCGAATGACGTCATACAATATTGCGTCATAACGTATAACGTCACATAGTAATACGCCATAACGTATAACGTCATATAGTATTGCGTCATGACGAACAACGTTATCTTTTAATGTGTAATAACGTATAACGTCACATAGTAGTACGCCATAACGTATCACGGCATATAGTATTGTGTCATTCCGAATGACGACATAGAATATTGCGTCATATCGTACCACGTCACATAGTAGTACGTCATAACGTATAATGTCATGTAGTAATAAGGTAGAACGTATAACGTCACATAGTAATACGTCATAACATATAGCGCTATATTGAAATGCGCGATAACGTATAACGTCACATAGTATTACGTCATAACATATGACGTCATATAGTATTGCGTCATAACGTATGACGTCACATAGTAATACGCCACAACGGATGACGTCATATAGAATTACGTCATGACGTACAGCGTCATACAGAATTACGTCATAACGTACAATGTGACATAGTAATACATCATAACGTATAATGTCATGTAGTATTAAGGTATAACGTATAACGTCACATAGTAATACGTCATGACGTATAACGTTATATTGTGTGACGTCATAACGTATAACGTCACATAGTAATACGTCATAACGTATAGAGCTATATTGTATTGCGTCATAACGGATAACGTCACATAGTATTGTGTCATTCCGAATGACGTCATATAATATTGCGTCATAACGTATAACGTCACATAGTAATACGCCATAACGTATAACGTCATATAGTATTGCGTCATGACGAACAACGTTATATTTTAATGTGTAATAACGTATAACGTAACATAGTAATACGCCATAACGTATAACGTCATATAGTATTGCGTCATTCCGAATGACGTCATATAATATTGCGTCATAACGTATAACGTCACATATTAATACGCCATAACGTATAACGTCATATGGAATTACGGTTTAACGTATACCATCACATAGTTATACGTCTTAACATATAGCGCTATATAGTATAGCGTCATAAGGTATAACGTCACATAGTACTACGTCATAACGGATGACGTCATATAGTATTGCGTCATAACGTATAACGTCATATAGTATTGCGCCATGACGAACAAAGTTATATTTTAATGTGTAATAACGTATAACGTAACAAGGTAATACGCCATAACGTATAATGTCATGTAGTATTAAGGTATAACGTATAACGTTATAAAGTATAACGTCATAACGTATAACGTCATATAGTATTACGTCATAACGTAAAACGTCATATAGCATTGCACCATGACGTACAACGTTATATGTTATTGTGTTATAACGTATAACGTCACAAGGTAATACGCCATAACGTATAATGTCATGTAGTATTAATTTATAACGTATAACGTCACATAGTAATAAGTCATAACGTATAGCGCTATATTGTATTGCCTCATAACGGATAACGTCACATAGTATTGCGTCATTCCGAATGACGTCATATAGTATTCCGTCATGACGTATAACGTCATATTGAATTACGTCATAACGTATAACGTCATATTGAATTACGTCATAACGTATAACGTCACATAGTTCTACTTCAGAACGGATGACGTCATATAGAATTACGTCATGACGTATAACGTCATACACAATTACGTCATAACGCACAACGTCACTGAGTTATACGTCATAACGTATAATGTCATGCAATATTAAGGTATAACGTATAACGTCACATAGTAATACGTCAAGACGTATAACGTTATATTGTGTGACGTCGTAACGTATAACGTCATATAGAATTACGGTACAACGTATAACGTCATATAGTATTGCGCCATGACGTATAACGTTATATGGTATTGCGTAATAACGTATAACGTCATATAATATTGTGTCAGAACGGATGACGTCATAAAGAATTACGTCATAACGTGTAACGTTATATGGTATTGACGTAATAACGCATAACGGCACATAGTACTACGCCACAACGGATGACGTACTTCAGAATTACGTCATGACGTATAACGTCATGTAGTATTACGTCATGACGTACAACGCTCCAGAGTATTACGTCATAACTTATAACGTCACATAGTAATACGTCATAACGTATAATGTCATGTAGTACTAAGGTATAACGTATATCGTCCCATAGTAACACGTCATGACGTATAACGTTAAATTGTGTTACGTCATAACGTATAACGTCATATAGAATTACGGTAAAACGTATAACGTCATATAGTATTGCGCCATGACGTACAACGTCATATAATATTGCGTCATAACGTATAACGTCACATAGTAGTACGCCACAACGTATCACGGCATATAGTATAGTGTCATTCCGAATGACGACATATAATATTGCGTCATAACGTACAACGTCACATAGTAATACGTCATAACGTATAATGTCATGCAGTATTAAGGTAGAACGTATAACGTCATATAGCATTGCGCCATGACGTACAACGTTATATGTTATTGTGTTATAACGTATAACGTCACAAGGTAATACGCCATAACGTATAATGTCATGTAGTATTAATTTATAACGTATAACGTCACATAGTAATACGTCATAACGTATGGCGCTATATTGTATTGCGTCATTCCGAATGACGTCATATAGTATTCCGTCATGACGTATAACGTCATATTGAATTACGTCATAGCGTATAACGTCATATTGAATTACGTTATAACGTATAATGTCATATAGTATTGCGCCATGACGTATAACGTTATGTGTTATTGTGTAAAAAGGTATAACGTCACATAGTACTACGCCACAACGGATGACGTCATATAGTATTACGTCATAACGCACGTCACATAGTAATACGTCATATCTTAAAATGTCATGTAGTATTAAGGTAGAACGTATAACGTCACACAGTAATACGTCTTGACGCATAACGTTATATTGTGTGACGTAATAACGTATAACGTAACATAGTAATACGCCATAACGTATAACGTCATATAGTATTGCGTCATTCCGAATGACGTCATATAATATTGCGTCATAAAGTATAACGTCATATAATATTGCGTCATAAGGTGTAACGTCACATAGAACTAAGCCACAACGAATGACGTCATATAGAATAACGTCATATAGAATTACGTCATAAAGCACAACGTCACATAGTAATACGTCATAACGTATAATGTCATGTAGTATTGAGGTATAACGTATAACGTCATATAGTATTGCGCCATGGCGTATAACGTCATATAGTATTACGTCATAACGTATAATGTCATGTAGTATTAAGGTATAACGTATAACGTCACATAGTAATACGTCATAACGTACAGCGCTATATTGTATAGCGTTATAACGTATAACGTCAGGTAGTACTACGCCACAACGGATGACGTCATATAGACTTACGTCATGACGTATAACGTCATATAGAATTACGTCATAACGTACAACGTCACATAGTAATACGTCACAACGTATAAGGTCATATAGAATATCGGTTTAACGTATACCATCACATAGTTATACGTCATAACGTATAGCGCTATATTGTATTACGTCATGACGTATAACGTTATATGGTATTGCGTAATAACGTATAACGACATATAGTATTACGTCATAACTTATAACGTCACATAGTACTACGTCATAACGGATAACGTCATATAGAAATACGTCATGACGTATAACGTTATTTAGTATTGCGCCATCACGTACAACGTTATATGTTATTGTGTAATTACCTATAACGTCCCATAGTAATACGTCATAACGTATAGCGCTATATTGTATAGCGTCATAACGTATGACGTCACATAGTACTACGCCACAACGGATGACGTCATATAGAATTACGTCATGACGTACAACGTCACATAGTAATACGCCACAACGGATGACGCCATATAGAATTACGTCATGTCGTACAACGTCATACAGAATTACATCATAACGTACAACGTAACATAGTAATACGTCATAACGTATAATGTCATGTAGTATTAAGGTATAACGTATAACGTCACATAGTAATACGTCATAACGTATGACGTCATATAGTATTGCGTCATAGCGTATAGCGTCTCATAGTACTACGCCACAACGGATGACGCCATATAGTATTACGTCATAACGTATAATGTCATGTAGTATTAAGGTAGAACGTATAACGTCACACAGTAATACGTCATGACGCATAACGTTGTATTGTGTGACGTCATAACGTTTAACGTCATATAGTATTGCGTCATGACGTACAACGTTATATGTTATTGTGTAATAACGTATAACGTCACAAAGTAATTCGTCATAACGTATAGCGCTATATTGTATTGCGTCATAACGTATAACGTCACATAGTATTGCGTCATAACGTATGACGTCATATAATATTGCGTCATAACGTATAACGTCACATAGTACTACGCCACAACGGATGACGTCATATAGAATTACGTCATGACGTACAACGTCATTCAGAATTACGTCATAACGTACAACGTAACATAGTAATACGTCATAACGTATAATGTCATGTAGTATTAAGGTATAACGTATAACGTCACATAGTACTACGTCATAACGTATGACGTCATAAAGTATTGCGTCATGACATATAGCGTCACATAGTACTACGCCACAACGGATGACGTCATATAGAATTACGTCATGACGTACAACGTCACATAGTAATACGCCATAACGTATAACGGCATATAGTATTGCGTCATTCCGAATGACGTCATATAATATTGCGTCATAACGTATAACGTCAAATTGTAATACGTCATAACGTATAATGTCATGTAGTAATAAGGTAGAACGTATAACGTCACATTGTAATACGTCATAACATATAGCGCTATATTGAATTGCGCGATAACGTATAACGTCACATGGTATTACGTCATAACGTATGACGTCATATAATATTGCGTCATAACGTATAACGTCACATCGTAATACTCCACAACGGATGACGTCATATAGAATTACGTCATGACGTACAACGTCATACAGAATTACGTCATAACGTACAATGTAACTTAGTAATACGTCATAACGTATAATGTCATGTAGTATTAAGGTATAACGTATAACGTCACATAGTAATACGTCATAACGTACAGCGCTATATTGTATAGCGTTATAACGTATAACGTCAGGTAGTACTACGCCACAACGGATGACGTCATATAGACTTACGTCATGACGTATAACGTCGTACAGAATTACGTCATAACGCACAACGTCACAGAGTAATACGCCATAACGTAGAATGCCATGTAGTACTAAGGTATAACGTATAACGTCACATAGTAATACGTCATAACATATAGCGCTTTATGGTATTGCGTCATAACGTATAACGTCACATAGTAATACGTCATAACGTATAGCGCTATATTGTATTGCGTCATAACGGATAACGTCACATAGTATTGTGTCATTCCGAATGACGTCATATAATATTGCGTCATAACGTATAACGTCACATAGTAATACGCCATAACGTATAACGTCATATAGTATTGCGTCATGACGAACAACGTTATATTTTAATGTGTAATAACGTATAACGTAACAAGGTAATACGCCATAACGTATAATGTCATGTAGTATTAAGGTATAACGTATAACGTTATAAAGTATAACGTCATAACGTATAACGTCATATAGTATTACGTCATAACGTAAAACGTCATATAGCATTGCACCATGACGTACAACGTTATATGTTATTGTGTTATAACGTATAACGTCACAAGGTAATACGCCATAACGTATAATGTCATGTAGTATTAATTTATAACGTATAACGTCACATAGTAATAAGTCATAACGTATAGCGCTATATTGCATTGCCTCATAACGGATAACGTCACATAGTATTGCGTCATTCCGAATGACGTCATATAGTATTCCGTCATGACGTATAACGTCATATTGAATTACGTCATAGCGTATAACGTCATATTGAATTACGTTATAACGTATAATGTCATATAGTATTGCGCCATGACGTATAACGTTATGTGTTATTGTGTAAAAAGGTATAACGTCACATAGTACTACGCCACAACGGATGACGTCACATAGTATTACGTCATAACGCACGTCACATAGTAATACGTCATATCTTATAATGTCATGTAGTATTAAGGTAGAACGTATAACGTCACACAGTAATACGTCTTGACGCATAACGTTATATTGTGTGACGTAATAACGTATAACGTCATATAGAATTACGGTACAACGTATAACGTCACATAGTTCTACGTCAGAACGGATGACGTCATATAGAATTACGCCATGACGTATAACGGCACATAGTAATACGTCATAACGTATAACGTCATATAGTATTGCGTCATTCCGAATGACGTCATATAATATTGCGTCATAAAGTATAACGTCACATAGAACTAAGCCACAACGAATGACGTCATATAGAATAACGTCATATAGAATTACGTCATAAAGCACAACGTCACATAGTAATACGTCATAACGTATAATATCATGTAGTATTGAGGTATAACGTATAACGTCATATAGTATTGCGCCATGGCGTATAACGTCATATAGTATTACGTCATAACGTATAACGGCTTATAGTATTGCGCCATTCCGATTGACGTCATATAATATTGCGTCATAACGTATATCGTCACATATTAATACGCCATAACGTATAACGTCATATGGAATTACGGTTTAACGTATACCATCACATAGTTATACGTCTTAACATATAGCGCTATATAGTATAGCGTCATAACGTATAACGTCACATAGTTCTACGTCAGAACGGATGACGTCATATAGAATTACGTCATGACGTATAACGTCATACACAATTACGTCATAACGCACAACGTCACTGAGTTATACGTCATAACGTAAAAATGTCATGCAGTAGTAAGGTATAACGTATAACGTCACATAGTAATACGTCATGACGTATAACGTTATATTGTGTGACGTCGTAACGTATAACGTCACATAGTATTGCGTCATAACGGATGACGTGATATAGAATTATGTCATGACGTACAACGTCATTCAGAATTACGTCATAACGTACAACGTAACATAGTAATACGTCATAACGTATAATGTCATGTAGTATTAAGGTATAACGTATAACGTCACATAGTAATACGTCATAACGTACAGCGCTATATTGTATAGCGTTATAACGTATAACGTCAGGTAGTACTACGCCACAACGGATGACGTCATATAGACTTACGTCATGACGTATAACGTCATATAGAATTACGTCATAACGTACAACGTCACATAGTAATACGTCACAACGTATAAGGTCATATAGAATATCGGTTTAACGTATACCGTCACATAGTTATACGTCATAACGTATAGCGCTATATTGTATTACGTCATGACGTATAACGTTATATGGTATTGCGTAATAACGTATAACGACATATAGTATTACGTCATGACGTACAACGTCACATAGTAATACGCCACAACGGATGACGTCATATAGAATTACGTCATGTCGTACAACGTCATACAGAATTACATCATAACGTACAACGTAACATAGTAATACGTCATAACGTATAATGTCATGTAGTATTAAGGTATAACGTATAACGTATAACGTCACATAGTAATACGTTATAACGTATGACGTCATATAGTACTGCGTCATAACGTATAGCGTCTCATAGTACTACGCCACAACGGATGACGTCATATAGTATTCCGTCATAACGTATAATGTCATGTAGTATTAAGGTAGAACGTATAACGTCACACAGTAATACGTCATGACGCATAACGTTGTATTGTGTGACGTCATAACGTATGACGTCATATAGTATTGCGTCATAACGTATAGCGTCTCATAGTACTACGCCACAACGGATGACGTCATATAGTATTACGTCATAACGTATAATGTCATGTAGTATTAAGGTAGAACGTATAACGTCACACAGTAATACGTTATGACGCATAACGTTGTATTGTGTGACGTCATAACGTTTAACGTCATATAGTATTGCGTCATGACGTACAACGTTATATGTTATTGTGTAATAACGTATAACGTCACAAAGTAATTCGTCATAACGTATAGCGCTATATTGTATTGCGTCATAACGTATAACGTCACATAGTATTGCGTCATAACGTATGACGTCATATAATATTGCGTCATAACGTATACCGTCACATAGTACTACGCCACAACGGATGACGTCATATAGAATTACGTCATGACGTACAACGTCACATAGTAATACGCCATAACGTATAACGGCATATAGTATTGCGTCATTCCGAATGACGTCATATAATATTGCGTCATAACGTATAACGTCAAATTGTAATACGTCATAACGTATAATGTCATGTAGTAATAAGGTAGAACGTATAACGTCACATTGTAATACGTCATAACATATAGCGCTATATTGAATTGCGCGATAACGTATAACGTCACATGGTATTACGTCATAACGTATGACGTCATATAATATTGCGTCATAACGTATAACGTCACATCGTAATACTCCACAACGGATGACGTCATATAGAATTACGTCATGACGTACAACGTCATACAGAATTACGTCATAACGTACAATGTAACTTAGTAATACGTCATAACGTATAATGTCATGTAGTATTAAGGTATAACGTATAACGTCACATAGTAATACGTCATGATGTATAACGTTATATTGTGTGACGTCATAACGTATAACGTCATATAGAATTACGTTACAACGTATAACCTCATATAGTATTGCGCCAGGACGTATAACGATATAAAGTATAACGTCATAACGTATAACGTCATATAGTATTGCGTCAGTCCGAATGACGTCAAATAATATTGCGTCATAACGTATAACATCACATAGTAATACGTCACAAGGTATAAGGTCATATAGAATATCGGTTTAACGTATAACGTCACATAGTTATACGTCATAGCGTATAGCGCTATATTGAATTACGTCATGACGTATAACGTTATATGGTATTGCGTAATAACGTATAACGACATATAGCATTACGTCATAACGTATAACGTCACATAGTACTACGTCATAACGGATGACGTCATATAGAAATACGTCATGACGTATAACGTTATTTAGAATTGCGCCACGACGTACAACGTTATATGTTATTGTGTAATAACCTATAACGTCCCATAGTAATACGTCATAACGTATAGCGCTATATTGTATAGCGTCATAACGTATGACGTCACATAGTACTACGTCATAACGCATAATTTCATGTAGTAATAAGGTATAACGTATAACGTCACATAGTACTACGCCACAACGGATGACGTCATATAGTATTACGTCATAACGCACGTCACATAGTAATACGTCATATCTTATAATGTCATGTAGTATTATGGTAGAACGTACAACGTCACACAGTAATACGTCTTGACGCATAACGTTATATTGTGTGACGTCATAACGTATAACGTCATACAGAATTACGTCATAACGTACAACGTCACATAGTAATACGCCACAACGGATGACGTCATATAGAATTACGTCATGTCGTACAACGTCATACAGAATTACGTCATAACGTATGACGTCATATAGTATTGCGTCATAACGTATAGCGTCTCATAGTACTACGCCACAACGGATGACGTCATATAGTATTACGTCATGACGTATAACGTCATACAGAATTACGTCATGACGTACAACGTCACATAGTAATACGCCACAACGGATGGCGTCATATAGAATTACGTCATGTCGTACAACGTCATACAGAATTACGTCATAACGTACAACGTAACATAGTAATACGTCATAACGTATAATGTCATGTAGGATTAAGGTATAACTTATAGCGTCACATAGTAATACGTCATGATGCATAAAGTTATATTGTGTGACGTCATAACGTATAACGTCATATAGTATTGCGTCATAACGTATAGCGTCACATAGTACTACGCCACAACTGATGACGTCATATAGAATTACGTCATGACGTGTAACGTCATACAGAATTACGTCTTAACGTACAAGGGCACATAGTAATACGCCACAACGGATGACGTCATATAGAATTACGTCATGTCGTACAACGTCATACAGAATTACGTCATAACATATGACGTCATATAGTATTGAGTCATAACGTATAGCGTCTCATAGTACTACGCCACAACGGATGACGTCATATAGTATTACGTCATAACGCACGTCACATAGTAATACCTCATATCGTATAATGTCATGTAGTATTAAGGTAGAACGTATAACGTCACACAGTAATACGTCATGACGCATAACGTTGTATTGTGTGACGTCATAACGTATAACGTCATATAGAATTACGGTATAACGTATAACGTCATATAGTATTGCGCCATGCCGTATAACGTCATAGTATTACGTCATAACGTATAACGTCATATAGTATTGCGTCATGACGTACAACGTTACGTGTTATTGTTTAATAACGTATAACGTCACATAGTACTACGCCACAACGGATGACGTCATATAGAATTACGTCATGACGTACAACGTCACATAGTAATACGCCATAACGTATAACGGCATATAGTATTGCGTCATTCCGAATGATGTCATATAATATTGCGTCATAGCGAATAACGTCAAATAGTAATACGGCATAACGTATAATGTCATGTAGGATTAAGGTATAACTTATAGCGTCACATAGTAATACGTCATGATGCATAAAGTTATATTGTGTGACGTCATAACGTATAACGTCATATAGTATTGCGTCATAACGTATAGCGTCACATAGTACTACGCCACAACTGATGACGTCATATAGAATTACGTCATGACGTGTAACGTCATACAGAATTACGTCTTAACGTATAACGTCACATCGTAATACGCCACAACGGATGTCGTCATATAGAATTACGTCATGACGTACAACGTCATACAGAATTACGTCATGACGTACAACGTCACATAGTAATACGCCACAACGGATGACGTCATATACAATTACGTCATGTCGTACAACGTCATACAGAATTACGTCATAACGTACAACGGAACATAGTAATACGTCATAACGTATAATGTCATGTAGGATTAAGGTATAACTTATAGCGTCACATAGTAATACGTCAAGACGCATAACGTTATATTGTGTGACGTCATAACGTATGACGTCATAATGTATGACGTCATATAGTATTGCGTCATAACGTATAGCGCCTCATAGTACTACGCCACAACGGATGACGTCATATAGTATTACGTCATGCCGTATAACGTCATATAGAATTACGTCATGACGTACAACGTCACATAGTAATACGCCACAACGGATGACGTCATATAGAATTACGTCATATCGTACAACGTCATACAGAATTACGTCATAACGTACAACGTAACATAGTAGTACGTCATAACGTATAATGTCATGTAGTATTAAGGTATAACGTATAACGTCACATAGTAATACGTCATAACGTATGACGTCATATAGTATTGCGTCATAACGTATAGCGTCTCATAGTACTACGCCACAACGGATGACGTCATATAGTATTACGTCATAACGTATAATGTCATGTAGTATTAAGGTAGAACGTATAACGTCACACAGTAATATGTCATGACGCATATCGTTGTATTGTGTGACGTCATAACGTATAACGTCACATAGTACTACGCCACAACGGATGACGTCATATAGAATTACGTCATGACGTACAACGTCACATAGTAATATGCCATAACGCATAACGGCATATAGTATTGCGTCATGACGTACAACGTTGTATGTGATTGTGTAATAACGTATAACGTCACATACTAATACGTCATAACGTATAGCGTCATATAGAGTTACGGCTTAACGTATACCGTCACATAGTTATACGTCATAACGTATGGCGGTATATTGTATTGAGTCATTACGTATAACGTCATATAGTATTACGTCATGACGTATAACGTCTAGTAGAATTACGGTTTAACGTATACCGTAACATAGTAATACGTCATAACGTATAGCGCTATATTGTATAGCGTCATAACGTATAACGTCACATAGTACTACTTCATAACGGATGACGTCATATAGTATTGCGTCATAACGTATAGCGTTACATAGTACTACGCCACAACGGATGACGTCATATAGAATTACGCCATGACGTATAACGTCATACCGAATTACGTCATAACGCACAGCGTCACAGGGTAATACGTCATAACGTATAACGTCATATAGTATTGTGTCATGACGTACAACGTTATATGTTATTGTGTAATAACGTATAACGTCACAAAGTAATTCGTCATAACGTATTGCGCTATATTGTATTGCGCCATAACGTATAACGTCACATAGTATTGCGTCAATCCGAATGACGTCATATAGAATTACGTCATAACGTACAACGTCACATAGTAATACGTCATATCGTATAGCGCTATATTGTATAGCGTCACAACGTATAACGTCACATACTACTACGTCATAACGGATGACGTCATATAGTATTGCGTCATAACGGATGACTTCATACAGTATTGCGTCATAACGTATAACGTTTGAAAGTATAGCGTCATAACGTATAACGTCCCATAGTACTACGTCATAACGGATGACGTCATATAGAATTACGTCATGACGTACAACGTCACATAGTAATATGCCATAACGCATAACGGCATATAGTATTGCGTCATTCCGAATGACGTCATATAATATTGCGTCATAGCGTATAACGTCACATCGTAATACGCCACAACGGATGACGTCATATAGAATTACGTCATGACGTACAACGTCATACAGAATTACGTCATAACGTACAATGTAACATAGTAATACGTCATAACGTATAATGTCATGTAGTATTAAGGTATAACGTATAACGTCACATAGTAATACGTCAGGACGTACAACGTTATATGTTATTGTGTAATAACGTATAACGTCACATAGTAATACGTCATAACATATAGTGCTATATTGTATTACGTCATAACGTATAACGTCACATAGTAATACGTCATAACGTATAACGTCATATAGAATTACTGTTTAACGTATGCCGTCACATAGTTATACGTCACAACGTTTGGCAGTATATTGTATTGAGTCATAACGTATAACGTCATATAGTATTGCATCATGACGTACAACGTTGTATGTGATTGTGTAATTACGTATAACGTCACATACTAATACGTCATAACGTGTAGCGCTATATTGTATTACGTCATAACGTATAACGTCATATAGTATTGCGCCATTCCGAATGACGTCATATAATATTGCGTCATAACGTATAACGTCACATAGTACTACGCCATAACGGATGACGTCATATAGAATTACGTCATGACGTATAACGTCATATAGAATTACGTCATAACGTACAACGTCACAAGGTAATACGTCATAACGTATAATGTCATGTAGTATTAAGGTATAACGTATAACGTCTCATAGTAATACGTCATGACTTATAACGTCATATAGTATTGCGCCATGACGTATAACATTATAAAGTATAATGTTATAACGTATAACGTCATATAGTATTGCGTCATTACGACTGACGTCAGATAATATTGCGTCATAACGTATAACCTCACATAGTAATACGTTATAACGTATAGCGCTATATTGTATTACGCCATGACGTATAACGTCATATTGAATTATTTCATAACGTATAACGTCATATCGTATTGCGCCATGACGTATAACATTATAAAGTATAATGTTATAACGTATAACGTCATATAGAATTACGTCATAACGTATGACGTCATATAGTATTGCGTCATAACGTATAGCGTCACATAGTAATACGTCATGACGTATAACGTCATATAGAGTTACGTCATAACGTACAACGTCATATAGTATTGCGCCATGACGTATAACGTTATAAAGTATAACGCCATAACGGATGACGTCATATAGTATTGCGTCATAACGTATAACGTTATAAAGTATAGCGTCATAATGTTATATTGTGTGAAGCCATAATGTATAACGTCATATAGTATTCCGTCATAACGTATAACGTCATATAGTATTGCGTCATGACGTATAACGTTATATGGTATTGCGTAATAACGTATAACGTCACATAGTAATCCGCCATGACGTATAACGTCATATAGTTATACGTCATAACGTATAGCGCTATATTGTATTGCGTAATAACGTATAACGTCATATAATTTTGCGTCAGAACGGATGACGTCATAAAGAATTGCGTCATAACGTATAACGTCACGTAGTAATACGTCATGACGTATAACTTTATATTGTGTGCAGTCATAACGTATAACGTCATATAGAATTACGGTACAACGTATAACGTCATATAGTATTGCGCCATGACGTATAACGTCTTAAAGTATAACGTCATAACGTATAACCTCATATAGTATGGCGTCATTACGAATGACGTCATATGATATTACGTCATAACGTATAACGTCGCATAGTAATACGACATAACGTAGAACGTCCTATAGAATTACGGTTTAACGTATACCGTCACATAGTTATACGTCATAACGTACAGCGCTATATTGTATTACGTCATAACGTAGAACGTCATATAGTATTGCGTCATGACGTATAACGTTATATGTTATTGTGTAATAAGGTATAACGTCACATAGTAACACGTCATAACGTATAGCGCTATATTGTATTGCGTCATCATGTATAACGTCACACAGTACTACGTCATAACGTATAACGTTATAAAGTGTAACGTCATAACGTATAACGTTAAATAGTATTGCGTCGTAACGTATAACATTATAAAGTATAACGTCATTACGTATATCGTGACATAGTAATACGTCATAACGTATAACGTCATATAGAATTACGGTTTAACGTATACCGTCACATAGTTATACGTAATAACGTACAGCGCTATATTGTATTACGTCATAACGTAGAACGTCATATAGTATTGCGTCATGACGTATAACGTTATATGTTATTGTGTAATAAGGTATAACGTCACATAGTAACACGTCATAACGTATAGCGCTATATTATATTGCGTCATAACGTATAACGTCACATAGTACAACGTCATAACGTATAACGTTATAAAGTGTAACGTCATGACGTGTAACGTTATAAAGTATATCGTCATAACGTATAACGTCATATAGAATTACGGTTTAACGTATACCGTCACATAGTTATACGTCATAACGTATAGCGCTATATTGTATTACGTCATAACGTATAACGGCATATAGTATTGCGACATGACGTACAACGTTATATGTTATTGTGTAATAACGTATAACGTCACATAGTAATACGTCATAACGTATAATGTCATGTAGTATTAAGGTATAACGTATAACGTCACATAGTAATACGTCATGACGTATAACGTTATATTGTGTGACAACATAACGTATAACGTCATATCGAATTACGGTACAACGTATAACGACATATAGTATTGCGCCATGACGTATAACGTTATAAAGCATAACGTCATAACGCATAACGTCATATAGAGTTACGGTTTAACCTATACCGCCACATAGCAATACGTCATAACGTATAGCGCTATGTTGTATTGCGCCATAACGTATAACGTCACATAGTAATACGTCATAACGTATAATGTCATGTAGTATTGAGGTATAGCGTATAACGTCACTTAGTAATAAGTCATGACGTATAACGTTATATTGTGTGACGTCATAACGTATAACTTCATATAAAATTACGGTACAACGTATAACGTCGTATAGTATTGCGCCATGACTTATAACGTTCTAAAGTATAACGTCATAACGTATAACGTCATATAGTATTCCGCCATGACGTATAACGTTATAACGCATAACGTCATATCGCATAACGTCATATAGAGTTACGGTTTAACGTATACTGTCACATAGTAATACGTCATAACGAATAGCGCTATATTGTATTGCGTCATAACGTACAACGTCACATAGTATTACGTCATAACGTATAACATCACATAGTACTACGTCAGAACGGATGACGTCATATAATATTACGCCATGACATATAACGTCATATAGAATTACGTCATAACGTGTAACGTCATATAGTATTGCGCCATGACGTATAACGTTATAAAGTATAACGTCACAACGTATAACGTCATATAGTATTGCGCCAGGACGTATAACGTTATAAAATATAAGGTCATATAGTACTGCGTCATTACGAATGACGTCATATTATATTGCGTCATAACGCATAACGTCACATGGTAATATGCCGCAACGGAAGACGTCGTATTGAATTACGTCATAACGTACAACGTCACATGGTACTATGCCACAACGGAAGACGTCATATAGAATTACTTGATAACGTATAAAGTCATATAGTATTGCGCCATGACGTATAACGTTATAAAGTATAACGTCATAACGTATAACGTCATATAGTACTGCGTCATGACGTACAACGTTATATGATATTGTGTAATAACGTATAACGTAACATAGTAATACGTCATAACGTATAATGTCATGTAGTATTAAGGTATAACGTATAACGTCACATAGTAAGACGTCATAACGTATAACGTCATATAGTATTCCGCCATGACGTATAACGTTATAAAGTATAACGTCATAACGCATAACGTCATATAGTATTGCGTCATGACGTATAACGTTATATGGTATTGCGTAATAACGTATAACGTCATATAGTATTGCGTCAGAACGGATGACCTCATAAAGAATTACGTCGTAACGTATAACGTTATAAAGTATAAGGTCATAACGTATATCGTCATATAGTACTGCGTAATAACGTATAACGTCATATAGTATTCCGCCATGACGTATAACATCACATAGTAATACGTCATAACGTATAGGGCTATATTGTATAGCGTCATAACTTATAACGTCATATAGAATTACACCATGACGTATAACGTCATATTGAATTACGTCATAACGTATGACGTCACATAGAACTACGGTATAACGTGCAACGTCGTACATTATTACGTCATAACGTATAACGTCATATCTAATTACGTCATAACGTATAACATCACATAGTAATACGTCATAACGTATAATGTCATGTAGTATTGCGTCATGACGTATAACGTTATATAGAGTTACGTCATAACGTGTAGCGTTATATGGTATAACGTAATAATGTTTAACGTTGTACAGTATTAAGGTATAACGTATACCGTCACATAGCAACACGCCATGACGTATAACGTCATATTGATTTACTTCATAACGTATAACGACATATAGCATTGCGCCATAACGTATAACGTCATAAAGTATAACGTCATAACGTAGAACGTCCTATAGAATTACGGTTTAACGTAAACCGTCACATAGTTATACGTCATAATGTACGGCGCTATATTGTATAGCGTCATAACGTATAACGTCATATACAATTACGTCACAACGCATAATGTCATATAGTATTGAGTCAGAACGGATGACGTCCTAAAGAATTACGTCATGACGTATAGCGTCATATAGAATTACGCCACAACGGATGACGTCATATAGAATTACGTCATGGCGTATAACGTCATATTGAATTACGTCATAACGTATAACGTCAATAAATATTGCGCCATGACGTATTACGTCATATTGTATTGCGACATGACGTACAACGTTATATGTTATTGTGTAATAACGTATAACGTCACATAGTGATACAACATAACGTATAGCGCTATATTGAATAGCGTCATAACGTATAACGTCATATAGAATTACGTCATAACGTATAGCGTCACAGAGTATTGCGACATGACGTACAACGTTACATGTTATTGTGTTATAACGTATAACGTCACATAGTAATGCGTCGTAAAGTATAGTGCTATTTTGTATAGAGTCACAACGTGTGACGTCACATACTACTACGTAACTACGTATAATGTCATGTAGTATTAAGGTATACCGTATAACGTCACATAGTAATACGTCATAACCAATAGCGCTATTTTGTATTGCTGTATAACGTATAACGTCACATAGTATTACGTCACAACGTATGAGGTCATATAATATGGCGTCATAACGTATAACATCACATAGTCATACGTCATAACGTACAACCGCACATGGTAATGCGTCATAACGCACAATGTCACATAGCATTACGTCATAACGTATAACATCACATAGTACTACGTCAGAACGGATGACGTCATATAGAATTACGCCATGACGTATAACGTCATATACAATTACGTCACAACGCATAATGTCATATAGTATTGAGTCAGAACGGATGACGTCATAAAGAATTACGTCATGACGTATAGCGTCATATAGAATTACGCCACAACGGATGACGTCATATAGAATTACGTCATAACGTATAACGTCATATAGTATTGCGTCATGACGTATAACGTCATATAGTATTGCGTCCTAACGTATAACGTTATATAGTATTGCGTTATGACGTACAACGTTATATGTTATTGTGTAATAACGTATAACGTCACATAGTAGTACGTCACAACGTATAGCGCTATATTGAATAGCGTCATAACGTATAACGTCATATAGAATTACGTCATAACGTATAACGTCATATAGTATTGCGTCCTAACGTATAACGTTATAAAGTATATCGTCATAACGTATAGGGTCACATAGTAATACGTCATAACGTATAACGTCATATAGTATTGCGTCATGACGTATAACGTTATATGGTATTGAAGAAAAACGTATAACGTCATATAATATGGCGTCATAACGCATAACGTCACATAGTCATACGTCATAACGTACAACCTCACATGGTAATACGTCATAACGTACAATGTCATGTAGTATTAAGGTATAACGTATATCGGCACATAGAAATACGTCATAACGGATGACGTCATATTGAATTACGCCATGACGTATGACGTCATATCGAATTACGTCATAACGCACAACGTCACATAGTAATACGTTATAACGTACAATGTCATGTAGTATTAAGGTATACGTATATCGTCACATTGTAATACGTCGTGACGTATAGTGTTATATTGTGTGAGGTCATTACGTATAACGTCATATAGTATTCCGTCATGAGGTATAACGTTATATGGTATTGCGTAATAACATATAACGTCGTATAGTAATCCATCATGATGTATAACGTTATAATGTATAACGTCATATTGCATAACGTCATATAGTTACGGTTTAACGTATACTGTCACATAGTAATACGTCGTGACGTATAGTGTTATATTGTGTGACGTCATAACGTATAACGTCATATAGAATTATGCCATGACGTATAACGTCATATAGAATTACGTCATAACGTATAACGTCATATAGTATTCCGTCATGACGTATAACGTTATATGGTATTGCGTAATAACATATAACGTCGTATAGTAATCCATCATGATGTATAACGTTATAATGTATAACGTCATATTGCATAACGTCATATAGTTACGGTTTAACGTATACTGTCACATAGTAATACGTCGTGACGTATAGTGTTATATTGTGTGACGTCATAACGTATAACGTCACATAGCATTACGTCATAACGTATAACATAACATAGTACTACGTCAGAACGGATGACGTCATATAGAATTACGCCATGACGTATAACGTCATATAGAATTACGTCATAACGTATAACGTCATATAGTACTGCGCCATGACGTATAACGTTATAAAGTATAACGTCATAGCGCATAACGTCATATAGAGTTGCGGTTTTACGTATACCGTCACATAGTATTCCGTCATAACGTATAACGTCACATAGTTCCACGTCATAACGTATAACGTCACATAGTATTACTTCGTAACGGATGACGTCATATAGAATTACGTCATGACGTATAACGTCATATAGAATCACGTCATAACGTATAGCGCTTTATTGTATTGCGTCATAACGTATATCGTCACATAGTGTTGCGTCATATCGTATAACGTCACATAGTATTACTTCGTAACGGATGACGTCATATAGAATTACGTCATGATGTATAAAGTCATATAGAATTACGTCATATCGTATAACGTCATATAGTATTGCGTCATGACGTATAACGTTATGTGGTATTACGTAATAACGTATAACGTCATACGATATTGCGTCAGAACGGATGACGTCATAAAGAATTACGTCATGACGTACAACGTTTCAGAGTATTACGTCATAACGTATATCGTCATAAATAATTACGTCATAACGTATAACTTCACATAGTAATACGTCATAACGTAGAATGTCATGCAGTATTGCGTCATGACGTATAACGTCATATAGAATAACGTCATAACGTATAACGTCACATAGTATTACGTCATAACATATGACGTCACATAGTACAAAGCCACAACGGATGACGTCATACAGAATTACGACATGACGTACAACGTCATACTAAATTACGTCATAACGTACAACGTCATATAGTATTGCGTCATGACGTCGAATGTCATGTAGTATTACGTCATAACGTATGAGGTCATATAGTATTGCGTCATGACGTACAACGTTATATGTTATTGTGTAATAGAGTATGACGTCACATAGTAATACGTCATAACGTATAGCGATATATTGTATAGCGTCATAATGTATATCGTCACATAGTGTTGCGTCATAACGTATAACGTCAGATAGTATTACTTCGTAATGGATCACGTCATATAGAATTACGTCATGACGTATAAAGTCATATAGAATTACGTCATAACGTATAACGTCATATAGTATTGCGTGATGACGTAGAATGTCATGTAGTATTGCGTCATGACGTATAACGTCATATAGAATAACGTCATAACGTATAACGTCACATAGTAATACGTCATAACGTCTAACGTCATATAGAATTACGGTTTAACGTATAACGTCATATAGTATTGCGTCATGACGTATAACGTTATGTGGTATTGCGTAATAACGTATAACGTCATACGATATTGCGTCAGAACGGATGACGTCATAATGAATTACGTCATGACGTACAACGTTTCAGAGTATTACGTCATAACGTATAACGTCATATATAATTACGGTACAACGTACAACGTCATATAGAATTACGTCATGACGTATAAAGTCATATAGAATTACGTCATAACGTATAACGTCATATAGTATTGCGTCATGACGTATAACGTTATGTGGTATTGCGTAATAACGTATAACGTCATATAGAAAAACGTCATAACGTATAACGTCACATAGTAATACGTCATAACGTATAACGTCATATACAATTACGGTTTAACGTATGCCGTCACATAGTTATACGTCATAACGTATGGCGCTATATTTTATTGAGTCATAACGTATAACGTCACATAGTATTACGTCATAACGAATAGCGCTATATTGTATTGCACAATAACGTATAACGTCACATAGTATTACGTCATAACGGATGACGTCACATAGTACAAAGCCACTACGGATGACGTCATACAGAATTACGACATGACGTACAACGTCATACTAAATTACGTCATAACGTACAACGTCATATAGTATTGCGTCATGACGTAGAATGTCATGTAGTATTACGTCATAACGTATGAGGTCATATAGTATTGCATCATAACGTATAGCGTCACATAGTAACACGTCATCACGTATGACGTCATATAGTATTGCGTCATAACGTACTACGTCACATAGTAATACGTCATAACGTATAACGTCATATAGTATTGCGTCATGACGTACAACGTTATATGTTATTGTGTAATAGAGTATGACGTCACATAGTAATAGGTCATAACGTATAGCGATATATTGTATAGCGTCATAATGTATAACGTCACATAGTGTTGCGTCATAACGTATAACGTCAGATAGTATTACTTCGTAATGGATCACGTCATATACAATTACGTCATGACGTATCAAGTCATATAGAATTACGTCATAACGTATAACGTCATATAGTATTGCGTGATGACGTAGAATGTCATGTAGTATTGCGTCATGACGTATAACGTCATATAGAATAACGTCATAACGTATAACGTCACATAGTAATACGTCATAACGTATAACGTCATATAGAATTACGGTTTAACGTATAACGTCATATAGTATTGCGTCATGACGTATAACGTTATGTGGTATTGCGTAATAACGTATAACGTCATACGATATTGCGTCAGAACGGATGACGTCATAAAGAATTACGTCATGACGTACAACGTTTCAGAGTATTACGTCATAACGTATAACGTCATAAATAATTACGTCATAACGTATAACTTCACATAGTAATACGTCAGAACGTAGAATGTCATGTAGTATTGCGTCATGACGTATAACGTCATATAGAATAACGTCATAACGTATAACGTCATATAGAATTACGGTTTAACGTATACCGTTACATAGTTATACGCCATAACGTATAGCTCTATAATGTATTACGTCGTATCGTATAACGTCATATAGTATTGCGTCATGAAGTACAACGTCATATGTTATTGTTTAATAACGTATGACGTCACATAGTAATACGTCATAACGTATAGCGATATATTGTATAGCGTCATAACGTATGTCGTCACATAGTGTTACGTCATATCATATAGTGTCACATAGTATTACTTCGTAACGGAAGACGTCATATAGAATTACGTCATAACGTATGACGTGATATAGTATTGCGCCATGACGTATAACGTTATAAAGTATAACGTCATAGCGCATAACGTCATATAGAGTTGCGGTTTTACGTATACCGTCACATAGTATTCCGTCATAACGTATAACGTCACATGGTTCTACGTCATAACGTATAACGTCACATAGTATTACTTCGTAACGGATGACGTCATATAGAATTACGTCATGACGTATAACGTCATATAGAATCACGTCATAACGTATAGCGCTTTATTGTATTGCGTCATAACGTATATCGTCACATAGTGTTGCGTCATATCGCATAACGTCACATAGTATTACTTCGTAACGGATGACGTCATATAGAATTACGTCATGATGTATAAAGTCATATAGAATTACGTCATATCGTATAACGTCATATAGTATTGCGTCATGACGTATAACGTTATGTGGTATTACGTAATAACGTATAACGTCATACGATATTGCGTCAGAACGGATGACGTCATAAAGAATTACGTCATGACGTACAACGTTTCAGAGTATTACGTCATAACGTATATCGTCATAAATAATTACGTCATAACGTATAACTTCACATAGTAATACGTCATAACGTAGAATGTCATGTAGTATTGCGTCATGACGTATAACGTCATATAGAATAACGTCATAACGTATAACGTCACATAGTAATACGTCATAACGTATAACGTCATATACAATTACGGTTTAACGTATGCCGTCACATAGTGATTCGTCATAACGTATGGCGCTATATTTTATTGAGTCATAACGTATAACGTCACATAGTATTACGTCATAACGTATGACGTCATATAGTATTGCGTCATAGCGTATAACGTCACATAGTACTACGCCACAAAGGATGACGTCATATAGAATTCCGTCATGACGTACCACGTCATACAGAATTGCGTCATAACGTACAACGTTTCAGAGTATTACGTCATAACGTATAACGTTATATATAATTACGCCATAACGTATAACTTCACATAGTAATACGTCATAACGCAGAATGTCATGTAGTATTGCGTCATAACGTACAACGTCACATAGTAATACGTCATAACGTATAACGTCATACAGAATTACGGTTTAACGTATACCGTCACATAGATATACGTCATATCGTATAGCGGTATATTGCATTACGTCATAACGTATAACGTCATATAGTATTGCGTCATGACGTACAACGTTATATGTTATTGTGTAATAACGTATAACGTCACAAAGTAATACGTCATGACGTATAACGTTATATGTTAGTGTGTAATAACGTACAACGTCACATAGTAATACGTCATAACGTATAGCGCTATATTGTGTGACATCATAACGTATAACGTCATATAGAATTACGGTACAACGTATAACGTCATATAGTATTGCGTCATGACGTATAACGTCATATAGAATTACGTCCTAACGTATAACGTCATATAGTATTGCGTCATGACGTACAACGTTATATGCTATTGTGTAATAGAGTATGACGTCACATAGTAATACGTCATAACGTATAGCGATATATTGTATAGCGTCATAATGTATAACGTCACATAGTGTTACGTCATAACGTATAACGTCAGATAGTATTACTTCGTAATGGATCACGTCATATAGAATTACGTCATAACGTATAAAGTCATATAGAATTACGTCATAACGTATAACGTCATATAGTATTGCGTGATGACGTAGACTGTCATGTAGTATTGCGTCATGACGTATAACGTCACATAGTAATACGTCATAACGTATAACGTCATATAGAATTACGGTTTAACGTATAACGTCATATAGTATTGCGTCATGACGTATAACGTTATGTGGTATTGCGTAATAACGTATAACGTCATACGATATTGCGTCAGAACGGATGACGTCATAAAGAATTACGTCATGACGTACAACGTTTCAGAGTATTACGTCATAACGTATAACGTCATATATAATTACGGTACAACGTACAACGTCATATAGTATTACGTCATGACGTATAAAGTCATATAGAATTACGTCATAACGTATAACGTCATATAGTATTGCGTCATGACGTATAACGTTATGTGGTATTGCGTAATAACGTATAACGTCATACGATATTGCGTCAGAACGGATGACGTCATAAAGAATCACGTCATGATGTACAACGTTTCAGAATATTACGTCATAACGTATAACGTCATAAATAATTACGTCATAACGTATAACTTCACATAGTAATACGTCAGAACGTAGAATGTCATGTAGTATTGCGTCATGACGTATAACGTCATATAGAATAACGTCATAACGTACAACGTCATATAGAATTACGTGATGACGTATAAAGTCATATAGAATTACGTCATAACTTATAACGTCATATAGTATAGCGCCATGACGTATAACGTTATAATGTATAACGTCATAACGCATAACGTCATATAGAGTTACTGTTTAACGTATACCGTCACATAGTAATACGTCATAACGTATAGCGCTATATTGAATAGCGTCATAACGTATAACGTCATATAGAATTACGTCATAACGTATGACGTCATATACTATTGCGTCATGACGTATAACGTCATATAGTATTGTGACCTAACGTATAACGTTATAAAGTATAACGTCATAACGTATAGCCTCACAGAGTATTGCGACATGACGTACAACGTTATATGTTATTGTGTTATAACGTATAACGTCACATAGTAATGCGTCGTAAAGTATAGTGCTATTTTGTATAGAGTCACAACGTGTGACGTCACATAGTACTACGTAATTACGTATAATGTCATGTAGTATTAAGGTATACCGTATAACGTCACATAGTAATACGTCATAACGTATAGCGCTATTTTGTATTGCTGCATAACGTATAACGTCACATAGTATTACGTCACAAAGTATGAGGTCATATAATATGGCGTCATAACGTATAACATCACATAGTCATACGTCATAACGTACAACCGCACATGGTAATGCGTAATAACGAACAATGTCACATAGCATTACGTCATAACGTATAACATCACATAGTACTACGTCAGAACGGATGACGTCATATAGAATTACGCCATGACGTATAACGTCATATACAATTACGTCACAACGCATAACGTCATATAGTATTGCGTCATGACGTATAACGTTATATGGTATTGCGTAATAACGTATAACGTCATATAATATGGCGTCATAACGTATAACATCACATAGTCATACGTCATAACGTACAACAGCACATGGTCATGCGTCATAACGAACAATGTCACATAGCATTACGTCATAACGTATAACATCACATAGTACTACGTCAGAACGGATGACGTCATATAGAATTACGCCATGACGTATAACGTCATATAGAATTACGTCATAACGTATAACGTCATATAGTATTGCGCCATGACGTATAACGTTATAAAGTATAACGTCATAGCGCATAACGTCATATAGATTTGCGGTTTTACGTATACCGTCACATAGTATTCCGTCATAACGTATAACGTCACATAGTTCTACGTCATAACGTATAACGTCATATCGTATAGCGCCATGTCGTATAACGTTATAAAGTATAACGTCATAACGTATAACGTCACATACTAATACGTCGTAACGTATAGCGCTATATTGTATTGCGCCATAACGTATAACGTCATATAGTATTGCTCCATGACGTATGACGTTACAAAGTGTAACGTCATAGCGTATAACGTAATATAGCATTGCGCCATGACGTATAACGTCATAAAGTATAACGTCATAACGTATAACCTCATATGGTATGGCGTCATTACGAATGACGTCATATAGAATTACGTCAGGACGTATAATAGTCATACAGAATTACGTCATAACGCACAACGTCACATAGTAATAGGTAATAACGTATAACGTCATATAGTATTGAGCCATGACGTATAACGTTATAAAGTATTGCGTCCTAACGTATAACGTTATAAAGTATATCGTCATAACGTATAGGGTCACATAGTAATACGTGATAACGTATAACGTCATATAGTATTGCGTCATGACATATAACGTTATATGGTATTGAAGAAAAACGTATAACGTCATATAATATGGCGTCATAACGTATAACGTCACATAGTCATACGTCATAACGTACAACCTCAAATGGTTATACGTCATAACGTACAATGTCATGTAGTATTAAGGTATAACGTATATCGGCACATAGTAATACGTCATAACGGATGACGTCATATTGAATTACGCCATGACGTATGACGTCATATCGAATTACGTCATAACGCACAACGTCACATAGTAATACGTTATAACGTACAATGTCATGTAGTATTAAGGTATACGTATATCGTCACATTGTAATACGTCGAGACGTATAGTGTTATATTGTGTGACGTCATTACGTATAACGTCATATAGTATTCCGTCATGAGGTATAACGTTATATGGTATTGCGTAATAACATATAACGTCGTATAGTAATCCATCATGATGTATAACGTTATAATGTATAACGTCATATTGCATAACGTCATATAGTTACGGTTTAACGTATACTGTCACATAGTAATACGTCGTGACGTATAGTGTTATATTGTGTGACGTCATAACGTATAACGTCATATAGAATTATGCCATGACGTATAACGTCATATAGAATTACGTCATAACGTATAACGTCATATAGTATTCCGTCATGACGTATAACGTTATATGGTATTGCGTAATAACATATAACGTCGTATAATAATCCGCCATGATGTATAACGTTATAATGTATAACGTCATATTGCATAACGTCATATAGTTACGGTTTAACGTATACTGTCACATAGTAATACGTCGTGACGTGTAGTGTTATATTGTGTGACGTCATAACGTATAACGTCACATAGCATTACGTCATAACGTATAACATAACATAGTACTACGTCAGAACGGATGACGTCATATAGAATTACGCCATGACGTATAACGTCATATAGAATTACGTCATAACGTATAACGTCATATAGTATTGCGCCATGACGTATAACGTTATAAAGTATAACGTCATAGCGCATAACGTCATATAGAGTTGCGGTTTTACGTATACCGTCACATAGTATTCCGTCATAACGTATAACGTTATATGGTATTGCGTAATAACATATAACGTCGTATAATAATCCGCCATGATGTATAACGTTATAATGTATAACGTCATATTGCATTACGTCATATAGTTACGGTTTAACGTATAACGTCACATAGTATTACTTCGTAACGGATGACGTCATATAGAATTACGTCATGACGTATAACGTCATATAGAATCACGTCATAACGTATAGCGCTTTATTGTATTGCGTCATAACGTATATCGTCACATAGTGTTGCGTCATATCGTATAACGTCACATAGTATTACTTCGTAACGGATGACGTCATATAGAATTACGTCATGATGTATAAAGTCATATAGAATTACGTCATATCGTATAACGTCATACGATATTGCGTCAGAACGGATGACGTCATAAAGAATTACGTCATGACGTACAACGTTTCAGAGTATTACGTCATAACGTATATCGTCATAAATAATTACGTCATAACGTATAACTTCACATAGTAATACGTCATAACGTAGAATGTCATGTAGTATTGCGTCATGACGTATAACGTCATATAGAATAACGTCATAACGTATAACGTCACATAGTAATACGTCATAACGTATAGCGCTATATTGTGTGACATCATAACTTATAACGTCATATAGAATTACGGTACAACGTATAACGTCATATAGTATTGCGTCATGACGTATAACGTCATATAGAATTACGTCCTAACGTATAACGTCATATAGTATTGCGTCATGACGTACAACGTTATATGTTATTGTGTAATAGAGTATGACGTCACATAGTAATACGTCATAACGTATAGCGATATATTGTATAGCGTCATAATGTATAACGTCACATAGTGTTACGTCATAACGTATAACGTCAGATAGTATTACTTCGTAATGGATCACGTCATATAGAATTACGTCATGACGTATAAAGTCATATAGAATTACGTCATAACGTATAACGTCATATAGTATTGCGCGATGACGTAGACTGTCATGTAGTATTGCGTCATGACGTATAACGTCATATAGAATAACGTCATAACGTATAACGTCACATAGTAATACGTCATAACGTATAACGTCATATAGAATTACGGTATAACGTATAACGTCATATAGTATTGCGTCATGACGTATAACGTTATGTGGTATTGCGTAATAACGTATAACGTCATACGATATAGCGTCAGAACGGATGACGTCATAAAGAATTACGTCATGACGTACAACGTTTCAGAGTATTACGTCATAACGTATAACGTCATATATAATTACGGTACAACGTACAACGTCATATAGAATTACGTCATGACGTATAAAGTCATATAGAATTACGTCATAACGTATAACGTCATATAGTATTGCGTCATGACGTATAACGTTATGTGGTATTGCGTAATAACGTATAACGTCATACGATATTGCGTCAGAACGGATGACGTCATAAAGAATTACGTCATGATGTACAACGTTTCAGAATATTACGTCATAGCGTATAACGTCATAAATAATTACGTCATAACGTATAACTTCACATAGTAATACGTCAGAACGTAGAATGTCATGTAGTATTGCGTCATGACGTATAACGTCATATAGAATAACGTCATAACGTATAACGTCATATAGAATTACGGTTTAACGTATACCGTTACATAGTTATACGTCATAACGTACAGCGCTATATTGTATTACGTCATAACGTATAACGTCACATAGTACTACGTCATAACGTATAACGTTATAAAGTGTAACGTCATAACGCATAACGTCATATAGAGTTACTGTTTAACGTATACCGTCACATAGTAATACGTCATAACGTATAGCGCTATATGGTACAGCGTCATAACGTATAACGTCATATAGAATTACGTCATAACGTATAACGTCATATAGTATTGCGTCATGAAGTATAACGCTATATGTTATTGTGTAATAAGGTATAACGTCACATAGTATTACGTCATAACGTATGACGTTACATAGTTCTACGTCAAAACGTATAGCGTCATATAGTATTGCGCCATGACGTATAACGTTATAAAGTATAACGTCATAACGTATAACGTCACATACTAATACGACGTAACGTATAGCGCTATATTGTATTGCGTAATAACGTATAACGTCATATAATTTTGCGTCAGAACGGATGACGTCATGAAGAATTGCGTCATAACGTATAACGTCATATGGAATTACGGTTTAACGTATACCGTCACATAGTTATACGTCATAACGTACAGCGCTATATTGTATTACGTCATAACGTAGAACGTCATATAGTATTGCGTCATAACGTATAACGTCATATGGAATTACGGTTTAACGTATACCGTCACATAGTTATACGTCATAACGTATAGCGCTATATTGTATTACGTCATAACTTATAACGTCATATAGTATAGCGCCATGACGTATAACGTTATAAAGTATAATGTCATAACGTATAACGTCATATAGAATTACGTCATAACGTATAACGTCATATAGTATTGCGTCAGAACGGATGACGTCATAAAGTATTACGTCATGACGTATAACGTCATATAGAATTACGGTACAAAGTATAACGTCATATAGTATTGCGCCAGACGTATAACGTCACCTACTAATACGGCGTAACGTATAGCGCTATATTGTATTGCGTCATAACGTTAAACGTCATATAATTTTGCGTCAGAACGGATGACGTCATAAAGAATTGCGTCGTAACGTATAACGTCACGTAGTAATACGTCATGACGTATAACTTTATATTGTGTGCAGTCATAACGTATAACGTCATATAGAATTACGGTACAACGTATAACTTCATATAGTATTGCGCCATGACGTATAACGTCTTAAAGTATAACGTCATAACGTATAACCTCATATAGTATGGCGTCATTACGAATGACGTCATATGATATTACGTCATAACGTATAACGTCGCATAGTAATACGACATAACGTAGAACGTCCTATAGAATTACGGTTTAACGTATACCGTCACATAGTTATACGTCATAACGTACAGCGCTATATTGTATTACGTCATAACGTAGAAGGTCACATAGTATTGCGTCATGACGTATAACGTTATATGTTATTGTGTAATAAGGTATAACGTCACATAGTAACACGTCATAACGTATAGCGCTATATTGTATTGCGTCATAACGTATAACGTCACATAGTACTACGTCATAACGTATAACGTTATAAAGTGTAACGTCATAACGTATAACGCTATATAGTATTGCGTCGTAACGTATAACGTTATAAAGTACAACGTCATTACGTATATCGTCACATAGTAATACGTCATAACGTATAACGTCATATAGAATTACGGTTTAACGTATACCGTCACATAGTGATACGTCATAACGTACAGCGCTATATTGTATTACGTCATAACGTATAACTTCACATAGTAATACGTCATAACGTAGAATGTCATGTAGTATTGCGTCATGACGTATAACGTCATATAGAATAACGTCATAACGTATAACGTCACATAGTAATACGTCATAACGTATAGCGCTATATTGTGTGACATCATAACTTATAACGTCATATAGAATTACGGTACAACGTATAACGTCATATAGTATTGCGTCATGACGTATAACGTCATATAGAATTACGTCCTAACGTATAACGTCATATAGTATTGCGTCATGACGTACAACGTTATATGTTATTGTGTAATAGAGTATGACGTCACATAGTAATACGTCATAACGTATAGCGATATATTGTATAGCGTCATAATGTATAACGTCACATAGTGTTACGTCATAACGTATAACGTCAGATAGTATTACTTCGTAATGGATCACGTCATATAGAATTACGTCATGACGTATAAAGTCATATAGAATTACGTCATAACGTATAACGTCATATAGTATTGCGCGATGACGTAGACTGTCATGTAGTATTGCGTCATGACGTATAACGTCATATAGAATAACGTCATAACGTATAACGTCACATAGTAATACGTCATAACGTATAACGTCATATAGAATTACGGTTTAACGTATAACGTCATATAGTATTGCGTCATGACGTATAACGTTATGTGGTATTGCGTAATAACGTATAACGTCATACGATATTGCGTCAGAACTGATGACGTCATAAAGAATTACGTCATGACGTACAACGTTTCAGAGTATTACGTCATAACGTATAACGTCATATATAATTACGGTACAACGTACAACGTCATATAGAATTACGTCATGACGTATAAAGTCATATAGAATTACGTCATAACGTATAACGTCATATAGTATTGCGTCATGACGTATAACGTTATGTGGTATTGCGTAATAACGTATAACGTCATACGATATTGCGTCAGAACGGATGACGTCATAAAGAATTACGTCATGATGTACAACGTTTCAGAATATTACGTCATAACGTATAACGTCATAAATAATTACGTCATAACGTATAACTTCACATAGTAATACGTCAGAACGTAGAATGTCATGTAGTATTGCGTCATGACGTATAACGTCATATAGAATAACGTCATAACGTATAACGTCATATAGAATTACGGTTTAACGTATACCGTTACATAGTTATACGTCATAACGTACAGCGCTATATTGTATTACGTCATAACGTATAACGTCACATAGTACTACGTCATAACGTATAACGTTATAAAGTGTAACGTCATAACGCATAACGTCATATAGAGTTACTGTTTAACGTATACCGTCACATAGTAATACGTCATAACGTATAGCGCTATATGGTACAGCGTCATAACGTATAACGTCATATAGAATTACGTCATAACGTATAACGTCATATAGTATTGCGTCATGAAGTATAACGCTATATGTTATTGTGTAATAAGGTATAACGTCACATAGTATTACGTCATAACGTATGACGTTACATAGTTCTACGTCAAAACGTATAGCGTCATATAGTATTGCGCCATGACGTATAACGTTATAAAGTATAACGTCATAACGTATAACGTCACATACTAATACGACGTAACGTATAGCGCTATATTGTATTGCGTAATAACGTATAACGTCATATAATTTTGCGTCAGAACGGATGACGTCATAAAGAATTGCGTCATAACGTATAACGTCATATGGAATTACGGTTTAACGTATACCGTCACATAGTTATACGTCATAACGTACAGCGCTATATTGTATTACGTCATAACTTATAACGTCATATAGTATAGCGCCATGACGTATAACGTTATAAAGTATAATGTCATAACGTATAACGTCATATAGAATTACGTCATAACGTATAACGTCATATAGTATTGCGTCAGAACGGATGACGTCATAAAGTATTACGTCATGACGTATAACGTCATATAGAATTACGGTACAAAGTATAACGTCATATAGTATTGCGCCAGACGTATAACGTCACCTACTAATACGGCGTAACGTATAGCGCTATATTGTATTGCGTCATAACGTTAAACGTCATATAATTTTGCGTCAGAACGGATGACGTCATAAAGAATTGCGTCGTAACGTATAACGTCACGTAGTAATACGTCATGACGTATAACTTTATATTGTGTGCAGTCATAACGTATAACGTCATATAGAATTACGGTACAACGTATAACTTCATATAGTATTGCGCCATGACGTATAACGTCTTAAAGTATAACGTCATAACGTATAACCTCATATAGTATGGCGTCATTACGAATGACGTCATATGATATTACGTCATAACGTATAACGTCGCATAGTAATACGACATAACGTAGAACGTCCTATAGAATTACGGTTTAACGTATACCGTCACATAGTTATACGTCATAACGTACAGCGCTATATTGTATTACGTCATAACGTAGAAGGTCACATAGTATTGCGTCATGACGTATAACGTTATATGTTATTGTGTAATAAGGTATAACGTCACATAGTAACACGTCATAACGTATAGCGCTATATTGTATTGCGTCATAACGTATAACGTCACATAGTACTACGTCATAACGTATAACGTTATAAAGTGTAACGTCATAACGTATAACGCTATATAGTATTGCGTCGTAACGTATAACGTTATAAAGTACAACGTCATTACGTATATCGTCACATAGTAATACGTCATAACGTATAACGTCATATAGAATTACGGTTTAACGTATACCGTCACATAGTGATACGTCATAACGTACAGCGCTATATTGTATTACGTCATAACGTAGAACGTCATATAGTATTGCGTCATGACGTATAACGTTATATGTTATTGTGTAATAAGGTATAACGTCACATAGTAACACGTCATAACGTATAGCGCTATATTGTATTGCGTCATAACGTATAACGTCACATAGTACTACGTCATAACGCATAACGTTATAAAGTGTAACGTCATATAGTATTGCGTCATTCCGAATGACGTCATATAATATTACGTCATAACGTATAACGTCACGTAGCAATACTTCATATCGTAGAACGTCCTATAGAATTACGGTTTAACGTATACCGTCACATAGTTATACGTCATAACGTATAACGTCACGTGGCAATATTTCATAACGTAGAACGTCCTATAGAATTACGGTTTAACGTATACCGGCACATAGTTATACGTCATAACGTATAGCGCTATGTTGTATTACGTCATAACGTATAACTTCACATAGTACTACGCCACAACGGATGACGTCATACAGAATTACGTCATTACGTATAACGTCATATAGAATTACGTCATAACGTACAACGTAATATAGTAATACGTCATAACGTATAATGTCATGTAGTATTAAGGTACAGCGTATAAGGTCATATATTATTGCGTCATGACGTATAACGTTCTAAAGTATAGCGTCATAACGTATAACGTCATATAGTATTCCGCCATGACGTATAACGTTGTAAAGTATAACGACAAAACGCATAACGTCATATAGAGTTACGGTTTAACGTATAAGGTCACATAGTAATACGTCATACCGTATAGCGCTATATTGTATTGCGCCATAACGTATAACGTGGCATACTATTACGTCATATCGTATAACGTCATATAGTATTGCGCCAGTACGTATAACGTTCTAAAGTACAACGTCATAACGTATAACGTCATATAGTATTCCGCCATAACGTATAACGTCATACAGTATTGCGTCATGACGTATAACGTTATATGGTATTGCGTATAACGTCTAACGTCATATAGTATTCCGCCATGACGTATAACGTTATATTGTGTGACGTTATAACGTATAAGGTCATATAAAATTACTGTACAACGTATAACGTCATATAGTATTGTGCCATGACGTATAACGTTCTAAAGTATAACGTCATAACGTATATCGTCACATAGTAATACGTCATAACGTATAACGTCATATAGAGTTACGGTTTAACGTATACCGTCACATAGTATTTCGTCATAACGTATAACGTCACATAGTTCTACGTCAGAACGGATGACGTCATATAGAATTACGACATGACATGTAACGTCATATTGAAATACGTCATAACGTACAACGTCATATAGTATTGCGTCGTAACGTATAACGTTATAAAGTATAACGTCATAACGTATATCGTCACATAGTAATACGTCATAACGTATAATGTCATGTAGTATTAAGGTATAACGTACAACTTCACATAGTAATACGTCAAGACGTATAACGTTATATTGTGTGACAACATAACGTATAACGTCATATAGAATTACGGTTCAACGTATAACGACATATAGTACTGCGCCATAACGTATCACGTCACATAGTAATACGTCATAACGTATAATGTCATGTAGTATTAAGGTATAGCGTATAACGTAACACAGTAGTACGTCATGACGTATAACGTTATATTGTGCGACGTCATAACGTATAAGGTCATACAAAATTACGGTACAACGTATAAAGTCATATAGTATTCTGCCATGACGTATAACGTTCTAAAGTATAACGTCATGACGTACAACGTAGTATAGAATTACGTCATGACGTATAACGTCATACAGAATTACGTCATAACGCACAACGTCACATGGTAATAGGTCATAACGTATAATGTCATGTAGTATTAAGGTATAACGTATAACGTCACATAGTAATACGACATGACGTATAGCGCTATATTGTATTGCGTCATAATGTATAACGTGACATAGTGTTACGTCATATCGTATAACGTCACATAGTATTACTTCGTAATGTATAACGTCACATGGTACTATGCCACAACGGATCATGTCATATAGAATTAAGTCATGACGTACAGCGACATATTGAATTACGTTATAGTGTACAACGTATTAAAGTAATACGTCATAACGTATAATGTCATGTTGTATAAAGGTATAGCGTATAACGTCACTTAGTAATAAGTCATGACGTATAACGTTATATTGTGTGACGTCATAACGTATAAATTCATGTAAAATTACGGTACAACGTATAACGTCATATAGTATTGCGCCATGACTTATAACGTTTTAAAGAATAACGTCATAACACATAACGTCATATAGAGTTACGGTTTAACCTATACCGCCACATAGCAATACGTCATAACGTATAGCGCTATATTGTATTGCGCCATAACGCATAACGTCACATAGTAATACGTCATAACGGATGACGTCATATAGAATAACGCCATGACGTGTAACGTCATATTGAATTACGTCATAACGTACAACGTAACATATTAATACGTCATAACTTATAACGACATACAGAATTACGGTTTAACGTATACCGTTACATAGTTATACGTCATAACGTATAGTGCTATAATGTATTACGTCATAACGTATAACGTCATATAGTATTGCGTCAAGACGTACAACGTTATATGTTATTGTGTAATAACGTATAACGTCATATAGTACTACGTTATAACGGATGACGTCATATAGAATTACGGTTTAACGTATACCGTCACATAGTTATGCGTCTTAACGTATAGCGCTATATTGTATTAGGTCATAACGTATGACGTCATATAGTATTGCGTCATAAGGTATAACGTCACAAAGTACTACGCCACAACGTATGACGTCATATAGAATTACATCATAACGTATAACTTCACAAAGTACTACGCCACAACGGATGACGTCATATAGAATTACGTCATAACGTATAACGTCATATAGTATTGCGCCATGACGTATAACGTTATAAAGTATAACGTCATAACTCATAACGTCAAATAGAGTTGCGGTCTTACGTATATGGTATTGCGTAATAACGTATAACGTCATATAGTATTGCGTCAGAACGGATGACCTCATAAAGAATTACGTCGTAACGTATAACGTTATAATGTATCAGGTCATAACGTATATCGTCATATAGTACTGCGTAATAACGTATAACGTCATATAGTATTCCGCCATGACGTATAACGTTGTAATGTATAACGTCATAACGCATAACGTCATATAGAGTTACGGTTTAACGTATACCATCACATAGTAATACGTCATAGCGTATAGCGCTATATTGTATAGCGTCATAACTTATAACGTCATGTAGAATTACGTCATAGCGTATAACGTCATATAATATTGCGTCAGAACGGATGACGTCATAAGGAATTACGTCATGACGTGTAACGTCATATAGAATTACGATACAACGTATAACGTCATATAGTATTGCGCCATGACGTATAACGTTATAAAGTATAATGTCATAACGTATGACGTCATATAGTATTGCGTCATAACGTATAACGTCACATAGTACTACGCCACAACCGATGACGTCATATAGAATTACGTCATAACGTATAACTTCACATAGTACTACGCCACAACGGATGACGTCATCTAGAATTACGTCATGACATATAACGTCATATTGAATTACGTCATAACGTATAACGTGAAATAGTATTGCGCCATGACGTATAACGTTATAAAGTATAACGACATAACTTATAACGTCATATAGATTTACGTCATAACGTACAACGTAACATAGTAATACGTCATAACGTATAATATCATCTAGTATTAAGGTGCAACGTATAACATCACGTAGTAATACGTCATGACGTATAACTTTATATTGTGTGACGTCATAACGTATAACGTCATATAGAATTACGGTACAACGTATAACGTCATATAGTATTGCGCCATGACGTATATCGTTATAAAGTATAACGTCATAACGTATAACGTCATATAGAATTACACCATGACGTATAACGTCATATTGAATTACGTCATAACGTATAACGTCAAACAGTATTGCACCATGACTTATAACGTTATAAAGTACAACGACATAACGTATAACGTCATATAGTATTGCGTCATGACGTATAACGTCATATAGTATTGCGTCCTAACGTATAACGTTATAAAGTATAACGTCATAACGTATAGCGTCACATAGTAATACGTCATAACGTATAACGTCATATAGTATTGCGTCATGACGTATAACGTTATATGGTATTGCGTAATAACGTATAACATCACATAGTACTACGTCAGAACGGATGACGTCATATAGAATTACGCCATGACGTATAACGTCATATAGAATTACGTCATAACGTATAACGTCATATAGTATTGCGCCATGACGTATAACGTTATAAAGTATAACGTCATAGCGCATAACGTCATATAGAGTTGCGGTTTTACGTATACCGTCACATAGTATTCCGTCATAACGTATAACGTTATATGGTATTGCGTAATAACATATAACGTCGTATAATAATCCGCCATGATGTATAACGTTATAATGTATAACGTCATATTGCATAACGTCATATAGTTACGGTTTAACGTATACTGTCACATAGTAATACGTCGTGACGTATAGTGTTATATTGTGTGACGTCATAACGTATAACGTCATATAGAATTATGCCATGAAGTATAACGTCATATAGAATTACGTCATAACGTATAACGTCATATAGTATTCCGTCATGACGTATAACGTTATATGGTATTGCGTAATAACATATAACGTCGTATAATAATCCGCCATGATGTATAACGTTATAATGTATAACGTCATATTGCATAACGTCATATAGTTACGGTTTAACGTATACTGTCACATAGTAATACGTCGTGACGTATAGTGTTATATTGTGTGACGTCATAACGTATAACGTCACATAGCATTACGTCATAACGTATAACATAACATAGTACTACGTCAGAACGGATGACGTCATATAGAATTACGCCATGAAGTATAACGTCATATAGAATTACGTCATAACGTATAACGTCATATAGTATTGCGCCATGACGTATAACGTTATAAAGTATAACGTCATAGCGCATAACGTCATATAGAGTTGCGGTTTTACGTATACCGTCACATAGTATTCCGTCATAACGTATAACGTTATATGGTATTGCGTAATAACATATAACGTCGTATAATAATCCGCCATGATGTATAACGTTATAATGTATAACGTCATATTGCATTACGTCATATAGTTACGGTTTAACGTATAACGTCACATAGTATTACTTCGTAACGGATGACGTCATATAGAATTACGTCATGACGTATAACGTCATATAGAATCACGTCATAACGTATAGCGCTTTATTGTATTGCGTCATAACGTATATCGTCACATAGTGTTGCGTCATATCGTATAACGTCACATAGTATTACTTCGTAACGGATGACGTCATATAGAATTACGTCATGATGTATAAAGTCATATAGAATTACGTCATATCGTATAACGTCATACGATATTGCGTCAGAACGGATGACGTCATAAAGAATTACGTCATGACGTACAACGTTTCAGAGTATTACGTCATAACGTATATCGTCATAAATAATTACGTCATAACGTATAACTTCACATAGTAATACGTCATAACGTAGAATGTCATGTAGTATTGCGTCATGACGTATAACGTCATATAGAATAACGTCATAACGTATAACGTCACATAGTAATACGTCATAACGTATAGCGCTATATTGTGTGACATCATAACTTATAACGTCATATAGAATTACGGTACAACGTATAACGTCATATAGTATTGCGTCATGACGTATAACGTCATATAGAATTACGTCCTAACGTATAACGTCATATAGTATTGCGTCATGACGTACAACGTTATATGTTATTGTGTAATAGAGTATGACGTCACATAGTAATACGTCATAACGTATAGCGATATATTGTATAGCGTCATAATGTATAACGTCACATAGTGTTACGTCATAACGTATAACGTCAGATAGTATTACTTCGTAATGGATCACGTCATATAGAATTACGTCATGACGTATAAAGTCATATAGAATTACGTCATAACGTATAACGTCATATAGTATTGCGTGATGACGTAGACTGTCATGTAGTATTGCGTCATGACGTATAACGTCATATAGAATAACGTCATAACGTATAACGTCACATAGTAATACGTCATAACGTATAACGTCATATAGAATTACGGTTTAACGTATAACGTCATATAGTATTGCGTCATGACGTATAACGTTATGTGGTATTGCGTAATAACGTATAACGTCATACGATATTGCGTCAGAACGGATGACGCAATAAGGAATTACGTCATGACGTACAACGTTTCAGAGTATTACGTCATAACGTATAACGTCATATATAATTACGGTACAACGTACAACGTCATATAGAATTACGTCATGACGTATAAAGTCATATAGAATTACGTCATAACGTATAACGTCATATAGTATTGCGTCATGACGTATAACGTTATGTGGTATTGCGTAATAACGTATAACGTCATACGATATTGCGTCAGAACGGATGACGTCATAAAGAATTACGTCATGATGTACAACGTTTCAGAATATTACGTCATAACGTATAACGTCATAAATAATTACGTCATAACGTATAACGTCATAAATAATTACGTCATAACGTATAACGTCATAAATAATTACGTCATAACGTATAACTTCACATAGTAATACGTCAGAACGTAGAATGTCATGTAGTATTGCGTCATGACGTATAACGTCATATAGAATAACGTCATAACGTATAACGTCATATAGAATTACGGTTTAACGTATACCGTTACATAGTTATACGTCATAACGTACAGCGCTATATTGTATTACGTCATAACGTATAACGTCACATAGTACTACGTCATAACGTATAACGTTATAAAGTGTAACGTCATAACGCATAACGTCATATAGAGTTACTGTTTAACGTATACCGTCACATAGTAATACGTCATAACGTATAGCGCTATATGGTACAGCGTCATAACGTATAACGTCATATAGAATTACGTCATAACGTATAACGTCATATAGTATTGCGTCATGAAGTATAACGCTATATGTTATTGTGTAATAAGGTATAACGTCACATAGTATTACGTCATAACGTATGACGTCATATAGTATTGTGTAATAAGGTATAACATCACATAGTATTACGTCATAACGTATGACGTTACATAGTTCTACGTCAAAACGTATAGCGTCATATAGTATTGCGCCATGACGTATAACGTTATAAAGTATAACGTCATAACGTATAACGTCACATACTAATACGACGTAACGTATAGCGCTATATTGTATTGCGTAATAACGTATAACGTCATATAATTTTGCGTCAGAACGGATGACGTCATAAAGAATTGCGTCATAACGTATAACGTCATATGGAATTACGGTTTAACGTATACCGTCACATAGTTATACGTCATAACGTACAGCGCTATATTGTATTACGTCATAACGTAGAACGTCATATAGTATTGCGTCATAACGTATAACGTCATATGGAATTACGGTTTAACGTATACCGTCACATAGTTATACGTCATAACGTATAGCGCTATATTGTATTACGTCATAACTTATAACGTCATATAGTATATCGCCATGACGTATAACGTTATAAAGTATAATGTCATAACGTATAACGTCATATAGAATTACGTCATAACGTATAACGTCATATAGTATTGCGTCAGAACGGATGACGTCATAAAGTATTACGTCATGACGTATAACGTCATATAGAATTACGGTACAAAGTATAACGTCATATAGTATTGCGCCAGACGTATAACGTCACCTACTAATACGGCGTAACGTATAGCGCTATATTGTATTGCGTCATAACGTTAAACGTCATATAATTTTGCGTCAGAACGGATGACGTCATAAAGAATTGCGTCGTAACGTATAACGTCACGTAGTAATACGTCATGACGTATAACTTTATATTGTGTGCAGTCATAACGTATTACGTCATATAGAATTACGGTACAACGTATAACGTCATATAGTATTGCGCCATGACGTATAACGTCTTAAAGTATAACGTCATAACGTATAACCTCATATAGTATGGCGTCATTACGAATGACGTCATATGATATTACGTCATAACGTATAACGTCGCATAGTAATACGACATAACGTAGAACGTCCTATAGAATTACGGTTTAACGTATACCGTCACATAGTTATACGTCATAACGTACAGCGCTATATTGTATTACGTCATAACGTAGAAGGTCACATAGTATTGCGTCATGACGTATAACGTTATATGTTATTGTGTAATAAGGTATAACGTCACATAGTAACACGTCATAACGTATAGCGCTATATTGTATTGCGTCATAACGTATAACGTCACATAGTACTACGTCATAACGTATAACGTTATAAAGTGTAACGTCATAACGTATAACGCTATATAGTATTGCGTCGTAACGTATAACGTTATAAAGTACAACGTCATTACGTATATCGTCACATAGTAATACGTCATAACGTATAACGTCATATAGAATTACGGTTTAACGTATACCGTCACATAGTGATACGTCATAACGTACAGCGCTATATTGTATTACGTCATAACGTAGAACGTCATATAGTATTGCGTCATGACGTATAACGTTATATGTTATTGTGTAATAAGGTATAACGTCACATAGTAACACGTCATAACGTATAGCGCTATATTGTATTGCGTCATAACGTATAACGTCACATAGTACTACGTCATAACGCATAACGTTATAAAGTGTAACGTCATATAGTATTGCGTCATTCCGAATGACGTCATATAATATTACGTCATAACGTATAACGTCACGTAGCAATACTTCATATCGTAGAACGTCCTATAGAATTACGGTTTAACGTATACCGTCACATAGTTATACGTCATAACGTATAACGTCACGTGGCAATATTTCATAACGTAGAACGTCCTATAGAATTACGGTTTAACGTATACCGGCACATAGTTATACGTCATAACGTATAGCGCTATGTTGTGTTACGTCATAACGTATAACTTCACATAGTACTACGCCACAACGGATGACGTCATACAGAATTACGTCATTACGTATAACGTCATATAGAATTACGTCATAACGTACAACGTAATATAGTAATACGTCATAACGTATAATGTCATGTAGTATTAAGGTACAGCGTATAAGGTCATATATTATTGCGTCATGACGTATAACGTTCTAAAGTATAGCGTCATAACGTATAACGTCATATAGTATTCCGCCATGACGTATAACGTTGTAAAGTATAACGACAAAACGCATAACGTCATATAGAGTTACGGTTTAACGTATAAGGTCACATAGTAATACGTCATACCGTATAGCGCTATATTGTATTGCGCCATAACGTATAACGTGGCATACTATTACGTCATATCGTATAACGTCATATAGTATTGCGCCAGTACGTATAACGTTCTAAAGTACAACGTCATAACGTATAACGTCATATAGTATTCCGCCATAACGTATAACGTCATACAGTATTGCGTCATGACGTATAACGTTATATGGTATTGCGTATAACGTCTAACGTCATATAGTATTCCGCCATGACGTATAACGTTATATTGTGTGACGTTATAACGTATAAGGTCATATAAAATTACTGTACAACGTATAACGTCATATAGTATTGTGCCATGACGTATAACGTTCTAAAGTATAACGTCATAACGTATATCGTCACATAGTAATACGTCATAACGTATAACGTCATATAGAGTTACGGTTTAACGTATACCGTCACATAGTATTCCGTCATAACGTATAACGTCACATAGTTCTACGTCAGAACGGATGACGTCATATAGAATTACGACATGACATGTAACGTCATATTGAAATACGTCATAACGTACAACGTCATATAGTATTGCGTCGTAACGTATAACGTTATAAAGTATAACGTCATAACGTATATCGTCACATAGTAATACGTCATAACGTATAATGTCATGTAGTATTAAAGTATAACGTACAACTTCACATAGTAATACGTCAAGACGTATAACGTTATATTGTGTGACAACATAACGTATAACGTCATATAGAATTACGGTTCAACGTATAACGACATATAGTACTGCGCCATAACGTATCACGTCACATAGTAATACGTCATAACGTATAATGTCATGTATTATTAAGGTATAGCGTATAACGTAACACAGTAGTACGTCATGACGTATAACGTTATATTGTGCGACGTCATAACGTATAAGGTCATACAAAATTACGGTACAACGTATAAAGTCATATAGTATTCTGCCATGACGTATAACGTTCTAAAGTATAACGTCATGACGTACAACGTAGTATAGAATTACGTCATGACGTATAACGTCATACAGAATTACGTCATAACGCACAACGTCACATGGTAATAGGTCATAACGTATAATGTCATGTAGTATTAAGGTATAACGTATAACGTCACATAGTAATACGTCATGACGTATAGCGCTATATTGTATTGCGTCATAATGTATAACGTGACATAGTGTTACGTCATATCGTATAACGTCACATAGTATTACTTCGTAATGTATAACGTCACATGGTACTATGCCACAACGGATCATGTCATATAGAATTAAGTCATGACGTACAGCGACATATTGAATTACGTTATAGTGTACAACGTATTAAAGTAATACGTCATAACGTATAATGTCATGTTGTATAAAGGTATAGCGTATAACGTCACTTAGTAATAAGTCATGACGTATAACGTTATATTGTGTGACGTCATAACGTATAAATTCATGTAAAATTACGGTACAACGTATAACGTCATATAGTATTGCGCCATGACTTATAACGTTATAAAGCATAACGTCATAACACATAACGTCATATAGAGTTACGGTTTAACCTATACCGCCACATAGCAATACGTCATAACGTATAGCGCTATATTGTATTGCGCCATAACGCATAACGTCACATAGTATACGTCATAACGGATGACGTCATATAGAATAACGCCATGACGTGTAACGTCATATTGAATTACGTCATAACGTACAACGTAACATATTAATACGTCATAACTTATAACGACATACAGAATTACGGTTTAACGTATACCGTTACATAGTTATACGTCATAACGTATAGTGCTATAATGTATTACGTCATAACGTATAACGTCATATAGTATTGCGTCAAGACGTACAACGTTATATGTTATTGTGTAATAACGTATAACGTCATATAGTACTACGTCATAACGGATGACGTCATATAGAATTACGGTTTAACGTATACCGTCACATAGTTATGCGTCTTAACGTATAGCGCTATATTGTATTAGGTCATAACGTATGACGTCATATAGTATTGCGTCATAAGGTATAACGTCACAAAGTACTACGCCACAACGTATGACGTCATATAGAATTACATCATAACGTATAACTTCACAAAGTACTACGCCACAACGGATGACGTCATATAGAATTACGTCATAACGTATAACGTCATATAGTATTGCGCCATGACGTATAACGTTATAAAGTATAACGTCATAACCCATAACGTCAAATAGAGTTGCGGTTTTACGTATATGGTATGGCGTAATAACGTATAACGTCATATAGTATTGCGTCAGAACGGATGACCTCATAAAGAATTACGTCGTAACGTATAACGTTATAAAGTATCAGGTCATAACGTATATCGTCATATAGTACTGCGTAATAACGTATAACGTCATATAGTATTCCGCCATGACGTATAACGTTGTAATGTATAACGTCATAACGCATAACGTCATATAGAGTTACGGTTTAACGTATACCATCACATAGTAATACGTCATAGCGTATAGCGCTATATTGTATAGCGTCATAACTTATAACGTCATGTAGAATTACGTCATAGCGTATAACGTCATATAATATTGCGTCAGAACGGATGACGTCATAAGGAATTACGTCATGACGTATAACGTCAAACAGTATTGCACCATGACTTATAACGTTATAAAGTACAACGACATAACGTATAACGTCATATAGTATTGCGTCATGACGTATAACGTCATATAGTATTGCGTCCTAACGTATAACGTTATAAAGTATAACGTCATAACGTATAGCGTCACATAGTAATACGTCATAACGTATAACGTCATATAGTATTGCGTCATGACGTATAACGTTATATGGTATTGCGTAATAACGTATAACATCACATAGTACTACGTCAGAACGGATGACGTCATATAGAATTACGCCATGACGTATAACGTCATATAGAATTACGTCATAACGTATAACGTCATATAGTATTGCGCCATGACGTATAACGTTATAAAGTATAACGTCATAGCGCATAACGTCATATAGATTTGCGGTTTTACGTATACCGTCACATAGTATTCCGTCATAACGTATAACGTCACATAGTTCTACGTCATAACGTACAACGTCATATCGTATTGCGGCATGTCGTATAACTTTATAAAGTATAACGTCATAACGTATAACGTCACATACTAATACGTCGTAACGTATAGCGCTATATTGTATTGCGTCATAACGTATAACGTCATATAGTATTGCTCCATGACGTATGACGTTACAAAGTGTAACGTCATAACGTATAACGTAATATAGCATTGCGCCATGACGTATAACGTCATAAAGTATAACGTCATAACGTATAACCTCATATGGTATGGCGTCATAACGAATGACGTAATATAGAATTACGTCATAACGTATAACGTAATATAGCATTGCGTCATGACGTATAACGTCATATAGTATTGCGTTATGACGTACGACGTTATATGTTATTGTGTAATAACGTATAACGTCACATAGTAATACGTCACAAAGTATAGCGCTATATTGAATAGCGTCATATCGTATAACGTCATATAGAATTACGTCATAACGTATAACGTCATATAGTATTGCGTCCTAACGTATAACGTTATAAAGTATAACGTCATAACGTATAGCGTCACATAGGAATACGTCATAACGTATAACGTCATATAGTATTGCGTCATGACGTATAACGTTATATGGTATTGCGTAATAACGTATAACATCACATAGTACTACGTCAGAACGGATGACGTCATATAGAATTACGCCATGACGTATAACGTCATATAGAATTACGTCATAACGTATAACGTCATATAGTATTGCGCCATGACGTATAACGTTATAAAGTATAACGTCATAGCGCATAACGTCATATAGATTTGCGGTTTTACGTATACCGTCACATAGTATTCCGTCATAACGTATAACGTCACATAGTTCTACGTCATAACGTATAACGTCATATCGTATTGCGGCATGTCGTATAACTTTATAAAGTATAACGTCATAACGTATAACGTCACATACTAATACGTCGTAACGTATAGCGCTATATTGTATTGCGTCATAACGTATAACGTCATATAGTATTGCTCCATGACGTATGACGTTACAAAGTGTAACGTCATAACGTATAACGTAATATAGCATTGCGCCATGACGTATAACGTCATAAAGTATAACGTCATAACGTATAACCTCATATGGTATGGCGTCATAACGAATGACGTAATATAGAATTACGTCATAACGTATAACGTAATATAGCATTGCGTCATGACGTATAACGTCATATAGTATTGCGTTATGACGTACGACGTTATATGTTATTGTGTAATAACGTATAACGTCACATAGTAATACGTCACAAAGTATAGCGCTATATTGAATAGCGTCATATCGTATAACGTCATATAGAATTACGTCATAACGTATAACGTCATATAGTATTGCGTCCTAACGTATAACGTTATAAAGTATAACGTCATAACGTATAGCGTCACATAGTAATACGTCATAACGTATAACGTCATATAGTATTGCGTCATGACGTATAACGTTATATGGTATTGCGTAATAACGTATAACATCACATAGTACTACGTCAGAACGGATGACGTCATATAGAATTACGCCATGACGTATAACGTCATATAGAATTACGTCATAACGTATAACGTCATATAGTATTGCGCCATGACGTATAACGTTATAAAGTATAACGTCATAGCGCATAACATCATATAGATTTGCGGTTTTACGTATACCGTCACATAGTATTCCGTCATAACGTATAACGTCACATAGTTCTACGTCATAACGTATAACGTCATATCGTATTGCGGCATGTCGTATAACTTTATAAAGTATAACGTCATATCGTATAACGTCACATACTAATACGTCGTAACGTATAGCGCTATATTGTATTGCGTCATAACGTATAACGTCATATAGTATTGCTCCATGACGTATGACGTTACAAAGTGTAACGTCATAACGTATAACGTAATATAGCATTGCGCCATGACGTATAACGTCATAAAGTATAACGTCATAACGTATAACCTCATATGGTATGGCGTCATAACGAATGACGTAATATAGAATTACGTCATAACGTATAACGTAATATAGCATTGCGTCATGACGTATAACGTCATATAGTATTGCGTTATGACGTACAACGTTATATGTTATTGTGTAATAACGTATAACGTCACATAGTAATACGTCACAAAGTATAGCGCTATATTGAATAGCGTCATATCGTATAACGTCATATAGAATTACGTCATAACGTATAACGTCATATAGTATTGCGTCCTAACGTATAACGTTATAAAGTATAACGTCGTAACGTATAGCGTCACATAGTAATACGTCATAACGTATAACGTCATATAGTATTCCGCCATGACGTATAACGTTGTAATGTATAACGTCATAACGCATAACGTCATATAGAGTTACGGTTTAACGTATACCATCACATAGTAATACGTCATAGCGTATAGCGCTATATTGTATAGCGTCATAACTTATAACGTCATGTAGAATTACGTCATAACGTATAACGTCATATAATATTGCGTCAGAACGGATGACGTCATAAGGAATTACGTCATGACGTGTAACGTCATATAGAATTACGATACAACGTATAACGTCATATAGTATTGCGTCATTACGAATGACGTCATATTATATTGCGTCATAACGCATAACGTCACATGGTACTATGCCACAACGGAAGACGTCATATAGAATTACTTGATAACGTATAAAGTCATATAGTATTGCGCCATGACGTATAACGTTATAAAGTATAACGTCATAACGTATAACGTCATATAGTATTGCGTCATGACGTACAACGTTATATGATATTGTGTAATAACGTATAACGTAACATAGTAATACGTCATAACGTATAATGTCATGTAGTATTAAGGTATAACGTATAACGTCACAGAGTAAGACGTCATAACGTATAACGTCATATAGTATTCCGCCATGACGTATAACGTTATAAAGTATAACTTCATAACGCATAACGTCATATAGTATTGCGTCATGACGTATAACGTTATATGGTATTGCGTAATAACGTATAACATCATATAGTATTGCGTCAGAACGGATGACCTCATAAAGAATTACGTCGTAACGTATAACGTTATAAAGTATAAGGTCATAACGTATATCGTCATATAGTACTGCGTAATAACGTATAACGTCATATAGTATTCCGCCATGACGTATAACGTTGTAATGTATAACGTCATAATGCATAACGTCATATAGAGTTACGGTTTAACGTATACCATCACATAGTAATACGTCATAGCGTATAGCGCTATATTGTATAGCGTCATAACTTATAACGTCATGTAGAATTACGTCATAGCGTATAACGTCATATAATATTGCGTCAGAACGGATGACGTCATAAGGAATTACGTCATGACGTGTAACGTCATATAGAATTACGATACAACGTATAACGTCATATAGTATTGCGCCATGACGTATAACGTTATAAAGTATAATGTCATAACGTATGACGTCATATAGTATTGCGTCATAACGTATAACGTCACATAGTACTACGCCACAACCGATGACGTCATATAGAATTACGTCATAACGTATAACTTCACATAGTACTACGCCACAACGGATGACGTCATCTAGAATTACGTCATGACATATAACGTCATATTGAATTACGTCATAACGTATAACGTGAAATAGTATTGCGCCATGACGTATAACGTTATAAAGTATGACGACATAACTTATAACGTCATATAGATGTACGTCATAACGTACAACGTAACATAGTAATACGTCATAACGTATAATATCATCTAGTATTAAGGTACAACGTATAACATCACGTAGTAATACGTCATGACGTATAACTTTATATTGTGTGACGTCATAACGTATAACGTCATATAGAATTACGGTACAACGTATAACGTCATATAGTATTGCGCCATGACGTATATCGTTATAAAGTATAACGTCATAACGTATAACGTCATATAGAATTACACCATGACGTATAACGTCATATTGAATTACGTCATAACGTATAACGTCAAACAGTATTGCACCATGACTTATAACGTTATAAAGTATAACGACATAACGTATAACGTCATATAGTATTGCGTCATGACGAATAACGTTATATGGTATTGCGTAATAACGTATAACGTCACATAGTATTACGTCATAATATAATGCTGTGTTGTATTACGTCATAACGTATGACGTCACATAGAACTACGGTATAACGTGCAACGTCGCACATTATTACGTCATAACGTATAACGTCATATATAATTACGTCATAACGTATAACATCACATAGTATTACGTCATAACGTATAATGTCATGTAGTATTGCGTCATGCCGTATAACGTTATATAGAGTTACGTCATAACGTGTAGCGTTATATGGTATAACGTAATAATGTTTAACGTTGTACAGTATTAAGGTGTAACGTATACCGTCACATGGCAACACGCCATGACGTATAACGTCATATTGATTTACTTCATAACGTATAACGACATATAGCATTGCGCCATAACGTATAACGTCATAAAGTATAACGTCATAACGTAGAACGTCTTATAGAATTACGGTTTAACGTAAACCGTCACATAGTTATACGTCATAATGTACGGCGCTATATTGTATAGCGTCATAACGTATAACGTCATATAGAATTACGTCACAACCCATAATGTCATATAGTATTGAGTCAGAACGGATGACGTCATAAAGAATTACGTCATGACGTATAGCGTCATATAGAATTACGCCACAACGGATGACGTCATATAGAATTACGTCATGGCGTATAACTTCATATTGAATTACGTCATAACGTATAACGTCAAATAATATTGCGCCATGACGTATTACGTCATATTGTATTGCGACATGACGTACAACGTTATATGTGATTGTGTAATAACGTATAACGTCACATAGTGACACATCATAACGTATAGCGCTATATTGAATAGCGTCATAACGTATAACGTCATATAGAATTACGTCATAACGTATGACGTCATATACTATTACGTCATAACGTATAACGTCATATAGTATTGCGTCATGACGTATAACGTCATATAGTATTGCGTCCTAACGTATAACGTTATAAAGTATAACGTCATAACGTATAGCGTCACATAGTAATACGTCATAACGTATAACGTCATATAGTATTGCGTCATGACGTATAACGTTATATGGTATTGCGTAATAACGTATAACATCACATAGTACTACGTCAGAACGGATGACGTCATATAGAATTACGCCATGACGTATAACGTCATATAGAATTACGTCATAACGTATAACGTCATATAGTATTGCGCCATGACGTATAACGTTATAAAGTATAACGTCATAGCGCATAACGTCATATAGATTTGCGGTTTTACGTATACCGTCACATAGTATTCCGTCATAACGTATAACGTCACATAGTTCTACGTCATAACGTATAACGTATATCGTATTGCGGCATGTCGTATAACTTTATAAAGTATAACGTCATAACGTATAACGTCACATACTAATACGTCGTAACGTATAGCGCTATATTGTATTGCGTCATAACGTATAACGTCATATAGTATTGCTCCATGACGTATGACGTTACAAAGTGTAACGTCATAACGTATAACGTAATATAGCATTGCGCCATGACGTATAACGTCATAAAGTATAACGTCATAACGTATAACCTCATATGGTATGGCGTCATAACGAATGACGTAATATAGAATTACGTCATAACGTATAACGTAATATAGCATTGCGTCATGACGTATAACGTCATATAGTATTGCGTTATGACGTACAACGTTATATGTTATTGTGTAATAACGTATAACGTCACATAGTAATACGTCACAAAGTATAGCGCTATATTGAATAGCGTCATAACGTATAACGTCATATAGAATTACGTCATAACGTATAACGTCATATAGTATTGCGTCCTAACGTATAACGTTATAAAGTATAACGTCATAACGTATAGCGTCACATAGTAATACGTCATAACGTATAACGTCATATAGTATTCCGCCATGACGTATAACGTTGTAATGTATAACGTCATAACGCATAACGTCATATAGAGTTACGGTTTAACGTATACCATCACATAGTAATACGTCATAGCGTATAGCGCTATATTGTATAGCTTCATAACTTATAACGTCATGTAGAATTACGTCATAACGTATAACGTCATATACTATTGCGTCAGAACGGATGACGTCATAAGGAATTACGTCATGACGTGTAACGTCATATAGAATTACGATACAACGTATAACGTCATATAGTATTGCGTCATTACGAATGACGTCATATTATATTGTGTCATAACGCATAACGTCACATGGTACTATGCCACAACGGAAGACGTCATATAGAATTACTTGATAACGTATAAAGTCATATAGTATTGCGCCATGACGTATAACGTCATAAAGTATAACGTCATAACGTAGAACGTCCTATAGAATTACGGTTTAACGTAAACCGTCACATAGTTATACGTCATAATGTACGGCGCTATATTGTATAGCGTCATAACGTATAACGTCAGATAGAATTACGTCACAACCCATAATGTCATATAGTATTGAGTCAGAACGGATGACGTCATAAAGAATTACGTCATGACGTATAGCGTCATATAGAATTACGCCACAACGGATGACGTCATATAGAATTACGTCATGGCGTATAACTTCATATTGAATTACGTCATAACGTATAACGTCAAATAATATTGCGCCATGACGTATTACGTCATATTGTATTGCGACATGACGTACAACGTTATATGTTATTGTGTAATAACGTATGACGTCACATAGTGACACATCATAACGTATAGCGCTATATTGAATAGCGTCATAACGTATAACGTCATATAGAATTACGTCATAACGTATGACGTCATATACTATTGCGTCATGACGTATAACGTCATATAGTATTGCGCCATGACGTATAACGTTATAAAGTATAACATCATAACGTATGGTCTCACAGAGTATTGCGTCATGACGTACAACGTTATATGTTATTGTGTTATAACGTATACCGTCACATAGTATTCCGTCATAACGTATAACGTCACATAGTTCTACGTCATAACGTATAACGTCATATCGTATTGCGGCATGTCGTATAACGTTATAAAGTATAACGTCATAACGTATAACGTCACATACTAATACGTCGTAACGTATAGCGCTATATTGTATTGCGTCATAACGTATAACGTCATATAGTATTGCTCCATGACGTATGACGTTACAAAGTGTAACGTCATAACGTATAACGTAATATAGCATTGCGCCATGACGTATAACGTCATAAAGTATAACGTCATAACGTATAACCTCATATGGTATGGCGTCATAACGGATGACGTAATATAGAATTACGTCATAACGTATGACGTAATATAGCATTGCGTCATGACGTATAACGTCATATAGTATTGCGTCCTAACGTATAACGTTATAAAGTATAACGTCATAACGTATAGCGTCACATAGTAATACGTCATAACGTATAACGTCATATAGTATTGCGTCATGGCGTATAATGTTATGTGGTATTACGTAATAACGTATAACGTCATACGATATTGCGTCAGAACGGATGACGTCATAAAGAATTACGTCATGACGTACAACGTTTCAGAGTATTACGTCATAACGTATATCGTCATAAATAATTACGTCATAACGTATAACTTCACATAGTAATACGTCATAACGTAGAATGTCATGTAGTATTGCGTCATGACGTATAACGTCATATAGAATAACGTCATAACGTATAACGTCACATAGTAATACGTCATAACGTATAACGTCATATACAATTACGGTTTAACGTATGCCGTCACATAGTTATACGTCATAACGTATGGCGCTATATTTTATTGAGTCATAACGTATAACGTCACATGGTATTACGTCATAACGAATAGCGCTATATTGTATTGCACATTAACGTATAACGTCACATAGTATTACGTCATAACGTATGACGTCACATAGTACAAAGCCACAACGGATGACGTCATACAGAATTACGTCATGACGTACAACGTCATACTAAATTACGTCATAACGTACAACGTCATATAGTATTGCGTCATGACGTAGAATGTCATGTAGTATTGCGTCATGACGTATAACGTCATATAGAATAACGTCATAACGTATAACGCCACATAGTAATACGTCATAACGTATAACGTCATATAGAATTTCGGTTTAACGTATAACGTCATATAGTATTGCGTCATGACGTATAACGTTATGTGGTATTGCGTAATAACGTATAACGTCACATACTAATACGTCATAACGTATAACGTCATATAGAATTACGGTTTAACGTATGCCGTCACATAGTTATACGTCATAACGTATGGCGCTATATTTTATTGAGTCATAACGTATAACGTCACATAGTATTACGTCATAACGAATAGCGCTATATTGTATTGCGTCATAACGTATAACGTCACATAGTGTTACGTCATAACGTATAACGTTATATAGTATTGCGTCATTCCGAATGACGTCATATAATATTGCGTCATAACGTATAACGTCACATAGTAATACGCCATAACGTATAACGTCATATAGTATTGCGTCATTCCGAATGACGTCATATAGTATTGCGTCATAACGTATAACGTCACATAGTAATACGTCATAACGTATAATGTCATGTAGTATTAATTACGGTTTAACGTATAACGTAATATAGTATTGCGTCATGACGTATAACGTTATGTGGTATTGCGTAATAACGTATAACGTCATACGATATTGCGTCAGAACGGATGACGTCATAAAGAATTACGTCATGACGTACAACGTTTCAGAGTATTACGTCATAACGTATAACGTCATATATAATTACGGTACAACGTACAACGTCATATAGAATTACGTCATGACGTATAAAGTCATATAGAATTACGTCATAACGTATAACGTCATATAGTATTGCGTCATGACGTATAACGTTATGTGGTATTGCGTAATAACGTATAACGTCATACGATATTGCGTCAGAACGGATGACGTCATAAAGAATTACGTCATGACGTACAACGTTTCAGAGTATTACGTCATAACGTATAACGTCATAAATAATTACGTCATAACGTATAACGTCACATAGTAATGCGTCAGAACGTAGAATGTCATGTAGTATTGCGTCATGACGTATAACGTCATATAGAATATCGTCATAACGTATAACGTCATATAGAATTACGGTTTAACGTATACCGTTACATAGTTATACGCCATAACGTATAGCTCTATAATGTATTACGTCGTATCGTATAACGTCATATAGTATTGCGTCATGACGTACAACGTCATATGTTATTGTGTAATAACGTATGACGTCACATAGTAATACGTCATAACGTATAGCGATATATTGTATAGCGTCATAACGCATGTCGTCACATAGGACTACGTCATAACGTATAATGTCATGTAGTTATAAGGTATAACGTATAACGTTACATAGTAATACGTCATAACGTATAACGTCATATAGAGTTACGGTTTAACGTATACCGTCACATAGTATTCCGTCATAACGTATAACATCACATAGTTCTACGTCAGAACGGATGACGTCATATAGAATTACGCCATGACGTGGAACGTCATATTGAAATACGTCATAACGTACAACGTCATATAGTATTGCGTCGTAACGTATAACGTTATAAAGTATAAGGTCATAACGTATATCGTCACATAGTAATACGTCAGAACGTATAACGTCATATAGAATTACGGTATAACGTATAACGTCATATAGTATTGGGCCATGACGTATAACGTTATAAAGTTTATCGTCATAACGTATAACGTCATATAGTATTACGTCATAACGTATAACGTCATATATATCGCTATAATGTATTACGTCATAACGTATAACGTCATATAGTATTGCGTCATGACGTATAACGTTATATGTTATTGTGAAATAACGTATAACGTCATATAGTACTACGTCATAACGGATGACGTCACATAAAATTACGGTTTAACGTATACCGTCACGTAGTAATGCGTCTTAACGTATAGCGCTATATTGTATTACGTCATAACGTATGACGTCATATAGCATTGCGTCATAAGATATAACGTCACAAAGTACTACGCCACAACGTATAACGTCATATAGTATTGCGCCATGACGTATAACGTTACAAAGTATAACGTCATAATGCATAACGTCATATAGAGTTGCGGTTTTACGTATATCGTCACATAGTATTCCGTCATAACGTATAACGTCACATAGTTCTACGTCGTAACGTATAACGTCATATAGTATTGCGTCATTACGACTGACGTCATACAATATTGCGTCATAACGCATAATGTCACATAGTAATACGCCATAACGTACAACCTCACATAGTAATACGTTGTAACGTACAATGTCATGTAGTATTAAGGTATACGTATATCGTCACATAGTAATACGTCGTGACGTATAATGTTATATTGTGTGACGTCATAACGTATAACGTCATATAGTATTCCGTCATAAGGTATAACATCATATAGTATTGTGTCATGACGCATAACGTTATACGGTATTGCGTAATAACGTATAACGTCACATAGCATTGCGCCATGACGTATAACGTCATAAAGTATAACGTCATAACGTATAACGTCATATAGTATGGCGTCATTACGAATGACGTCATATAATATTGCGTCATAACGTATAACGTCGCATAGTAATACTTCATAACGTAGAACGTCCTATATAATTGCGGTTTAACGTATACCGTCACATAGTTATACGTCATAACGTACAGCGCTATATTGTATTACGTCATAACGTATACCGTCACATAGTAATACGTCATAACGTATAGCGCTATATTGTACAGCGTCATAACGTATAACGTCATATAGAATTACGTCATAACGTATAACGTCATATAGTATTGCGTCATGACGTATAACGCTATATGTTATTGTGTAATAAGGTATAACGTCACATAGTATTACGTCATAACGTATGACGTCATATAGTATTGTGTAATAAGGTATAACGTCACATAGTATTACGTCATAACGTATGACGTTACATAGTTCTACGTCATAACGTATAGCGTCATATAGTATTGCGCCATGACGTATAACGTTATAAAGTATAACGTCATAACGTATAACGTCACCTACTAATACGACGTAACGTATAGCGCTATATTGTATTGCGTAATAACGTATAACGTCATATAATTTTGCGTCAGAACGGATGACGTCATAAAGAATTGCGTCATAACGTATAACGTCACATAGCTCTACGTCAGAACGGATGACGTCATATAGAATTACGTCATTACGTATAACGTCATATAGAATTACGGTACAAAGTATAACGTCATATAGTATTGCGCCAGACGTATAACGTCACATACTAATACGGCGTAACGTATAGCGCTATATTGTATTGCGTCATAACGTAAAACGTCATATAGAATTACGTCATAACGTATAACGTCATATAGTATTGCGTCATGACGTATAACGTTATATGGTATTGCGTAATAACGTATAACGTCATATAGTACTACGTCATAACGGATGACGTCACATAAAATCACGGTTTAACGTATACCGTCACGTAGTAATGCGTCTTAACGTATAGCGCTATATTGTATTACGTCATAACGTATGACGTCATATGGTATTGCGTCATAAGATATAACGTCACAAAGTACTACGCCACAACGTATAACGTCATATAGTATTGCGCCATGACGTATAACGTTACAAAGTATAACGTCATAATGCATAACGTCATATAGAGTTGCGGTTTTACGTATACCGTCACATAGTATTCCGTCATAACGTATAACGTCACATAGTTCTACGTCGTAACGTATAACGTCATATAGTATTGCGTCATTACGACTGACGTCATACAATATTGCGTCTTAACGTATAATGTCACATAGTAATACGCCATAACGTACAACCTCACATAGTAATACGTTGTAACATACAATGTCATGTAGTATTAAGGTATACGTATATCGTCACATAGTAATACGTCGTGACGTATAATGTTATATTGTGTGACGTCATAACGTATAACGTCATATAGTATTCCGTCATAAGGTATAACATCATATAGTATTGTGTCATGACGCATAACGTTATATGGTATTGCGTAATAACGTATAACGTCATATAGTAATCCGCCATGACGTATAACGTTACAAAGTATAACGTCATAACGCATAACGTCATATAGAGTTGCGGTTTAACGTATACTGTCACATAGTAATACGTCATAACGTATAGCGCTATATTGTACAGCGTCATAACGTATAACGTCATATAGAATTACGTCATAACGTATAACGTCATATAGTATTGCGTCATGACGTATAACGCTATATGTTATTGTGTAATAAGGTATAACGTCACATAGTATTACGTCATAACGTATGACGTCATATAGTATTGCGTCATAACGTATAACGTCACATAGTACTACGCCACAACGTATGACGTCATATAGAAATACGTCATAACGTATAACTTCACATAGTACTACGCCACAACGGATGACGTCATATAGAATTACGTCATAAGTTATAACGTCATATAGTATTGCGCCATGACGTATAACGTTATAAAGTATAACGTCATAACGCATAACGTCATATAGAGTTGCGGTTTTACGTATACCGTCACATAGTAAAACGTCATAACGTATAACGTCATATAGAGTTGCGGTTTTACGTATACCGTCACATAGTATTCCGTCATAACGTATTACGTCACATAGTTCTACGTCATAACGTATAACGTCATATAGTATTGCGTCATGACGTATAACGTTATATGTTATTGTGTAATAAGGTATAACGTCTCATAGTATTACGTCATAACGTATGACGTCATATAGAATTACGTCATAACGTATAACGTCATATAGTATTGCGCCATGACGTATAACGTTATAAAGTGTAACGTCATAACGTATAACGTCATATAGGATTACGTCATAACGTATAACGTCATATAGTATTGCGTCATGACGTATAACGTTATATGTTATTGTGTAATAAGGTATAACGTCTCATAGTATTACGTCATAACGTATGACGTCATATAGAATTACGTCATAACGTATAACGTCATATAGTATTGCGCCATGACGTATAACGTTATAAAGTGTAACGTCATAACGTATAACGTCATATAGAATTACGTCATAACGTATAACGTCATATAGTATTGCGTCATGACGTATGACGTTATATGTTATTGTGTAATAAGGTATAACGTCACATAGTAATACGTCATAATGCATAACGTCATATAGAGTTGCGGTTTTACGTATACCGTCACATAGTATTCCGTCATAACGTATAACGTCATATCGTATTGCGTCATTACGACTGACGTCATATAATATTGCGTCATAACGTATAATGTCACATAGTAATACGTCATAACGTATAACGTCATATAGAATTACGTAATAACGTATAACTTCATATAGTACTACGCCACAACATATGACGTCATATAGTATTGCGTCATAACGTAAAACGTCACATAGTTCTACGTCATAACGTATAACGTCATATAGTATTGCGTCATTACGACTGACGTCATATAATATTGCGACATAACGTATAATGTCACATAGTAAAACGTCATAACGTATAACGTCATATAGAGTTGCGGTTTTACGTATACCGTCACATAGTATTCCGTCATAACGTATTACGTCACATAGTTCTACGTCATAACGTATAACGTCATATAGTATTGCGCCATGACGTACAGCGCTATACTGTATTACGTCATAACGTATAACGTCACATAGTACTACGTCATAACGTATAACGTTATAAAGTGTAACGTCATAACGTATAACGTCATATAGAATTACGTCATAACATATAACGTCATATAGTATTGCGTCATGTCGTGTAACGTTATATGTTATTGTGTAATAAGGTATAACGTCACATAGTTATACGTCATAACGTATAGCGCCATATTGTATTACGTCATAACGTATAACGTCATACAGTACTGCGTAATAACGTACAACGTCACATAGTACTACGCCACAACGTATGACGTCATATAGTATTCCGCTGTGACGTATAACGTTATAATGTATAACGTCATAACGCATAACGTCATATAGAGTTACGGTTTAACGTATACCGTCACATAGTAATACCTCATAACGTATAGCGCTATATATTGTGTAGCGTCATAACGTATAACGTTACATAGAATTACGTCATAACGTATAACGTCATATAGTATTGCGTCAGAACGGATGACGTCATAAAGAATTACGTCATGACGTATAACGTCATATAGAATTACAGTACAACGTATAACGTCATATAGCATTGCGCCATGACGTATAACGTTATAAAGTATAATGTCATAACGTATAACGTTATAAAGTATAATGTCATAACGTATGACGTCATATAGTATTGCGTCATAACGTATAACATCACATAGTATTACGTCATAACGTATAGCGCTATATTGTATAGCGTCATAACGTATAACGTCACATAGTACTACGTCATAACGGATGACGTCATATAGTATTGCGTCATAACATATAACGTCATATAGTATTGCGTCATGACGTACAACGCTTCAGAGTATTACGTCATAACGTATGACGTCATATAGTATGGCGTCATAACGTATAACGTCACATAGTACTACGTCATAACGGATGACGTCATATAGTATTGCGTCATAACGTATAACGTCACATAGTGTTACGTCATAACGTATAGCGCTATATTGTATAGCGTCATAACGTATAACGTCACATAGTACTACGTCATAACGGATGACGTCATATAGTACTGCGTCATAACGTATAACGTCATATATAATTATCGCATAACGTATAACATCACATAGTAATACGTCATAACGTAGAATGTCATGTAGTATTGCGTCATGACTTATAACGTGATATAGAGTAACGTCATAACGTATAACGTTATATGGTATAACGTTATATGGTATAACGTAATAATGTTGAACGTTGTACAGTATTAAGGTATACCGTATAACGTCACAGAGTATTACTTCGTAACGGATGATGTCATATAGTATTACGTCATGACGTATAACGTCATATAGAATAACGTCATAACGTATAACGTCACATAGCATTACGTCATGACGTATAACGTCGCAAAGTAATACTTCATAACGTAGAACGTCCTATATAATTACGGTTTAACGTATACCGTCACATAGTTATACGTCATAACGTACAGCGCTATATTGTATTACGCCATGACGTATAACATCATATAGAATCACGTCATAACGTATAACGTCATATAGTATTGCGTCAGAACGGATGACGTCATAAAGAATTACGTCATGACGTATAACGTCACATAGAATGACAGTACAACGTATAACGTCATATAGCATTGCGCCATGACGTATAACGTTATAAAGTATAATGTCATAACGTATGACGTCATATAGTATTGCGTCATAACGTATAACGTCACATAGTACTACGCCACAACGAATGACGTCATATAGAATAACGTCATGACGTATAACGTCATGTTGAATTATGTCATAACGTATAACGTCAAATAGTATTGCGCCATGACGCATAACGTTATAAAGTATAACGGCATAACGTATAACGGCATATTGAATTACGTCATGACGTATAACGTCACATAGTATTGCGTCATGACGTATAACGTTATATGTTATTGTGTAATAAGGTATAACATCACATAGTATTACATCATAACGTATGACGTCATATAGTATTGTGTAATAAGGTATAACGTCACATAGTATTACGTCATAACGTATGACGTCATATAGTATTGTGTAATAAGGTATAACGTCACATAGTATTACGTCATAACGTATGACGTCATATAGTATTGTGTAATAAGGTATAACGTCACATAGTATTACGTCATAACGTATGACGTCATATAGTATTGTGTAATAAGGTATAACGTCACATAGTATTACGTCATAACGTATGACGTCATATAGTATTGTGTAATAAGGTATAACGTCACATAGTATTACGTCATAACGTATGACGTCATATAGTATTGCGTCATTACGACTGACGTCATATAATATTGCTTCATAACGTATAATGTCACATAGTAATACGTCATAACGTATAACGTCATATAGAATTACGGTTTAACGTATACCGTCACATACTTATACGTCATAACGTATAGCGCCATATTGTATTACGTCATAACGTATAGCGTCATATAGTATTGCGTCAGAACGGATGACGTCATAAAGTATTACGTCATGACGTATAACGTCATATTGAATTACGTCATAACGTATAACGTCATATAGTATTGCGCCATGACGTATAACATTATAAAGTATAACGTCATAACGTATAACGTCATATAGTATTGCGTCATTACGAATGACATCATATAATATTGCGTCATAACGTATACCGTCACATAGTTATACGTCATAAAGTATAGCGCTATATTGTATTACGTCATAACGTATAACGTCATATAGAATTACAGTACAACGTATAACGTCATATAGCATTGCGCCATGACGTTTAACGTTATAAAGTATCATGTCAGAACGGATGACGTCATAAAGAATTACGTCATGACGTATAACGTCATATAGAATTACCGTACAACGTATAACGTCATATAGAATTACGTCATGACGTATAACGTCATATTGAATTACGTCATAACGTATAACGTCATATAATATTGCGTCATAACGTATACCGTCACATAGTTATACGTCATAAAGTATAGCGCTATATTGTATTACGTCATAACGTATAACGTCATATAGTATAGCGTCATTACGAATGACGTCATATAATATTGCGTCATAACGTATAACGTCGCATAGTAATACTTCATAACGTAGAACGTCCTATATAATTACGGTTAAACGTATACCGTCACATAGTTATACGTCATAACGTACAGCGCTATACTGTATTACGTCATAACTTATAACGTCATATAGTATTGCGCCATGACGTATTACGTCATATAGTACTGCGTAATAACGTATAACGTCACATAGTACTACGCCACAACGTATGACGTCATATAGAATTACGTCATAACGTAAAACTTCATATAGTACTACGCCACAACGGATGACGTTATATATTATACCGCCATGACGTATAACGTTATAATGTATAACGTCATAACGCATAACGTCATATAGAGTTACGGTTTAACGTATACCGTCACATAGTAATACGTCAGAACGGATGACGTCATATAGTATACCGCCATGACGTATAACGTCATATTGAATTACGTCATAACGTATAACGTCATAGAGTATTGCGTCATGACGTACAACGTTATATGTTATTGTGTAATAACGTATAACGTCACAAAGTAATACGTCATAACGTATAGCGCTATATATTGTGTAGCGTCATAACGTATAACGTCACATAGAATTACGTCATAACATATAACGTCATATAGTATTGCGTCAGAACGGATGACGTCATAAAGATTTACGTCATGACGTATAACGTCATATTGAATTATGTCATAACGTATAACGTCAAATAGTATTGCGCCATGACGTATAACGTTATAAAGTATAACGGCATAACGTATAACGTCATATTGAATTACGTCATAACGTATAACGTCATAGAGTATTGCGTCATGACGTACAACGTTATATGTTATTGTGTAATAACGTATAACGTCACAAAGTAATACGTCATAACGTATAGCGCTATATTGTATTGCGTCATAAGGTATAACGTCACATAGTGTTACGTCATAACGTATAACGTAACATAGTATTACTTCGTAACCGATGACGTCATATAGAATTACGTCATGACGTATAAAGTCATATAGAATCACGTCATAACGTATAGCGCTTTGTTGTATTGCGTCATAACGTACATCGTCACATAGTGTTACGTCATACCGTATAACGTCACATAGTATTACTTCGTAACGGATGACGTCATATAGAATTACGTCATGACGTATAATGTCACATAGAATTGCGTCATAACGTATAACGTCATATAGTATTGCGCCATGACGTATAACATTATAAAGTATAACGTCATAACGTATAACGTCATATAGTATTGCGTCATTACGAATGACATCATATAATATTGCGTTATAACGTATACCGTCACATAGTTATACGTCATAACGTATAGCGCTATATTGTATTACGTCATAACGTATAACGTCATATAGTATAGCGTCATTACGAATGACGTCATATAATATTGCGTCATAACGTATAACGTCGCATAGTAATACTTCATAACGTAGAACGTCCTATATAATTACGGTTTAACGTATACCGTCACATAGTAATACGTCATAATGTATAGCGCTATATATTGTGTAGCGTCATAACGTATAACGTCACATAGAATTACGTCATAACGTATAACGTCATATAGTATTGCGTCAGAACTGATGACGTCATAAAGAATTACGTCATGACGTATAACGTCATATAGAATTACAGTACAACGTATAACGTCATATAGAATTACGTCATGACGTATAGCGTCATATAGTATTGCGCCATGACGTATAACGTCATATAGTATTACGTCATAACGGATGACGTCATACATAATTGCGTCATAAGGTATAACGTCACATAGTACTACGCCACAACGGATGACGTCATATAGAATTACGCTATTACGTATAACGTCATATTGAATTATGTCATAACGTATAACGTCAAATAGTATTGCGCCATGACGTATAACGTTATAAAGTATAACGGCATAACGTATAACGTCATATTGAATTACGTCATAACGTATAACGTCATACAGAATTACGGTTTAACGTATCCCGTCACATAATTATACGTCATAACGTATATCGCTATATTGTATTACGTCATAACGTATAACGTCACATAGTATTGCGTCATGACGTATAACGTTATATAGAGTTACGTCATAACGTATAATGATATATGGTATAACGTTATATGGTATAACGTAATAATGTTGAACGTTGTAGAGCATTAAGGTGTAACGTATGACGTCACATAGTATTACTTCGTAACGGATGATGTCATATAGTATTACGCCATGACGTATAACGTCATATTGAATTACGTCATAACGTATAGCGTCATATAGTATTGCGCCATAACGTATAACGTGATAAAGTATAACGTCATATAGTATTGCCTCATAACGTATAACGTCACATAGTACTACACCACAACGGATGACGTCATACAGGATTACGCCATGACGTATAACGTCATATTGAATTACGTCATAACGTGTAGCGTCATATAGTATTGCGCCATGACGTATAACGTCACAAAGTACAACGTCATAACGTATAGCGTCATATAATGATACATCATAACGCATAACGTCATATAGAATTACGGTTTTTACGTATTCCGTCACATAGTTATACGTCATAACGTATAGCGCTATATTGTATTACGTCATAACGTATAACGTCATATAGTATTGTGTCATGACGTATAACGTCACATAGGATTACGGTTTAACGTATTCCGTCACATAGTTATACGTCATAACGTGTAATGTTATGTAGTATTGCGTCATGATGTATAACGTTATATAGAGTTACGTCATAACGTATAACGTTATATGGTATAACGTAATAATGTTTAACGTTTTACAGTATTAAGTTATAACGTATAACGTCACATAGTATCACTTCGTAACGGATGACGTCATATAGATTTACGGTATAACGTATACCGTCACATAGTTATACGTTATAACGTATAGCCCTATATTGTATTACGTCATAACGTATAAAGTCATATAGTAATGCGTCATGATGTATAACGTTATATGTTATGGTGTAATAAGGTATAACGTCACACAGTAATACGTCATAACGTATAGCGCAATATTGTATTGCGTCATAACGTATAACGTCACATAGTACTACGTCATAACGTGTAACGCCATATAGAATTACGCCATAACGCATAACGTTATATGGTATTGCGTAATAACGTATAACGTCACATAGTACTACGCCATAACGGATAACGTCATATAGTATTGCGCTATGACGTATAACGGCATAAAGTATAACGTCATAACGTATAGCGTCGTATAATAAGACATCATAACGCATAATGTCATATAGAATTACGGTTTAACGTATTCCGTCACATAGTTATACGTCATAACGTATAGCGCTATATTGTGTTACGTCATAACGTATAACGTCATATAGTATTGCGTCATGACGTATAACGTCACATAGTACTACATCAGATCGGGTGACGTCATATAGAATTACGCCATGACGTATAACGTCATATTGAATTACGTCATAACGTATAGCGTCATATAGTATTGCGCCGTGACGTATAACGTCATATAGAATTACGCCATAACGTACAATGTCATACAGTATTGTGCCATTACGACTGACGTCATATAGTACTGCGTCATAACGTATAACGTCACATAGTACTCCGTCATAACGTATAACGTCATATAGTATTGCGTAATAACGTATGACGTCATATAATATTCCGCCATGACGTATAACGTTATAAAGTATAACGTCATAACGCATAACGTCATATAGAGTTACGGTTTAACGTATACCGTCACATAGTATTCCGTCATAGCGTATAACGTCACATAGTACTACATCAGATCGGGTGACGTCATATAGAATTACGCCATGACGTATAACGTCATATTGAATTACGTCATAATGTGTAGCGTCATATAGTATTGCGCCATGACGTATAACGTCATAGAGTACAACGTCATAACGTATAGCGTCATATAATAATACATCATAACGCATAACGTCATATAGAATTACGGTTTAACGTATTCCGTCACATAGTTATACGTCATAACGTATAGCGCTATATTGTATTACGACATAACGTATAACGTCATATAGTATTGTGTCATGACTTATAACGTCACATAGAATTACGGTTTAACGTATTCCGTAACATAGTTATACGTCATAACGTATAGCGCTATATTGTGTTACGTCATAACGTATAACGTCATATAGTATTGCGTCATGACGTATAACGTTATATAGTATTGCGTAATAACGTATAACGTCACATAGTACTACGCCATAACGGATGACGTCATATAGAATTACGTCATGACGTATAACGTCATATTGAATTACGTCATAACGTACAACGTCTCACACTAGTACGTCATGACGTATAACGTCATACAGTATTGCGCCATGACGTATAACGTTATAAAGTATAACGTCATAACGTATAACGTCATATAGTATTGCGTCATAACGTATAACGTCGCATAGAATTACGGTTTAACGTATACCGTCACATAGCTATACGTCACGACGTATAGCGCTGTATTGTATTACGTCATAACGTATAACGTCATATTGTATTGCGCCATGACGTATAACGTTATAAAGTATAACGTCATAACGTATAACGTCATATAGTATTGCGTCATGACGTATAACGTTATATGGTCTTGCGTAATAACGTATAACGTCACATAGTGCTACGCCACAACGGATGGCGTCATATAGAATTACGCCATGACGTATATCGTCATATTGAATTACGTCATAACGTACAGCGTCATATAGTATTGCGCCATGACGTATAACGTCATAAAGAATAACGTCACAACGTATAGCGTCATATAGTAAAACATCATAACGCATAACGTCATAGAGAATTACGGTTTAACGTATTTCGTCACATAGTTATACGTTACAACGTATAGCGCCATATTGTATTACGTCATAACGTATAACGTCATATAGTACTACGCCACAACGGATGACGTCATGTAGAATTACGTCATGACGTATAACTTCACATAGTAATACGTCATAACGTGTAATGTCATGTAGTATTGCGTCATGACGTATAACGTTATATAGAGTTACGTCATAACTTATAACGTAATAAGGTATAATGTAATAATGTTTAACGTTGTACAGTATTAAGTTATAACGTATAACGTATAACGTCACATAGTATCACTTCGTAACGTATAACGTCATATAGTATTGCGTAATAACGTATAACGTCATAGAATATTGCGTCAGAACGGATAACGTCATAAAGAATTACGTCATGACGTATAACGTCATCTAGAATTACGGTTTAACGTATTCCGACACATAGTTATATGTCATAACGTGTAGCCCTATATTGTATTACGTCATAACGTATAAAGTCATATAGTATTGTGTCATGACGTATAACGCTATATAGAGTTACGTCATAGCGTATAACTTCACATAGTAATACGTCATAACGTGTAATGTCATGTAGTATTGCGTCATGACGTAGAACGCTATATAGAGTTACGTCATAGCGTATAACTTCACATAGTAATACGTCATAACGTGTAATGTCATGTAGTATTGCGTCATGACGTATAACGTTATAGAGAGTTACGTCATAACTTATAACGTAATAAGGTATAATGTAATAATGTTTAACGTTGTACAGTATTAAGTTATAACGTATAACGTATAACGTCACATAGTATCACTTCGTAACGTATAACGTCATATAGTATTGCGTAATAACGTATAACGTCATAGAATATTGCGTCAGACCGGATAACGTCATAAAGAATTACGTCATGACGTATAACGTCATATAGCATTACGGTACAACGTATAAAGTCATATAGTATTGCGCAATGGCGTATAACGTTATAAAGCATAACGTCATAACGCATAACGTCATATAGAGTTACGGTTTAACGTATACCGTCACATAGTATTCCGTCATAACGTATAACGTCACATAGTGCTACGTCAGAACGGATGACGTCATATAGAATTACGCCATGACGTATAACGTCATATTGAATTACGTCATAACGTATAAAGTCATATAGTATTGCGCCATGACGTATAACGTCATATAGTATTGCGTCATGACGTATAACGTTATATGGTATTTTCCGTAATAACGTATAACGTCATATAGTAATCCGCCATGACGCATAACCTTATAATGTATAACGTCATATCGTATAACGTCATATAGTATTGCGCCATTACGACTGACGTCTTATAATATTGCTTCATAACGTATAATGTCACATAGTAATACGTCATAACGTATAACGTCATATAGAATTACGGTTTAACGTATACCGTCACATACTTATACGTCATAACGTATAGCGCCATATTGTATTACGTCATAACGTATAGCGTCATATAGTATTGCGTCAGAACGGATGACGTCATAAAGTATTACGTCATGACGTATAACGTCATATTGAATTACGTCATAACGTATAACGTCATATAGTATTGCGCCATGACGTATAACATTATAAAGTATAACGTCATAACGTATAACGTCATATAGTATTGCGTCATTACGAATGACATCATATAATATTGCGTCATAACGTATACCGTCACATAGTTATACGTCATAAAGTATAGCGCTATATTGTATTACGTCATAACGTATAACGTCATATAGAATTACAGTACAACGTATAACGTCATATAGCATTGCGCCATGACGTTTAACGTTATAAAGTATCATGTCAGAACGGATGACGTCATAAAGAATTACGTCATGACGTATAACGTCATATAGAATTACAGTACAACGTATAACGTCATATAGAATTACGTCATGACGTATAACGTCATATTGAATTACGTCATAACGTATAACGTCATATAATATTGCGTCATAACGTATACCGTCACATAGTTATACGTCATAAAGTATAGCGCTATATTGTATTACGTCATAACGTATAACGTCATATAGTATAGCGTCATTACGAATGACGTCATATAATATTGCGTCATAACGTATAACGTCGCATAGTAATACTTCATAACGTAGAACGTCCTATATAATTACGGTTAAACGTATACCGTCACATAGTTATACGTCATAACGTACAGCGCTATATTGTATTACGTCATAACTTATAACGTCATATAGTATTGCGACATGACGTACAACGTTATTTGTTATTGTGTAATAACGTATAACGTCACATAGTACTACGCCACAACGTATGACGTCATACAGATTTACGTCATAACGTATACCGTCACATAGTTATACGTCATAAAGTATAGCGCTATATTGTATTACGTCATAACGTATAACGTCATATAATATTGCGTCATAACTTATACCGTCACATGGTTATACGTCATAACGTATAGCGCTATATTGTATTGCGTCATAATGTATAACGTCACATAGTGTTACGTCATAACGTATAACGTAACATAGTATTACTTCGTAACCGATGACGTCATATAGTATTGCGCCATGACGTATTACGTCATATAGTACTGCGTAATAACGTATAACGTCACATAGTACTACGCCACAACGTATGACGTCATATAGAATACCGCCATGACGTATAACGTTATAATGTATAACGTCATAACGCATAACGTCATATAGAGTTACGGTTTAACGTATACCGTCACATAGTAATACGTCAGAACGGATGACGTCATATAGTATACCGCCATGACGTATAACGTCATATTGAATTACGTCATAACGTATAACGTCATAGAGTATTGCGTCATGACGTACAACGTTATATGTTATTGTGTAATAACGTATAACGTCACAAAGTAATACGTCATAACGTATAGCGCTATATATTGTGTAGCGTCATAACGTATAACGTCACATAGAATTACGTCATAACATATAACGTCATATAGTATTGCGTCAGAACGGATGACGTCATAAAGATTTACGTCATGACGTATAACGTCATATTGAATTATGTCATAACGTATAACGTCAAATAGTATTGCGCCATGACGTATAACGTTATAAAGTATAACGGCATAACGTATAACGTCATATTGAATTACTTCATAACGTATAACGTCATAGAGTATTGCGTCATGACGTACAACGTTATATGTTATTGTGTAATAACGTATAACGTCACAAAGTAATACGTCATAACGTATAGCGCTATATTGTATTGCGTCCTAAGGTATAACGTCACATAGTGTTACGTCATAACGTATAACGTAACATAGTATTACTTCGTAACCGATGACGTCATATAGAATTACGTCATGACGTATAAAGTCATATAGAATCACGTCATAACGTATAGCGCTTTGTTGTATTGCGTCATAACGTACATCGTCACATAGTGTTACGTCATACCGTATAACGTCACATAGTATTACTTCGTAACGGATGACGTCATATAGAATTACGTCATGACGTATAATGTCACATAGAATTGCGTCATAACGTATAACGTCATATAGTATTGCGCCATGACGTATAACATTATAAAGTATAACGTCATAACGTATAACGTCATATAGTATTGCGTCATTACGAATGACATCATATAATATTGCGTCATAACGTATACCGTCACATAGTTATACGTCATAACGTATAGCGCTATATTGTATTACGTCATAACGTATAACGTCATATAGTATAGCGTCATTACGAATGACGTCATATAATATTGCGTCATAACGTATAACGTCGCATAGTAATACTTCATAACGTAGAACGTCCTATATAATTACGGTTTAACGTATACCGTCACATAGTAATACGTCATAATGTATAGCGCTATATATTGTGTAGCGTCATAACGTATAACGTCACATAGAATTACGTCATAACGTATAACGTCATATAGTATTGCGTCAGAACTGATGACGTCATAAAGAATTACGTCATGACGTATAACGTCATATAGAATTACAGTACAACGTATAACGTCATATAGAATTACGTCATGACGTATAGCGTCATATAGTATTGCGCCATGACGTATAACGTCATATAGTATTACGTCATAACGGATGACGTCATACATAATTGCGTCATAAGGTATAACGTCACATAGTACTACGCCACAACGGATGACGTCATATAGAATTACGCTATTACGTATAACGTCATATTGAATTATGTCATAACGTATAACGTCAAATAGTATTGCGCCATGACGTATAACGTTATAAAGTATAACGGCATAACGTATAACGTCATATTGAATTACGTCATAACGTATAACGTCATACAGAATTACGGTTTAACGTATCCCGTCACATAATTATACGTCATAACGTATATCGCTATATTGTATTACGTCATAACGTATAACGTCACATAGTATTGCGTCATGACGTATAACGTTATATAGAGTTACGTCATAACGTATAATGATATATGGTATAACGTTATATGGTATAACGTAATAATGTTGAACGTTGTAGAGCATTAAGGTGTAACGTATAACGTCACATAGTACTACACCACAACGGATGACGTCATACAGGATTACGCCATGACGTATAACGTCATATTGAATTACGTCATAACGTGTAGCGTCATATAGTATTGCGCCATGACGTATAACGTCACAAAGTACAACGTCATAACGTATAGCGTCATATAATGATACATCATAACGCATAACGTCATATAGAATTACGGTTTTTACGTATTCCGTCACATAGTTATACGTCATAACGTATAGCGCTATATTGTATTACGTCATAACGTATAACGTCATATAGTATTGTGTCATGACGTATAACGTCACATAGGATTACGGTTTAACGTATTCCGTCACATAGTTATACGTCATAACGTATAGCGCTATATTGTATTACGTCATAACGTATAACGGCATATATAATTACGTCATAACGTATAACTTCACATAGTAATACGTCATAACGTGTAATGTTATGTAGTATTGCGTCATGATGTATAACGTTATATAGAGTTACGTCATAACGTATAACGTTATATGGTATAACGTAATAATGTTTAACGTTTTACAGTATTAAGTTATAACGTATAACGTCACATAGTATCACTTCGTAACGGATGACGTCATATAGATTTACGGTATAACGTATACCGTCACATAGTTATACGTTATAACGTATAGCCCTATATTGTATTACGTCATAACGTATAAAGTCATATAGTAATGCGTCATGATGTATAACGTTATATGTTATGGTGTAATAAGGTATAACGTCACACAGTAATACGTCATAACGTATAGCGCAATATTGTATTGCGTCATAACGTATAACGTCACATAGTACTACGTCATAACGTGTAACGCCATATAGAATTACGCCATAACGCATAACGTTATATGGTATTGCGTAATAACGTATAACGTCACATAGTACTACGCCATAACGGATAACGTCATATAGTATTGCGCTATGACGTATAACGGCATAAAGTATAACGTCATAACGTATAGCGTCGTATAATAAGACATCATAACGCATAACGTCATATAGAATTACGGTTTAACGTATTCCGTCACATAGTTATACGTCATAACGTATAGCGCTATATTGTGTTACGTCATAACGTATAACGTCATATAGTATTGCGTCATGACGTATAACGTCACATAGTACTACATCAGATCGGGTGACGTCATATAGAATTACGCCATGACGTATAACGTCATATTGAATTACGTCATAACGAATAGCGTCATATAGTATTGCGCCGTGACGTATAACGTCATATAGAATTACGCCATAACGTACAATGTCATACAGTATTGTGCCATTACGACTGACGTCATATAGTACTGCGTCATAACGTATAACGTCACATAGTACTCCGTCATAACGTATAACGTCATATAGTATTGCGTAATAACGTATGACGTCATATAATATTCCGCCATGACGTATAACGTTATAAAGTATAACGTCATAACGCATAACGTCATATAGAGTTACGGTTTAACGTATACCGTCACATAGTATTCCGTCATAGCGTATAACGTCACATAGTACTACATCAGATCGGGTGACGTCATATAGAATTACTCCATGACGTATAACGTCATATTGAATTACGTCATAATGTGTAGCGTCATATAGTATTGCGCCATGACGTATAACGTCATAGAGTACAACGTCATAACGTATAGCGTCATATAATAATACATCATAACGCATAACGTCATATAGAATTACGGTTTAACGTATTCCGTCACATAGTTATACGTCATAACGTATAGCGCTATATTGTATTACGACATAACGTATAACGTCATATAGTATTGTGTCATGACTTATAACGTCACATAGAATTACGGTTTAACGTATTCCGTAACATAGTTATACGTCATAACGTATAGCGCTATATTGTGTTACGTCATAACGTATAACGTCATATAGTATTGCGTCATGACGTATAACGTTATATAGTATTGCGTAATAACGTATAACGTCACATAGTACTACGCCATAACGGATGACGTCATATAGAATTACGTCATGACGTATAACGTCATATTGAATTACGTCATAACGTACAACGTCTCACACTAGTACGTCATGACGTATAACGTCATACAGTATTGCGCCATGACGTATAACGTTATAAAGTATAACGTCATAACGTATAACGTCATATAGTATTGCGTCATAACGTATAACGTCGCATAGAATTACGGTTTAACGTATACCGTCACATAGCTATACGTCACGACGTATAGCGCTGTATTGTATTACGTCATAACGTATAACGTCATATTGTATTGCGCCATGACGTATAACGTTATAAAGTATAACGTCATAACGTATAACGTCATATAGTATTGCGTCATGACGTATAACGTTATATGGTCTTGCGTAATAACGTATAACGTCACATAGTGCTACGCCACAACGGATGGCGTCATATAGAATTACGCCATGACGTATATCGTCATATTGAATTACGTCATAACGTACAGCGTCATATAGTATTGCGCCATGACGTATAACGTCATAAAGAATAACGTCACAACGTATAGCGTCATATAGTAAAACATCATAACGCATAACGTCATAGAGAATTACGGTTTAACGTATTTCGTCACATAGTTATACGTTACAACGTATAGCGCCATATTGTATTACGTCATAACGTATAACGTCATATAGTACTACGCCACAACGGATGACGTCATGTAGAATTACGTCATGACGTATAACTTCACATAGTAATACGTCATAACGTGTAATGTCATGTAGTATTGCGTCATGACGTATAACGTTATATAGAGTTACGTCATAACTTATAACGTAATAAGGTATAATGTAATAATGTTTAACGTTGTACAGTATTAAGTTATAACGTATAACGTATAACGTCACATAGTATCACTTCGTAACGTATAACGTCATATAGTATTGCGTAATAACGTATAACGTCATAGAATATTGCGTCAGAACGGATAACGTCATAAAGAATTACGTCATGACGTATAACGTCATCTAGAATTACGGTTTAACGTATTCCGACACATAGTTATATGTCATAACGTGTAGCCCTATATTGTATTGCGTCATAACGTATAAAGTCATATAGTATTGTGTCATGACGTATAACGTCATATAGAATTACGCCATAACGTACAATGTCATACAGTATTGTGCCATTACGACTGACGTCATATAGTACTGCGTCATAACGTATAACGTCACATAGTACTCCGTCATAACGTATAACGTCATATAGTATTGCGTAATAACGTATGACGTCATATAATATTCCGCCATGACGTATAACGTTATAAAGTATAACGTCATAACGCATAACGTCATATAGAGTTACGGTTTAACGTATACCGTCACATAGTATTCCGTCATAGCGTATAACGTCACATAGTACTACATCAGATCGGGTGACGTCATATAGAATTACGCCATGACGTATAACGTCATATTGAATTACGTCATAATGTGTAGCGTCATATAGTATTGCGCCATGACGTATAACGTCATAGAGTACAACGTCATAACGTATAGCGTCATATAATAATACATCACAACGCATAACGTCATATAGAATTACGGTTTAACGTATTCCGTCACATAGTTATACGTCATAACGTATAGCGCTATATTGTGTTACGTCATAACGTATAACGTCATATAGTATTGCGTCATGACGTATAACGTTATATAGTATTGCGTAATAACGTATAACGTCACATAGTACTACGCCATAACGGATGACGTCATATAGAATTACGTCATGACGTATAACGTCATATTGAATTACGTCATAACGTACAACGTCTCACAATAGTACGTCATGACGTATAACGTCATACAGTATTGCGCCATGACGTATAACGTTATAAAGTATAACGTCATAACGTATAACGTCATATAGTATTGCGTCATAACGTATAACGTCGCATAGAATTACGGTTTAACGTATACCGTCACATAGCTATACGTCACGACGTATATCGCTGTATTGTATTACGTCATAACGTATAACGTCATATTGTATTGCGCCATGACGTATAACGTTATAAAGTATAACGTCATAACGTATAACGTCATATAGTATTGCGTCATGACGTATAACGTTACATGGTCTTGCGTAATAACGTATAACGTCACATAGTGCTACGCCACAACGGATGGCGTCATATAGAATTACGCCATGACGTATAACGTCATATTGAATTACGTCATAACGTACAGCGTCATATAGTATTGCGCCATGACGTATAACGTCATAAAGAATAACGTCACAACGTATAGCGTCATATAGTAAAACATCATAACGCATAACGTCATAGAGAATTACGGTTTAACGTATTTCGTCACATAGTTATACGTTACAACGTATAGCGCCATATTGTATTACGTCATAACGTATAACGTCATATAGTACTACGCCACAACGTATGACGTCATGTAGAATTACGTCATGACGTATAACTTCACATAGTAATAAGTCATAACGTGTAATGTCATGTAGTATTGCGTCATGACGTATAACGTTATATAAAGTCACGTCATAACGTATAACTTCACATAGTAATACGTCATAACGTGTAATGTCATGTAGTATTGCGTCATGACGTATAACGCTATATAGAGTTACGTCATAGCGTATAACTTCACATAGTAATACGTCATAACGTGTAATGTCATGTAGTATTGCGTCATGACGTATAACGTCATATAGAGTTACGTCATAACTTATAACGTAATAAGGTATAATGTAATAATGTTTAACGTTGTACAGTATTAAGTTATAACGTATAACGTATAACGTCACATAGTATCACTTCGTAACGTATAACGTCATATAGTATTGCGTAATAACGTATAACGTCATAGAATATTGCGTCAGAACGGATAACGTCATAAAGAATTACGTCATGACGTATAACGTCATCTAGAATTACGGTTTAACGTATTCCGACACATAGTTATATGTCATAACGTGTAGCCCTATATTGTATTACGTCATAACGTATAAAGTCATATAGTGTTGTGTCATGACGTATAGCGCTATATAGAGTTACGTCATAGCGTATAACTTCACATAGTAATACGTCATAACGTGTAATGTCATGTAGTATTGCGTCATGACGTATAACGTTATAGAGAGTTACGTCATGACTTATAACGTAATAAGGTATAATGTAATAATGTTTAACGTTGTACAGTATTAAGTTATAACGTATAACGTATAACGTCACATAGTATCACTTCGTAACGTATAACGTCATATAGTATTGCGTAATAACGTATAACGTCATAGAATATTGCGTCAGACCGGATAACGTCATAAAGAATTACGTCATGACGTATAACGTCATATAGCATTACGGTACAACGTATAAAGTCATATAGTATTGCGCAATGGCGTATAACGTTATAAAGCATAACGTCATAACGCATAACGTCATATTGAATTACGTCATAACGTATAAAGTCATATAGTATTGCGCCATGACGTATAACGTCATATAGTATTGCGTCATGACGTATAACGTTATATGGTATTTTCCGTAATAACGTATAACGTCATATAGTAATCCGCCATGACGCATAACCTTATAATGTATTACGTCATAACGTATAAGGTCATATAGTATTGTGTCATGACGTATAACGTTATATGTTATTGTGTAATAACGTATAACGTCACATAGTAATACGTCATAACGTATAGCGCTATATTGTATAGCGTCATAACGTAAAACGTCGCATAGTATTGCGTCATTCCGAATGACGCCATATAATATTGTGTAATAACGTATAACGTCACATAGTACTACGCCACAACGGATGACGTCATATAGAAATACGTCATGACATACAGCGTTATATAGAATTACGTCATAACGTACAGCCGCACATAGTAATTCGTCATAACGTACAATGTCATGTCGCATTAAGGTATAACGTATATCGTCACATAGTACTACGTCAGTACGGATGACGTCATATGTTATTACGCCATGACGTATAACGTCATATAGAATTACGTCATAACGTATAACGTCATATAGTATTGCGCCATGACGTATAACGTTATAAAGTATAACGTCATAATGCATAACGTCATATAGAGTTACGGTTTAACGTATACCGTCACATACTATTCCGTCCTAACGTATAACGTCACATAGTATTGCGCCATGACGTATAACGTTATATGTTATTGTGTAATAACGTATAACGTCACAAAGTAATACTTCATAACGTATAGCGCTATATTGTATTGCGTCATAACGTATAACGTCACATAGTATTGCGTCATTCCGAATGACGCCATATAATATTGTGTAATAACGTATAACGTCACATAGTACTACGCCACAACGGATGACGTCATATAGAATTACGTCATGACGTACAACGTCACATAGTTGTACGTCATAATGTCATGTAGAATTACATCATAACGTACAACGTTATATGTTAATGTGTAATAACGTATAACGTCACATAGTAATACGTCATAACGTATAGCGCTATATGGTATTGCGTCATAACGTATAACGTCATATAGTATTCCGTCATGACGTATAACGTTATATGTTATTGTGTAATAACGTATAACGTCACAAAGTAATACTTCATAACGTATAGCGCTATATTGTACTGTGTCATAACGTATAGCGTCATATAGTATTGTGTAATATGATATAACGTCACATAGTATTACGTCATAACGTATGACGTCATATAGTATTGTGTAATAAGGTATAACGTCACCTAGTATTACGTCATAACGTATGACGTCATATAGTATTGCGTCATAACGTAAAACGTCACATAGTTCTACGTCATAACGTATAACGTCATATAGTATTGCGTCATTACGACTGACGTCATATAATATTGCGCCATAACGTATAATGTCACATAGTAATACGTCATAACGTATAACGTCATATAGAATTACGGATTAACGTATACCGTCACATACGTATACGTCATAACGTATAGCGCCATATTGTATTACGTCATAACGTATAACGTCATATAGTACTGCGTAATAACGTATAACGTCACATAGTACTTCGCCACAACGTATGACGTCATATAGAATTACGTCATAACGTATAACTTCATATAGTACTACGCCACAACGGATAACGTCATACAGTATTCCGCCATGACGTATAACGTTATAAAGTATAACGGCATAACGTATAACGTCATATTGAATTACGTCATAACGTATAACGTCATATAGTATTGCGTCATGACGTATAACGTTGTATGGTCTTGCGTAATAACGTATAACGTCACATAGTGCTAAGCCACAACGGATGAGGTCATATAGAATTACGCCATGACGTATAACGTCATATTGAATTACGTCATAACGTATAGCGTCATATATTATTGCGTCATTACGAATGACGTTATATAGTATTGTGTCATGACGTATAACGTCATATAGAATTGCGGTTTAACGTATTCCGTCACATAGTTATACATCATACGTATAGCGCTATATTGTACTACGTCATGACGTATAACGTTGTATGGTCTTGCGTAATAACGTATAACGTCACATAGTGCTACGCCACAACGGATGACGTCATATAGAATTACGTCATGACGTACAACGTCACATAGTAATACGTCATAACGTATAATGTCATGTAGAATTACATCATAACGTACAACGACACATAGTAATACGTCATAACGTATAATGTCATGTAGAATTACGGTTTATCGTATACCGTCACATAGTTATACGTCATGACGTATAGCGCTATATTGTATTACGTCGTAACGTATAACGTCATATAGTACTGCGTCATGACGTACAACGTTATATGTTATTGTGTAATAACGTATAACGTCACATAGTAAGACGTCAAAACGTATAGCGCTATATGGTATTGCGTCATAACGTATAACGTCATATAGTATTCCGTCATGACGTATAACGATATGTGGTATTGCGTAATAACGTATAACGTCATATAGCATTGTGTCATGACGTACAACGTTATATGTTATTGTGTAATAACGTATAACGTCACATAGTAACACGTCATAACGTATAGCGCTATATTGTACTACGTCTTAACGTACAACGTCATATAGAATTACGGTACAACGTATAACGTCATATAGTATTGCGTCATGACGTACAACGTTATATGTTAATGTGTAATAACGTATAACGTCACATAGTAATACGTCATAACGTATAGCGCTATATGGTATTGCGTCATATCGTATAACGTCATATAGTATTCCGTCATGACGTATAACGATATGTGGTATTGCGTAATAACGTATAACGTCATATAGCATTGTGTCATGACGTACAACGTTATATGTTATTGTGTAATAACGTATAACGTCACATAGTACTACGCCACAACGGATGACGTCATATAGTATTGCGTCGTGACGTATAACGTTATATGGTATTGCGTAATAACGTAAAACCTCACTTCGTAAGACGTCATGATTTAGAACGTCATATAGTACTACGTCAGAACGGATGACGTCATATGGAATTACGCCATGACGTATAACGTCATCTAGAATTACGGTTTAACGTATTCCGACACACAGTTATATGTCATAACGTGTAGCCCTATATTGTATTACGTCATAACGTATAAAGTCATATAGTATTGTGTCATGACGTATAACGTTATATGTTATTGTGTAATAACGTATAACGTCACATAGTAATACGTCATAACGTATAGCGCTATATTGTATAGCGTCATAACGTAAAACGTCGCATAGTACTACGCCACAACGAATGACGTCATATAGAAATACGTCATGACATACAACGTCATATAGAATTACGTCATAACTTACAGCCGCACATAGTAATTCGTCATAACGTACAATGTCATGTCGTATTAAGGTATAACGTATATCGTCACATAGTACTACGTCAGAACGGATCACGTCATATGTTATTACGCCATGACGTATAACGTCATATAGAATTACGTCATAACGTATAACGTCATATAGTATTGCGCCATGACGTATAACGTTATAAAGTATAACGTCATAATGCATAACGTCATATAGAGTTACGGTTTAACGTATACCGTCACATACTATTCCGTCCTAACGTATAACGTCACATAGTTCTACGTCATAACGTATAACGTCATATGGTATTGCGCCATGACGTATAACGTTATATGTTATTGTGTAATAACGTATAACGTCACAAAGTAATACTTCATAACGTATAGCGCTATATTGTACTGCGTCATAACGTATATAGTCACATAGTACTACGCCACAAAGGATGACGTCATATAGCATTACATCATAATGGATAACGTCTTCTAGTAATACGTCATAACGTATAACGTCATATAGAATTACGGTTTAACGAATAACGTCATACTGTAATGCGTCATAACGTATAACGTCATATAGTATTGCGTCATGACGTATAACGTCGTATAGAATTACGTCATAACGGATAACGTCTTACAGTAATACGTCATAACGTATAACGTCATATAGCAATGCGTCATAACGTATAACGCCATATAGTAATGCGTCATAACGTATAACGCCATATAGTCATGCGTCATAAAGTATAACGCCATATAGTATTGCGTCATGATGTATAACGTCATACAGAATTACGTCATGATGTATAACGTCATACAGAATTACGCCATAACATATAATGTCTTATTTATTGCGTCATAACGTATAACGTCATATAGTATTACGGCATAACATATAACGTCACATAGAATTACGTCATAACGGATAACGTCACATAGTAAAACGTCATAACGTATAACGTCATATAGTATTACGGCATACCGTATAACGTCATATAGAATTACGGCATAACGTATAACGTCATACAGTAATGCGTCATAACGTATAACGTCATATAGTATTGCGTCATAACGTATAACGCCGTATAGTAATGCGCCAGAACGTATAACGCCATATAGTATTGCGTCATGATGTATAACGTCATATCGAATTACAACATAACGTATAACGTCATATAGTAAAACGTTATAACGTATAACGTCATATAGAATTACGGTTTAACGTATAACGTAATACAGTAATGAGTCATAACGTATAACGTCATATAGTATTGCGTCATCACGCATAACGTCGTATAGCACTACATCATAATGGATAACGTCACATAGTAAAACGTTATAACGTATAACGTCACATAGTAAAACGTTATAACGTATAACGTCATATAGAATTACGGTTAAACGTATAACGCCATATAGAATTACGTTTTAACGTATAACGTAATATAGAATTACGGTTTAACGTATAACGTCATACTGAAATGCGTCATAACGTATAACGTCATATAGTATTGCGTCATAACGTATAACGTTGTATAGAATTACGTCATAAGGGATAACGTCTTACAGTAATGCGTCATAACGTATAACGCCATATAGTCATGCGTCATAACGAATAACGCCATATAGTCATGCGTCATAACGTATAACGCCATATAGAATTACGGCATAACGTATAACGTCATACAGTAGTGCGTCATAACGTATAACGTCGTATAGATTTACGTCATAACGTATAACGTCATATCGAATTACGTCATAACGTATAACGTCACATAGCAAAACGTCATAACGTATAACGTCACATAGTAAAACGTCATAACGTATAACGTCACATAGTAAAACGTCATAACGTATAACGACATACTGAAATGCGTCATAACGTATAACGTCATATAGTATAGCGTCATGACGTATAACGTCGTATAGCATTACATCATAATGGATAACGTCTTCTAGTAATACGTCATAACGTATAGCGTCATATAGTCATGCGTCATAACGTATAACGCCATATAGAATTACGGCATAACGTATAACGTCATACAGTAGTGCGTCATAACGTATAACGTCATATAGTATAGCGTCATGACGTATAACGTCGTATAGCATTACATCATAATGGATAACGTCTTCTAGTAATACGTCATAACGTATAGCGTCATATAGAATTACGGTTTAACGAATGACGTCATACTGTAATGCGTCATAACGTATAACGTCATATAGTATTGCGTCATGACGTATAACGTCGTATAGAATTACGTCATAACGGATAACGTCTTACAGTAATACGTCATAACGTATAACGTTATATAGCAATGTCGTCATAACGCATAACGTCACATAGAATTACGTCATAACGGATAACGTCACATAGTAATACGTCATAACGTATAACGTCATATAGTATTACGGCATAACGTATAACGTCACATAGTAAAACGTCAGAACGTATAACGTCATACTGAAATGCGTCATAACGTATAACGTCATATAGTATTGCGTCATGACGTATAACGTTGTATAGAATTACGTCATAGCGGATAACGTCTTACAGTAATACGTCATAACGTATAACGTCATATAGAATTACGGTTTAACGAATAACGTCATACTGTAATGCGTCATAACGTATAACGTCATATAGTATTGCGTCATGACGTATAACGTCGTATAGAATTACGTCATAACGGATAACGTCTTACAGTAATACGTCATAACGTATAACGTCATATAGCAATGCGTCATAACGTATAACGCCATATAGTCATGCGTCATAACGTATAACGCCATATAGTCATGCGTCATAACGTCTAACGCCATATAGTACTGCGTCATGATGTATAACGTCATACAGAATTACGTCATGATGTATAACGTCATACAGAATTACGTCATAACATATAATGTCATATAGTATTGCGTCATAACGTATAACGTCACATAGTAATAGGTCATAACGCATAACGTCATATAGAATTACGGTTTAGCGCATAACGCCATATAGTAATGCGTCATAACGTATAACGTCACATAGTAATACGTCATAACGTATAACGACATATCGAATTACGTCATAACGTATAACGTCACATAGTAAAACGTCATAACGTATAACGTCATACAGTAATGCGTCATAACGTATAACGTCATATAGTATTGCGTCATGACGTATAACGTCGTATAGATTAACGTCATAACGGATAACGTCTCATAGTAGTACGTCATAACGTATAACGTCACACAGTATTACGTAATAACGTATAACGTCATATAGAATTACGGTTTAACGTATAACGTCATATAGTAATGCGTCATAACGTATAACGCCATATAGTAATGCGTCATAACGTATAACGTCATATCGAATTACGTCATAACGTATAACGTCACATAGCAAAACGTCATAACGTATAACGTCACATAGTAAAACGTCATAACGTATAACGTCATGTAGAATTACGGTTCAACGTATAACGTCATACTGTAATGCGTCATAACGTATAACGTCATATAGTATTGCGTCATGACGTATAACGTCGTATAGAATTACGTCATAACGGATAACGTCTTACAGTAATACGTCATAACGTATAACGCCTTATAGTATTGCGTCATGATGTATAACGTCATGCAGAATTACGTCATAACATATAATGTCATAGAGTATTGCGTCATAACGTATAACGTCATATAGTATAACGGCAAAACATATAACGTCACATAGAATTACGTCATAACGGATAACGTCACATAGTAAAACGTCATAACGTATAACGTCATACAGTAATTCCTCATAACGTATAAAGTCACATAGTAATACGTCACAACGAATAACGTCATATAGAATTACGGTTAAACGTATAACTCCATATAGAATTACGGTTAAACGTATAACGCCATATAGAATTACGTTTTAACGTATAACGTAATATAGAATTACGGTGTAACGTATAATACCATAGCGTAATGCGTCATATCGTGTAACGTCACATAGTAATACGTCATAACGCATAACGTCATATAGAATTACGGTTTAACGTATAACGTCATTCAGTAATGCGTCATAACGTATAACGTCACATAGTAATATGTCATACCGTATAACGTCATATCGAATTACGTCATAACGTATAAGGTCACATAGCAAAACATCATAACGTATAACGTCATATAGACTCACGGTTTAACGTATAACGTCATATAGAATTACGGTTTAACGTATAACGTCATACTGTAATGCGTCATAACGTATTACGTCATATAGCATTGCGTCATGACGAATAACGTCGTATAGAATTACGTCATAACGGATAACGTCTTACAGTAATGCGTCATAACGTATAACGCCATATAGTAATGCGTCATAACGTATAACGTCATACAGAATTACGTCATAACATATAACGTCTTATAGTAATGCGTCATAACGTATAACGCCATATAGTAATGCGTCATAACGTATAACGTCATATAGAATTACTTCATAACGTATAACGTCACATAGCAATACGTCATAACGTAGAGCGTCATATAGAATTACGGTTAAACGTATAACGTCATATAGTAATGCGTCATAACGTATAACGCCACATAGTAATGCGTCATAACGTATAACGTCATATAGAATTACGGTTTAACGTATAACGTCACATAGTAATACGTCATAACGTATAACGTCATATAGAATTTCGGTTTAACGTATAACGGCAGATAGCAATGCGTCATAACGTATAACGTCACATAGTAATACGTCATAACGTATAACGTCATATAGAATTATTGTTTAACGTATAACGTCATAGTGTAATGCGTCATAACGTATAACGCCATATCGAATTACGTCATAACATATAACGTCATATAAAATTTCGGTTTAACGTATAGCGCCATATAGAAATACGGTGAAACGTATAACGCCATATAGAGTTACGGTTTAACGTACAACGTCATACAGTAATGCGTCATAACGTATAACGTCATATAGTATTGCGTCATGACGGATAACGTAACATAGTAATACGTCATAACGTATGACGCCATATAGTAATACGTCATAACGGATAACGTCACACAGTATTACGTAATAACGTATAACGTCATATAGAATTGCGGTTTAACGTATAACGTCATATAGTAATGCGTCATAACGTATAACGCCACATAGTAATGCGTCATAACGTATAACGTCATATAGAATTACGGTTTAACGTATAACACCATACCGTAATGCGTCATAACGTATAAAGTCATATAGTATTGCGTCATGACGTATAACGTAGAATAGAATTACGACATAACGTGCTACATCAAATAGTAATACGTCATAACGTATAACGTCATATAGAATTACGACATAACGTATAGCGAAACATAGTAATACGTCATAACGTATAACGTCATAAAGAATTACTTCATAACGTATTACGTCATATAGTAATGTGTCGTAAAGTATAACGCCATATAGTAATGCGTCATACCGTATAACGTCACATAGTAATACGCCATAACGTATAACGTCATAAAGAATTACTTCATAACGTATAACGTCAAATAGTAATACGTTATAACGTATAGCGTCATATAGTCATGCGTCATAACGTATAACGCCATATAGAATTACGGCATAACGTATAACGTCATACAGTAGTGCGTCATAACGTATAACGTCATATAGTATAGCGTCATGACGTATAACGTCGTATAGCATTACATCATAATGGATAACGTCTTCTAGTAATACGTCATAACGTATAGCGTCATATAGTCATGCGTCATAACGTATAACGCCATATAGAATTACGGCATAACGTATAACGTCATACAGTAGTGCGTCATAACGTATAACGTCATATAGTATAGCGTCATGACGTATAACGTCGTATAGCATTACATCATAATGGATAACGTCTTCTAGTAATACGTCATAACGTATAGCGTCATATAGAATTACGGTTTAACGAATGACGTCATACTGTAATGCGTCATAACGTATAACGTCATATAGTATTGCGTCATGACGTATAACGTCGTATAGAATTACGTCATAACGGATAACGTCTTACAGTAATACGTCATAACGTATAACGTTATATAGCAATGTCGTCATAACGCATAACGTCACATAGAATTACGTCATAACGGATAACGTCACATAGTAATACGTCATAACGTATAACGTCATATAGTATTACGGCATAACGTATAACGTCATATCGAATTACGTCATAACGTATAACGTCACATAGCAAAACATCATAACGTATAACGTCACATAGTAAAACGTCATAACGTATAACGCCACACAGTATTACGTAATAACGTATAACGTCATATAGAATTACGGTTTAACGTATAACGTCATATAGTAATGCGTCATAACGTATAACGCCATATAGTAATGCGTCATAAAGTATAACGCCATATAGTATTGCGTCATGATGTATAACGTCATACAGAATTACGTCATAACATATAATGTCATATAGTATTGCGTCATAACGTATAACGTCACATAGTAATAGGTCATAACGCATAACGTCATATAGAATTACGGTTTAGCGCATAACGCCATATAGTAATGCGTCATAACGTATAACGTCACATAGTAATACGTCATAACGTATAACGACATATCGAATTACGTCATAACGTATAACGTCACATAGTAAAACGTCATAACGTATAACGTCATACAGTAATGCGTCATAACGTATAACGTCATATAGTATTGCGTCATGACGTATAACGTCGTATATCTTAACGTCATAACGTATAACGTCACATAGTAAAACGTCATAACGTATAACGTCATGTAGAATTACGGTTCAACGTATAACGTCATACTGTATTGCGTCATAACGTATAACGTCATATAGTATTGCGTCATGACGTATAACGTCGTATAGAATTACGTCATAACGGATAACGTCTTACAGTAATACGTCATAACGTATAACGCCTTATAGTATTGCGTCATGATGTATAACGTCATGCAGAATTACGTCATAACATATAATGTCATAGAGTATTGCGTCATAACGTATAACGTCATATAGTATAACGGCAAAACATATAACGTCACATAGAATTACGTCATAACGGATAACGTCACATAGTAAAACGTCATAACGTATAACGTCATACAGTAATTCCTCATAACGTATAAAGTCACATAGTAATACGTCACAACGAATAACGTCATATAGAATTACGGTTAAACGTATAACTCCATATAGAATTACGGTTAAACGTATAACGCCATATAGAATTACGTTTTAACGTATAACGTAATATAGAATTACGGTGTAACGTATAATACCATAGCGTAATGCGTCATATCGTGTAACGTCACATAGTAATACGTCATAACGCATAACGTCATATAGAATTACGGTTTAACGTATAACGTCATTCAGTAATGCGTCATAACGTATAACGTCACATAGTAATATGTCATACCGTATAACGTCATATCGAATTACGTCATAACGTATAAGGTCACATAGCAACACATCATAACGTATAACGTCATATAGACTCACGGTTTAACGTATAACGTCATATAGAATTACGGTTTAACGTATAACGTCATACTGTAATGCGTCATAACGTATTACGTCATATAGCATTGCGTCATGACGAATAACGTCGTATAGAATTACGTCATAACGGATAACGTCTTACAGTAATGCGTCATAACGTATAACGCCATATAGTAATGCGTCATAACGTGTAACGTCATACAGAATTACGTCATAACATATAACGTCTTATAGTAATGCGTCATAACGTATAACGCCATATAGTAATGCGTCATAACGTATAACGTCATATAGAATTACTTCATAACGTATAACGTCACATAGCAATACGTCATAACGTAGAGCGTCATATAGAATTACGGTTAAACGTATAACGTCATATAGTAATGAGTCATAACGTATAACGCCATATAGTAATACGTCATAACGTATAACGTCATTTTGAATTACTTCATAACGTATAACGTCACATAGTAATACGTCATAACGTATAACGTCATATAGAATTTCGGTTTAACGTATAACGGCAGATAGCAATGCGTCATAACGTATAACGTCACATAGTAATACGTCATAACGTATAACGTCATATAGAATTATTGTTTAACGTATAACGTCATAGTGTAATGCGTCATAACGTATAACGCCATATCGAATTACGTCATAACATATAACGTCATATAAAATTTCGGTTTAACGTATAGCGCCATATAGAAATACGGTGAAACGTATAACGCCATATAGAGTTACGGTTTAACGTACAACGTCATACAGTAATGCGTCATAACGTATAACGTCATATAGTATTGCGTCATGACGGATAACGTAACATAGTAATACGTCATAACGTATGACGCCATATAGTAATACGTCATAACGGATAACGTCACACAGTATTACGTAATAACGTATAACGTCATATAGAATTGCGGTTTAACGTATAACGTCATATAGTAATGCGTCATAACGTATAACGCCACATAGTAATGCGTCATAACGTATAACGTCATATAGAATTACGGTTTAACGTATAACACCATACCGTAATGCGTCATAACGTATAAAGTCATATAGTATTGCGTCATGACGTATAACGTAGAATAGAATTACGACATAACGTGCTACATCAAATAGTAATACGTCATAACGTATAACGTCATATAGAATTACTTCATAACGTATAACGTCAAATAGTAATACGTTATAACGTATAACGTCATATAGAATTACGGTTTAACGTATAACGTCATATAGTAATGCGTCGTAACGTATAACGCCATGTAGTAATGCGTCATACCGTATAACGTCACATAGTAATACGTTATAACCTATAACGTCATATAGAATTACAGTTTAACGTATAACGCCATATAGCAATGCGTCATAACGTATAACCTCTCACAGTAATACGTCACAACGTATAACGTCATATAGAATTATTGTTTAACGTATAACGTCATACAGAAATTCCTCATAACGTATAAAGTCACATAGTAATACGTCATAACGAATAACGTCATATAGAATTACGGTTAAACGCATAACGCCATATAGAATTACGTTTTAACGTATAACGTAATATAGAATTACGGTTTAACGTATAACGCCATATAGCAATGCGTCATAACGTATAACCTCACATAGTAATACGTCATAACGTATAACGTCATATAGAATTATTGTTTAACGTATAACGTCATACAGTAATTCCTCATAACGTATAACGTCACATAGTAATACGTCACAACGAATAACGTCATATAGAATTACGGTTAAACGCATAACGCCATATAGAATTACGGTTCAACGTATAACGCCATATAGCAATGCGTCATAACGTATAACCTCACATAGTAATACGTCATAACGTATAACGTCATATAGAATTATTGTTTAACGTATAACGTCATTCAGTAATGCGTCATAACGTATAACGTCACATAGTAATATGTCATACCGTATAACGTCATATCGAATTACGTCATAACGTATAAGGTCACATAGCAAAACATCATAACGTATAACGTCATATAGACTCACGGTTTAACGTATAACGTCATATAGAATTAAGGTTTAACGTATAACGTTATACTGTAATGCGTCATAACGTATAACGCCATATAGTAATGCGTCATAACGTATAACGTCATACAGAATTACGTCATAACATATAACGTCTTATAGTAATGCGTCATAACGTATAACGCCATATAGTAATGCGTCATAACGTATAACGTCATATAGAATTACTTCATAACGTATAACGTCACATAGCAATACGTCATAACGTAGAGCGTCATATAGAATTACGGTTAAACGTATAACGTCATATAGTAATGAGTCATAACGTATAACGCCATATAGTAATACGTCATAACGTATAACGTCATTTTGAATTACTTCATAACGTATAACGTCACATAGTAATACGTCATAACGTATAACGTCATATAGAATTTCGGTTTGACGTATAACGGCAGATAGCAATGCGTCATAACGTATAACGTCACATAGTAATACGTCATAACGTATAACGTCATATAGAATTATTGTTTAACGTATAACGTCATAGTGTAATGCGTCATAACGTATAACGCCATATCGAATTACGTCATAACATATAACGTCATATAAAATTTCGGCTTAACGTATAGCGCCATATAGAAATACGGTGAAACGTATAACGCCATATAGAGTTACGGTTTAACGTACAACGTCATACAGTAATGCGTCATAACGTATAACGTCATATAGTATTGCGTCGTGACGTATAACGTAACATAGTAATACGTCATAACGTATGACGCCATATAGTAATACGTCATAACGGATAACGTCACACAGTATTACGTAATAACGTATAACGTCATATAGAATTGCGGTTTAACGTATAACGTCATATAGTAATGCGTCATAACGTATAACGCCACATAGTAATGCGTCATAACGTATAACGTCACATAGAATTACGGTTTAACGTATAACACCATACCGTAATGAGTCATAACGTATAACGTCATATAGTATTGCGTCATGACGTATAACGTAGAATAGAATTACGACATAACGTGCTACATCAAATAGTAATACGTCATAACGTATAACGTCATATAGAATTACGACATAACGTATAGCGTAACGTAGTATTACGTCATAACGTATAACGTCATAAAGAATTACTTCATAACGTATTACGTCATATAGTAATGTGTCGTAAAGTATAACGCCATATAGTAATGCGTCATACCGTATAACGTCACATAGTAATACGTCATAACGTATAACGTCATAAAGAATTACTTCATAACGTATAACGTCAAATAGTAATACGTTATAACGTATAACGTCATATAGAATTACGGTTTAACGTATAACGTCATATAGTAATGCGTCGTAACGTATAACGCCATGTAGTAATGCGTCATACCGTATAACGTCACATAGTAATGCGTTATAACCTATAACGTCATATAGAATTACAGTTTAACGTATAACGCCATATAGCAATGCGTCATAACGTATAACCTCACATAGTAATACGTCACAACGTATAACGTCATATAGAATTATTGTTTAACGTATAACGTCATACAGAAATTCCTCATAACGTATAACGTCACATAGTAATACGTCATAACGAATAACGTCATATAGAATTACGGTTAAACGCATAACGCCATATAGAATTACGTTTTGACGTATAACGTAATATAGAATTACGGTGTAACGTATAATACCGTAGCGTAATGCGTCATAACGCATAACGTCATATAGTATTGCGTCATACCGTATAACGTCACATAGTAATACGTCATAACGTATAACGTCATAAAGAATTACTTCATAACGTATAACGTCAAATGGTAATACGTTATAACGTATAACGTCATATAGAATTACGGTTTAACGTATAATGTCATACAGTAATACGTCATAACGCATAACGTCTTATAGAATTACGGTTTAACGTATAACGCCATATAGTAGAACGTCATAACGTATAATGTCATATAGAATTACGGTTTAACGTATAACGTCATACAGTAATGCGTCATAACGTATAACGTCATATAGTATTGCGTCATACCGTATAACGTCACATAGTAATACGTCATAACGTATAACGTCATAAAGAATTACTTCATAACGTATAACGTCAAATAGTAATACGTTATAACGTATAACGTCATATAGTATCGCGTCATACCGTATAACGTCACATAGTAATACGTCATAACGCATAACGTCTTATAGAATTACGGTTTAGCGTATAACGCCATATAGTAGAACGTCATAACGTATAATGTCATATAGAATTACGGTTTAACGTATAACGTCATACAGTAATGCGTTATAACGTATAACGACATATAGTATTGCGTCATGACGTATAACGTAGAATAGAATTACGACATAACGTGCTACATCAAATAGTAATACGTCATAACGTATAACGTCATATAGAATTACGACATAACGTATAGCGTAACGTAGTAATACGTCATAACGTATAACGTCATAAAGAATTACTTCATAACGTATTACGTCATATAGTAATGTGTCGTAAAGTATAACGCCATATAGTAATGCGTCATACCGTATAACGTCACATAGTAATACGTCATAACGTATAACGTCATAAAGAATTACTTCATAACGTATAACGTCAAATAGTAATACGTTATAACGTATAACGTCATATAGAATTACGGTTTAACGTATAACGTCATATAGTATTGCGTCGTAACGTATAACGCCATGTAGTAATGCGTCATACCGTATAACGTCACATAGTAATACGTTATAACCTATAACGTCATATAGAATTACAGTTTAACGTATAACGCCATATAGCAATGCGTCATAACGTATAACCTCACATAGTAATACGTCACAACGTATAACGTCATATAGAATTATTGTTTAACGTATAACGTCATACAGAAATTCCTCATAACGTATAACGTCACATAGTAATACGTCATAACGAATAACGTCATATAGAATTACGGTTAAACGCATAACGCCATATAGAATTACGTTTTAGCGTATAACGTAATATAGAATTACGGTTTAACGTATAACGAGATATAGCAATGCGTCATAACGTATAACCTCACATAGTAATACGTCATAACGTATAACGTCATATAGAATTATTGTTTAACGTATAACGTCATACAGTAATTCCTCATAACGTATAACGTCACATAGTAATACGTCATAACGAATAACGTCATATAGAATTACGGTTAAACGCATAACGCCATATAGAATTACGTTTTAGCGTATAACGTAATATAGAATTACGGTTTAACGTATAACGAGATATAGCAATGCGTCATACCGTATAACGTCACATAGTAATACGTCACAACGAATAACGTCATATAGAATTACGGTTAAACGCATAACGCCATATAGAATTACGTTTTAACGTATAACGTAATGTAGAATTACGGTGTAACGTATAATACCATAGCGTAATGCGTCATAACGTGTAACGTCACATAGTAATACGTCATAACGCATAACGTCTTATAGAATTACGGTTTAACGTATAACGCCATATAGTAGAACGTCATAACGTATAATGTCATATAGAATTACGGTTTAACGTATAACGTCATAAAGAATTACTTCATAACGTATAACGTCAAATAGTAATACGTTATAACGTATAACGTCATATAGAATTACGGTTAAACGCATAACGCCATATAGAATTACGGTTTAACGTATAACGCCATATAGCAATGCGTCATAACGTATAACCTCACATAGTAATACGTCATAACGTATAACGTCATATAGAATTATTGTTTAACGTATAACGTCATACAGTAATTCCTCATGACGTATAACGTCACATAGTAATACGTCACAACGAATAACGTCATATAGAATTACGGTTAAACGCATAACGCCATATAGAATTACGTTTTGACGTATAACGTAATATAGAATTACGGTGTAACGTATAATACCGTGGCGTAATGCGTCATAACGCATAACGTCATATAGTATTGCGTCATACCGTATAACGTCACATAGTAATACGTCATAACGTATAACGTCATAAAGAATTACTTCATAACGTATAACGTCAAATAGTAATACGTTATAACGTATAACGTCATATAGAATTACGGTTTAACGTATAACGTCATACAGTAATACGTCATAACGTATAATGTCATATAGAATTACGGTTTAACGTATAACGTCATACAGTAATGCGTCATAACGTATAACGTCATACAGTAATGCGTCATAACGTATAACGACATATAGTATTGCGTCATGACGTATAACGTAGAATAGAATTACGACATAACGTGCTACATCAAATAGTAATACGTCATAACGTATAACGTCATATAGAATTACGACATAACGTATAGCGTAACGTAGTAATACGTCATAACGTATAACGTCATAAAGAATTACTTCATAACGTATTACGTCATACAGTAATGTGTCGTAAAGTATAACGCCATATAGTAATGCGTCATACCGTATAACGTCACATAGTAATACGTCATAACGTATAACGTCATAAAGAATTACTTCATAACGTATAACGTCAAATAGTAATACGTTATAACGTATAACGTCATATAGAATTACGGTTTAACGTATAACGTCATATAGTAATGCGTCGTAACGTATAACGCCATGTAGTAATGCGTCATACCGTATAACGTCACATAGTAATACGTTATAACCTATAACGTCATATAGAATTACAGTTTAACGTATAACGCCATATAGCAATGCGTCATAACGTATAACCTCACATAGTAATACGTCACAACGTATAACGTCATATAGAATTATTGTTTAACGTATAACGTCATACAGAAATTCCTCATAACGTATAACGTCACATAGTAATACGTCATAACGAATAACGTCATATAGAATTACGGTTAAACGCATAACGCCATATAGAATTACGTTTTAGCGTATAACGTAATATAGAATTACGGTTTAACGTATAACGAGATATAGCAATGCGTCATAACGTATAACCTCACATAGTAATACGTCATAACGTATAACGTCATATAGAATTATTGTTTAACGTATAACGTCATACAGTAATTCCTCATAACGTATAACGTCACATAGTAATACGTCATAACGAATAACGTCATATAGAATTACGGTTAAACGCATAACGCCATATAGAATTACGTTTTAGCGTATAACGTAATATAGAATTACGGTTTAACGTATAACGAGATATAGCAATGCGTCATACCGTATAACGTCACATAGTAATACGTCACAACGAATAACGTCATATAGAATTACGGTTAAACGCATAACGCCATATAGAATTACGTTTTAACGTATAACGTAATGTAGAATTACGGTGTAACGTATAATACCATAGCGTAATGCGTCATAACGTGTAACGTCACATAGTAATACGTCATAACGCATAACGTCTTATAGAATTACGGTTTAACGTATAACGCCATATAGTAGAACGTCATAACGTATAATGTCATATAGAATTACGGTTTAACGTATAACGTCATAAAGAATTACTTCATAACGTATAACGTCAAATAGTAATACGTTATAACGTATAACGTCATATAGAATTACGGTTAAACGCATAACGCCATATAGAATTACGGTTTAACGTATAACGCCATATAGCAATGCGTCATAACGTATAACCTCACATAGTAATACGTCATAACGTATAACGTCATATAGAATTATTGTTTAACGTATAACGTCATACAGTAATTCCTCATGACGTATAACGTCACATAGTAATACGTCACAACGAATAACGTCATATAGAATTACGGTTAAACGCATAACGCCATATAGAATTACGTTTTGACGTATAACGTAATATAGAATTACGGTGTAACGTATAATACCGTGGCGTAATGCGTCATAACGCATAACGTCATATAGTATTGCGTCATACCGTATAACGTCACATAGTAATACGTCATAACGTATAACGTCATAAAGAATTACTTCATAACGTATAACGTCAAATAGTAATACGTTATAACGTATAACGTCATATAGAATTACGGTTTAACGTATAACGTCATACAGTAATACGTCATAACGTATAATGTCATATAGAATTACGGTTTAACGTATAACGTCATACAGTAATGCGTCATAACGTATAACGTCATATAGTATTGCGTCATACCGTATAACGTCACATAGTAATACGTCATAACGTATAACGTCATAAAGAATTACTTCATAACGTATAACGTCAAATAGTAATACGTTATAACGTATAACGTCATATAGTATCGCGTCATACCGTATAACGTCACATAGTAATACGTCATAACGCATAACGTCTTATAGAATTACGGTTTAGCGTATAACGCCATATAGTAGAACGTCATAACGTATAATGTCATATAGAATTACGGTTTAACGTATAACGTCATACAGTAATGCGTCATAACGTATAACGTCATATAGTATTGCGTCATGACGTATAACATCACATAGTAATACGTCATAACGTATAACGCCATATAGTAAGACGTCATAACATATAACGCCATATAGTAATACGTCATAACGTATAACGTCACATAGAATTCCGGTTTAACGTATAACGTTATAGTGTAATGCGTCATAACGTATAACGCCATATAGAATTACGGCATAACGTATAACGTAACATAGAATTACGTCATAACGGATAACGTCACATAGTAGTACGTCATAACGCATAACGTCATATAGAATTACGGTTTAACGTATAACGCCATATAGTAATGCGTCATAACGTATAACGTCACATAGTAATACGTCATACCGTATAACGTCATATGGAATTACGTCATAACGTATAACGTCACATAGCAAAACGTCATAACGTATAACGTCACATAGTAAAACGTCATAACGTATAACGTCATATAGTATTACGGCATACCGTATAACGTCATATAGAATTACAGCATAACGCATAACGTCATACAGTAATGCGTCATAACGCATAACGTCATATAGTATAGCGTCATGACGTATAACGTCGCATAGCATTATGTCATAATGGATAACGTCTTCTAGTAATACGTCATAACGTATAACGTCATATAGAATTACGGCATAACGTATTACGTCATACAGAAATTTCTCATAACGTATAACGTCACATAGTAATACGTCACAACGGATAACGTCATATAGAATTACGGTTAAACGTATAACGCCATATAGAATTACGTTTTAACGTATAACGTAATAGAGAATTACGGTTTAACGTATAACGCCATATAGCAATGCGTCATAACGTATAACCTCACATAGTAATACGTCATAACGTATAACGTCACATAGTAATACGTCACAACGAATAACGTCATATAGAATTACGGTTAAACGCATAACGCCATATAGAATTACGTTTTAACGTATAACGTAATGTAGAATTACGGTGTAACGTATAATACCATAGCGTAATGCGTCATAACGTGTAACGTCACATAGTAATACGTCATAACGCATAACGTCTTATAGAATTACGGTTTAACGTATAACGCCATATAGTAGAACGTCATAACGTATAATGTCATATAGAATTACGGTTTAACGTATAACGTCATAAAGAATTACTTCATAACGTATAACGTCAAATAGTAATACGTTATAACGTATAACGTCATATAGAATTACGGTTTAACGTATAACGTCATACTGTAATGCGTCATAGCGAATAACGTCATATAGAATTACGGTTAAACGTATAACGCCATATAGAATTACGTTTTAACGTATAACGTAATATAGAATTACGGTGTAACGTATAATACCATAGCGTAATCCGTCATAACGTATAACGTCACATAGTAATACGTCATACTGTATAACGTCATATCGAATTACGTCATAACGTATAACGTCACATAGCAAAACATCATAACGTATAACGTCACATAGTAATACGTCATAACGTATAACGTCATATAGAATTACGGTTTAACGTATAACGTCATACTGTAATGCGTCATAGTTTATAACGTCATATAGTATTGCGTCATGACGTATAACGTCGTATAGAATTACTTCATAACGTATAACTTCACATAGTAATACGTCATAACGTATAAGGTCATATAGAATTTCGGTTTAACGTATAACGCCAGATAGCAGTGCGTCATGACGTATAACGTCACATAGTAATACGTCATAACGTATAACGTCATATAGAATTATTGTTTAACGTACAATGTCATAGTGTAATGCGTCATAACGTATAACGCCATACCGAATTACGTCATAACATATAACGTCATATAGAAATACGGTTTAACGTATAACGTCATACTGTAATGCGTCATAGCGAATAACGTCATATAGTATTGCGTCATGACGTATAACATCGTATAGAATTACATCATAACGGGTAACGTATTACAGTAATACGTCATAACGTATAACGCCATATAGTATTGCGTCATGATGTATAACGTCATACAGAATTACGTCATAACATATAATGTCATATAGTATTGCGTCATACCGCATAACGTCATATAGAATTACGGCATAACGTATAACGTCATACAGTAATGCGTCATAACGAATAACGTCATATAGTATAGTGTCATGACGTATAACGTCGCATAGCATTATGTCATAATGGATAACGTCTTCTAGTAATACGTCATAACGTATAACGTCATATAGAATTACGGTGTAACGTATAACGTCTTATAGTATTACGGTTTAACGTATAACGTCATACAGTAATGCGTCATAACGTATAACGTCATATAGTAATACGTCACAACGAATAACGTCATATAGAATTACGGTTAAACGTATAACGCCATATAGAATTACGTTTTAACGTATAACGTAATATAGAATTACGGTGTAACGTATAATACCATAGCGTAATCCGTCATAACGTATAACGTCACATAGTAATACGTCATACCGTATAACGTCATATCGAATTACGTCATAACGTATAACGTCACATAGCAAAACATCATAACGTATAACGTCACATAGTAATACGTCATAACGTATAACGTCATATAGAATTACGGTTTAACGTATAACGTCATACTGTAATGCGTCATAGTTTATAACGTCATATAGTATTGCGTCATGACGTATAACGTCATATAGAATTACGGTTTCACGTATAGCACCATACAGTAATGCGTCGTAACGTATAACGTCACATAGTAATACGTCATAACGTATAACGTCATATAGAATTATTGTTTATCGTATAACGTCATACAGCAATTCCTCATATCGTATAACGTGACATAGTAATACGTCACAACCAATAACGTCATATAGAATTACTGTTAAACATATAACGCCATATAGAAATACGGTGAAACGTATAACGCCATATAGAGTTACGGTTTAACGTATAACGTCATATAGTAATGCGTCATAACGTATAACGCCATATAGTAATGCGTCATAACGTATAACGTCATATAGAATTACCGTTTCACGTATAGCACCATACAGTAATGCGTCGTAACGTATAACGTCATATAGTATTGCGTCATGACGTATAACATAACATAGTAATACGTCATAACGTATAACGCCATATAGTAATACGTCATAACGGATAACTTCACACAGTGTTACGTAATAACGTATAACGTCATATAGAATTGCGGTTTAACGTATAACGTCATATAGTAATGCGTCATAACGTATAACGCCATATAGTAATGCGTCATAACGTATAACGTCATATAGAATTACGGTTTCACGTATAGCACCATACAGTAATGCGTCATAACGTATAACGCCATATAGTAATCCGTCATAACGTATAACGTCATATAGTATTGCGTCATGACGTATAACGTAGAATAGAATTACGACATAACGTACTACATCAAATAGTAATACGTCATAACGTATAACGTCATATAGAATTACGGTTTAACGTATAACGTCATATAGTAATGCGTCGTAACGTATAACGCCATATAGTAATGCGTCATACCGTATAACGTCATATAGAATTCCGGTTTAACGTATAACGAGATATATCAATGCGTCATAACGTATAACGACATATAGAATTGCGGCATAACGTATAACAGCATATAGAATTATTGTTTAACGTATAACGTCATACAGGAATTCCTCATAACGTATAACGTCATATAGTAATACGTCACAACGAATAACGTCATATAGAATTACTGTTAAACGTATAACGCCATATAGAATTACGTTTTAACGTATAACGTAATATAGAATGAGGGTGTAACGTATAATACCATAGCGTAATGCGTCATATCGTGTAACGTCACATAGTAATACGTCATAACGCATAACGTCATATAGAATTACGATTAACGTATAACGTCATACAGTAATGCATCATAACGTATAACGTCATATAGAATTACGGTTTAACGTATGACGTCATATAGTATTGCGTCATGATGTATAACGTCATACAGAATTACGTCATAACATATAATGTCATATCGTATTGCGTCATAACGTATAACGTCATATAGTATTACGGCATAACATATAACGTCACATAGAATTACGTCATAACGGATAACGTCACATTGTAATACGTCATAACGTATAACGTCATATAGTATTACGGCATAACATATAACGTCACATAGAATTACGTCATAACGGATAACGTCACATAGTAAAACGTTATAACGTATAACGTCATATAGTATTACGGCATAACATATAACGTCACATAGAATTACGTCATAACGGATAACGTCACATAGTAAAACGTTATAACGTATAACGTCATATAGAATTACGGTTTAACGTATAACGCCATATAGTATTGCGTCATGATGTATAACGTCATATAGAACTAAGTCATAACATATAATGTCATATAGAATTACGGCATAACGTATAACGTCATGTAGTAATGCGTCATAACGTATAACGTCACATGGAAGTACATCATAAGATATAACGTCACATAGAATTACGTCATAACGGATAACGTCACATAGTAAAACGTTATAACGTATAACGTCATATAGAATTACGTCATAACATATAATGTCGTATAGAATTGCGGCATAACATATAACGTCATATAGTAATGCGTCATAACGTTTAACGCCATATAGTAAAACGTCATAACGTATAACGTCATATAGAATTACTTCATAACGTATAACGTCACATAGCAATACGTCATAACGTATAACGTCATATAGAATTACGGTTAAACGTATAACGTCATATAGTAATGAGTCATAACGTATAACGCCTTAAAGTAATACGTTATAACGTATAACGTCATTTTGAATTACTTCATAACGTATAACGTCACATAGTAATACGTCATAACTTATAAGGTCATATAGAATTTCGGTTTAACGTATAACGCCAGATAGCAGCGCGTCATAACGTATAACGTCACATAGTAATACGTCATAACGAATAACGTCATATAGAATTACGGTTAAACGCATAACGCCATATAGAATTACGTTTTAGCGTATAACGTAATATAGAATTACGGTTTAACGTATAACGAGATATAGCAATGCGTCATACCGTATAACGTCACATAGTAATACGTCACAACGAATAACGTCATATAGAATTACGGTTAAACGCATAACGCCATATAGAATTACGTTTTAACGTATAACGTAATGTAGAATTACGGTGTAACGTATAATACCATAGCGTAATGCGTCATAACGTGTAACGTCACATAGTAATACGTCATAACGCATAACGTCTTATAGAATTACGGTTTAACGTATAACGCCATATAGTAGAACGTCATAACGTATAATGTCATATAGAATTACGGTTTAACGTATAACGTCATAAAGAATTACTTCATAACGTATAACGTCAAATAGTAATACGTTATAACGTATAACGTCATATAGAATTACGGTTAAACGCATAACGCCATATAGAATTACGGTTTAACGTATAACGCCATATAGCAATGCGTCATAACGTATAACCTCACATAGTAATACGTCATAACGTATAACGTCATATAGAATTATTGTTTAACGTATAACGTCATACAGTAATTCCTCATGACGTATAACGTCACATAGTAATACGTCACAACGAATAACGTCATATAGAATTACGGTTAAACGCATAACGCCATATAGAATTACGTTTTGACGTATAACGTAATATAGAATTACGGTGTAACGTATAATACCGTGGCGTAATGCGTCATAACGCATAACGTCATATAGTATTGCGTCATACCGTATAACGTCACATAGTAATACGTCATAACGTATAACGTCATAAAGAATTACTTCATAACGTATAACGTCAAATAGTAATACGTTATAACGTATAACGTCATATAGAATTACGGTTTAACGTATAACGTCATACAGTAATACGTCATAACGTATAATGTCATATAGAATTACGGTTTAACGTATAACGTCATACAGTAATGCGTCATAACGTATAACGTCATATAGTATTGCGTCATACCGTATAACGTCACATAGTAATACGTCATAACGTATAACGTCATAAAGAATTACTTCATAACGTATAACGTCAAATAGTAATACGTTATAACGTATAACGTCATATAGTATCGCGTCATACCGTATAACGTCACATAGTAATACGTCATAACGCATAACGTCTTATAGAATTACGGTTTAGCGTATAACGCCATATAGTAGAACGTCATAACGCATAATGTCATATAGAATTACGGTTTAACGTATAACGTCATACAGTAATGCGTCATAACGTATAACGTCATATAGTATTGCGTCATGACGTATAACATCACATAGTAATACGTCATAACGTATAACGCCATATAGTAAGACGTCATAACATATAACGCCATATAGTAATACGTCATAACGTATAACGTCACATAGAATTCCGGTTTAACGTATAACGTTATAGTGTAATGCGTCATAACGTATAACGCCATATAGAATTACGGCATAACGTATAACGTAACATAGAATTACGTCATAACGGATAACGTCACATAGTAGTACGTCATAACGCATAACGTCATATAGAATTACGGTTTAACGTATAACGCCATATAGTAATGCGTCATAACGTATAACGTCACATAGTAATACGTCATACCGTATAACGTCATATGGAATTACGTCATAACGTATAACGTCACATAGCAAAACGTCATAACGTATAACGTCACATAGTAAAACGTCATAACGTATAACGTCATATAGTATTACGGCATACCGTATAACGTCATATAGAATTACAGCATAACGCATAACGTCATACAGTAATGCGTCATAACGCATAACGTCATATAGTATAGCGTCATGACGTATAACGTCGCATAGCATTATGTCATAATGGATAACGTCTTCTAGTAATACGTCATAACGTATAACGTCATATAGAATTACGGCATAACGTATTACGTCATACAGAAATTTCTCATTACGTATAACGTCACATAGTAATACGTCACAACGGATAACGTCATATAGAATTACGGTTAAACGTATAACGCCATATAGAATTACGTTTTAACGTATAACGTAATAGAGAATTACGGTTTAACGTATAACGCCATATAGCAATGCGTCATAACGTATAACCTCACATAGTAATACGTCATAACGTATAACGTCATATAGAATTATTGTTTAACGTATAACGTCATACAGTAATTCCTCATAACGTATAACGTCACATAGTAATACGTCACAACGAATAACGTCATATAGAATTACGGTTAAACGCATAACGCCATATAGAATTACGTTTTAACGTATAACGTAATGTAGAATTACGGTGTAACGTATAATACCATAGCGTAATGCGTCATAACGTGTAACGTCACATAGTAATACGTCATAACGCATAACGTCTTATAGAATTACGGTTTAACGTATAACGCCATATAGTAGAACGTCATAACGTATAATGTCATATAGAATTACGGTTTAACGTATAACGTCATAAAGAATTACTTCATAACGTATAACGTCAAATAGTAATACGTTATAACGTATAACGTCATATAGAATTACGGTTTAACGTATAACGTCATACTGTAATGCGTCATAGCGAATAACGTCATATAGAATTACGGTTAAACGTATAACGCCATATAGAATTACGTTTTAACGTATAACGTAATATAGAATTACGGTGTAACGTATAATACCATAGCGTAATCCGTCATAACGTATAACGTCACATAGTAATACGTCATACTGTATAACGTCATATCGAATTACGTCATAACGTATAACGTCACATAGCAAAACATCATAACGTATAACGTCACATAGTAATACGTCATAACGTATAACGTCATATAGAATTACGGTTTAACGTATAACGTCATACTGTAATGCGTCATAGTTTATAACGTCATATAGTATTGCGTCATGACGTATAACGTCGTATAGAATTACTTCATAACGTATAACTTCACATAGTAATACGTCATAACGTATAAGGTCATATAGAATTTCGGTTTAACGTATAACGCCAGATAGCAGTGCGTCATGACGTATAACGTCACATAGTAATACGTCATAACGTATAACGTCATATAGAATTATTGTTTAACGTACAATGTCATAGTGTAATGCGTCATAACGTATAACGCCATACCGAATTACGTCATAACATATAACGTCATATAGAAATACGGTTTAACGTATAACGTCATACTGTAATGCGTCATAGCGAATAACGTCATATAGTATTGCGTCATGACGTATAACATCGTATAGAATTACATCATAACGGGTAACGTATTACAGTAATACGTCATAACGTATAACGCCATATAGTATTGCGTCATGATGTATAACGTCATACAGAATTACGTCATAACATATAATGTCATATAGTATTGCGTCATACCGCATAACGTCATATAGAATTACGGCATAACGTATAACGTCATACAGTAATGCGTCATAACGAATAACGTCATATAGTATAGTGTCATGACGTATAACGTCGCATAGCATTATGTCATAATGGATAACGTCTTCTAGTAATACGTCATAACGTATAACGTCATATAGAATTACGGTGTAACGTATAACGTCATATAGTATTACGGTTTAACGTATAACGTCATACAGTAATGCGTCATAACGTATAACGTCATATAGTAATACGTCACAACGAATAACGTCATATAGAATTACGGTTAAACGTATAACGCCATATAGAATTACGTTTTAACGTATAACGTAATATAGAATTACGGTGTAACGTATAATACCATAGCGTAATCCGTCATAACGTATAACGTCACATAGTAATACGTCATACCGTATAACGTCATATCGAATTACGTCATAACGTATAACGTCACATAGCAAAACATCATAACGTATAACGTCACATAGTAATACGTCATAACGTATAACGTCATATAGAATTACGGTTTAACGTATAACGTCATACTGTAATGCGTCATAGTTTATAACGTCATATAGTATTGCGTCATGACGTATAACGTCATATAGAATTACGGTTTCACGTATAGCACCATACAGTAATGCGTCGTAACGTATAACGTCACATAGTAATACGTCATAACGTATAACGTCATATAGAATTATTGTTTATCGTATAACGTCATACAGCAATTCCTCATATCGTATAACGTGACATAGTAATACGTCACAACCAATAACGTCATATAGAATTACTGTTAAACATATAACGCCATATAGAAATACGGTGAAACGTATAACGCCATATAGAGTTACGGTTTAACGTATAACGTCATATAGTAATGCGTCATAACGTATAACGCCATATAGTAATGCGTCATAACGTATAACGTCATATAGAATTACGGTTTCACGTATAGCACCATACAGTAATGCGTCGTAACGTATAACGTCATATAGTATTGCGTCATGACGTATAACATAACATAGTAATACGTCATAACGTATAACGCCATATAGTAATACGTCATAACGGATAACTTCACACAGTGTTACGTAATAACGTATAACGTCATATAGAATTGCGGTTTAACGTATAACGTCATATAGTAATGCGTCATAACGTATAACGCCATATAGTAATGCGTCATAACGTATAACGTCATATAGAATTACGGTTTCACGTATAGCACCATACAGTAATGCGTCATAACGTATAACGCCATATAGTAATCCGTCATAACGTATAACGTCATATAGTATTGCGTCATGACGTATAACGTAGAATAGAATTACGACATAACGTACTACATCAAATAGTAATACGTCATAACGTATAACGTCATATAGAATTACGGTTTAACGTATAACGTCATATAGTAATGCGTCGTAACGTATAACGCCATATAGTAATGCGTCATACCGTATAACGTCATATAGAATTCCGGTTTAACGTATAACGAGATATATCAATGCGTCATAACGTATAACGACATATAGAATTGCGGCATAACGTATAACAGCATATAGAATTATTGTTTAACGTATAACGTCATACAGGAATTCCTCATAACGTATAACGTCATATAGTAATACGTCACAACGAATAACGTCATATAGAATTACTGTTAAACGTATAACGCCATATAGAATTACGTTTTAACGTATAACGTAATATAGAATGACGGTGTAACGTATAATACCATAGCGTAATGCGTCATATCGTGTAACGTCACATAGTAATACGTCATAACGCATAACGTCATATAGAATTACGATTAACGTATAACGTCATACAGTAATGCATCATAACGTATAACGTCATATAGAATTACGGTTTAACGTATGACGTCATATAGTATTGCGTCATGATGTATAACGTCATACAGAATTACGTCATAACATATAATGTCATATCGTATTGCGTCATAACGTATAACGTCATATAGTATTACGGCATAACATATAACGTCACATAGAATTACGTCATAACGGATAACGTCACATTGTAATACGTCATAACGTATAACGTCATATAGTATTACGGCATAACATATAACGTCACATAGAATTACGTCATAACGGATAACGTCACATAGTAAAACGTTATAACGTATAACGTCATATAGTATTACGGCATAACATATAACGTCACATAGAATTACGTCATAACGGATAACGTCACATAGTAAAACGTTATAACGTATAACGTCATATAGAATTACGGTTTAACGTATAACGCCATATAGTATTGCGTCATGATGTATAACGTCATATAGAACTAAGTCATAACATATAATGTCATATAGAATTACGGCATAACGTATAACGTCATGTAGTAATGCGTCATAACGTATAACGTCACATGGAAGTACATCATAAGATATAACGTCACATAGAATTACGTCATAACGGATAACGTCACATAGTAAAACGTTATAACGTATAACGTCATATAGAATTACGTCATAACATATAATGTCGTATAGAATTGCGGCATAACATATAACGTCATATAGTAATGCGTCATAACGTATAACGCCTTAAAGTAATACGTTATAACGTATAACGTCATTTTGAATTACTTCATAACGTATAACGTCACATAGTAATACGTCATAACTTATAAGGTCATATAGAATTTCGGTTTAACGTATAACGCCAGATAGCAGCGCGTCATAACGTATAACGTCACATAGTAATACGTCATAACGTATAACGTCATATAGAATTATTGTTTAACGTATAACGTCATAGTGTAATGCGTCATAACGTATAACGCCATATCGAATTACGTCATAACATATAACGTCATATAGAATTTCGGTTTAACGTATAACGCCATATAGTAATGAGTCATAACGTATAACGCCATATAGCAATACGTCATAACGTATAACGTCATATAGAATTATTGTTTATCGTATAACGTCATACAGCAATTCCTCATATCGTATAACGTCACATAGTAATACGTCACAACGAATAACGTCATATAGAATTACGGTTAAACATATAACGCCATATAGAAATACGGTGAAACGTATAACGCCATATAGAGTTACGGTTTAACGTATAACGTCATATAGTATTGCGTCATGACGTATAACGTCATAAAGAATTACTTCATAACATATAACGTCACATAGTAATGCGTTATAACGTATAACGTCATATAGAATTACGGTTTAACGTATAACGTCATATAGTAATGCGTCGTAACGTATAACGCAATATAGTAATGCGTCATACCGTATGACGTCATATAGAATTACGGTTTAACGTATAACGTCATACAGCAATGCGTCATAACGTTTAACGTCATATAGTATTGCGTCATGACGTATAACATCACATAGTAATACGTCATAACGTATAACGTCATAAAGAATTACTTCTTAACGTATAACGTCAAATAGTAATACGTTACAACGTATAACGTCATATAGAATTATTGTTTAACGTGTAACGCCATATAGCAATACGTCATAACGTATAACGCCATATAGTAATACGTCATGTCGTATAACGTAGAATAGAATTACGACATAACGTACTACATCAAATAGTAATACGTCATAACGTATAACGTCATATAGAATTACGGTTTAACGTATAACGTCATACAGTAATGCATCATAACGTATAACGTCATATAGAATTACTTCATAACGTATAACGTCAAATAGTAATACGTTATAACGTATAACGTCATATAGAATTACGGTTTAACGTATAACGTCATATAGTAATGCGTCGTAACGTATAACGCCATATAGTAATGCGTCGTACCGGATTTCGTCATATAGAATTCCGGTTTAACGTATAACGAGATATATCAATGCGTCATAACGTATAACGACATATAGAATTGCGGAATAACGTATAACATCATATAGAATTATTGTTTAACGTATAACGTCATACAGGAATTCCTCATAACGTATAACGTCATATAGTAATACGTCACAACGAATAACGTCATATAGAATTACTGTTAAACGTATAACGCCATATAGAATTACGTTTTAACGTATAACGTAATATAGAATTACGGTGTAACGTATAATACCATAGCGTAATGCGTCATATCGTGTAACGTCACATAGTAATACGTCATAACGCATAACGTCATATAGAATTACGGTTTAACGTATAACGTCATACAGTAATGCATCATAACGTATAACGTCATATAGAATTACGGTTTAACGTATAACGTCATACAGTAATGCGTCATAACGTTTAACGTCATATAGTATTGCGTCATGACGTATAACATCACATAGTAATACGTCATAACGTATAACGTCATAAAGAATTACTTCATAACGTATAACGTCAAATAGGAATACGTCACAACGAATAACGTCATATAGAATTACGGTTAAACGCATAACGCCATATAGAATTACGTTTTAACGTATGACGTCACATAGTAATACGTCATAACGTATAACGTCATAAAGAATTACTTCATAACGTATAACGTCAAATAGTAATACGTCATAACGTATAACGTCATAAAGAATTACTTCTTAACGTATAACGTCAAATAGTAATACGTTATAACGTATAACGTCATATAGAATTATTGTTTAACGTGTAACGCCATATAGCAATACGTCATAACGTATAACGTCATATAGTAATACGTCACAACGAATAACGTCATATAGAATTACGGTTAAACGTATAACGCCATATAGAATTACGTTTTAACGTATAACGTAATCGAGAATTACGGTGTAACGTATAATACCATAGCGTAATGCGTCATATCGTGTAACGTCACATAGTAATACGTCATAACGCATAACGTCATATAGAATTACGGTTTAACGTATAACGCCATATAGTAATGCGTCATAACGTATAACGTCACATAGTAATACGTCATAACGTTTAACGTCACATAGTAAAACGTCATAACGTATAACGTCACATAGCAAAACGTCATAACGTATAACGCCATATAGAATTACGTTTTAACGTATAACGTAATATCGAATTACGGTGTAACGTATAATACCATTGCGTAATTCGCCATAACGTGTAACGTCACATAGTAATACGTCATAACGCATAACGTCATATAGAATTACGGTTTAACGTATAACGTCAAACAGTAATGCGTCATAACGTATAACGCCATATAGTAATGCGTCATATCGTATAACGCCATATAGCAATGCGTCATAACGGATAACGTCACATAGAATTACGTCATAACGGATAACGTCACATAGTAATACGTCATAACGCATAACGTCACATAGAATTACGGTTTAACGTATAACGTCATACAGTAATGCGTCATGACGTATAACGCCATATAGTAATGCGTCATATCGTATAACGCCATATAGCAATGCGTCATAACGGATAACGTCACATAGTAATACGTCATAACTTATAACGTCATATAGTATTGCGTCATGACGGATAACGTCTTACAGTAATACGTCTTAAAGTATAACGTCATATAGGAATGCGTCATAACGTATCACGTCACATAGTAATGCGTCATAACGTATAACGTCATATAGTATTACGGCATAACATATAACGTCACATAGAATTACGTCATAACGGATAACGTCACATAGTACTACGTCTCACCGAATAACGTCTTATAGAATTACGGTTAAACGTATAACGCCATATAGAATTACGTTTTAACGTATAACGTAATATAGAATTACGGTGTAACGTATAATACCATTGCGTAATGCGCCAGAACGTGTAACGTCACATAGTAATACGTCATAACGCATAACGTCTTATAGAATTACGGTTTAACGTATAACGCCATATAGTAATGCGTCATAACGTATAACGTCACATAGTAAATCGACATAACGTATAACGTCATATAGAATTACGGTTTAACGTATAACGTCATACTGTAATGCGTCATAACGTATAACGTCATATAGTATTGCGTCATAACGTATAACGTCATATAGTATTACGGCATAACATATAACGTCACATAGAATTACGTCATAACGGATAACGTCACATAGTACTACGTATCACCGAATAACGTCTTACAGAATTACGGTTAAACGTATAACGCCATATGGAATTACGTTTTAACGTATAACGTAATATAGAATTACGGTGTAACGTATAATACCATAGCGTAATGCGTCATAACGTATAACGTCATATCGAATTACGTCATAACGTATTACGTCACATAGCAGAACGTCATAACGTATAACGTCATATAGAATTACTGTTTAACGTATAACGTCATACAGTAATGCGTCATAACGTATAACGTCACATAGTAAAACGACATAACGTATAACGTCATATAGAACTACGGTTTAACGTATAACGTCATACTGTAATGCGTCATAACGTATAACGTCATATAGTATTGCGTCATAACGTATAACGTCATATAGTATTGCGTCATGACGGATAACGTCTTACAGTAGTACGTCTTAACGTATAACGTCATATAGGAATGCGTCATAACGTATAACGCCATATAGTAATGTGTCATAACGTATAACGCCATATAGTATTACGGCATAACATATAAAGTCACATAGAATTACGTCATAACGGATAACGTCACATATTACTACGTCTCACCGAATAACGTCTTATAGAATTACGGTTAAACGTATAACGCCATATAGAATTACGTTTTAACGTATAACGTAATATAGAATTACGGTGTAACGTATAATACCATTGCGCAATGCGCCATAACGTGTAACGTCACATAGTAAGACGTCATAACGCATAACGTCTTATAGAATTACGGTTTAACGTATAACGCCATATAGTAATGCGTCATAACGTATAACGTCACATAGTAAAACGACATAACGTATAACGTCATATAGAATTACGGTTTAACGTATAACCTCATACTGTAATGCGTCATAACGTATAACGTCATATAGTATTGCGTCATAACCTTATAACGTCATATAGTATTGCGTCATGACGGATAACGTCTTACAGTGATACGTCTTAACGAGTAACGTCATATAGGAATGCGTCATAACGTATAACGCCATATAGTAATGCGTCATAACGTATAACGCCATATAGTAATGCGTCATAACGTATAACGCCATATAGTATTGCGTCATGATGTATAACGTCATACAGAATTACGTCATAATATATAATGTCATATAGTATTGCGCCATGACGTATAACGTCATATTGTATTACGGCATAACATATAACGTCACATAGAATTACGTCATAACGGATAACGTCACATAGTAATACGTCATAACGTATAACGTCATACTGTAATGCGTCATAACGTATAACGTCATATAGTATTGCGTCATAACGTATAACGTCATATAGTATTGCGTCATGACGGATAACGTCTTACAGTAATACGTCTTAACGTATAACGTCATATAGGAATGCGTCATAACGTATCACGTCACATAGTACTGCGTCATAACGTATAACGTCATATAGTATTACGGCATAACATATAACGTCACATAGAATTACGTCATAACGGATAACGTCACATAGTACTACGTCTCACCGAATAACGTCTTATAGAATTACGGTTAAACGTATAACGCCATATGGAATTACGTTTTAACGTATAACGTAATATAGAATTACGGTGTAACGTATAATACCATAGCGTAATGCGTCATAACGTATAACGTCATATCGAATTACGTCATAACGTATTACGTCACATAGCAGAACGTCATAACGTATAACGTCATATAGAATTACTGTTCAACGTATAACGTCATACAGTAATGCGTCATAACGTATAACGTCATATAGTATTGCGTCATGACGTATAACGTCATATAGAAATACGGTGAAACATATAACGCCATATAGAGTTACGTTTTAACATATAACGTTATATAGTATGACGGTTTAACGTATAACGTCACATAGTAATACGTCATACCGTATAACGTCATATCGAATTACGTCATAACGTGTAACGTCACATAGCAAAACGTCATAACGTATAACGTCACATAGTAAAACGTCATAACGTATAACGTCATATAGATTTACGGTTTAACGTATAACGTCATACTGTAATGCGTCATAACGTATAACGTCATATAGTATTGCGTCATGACGGATAACGTCTTACAGTAATACGTCTTAACGTATAACGTCATATAGGAATGCGTCATAACGTATAACGTCACATAGTAATACGTCATACCGTATAACGTCATATCGAATTACGTCATAACGTATAACGTCACATAGCAAAACGTCATAACGTATAACGTCACATAGTAAAACGTCATAACGTATAACATCATATAGAATTACTGTTCAACGTATAACGTCATACAGTAATGCGTCATAACGTATAACGTCATATAGTATTACGGCATAACATATAACGTCACATAGATTTACGTCATAACGAATAACGTCACATAGTAATCCGTCTCACCGAATAACGTCTTATAGAATTACGGTTAAACGTATAACGCCATATAGAATTACGTTTTAACGTATATCGTAATATCGAATTACGGTGTAACGTATAATACCATTGCGTAATGCGCCATAACGTGTAACGTCACATAGTAATACGTCATAACGCATAACGTCATATAGAATTACGGTTTAACGTATAACGTCATACAGTAATGCGTCATAACGTATAACGCCATATAGTAATGCGTCATATCGTATAACGCCATATAGCAATGCGTCATAACGGATAACGTCACATAGTAATACGTCATAACGTATAACGTCATATAGTATTGCGTCATGACGGATAACGTCTTACAGTAATACGTCTTAAAGTATAACGTCATATAGGAATGCGTCATAACGTATCACGTCACATAGTAATGCGTCATAACGTATAACGTCATATAGTATTACGGCATAACATATAACGTCACATAGAATTACGTCATAACGGATAACGTCACATAGTACTACGTCTCACCGAATAACGTCTTATAGAATTACGGTTAAACGTATAACGCCATATAGAATTACGTTTTAACGTATAACGTAATATAGAATTACGGTTTAACGTATAATACCATTGCGTAATGCGCCAGAACGTGTAACGTCACATAGTAATACGTCATAACGCATAACGTCTTATAGAATTACGGTTTAACGTATAACGCCATATAGTAATGCGTCATAACGTATAACGTCACATAGTAAATCGACATAACGTATAACGTCATATAGAATTACGGTTTAACGTATAACGTCATACTGTAATGCGTCATAACGTATAACGTCATATAGTATTGCGTCATAACGTATAACGTCATATAGTATTACGGCATAACATATAACGTCACATAGAATTACGTCATAACGGATAACGTCACATAGTACTACGTATCACCGAATAACGTCTTACAGAATTACGGTTAAACGTATAACGCCATATGGAATTACGTTTTAACGTATAACGTAATATAGAATTACTTTGTAACGTATAATACCATAGCGTAATGCGTCATAACGTATAACGTCATATCGAATTACGTCATAACGTATTACGTCACATAGCAGAACGTCATAACGTATAACGTCATATAGAATTACTGTTTAACGTATAACGTCATACAGTAATGCGTCATAACGTATAACGTCACATAGTAAAACGACATAACGTATAACGTCATATAGAACTACGGTTTAACGTATAACGTCATACTGTAATGCGTCATAACGTATAACGTCATATAGTATTGCGTCATAACGTATAACGTCATATAGTATTGCGTCATGACGGATAACGTCTTACAGTAGTACGTCTTAACGTATAACGTCATATAGGAATGCGTCATAACGTATAACGCCATATAGTAATGTGTCATAACGTATAACGCCATATAGTATTACGGCATAACATATAAAGTCACATAGAATTACGTCATAACGGATAACGTCACATATTACTACGTCTCACCGAATAACGTCTTATAGAATTACGGTTAAACGTATAACGCCATATAGAATTACGTTTTAACGTATAACGTAATATAGAATTACGGTGTAACGTATAATACCATTGCGCAATGCGCCATAACGTGTAACGTCACATAGTAAGACGTCATAACGCATAACGTCTTATAGAATTACGGTTTAACGTATAACGCCATATAGTAATGCGTCATAACGTATAACGTCACATAGTAAAACGACATAACGTATAACGTCATATAGAATTACGGTTTAACGTATAACCTCATACTGTAATGCGTCATAACGTATAACGTCATATAGTATTGCGTCATAACCTTATAACGTCATATAGTATTGCGTCATGACGGATAACGTCTTACAGTGATACGTCTTAACGAGTAACGTCATATAGGAATGCGTCATAACGTATAACGCCATATAGTAATGCGTCATAACGTATAACGCCATATAGTAATGCGTCATAACGTATAACGCCATATAGTATTGCGTCATGATGTATAACGTCATACAGAATTACGTCATAATATATAATGTCATATAGTATTGCGCCATGACGTATAACGTCATATTGTATTACGGCATAACATATAACGTCACATAGAATTACGTCATAACGGATAACGTCACATAGTAATACGTCATAACGTATAACGTCATACTGTAATTCGTCATAACGTATAACGTCATATAGTATTGCGTCATAACGTATAACGTCATATAGTATTGCGTCATGACGGATAACGTCTTACAGTAATACGTCTTAACGTATAACGTCATATAGGAATGCGTCATAACGTATCACGTCACATAGTAATGCGTCATAACGTATAACGTCATATAGTATTACGGCATAACATATAACGTCACATAGAATTACGTCATAACGGATAACGTCACATAGTACTACGTCTCACCGAATAACGTCTTATAGAATTACGGTTAAACGTATAACGCCATATGGAATTACGTTTTAACGTATAACGTAATATAGAATTACGGTGTAACGTATAATACCATAGCGTAATGCGTCATAACGTATAACGTCATATCGAATTACGTCATAACGTATTACGTCACATAGCAGAACGTCATAACGTATAACGTCATATAGAATTACTGTTCAACGTATAACGTCATACAGTAATGCGTCATAACGTATAACGTCATATAGGAATGCGTCATAACGTATAACGTCACATAGTAATACGTCATAACGTATAACGTCATATAGATTTACGGTTTAACGTATAACGTCATACTGTAATGCGTCATAACGTATAACGTCATATAGTATTGCGTCATGACGGTTAACGTCTTACAGTAATACGTCTTAACGTATAACGTCATATAGGAATGCGTCATAACGTATAACGTCACATAGTAATACGTCATACCGTATAACGTCATATCGAATTACGTCATAACGTGTAACGTCACATAGCAAAACGTCATAACGTATAACGTCACATAGTAAAACGTCATAACGTATAACGTCATATAGATTTACGGTTTAACGTATAACGTCATACTGTAATGCGTCATAACGTATAACGTCATATAGTATTGCGTCATGACGGATAACGTCTTACAGTAATACGTCTTAACGTATAACGTCATATAGGAATGCGTCATAACGTATAACGTCACATAGTAATACGTCATACCGTATAACGTCATATCGAATTACGTCATAACGTATAACGTCACATAGCAAAACGTCATAACGTATAACGTCACATAGTAAAACGTCATAACGTATAACATCATATAGAATTACTGTTCAACGTATAACGTCATACAGTAATGCGTCATAACGTATAACGTCATATAGTATTACGGCATAACATATAACGTCACATAGAATTACGTCATAACGAATAACGTCACATAGTAATCCGTCTCACCGAATAACGTCTTATAGAATTACGGTTAAACGTATAACGCCATATAGAATTACGTTTTAACGTATAACGTAATATCGAATTACGGTGTAACGTATAATACCATTGCGTAATGCGCCATAACGTGTAACGTCACATAGTAATACGTCATAACGCATAACGTCATATAGAATTACGGTTTAACGTATAACGTCATACAGTAATGCGTCATAACGTATAACGCCATATAGTAATGCGTCATATCGTATAACGCCATATAGCAATGCGTCATAACGGATAACGTCACATAGTAATACGTCATAACGTATAACGTCATATAGTATTGCGTCATGACGGATAACGTCTTACAGTAATACGTCTTAAAGTATAACGTCATATAGGAATGCGTCATAACGTATAACGCCATATAGCAATGCGTCATAACGGATAACGTCACATAGTAATACGTCATAACGTATAACGGCATATAGTATTACGGCATAACATATAACGTCACATAGAATTACGTCATAACGGATAACGTCACATAGTAATACGTCATAACGCATAACGTCACATAGAATTACGGTTTAACGTATAACGTCATACAGTAATGCGTCATAACGTATAACGCCATATAGTAATGCGTCATATCGTATAACGCCATATAGCAATGCGTCATAACGGATAACGTCACATAGTAATACGTCATAACGTATAACGTCATATAGTATTGCGTCATGACGGATAACGTCTTACAGTAATACGTCTTAAAGTATAACGTCATATAGGAATGCGTCATAACGTATAACGCCATATAGGAATGCGTCATAACGTATAACGCCATATAGTAATGCGTCATAAGGTATAACGCCATATAGTATTGCGTCAATGTGTATAACGTCATACAGAATTACGTCATAATATATAATGTCATATAGTATTGCGTCATGACGTATAACGTCATATAGTATTACGGCATAACATATAACGTCACATAGAATTACGTCATAACGGATAACGTCACATAGTAATACGTCTCACCGAATAACGTCTTATAGAATTACGGTTAAACGTATAACGCCATATAGAATTACGTTTTAACGTATAACGTAATATCGAATTACGGTGTAACGTATAATACCATTGCGTAATGCGCCATTACGTGTAACGTCACATAGTAATGCGTCATAACGCATAACGTCATATAGAATTACGGTTAAACGTATAACGCCATATAGCAATGCGTCATAACGGATAACGTCACATAGTAATACGTCATAACGTATAACGCCATATAGAATTACGGCATAGCGTATAACGTAACATAGAATTACGTCATAACGGATAACGTCACATGGTAATACGTCATAAGGCATAACGTCACATAGAATTACGGTTTAACGTATAACGTCATACAGTAATGCGTCATAACGTATAACGTCATATAGTATTGCGTCATGACGTATAACGTCGCATAGATTTACGTCATAACGGATAACGTCTCATAGTAATACGTCATACCGTATAACGTCATATCGAATTACGTCATGACGTATAACGTCGTACAGAATTACGTCATAACGGATAACGTCTTATAGTAATACGTCATAACGGATCACGTCACACAGTATTACGTCATAACGTATAACGTCATATAGAATTACGGTTTAACGCATTACGTCATATAGTATTACGGCATAACGTATAACGTCATACAGTAATGCGTCATAACGTATAACGTCATATAGTATAGCATCATGACGTATAACGTCGTATAGCATTACGTCATAATGGATAACGTCATACAGTAATTCCTCATAACGTATAACGTCACATAGTAATACGTCACAACGAATAACGTCATATTGAATTACGGTTAAACGTATAACGCCATATAGAATTACGTTTTAACGTATAACGTAATATAGAGTTACGGTGTAACGTATAATACCATAGCGTAATGCGTCATATCGTGTAACGTCACATAGTAATACGTCATAACGCATAACGTCACATAGAATTACGGTTCAACGTATAACGTCATAGTGTAATGCGTCGTAACGTATAACGCCATATAGAATTACGGTTTAACTAATAACGTCATACTGTAATGCGTCATAACGTATAACGTCATATAGTATTGCGTCATGACGTATAACGTCGTATAGAATTACGTCATAACGGATAACGTCTTACAGTAATACGTCATAATGTATAACGTCATATAGCAATGCGTCATAACGTATAACGCCATATAGTAATGCGTCATAACGTATAACGCCATATAGTCATGCGTCATAACGTATAACACCATATAGTATTGCGTCATGATGTATAACGTCATACAGAATTACGTCATGATGTATAACGTCATACAGAATTACGTCATAACATATAATGTCATATACTATTGCGTCATAACGGATATCGTCATATAGTATTACGGCATAACATATAACGTCACATAGAATTACGTCATAACGTATAACGTCACATAGTAAAACGTCATAACGTATAACGTCATATAGAATTATTGTTTAGCGTATAACGTCATACAGCAGTACCTCATAACGTATAACGTCACATAGTAATACGTCATAACGTATAACGTCATATAGTATTGCGTCATGACGGATAACGTCTTACAGTAATACGTCTTAAAGTATAACGTCATATAGGAATGCGTCATAACGTATAACGCCACATAGGAATGCGTCATAACGTATAACGCCATATAGTAATGCGTCATAAGGTATAACGCCATATAGTATTGCGTCAATGTGTATAACGTCATACAGAATTGCGTCATAATATATAATGTCATATAGTATTGCGTCATGACGTATAACGTCATATAGTATTACGGCATAACATATAACGTCACATAGAATTACGTCATAACGGATAACGTCACATAGTAATACGTCTCACCGAATAACGTCTTATAGAATTACGGTTAAACGTATAACGCCATATAGAATTACGTTTTAACGTATAACGTAATATCGAATTACGGTTTAACGTATAATACCATTGCGTAATGCGCCATTACGTGTAACGTCACATAGTAATGCGTCATAACGCATAACGTCATATAGAATTACGGTTAAGCGTATAACGCCATATAGCAATGCGTCATAACGGATAACGTCACATAGTAATACGTCATAACGTATAACGCCATATAGAATTACGGCATAGCGTATAACGTAACATAGAATTACGTCATAACGGATAACGTCACATGGTAATACGTCATAAGGCATAACGTCACATAGAATTACGGTTTAACGTATAACGTCATACAGTAATGCGTCATAACGTATAACGTCATATAGTATTGCGTCATGACGTATAACGTCGCATAGATTTACGTCATAACGGATAACGTCTCATAGTAATACGTCATACCGTATAACGTCATATCGAATTACGTCATGACGTATAACGTCGTACAGAATTACGTCATAACGGATAACGTCTTATGGTAATACGTCATAACGTATGACGTCACACAGTATTACGTCATAACGTATAACGTCATATAGAATTACGGTTTAACGTATTACGTCATACTGTAATGCGTCATAACGTATAACTTCACATAGTATAACGTCATAACTTATAACGTCATATAGAATTACGGTTTAACGTATAACGTCATACGGTAATGCGTCATAACGTATAACGTCACATAGTATAACGTCATAACGTATAACGTCATATACAATTACGGCATAACGTATAACGTTATATAGCAATGCGTCATAACGTATAACGTCACATAGAATTACGTCATAACGGATAACGTCTTACAGTAATACGTCATAACGTATAACGTTATATAGCAATGCGTCATAACGTATAACGTCACATAGAATTACGTCATAACGGATAACGTCACATAGTAATACGTCATAACGTATAACGTCATGTAGAATTATTGTTTAACGTATAACGTCATACAGTAATTCCTCATAACGTATAACGTCACATAGTAATACGTCAAAACGAATAACGTCATATAGAATTACGGTTAAACGTATAACGCCATATAGAATTACGTTTTAACCTATAACGTCATATAGAGTTACGGTTTAACGTATAACGCCATAAAGAATTACGTCATAACGTATAACGTCACATAGTATAACGTCATCACGTATAACGTCATATAGAAATCCGGCATAACGTATAACGTCATACAGTAATGCGTCATATCGTATCACGTCATATAGTATAGCGTCATGACGTATAACGTCGTATAGCATTACGTCATAATGGATAACGTCTTCTAGTAATCCGTCATAACGTATAACGTCATATAGAATTACGGCATAACGTATAACGTCATACAGTAATTCCTCATAACGTATAACGTCACATAGTAATACGTCACAACGAATAACGTCATATAGAATTACGGTTAAACGTATAACGCCATATAGAATTACGTTTTAACGTATAACGTAATATAGAATTACGGTTTAACGTATAACGTCATAGTGTAATGCGTCGTAACGTATAACGCCATATAGAATTACGGCATAACGTATAACGTAACATAGAATTACGTCATAACGGATAACGTCACATAGTAATACGTCATAACGCATAACGTCACATAGAATTACGGTTTAACGTATAACGTCATACAGTAATGCGTCATAACGTATAACGTCATATAGTATTGCGTCATGACGTATAACGTCGTATAGATTTACGTCATAACGGATAACGTCTCATAGTAATACGTCATACCGTATAACGTCATATCGAATTACGTCATGACGTATAACGTCGTACAGAATTACGTCATAACGGATAACGTCTTATAGTAATACGTCATAACGGATAACGTCACACAGTATTACGTCATAACGTATAACGTCATATAGAATTACGGTTTAACGCATTACGTCATATAGTATTACGGCATAACGTATAACGTCATACAGTAATGCGTCATAACGTATAACGTCATATAGTATAGCATCATGACGTATAACGTCGTATAGCATTACGTCATAATGGATAACGTCATACAGTAATTCCTCATAACGTATAACGTCACATAGTAATACGTCACAACGAATAACGTCATATTGAATTACGGTTAAACGTATAACGCCATATAGAATTACGTTTTAACGTATAACGTAATATAGAGTTACGGTGTAACGTATAATACCATAGCGTAATGCGTCATATCGTGTAACGTCACATAGTAATACGTCATAACGCATAACGTCACATAGAATTACGGTTTAACGTATAACGTCATAGTGTAATGCGTCGTAACGTATAACGCCATATAGAATTACGGTTTAACGAATAACGTCATACTGTAATGCGTCATAACGTATAACGTCATATAGTATTGCGTCATGACGTATAACGTCGTATAGAATTACGTCATAACGGATAACGTCTTACAGTAATACGTCATAATGTATAACGTCATATAGCAATGCGTCATAACGTATAACGCCATATAGTAATGCGTCATAACGTATAACGCCATATAGTCATGCGTCATAACGTATAACACCATATAGTATTGCGTCATGATGTATAACGTCATACAGAATTACGTCATGATGTATAACGTCATACAGAATTACGTCATAACATATAATGTCATATACTATTGCGTCATAACGGATATCGTCATATAGTATTACGGCATAACATATAACGTCACATAGAATTACGTCATAACGGATAACGTCACATAGTAAAACGTCATAACGTATAACGTCATATAGAATTATTGTTTAGCGTATAACGTCATACAGCAGTACCTCATAACGTATAACGTCACATAGTAATACGTCACAACGAATAACGTCTTCTAGTAATACGTCATAACGTATAACGTCATATACAATTACGGCATAACGTATAACGTCATACAGTATTTCCTCATAACGTATAACGTCACATAGTAATACGTCACAACGAATAACGTCATATAGAATTCCGGTTAAACGTATAACGCCATATAGAATTACGTTTTAACGTATAACGTAATATAGAATTACGGTTTAACGTATAACGTCATAGTGTAATGCGTCGTAACGTATAACGCCTTATAGAATTACGGCATAACGTATAACGTAACATAGAATTACGTCATAACGGATAACGTCAGATAGTAATATGTCATAAGGCATAACGTCACATAGAATTACGGTTTAACGTATAACGTCATACAGTAATGCGTCATAACGTATAACGTCATATAGTATTGCGTCATGACGTATAACGTCGTATAGATTTACGTCATAACGGAGAACGTCTCATAGTAATACGTCATACCGTATAACGTCACACAGTATTACGTCATAACGTATAACGTCATATAGAATTACGGTTTAACGTATTACGTCATATAGTAATGCGTCATAACGTATAACGTCATATAGTATTGCGTCATGACGTGTAACGTCACATAGTAATACGTCATACCGTATAACGTCATATCGAATTACGTCATAACGTATAACGTCACATAGCAAAACGTCATAACGTATAACGTCACATAGTATAACGTCATAACATATAACGTCATATAGAATTACGGTTTAACGTATAACGTCATACTGTAATGCGTCATAACGTATAACGTCATATAGTATTGCGTCATAACGTATAACGTCATATAGAATTACGGTTTAACGTATAACGTCATACAGTAATGCGTCATAACGTATAACGTCATATAGTATTGCGTCATGACGTATAACGTCGTATAGCATTACATCATAATGGATAACGTCTTCTAGTAATACGTCATAACGTATAACGTCATATAGAAATTCGGTTTAACGAATAACGTCATACTGTAAAGCGTCATAACGGATAACGTCACATAGTAAAACGTTATAACGTATAACGTCATATCGAATTTCGGTTTAACGTATAACGCCATATAGTCATGCGTCATAACGTATAACGCCATATAGTATTGCGTCATGATGTATAACGTCATACAGAATTACGTCATGATGTATAACGTCATACAGAATTACGTCATAACATATAATGTCATATAGTATTGCGTCATAACGTATAACGTCGTATAGATTTACGTCATAACGGATAACGTCTCATAGTAATACGTCATACCGTATAACGTCATATCGAATTACGTCATGACGTATAACGTCGTACAGAATTACGTCATAACGGATAACGTTATATAGAATTACGGCATAACGTATAACGTCATACGGAAATGCGTCATATCGTATCACGTCATATACTATAGCGTCATGACGTATAACGTCGTATAGCATTACGTCATAATGGATAACGTCTTCTAATAATACGTCATTACGTATAACGTCATATAGAATTACGGCATAACGTATAACGTCATACAGTAATTCCTCATAACGTATAACGTCACATAGTAATACGTCACAACGAATAACGTCATATAGAATTACGGTTAAACGTATAACGCCATATAGAATTACGATTTAACGTATAATGTAATATAGAAATACGGTTTAACGTATAACGTCATAGTGTAATGCGTCGTAACGTATAACGCCATATAGAAATACGGCATAACGTATAACGTAACATAGAATTACGTCATAACGGATAACGTCACATAGTAATACGTCATAACGCATAACGTCACATAGAATTACGGTTTAACGTATAACGTCATACAGTAATGCGTCATAACGTATAACGTCATATAGTATAGCGTCATGACGTATAACGTCGAATAGATTTACGTCATAACGGATAACGTCTCATAGTAATACGTCATACCGTATATCGTCATATCGAATTACGTCATGACGTATAACGTCGTATAGCATTACGTCATAATGGATAACGTCATACAGTAATTCCTCATAACGTATAACGTCACATAGTAATACGTCACAACGAATAACGTCATATAAAATTACGGTTAAACGTATAACGAAATATAGAATTACTTCATAACGTATAACGTCACATAGTATAACGTCACAACGTATAACGTCATATAGAATTACGGCATAACGTATAACGTCATACAGTAATGCGCCATAACGTATAACGTCATATAGCAATGCGTCATAACGTATAACGCCATATAGTAATGCGTCATAACGTATAACGCCATATAGTACTGCGTCATAACGTATAACGCCATATAGTACTTCGTCATGATGTATAACTTCATACAGAATTGCGTCATGATGTATAACGTCATACAGAATTACGTCATAACATATAATGTCATATAGTATTGCGTATTAACGTATAACGTCATATAGTATAACGGCATAACGTATAACGTCATACAGTAATGCGTCATAACGTATAACGTCATATAGTATAGCGTCATGACGTATAACGTCGTATAGCATTACGTCATAATGGATAAAGTCTTCTAGTAATACGTCACAACGCATAACGTCATATAGAATTACGATTTAACGTATAACGTCATATAGTATTACGGTTTAACGTATAACGTCATACAGTAATGCGTCATAACGTATAACGTCATATAGTATTACGGCATACCGTATAACGTCATATAGAATTACGGCATAACGTATAACGTCATACAGTAATGCGTCATAACGTATAACGTCATATAGTATAGCGTCATGACGTATAACGTCGTATAGCATTACGTCATAATGGATAAAGTCTTCTAGTAATACGTCACAACGCATAACGTCATATAGAATTACGATTTAACGTATAACGTCATATAGTATTACGGTTTAACGTATAACGTCATACAGTAATGCGTCATAACGTATAACGTCATATAGTAATACGTCACAACGAAGAGCGTCATATAGAATTACCGTTAAACGTATAACGCCATATAGAATTACGTTTGAACGTATAACGTAATATAGAATTACGGTGTAACGTATAATACCATAGCGTAATGCGTCATATCGTGTAACGTCACATAGTAATACGTCATAACGCATAACGTCATATAGAATTACGGTTTAGCGCATAACGCCATATAGGAATGCGTCATAACGTATAACGTCACATAGTAAAACGTCATAACGTATAACGTCACATAGTAAAACGTCATAACGTATAACGTCATGTAGAATTACGGTTTAACGTATAACGTCATACTGTAATGCGTCATAACGTATAACGTCATATAATATTACGGCATAACATATAACGTCACATAGAATTACGTCATAACGGATAACGTCACGTAGTAATACGTCATAACGCATAACGTCACATAGAATTACGGTTTAACGTATAACGTCATACAGTAATGCGTCATAACGTATAACGTCATATAGTATTGCGCCATGACGAATAACGTCGTATAGATTTACGTCATAACGTATAAAGTCATATAGAATTTCGGTTTAACGTATAACGCCATATAGCAATGCGTCGTAACGTATAACGTCACATAGTAATGCGTCATAACGTATAACGTCATATAGAATTATTGTTTAACGTATAACGTCATACAGGAATTCCTCATAACGTATAACGTCTCATAGTAATACGTCACAACGAATAACGTCATATAGAGTTACGGTTTAACGTATAACGCCATAAAGAATTACTTCATAACGTATAACGTCACATAGTATAACGTCATAACGTATAACGTCATATAGAATTACGGCATAACGTATAACGTCATACAGTAATGCGCCATAACGTATAACGTCATATAGTATAGCGTCATGACGTATAACGTCGTATAGAATTACGTCATAACGGATAACGTCTTACAGTAATACGGCATAACGTATAACGTCATATAGTCATGCGTCATAACGTATAACGCCATATAGTATTGCGTCATGATGTACAACGTCATACAGAATTACGTCATGATGTATAACGTCATACAGAATTACGTAATAACATATAATGTCATATAGTATTGCGTCATAACGTATAACGTCATATAGTATTACGGCATAACATATAACGTCACATAGAATTACGTCATAACGGATAACGTCACATAGTAAAACGTCATAACGTATAACGTCATATAGTATTACGGCATACCGTATAACGTCATATGGAATTACGGCATAACGTATAACGTCATCCAGTAATGCGTCATAACGTATAACGTCATATAGTATTGCGTCATGATGTATAACGTCATATCGAATTACAACATAACGTATAACGTCACATAGTAAAACGTTATAACGTATAACGTCATATAGAATTACGGTTTAACGTATAACGTAATACAGTAATGCGTCATAACGTATAACGTCATATAGTATTGCGTCATCACGTATAACGTAGTATAGCATTACATCATAATGGATAACGTCTTCTAGTAATGCGTCATAACGTATAACGTCATATAGTATTGCGTCATGATGTAAACGTCATATCGAATTACAACATAACGTATAACGTCACATAGTAAAACGTTATAACGTATGACGTCATATAGAATTACGGTTTAACGTATAACGTCATATAGAATTACTGTTTAACGTATAACGCAATATAGTAATGCGTCATAACGTATAACGTCATATAGTATTACGGCATACCGTATAACATTATATAGCTTTACATCAGAATTGATAACGTCTTCTAGTAATACGTCATAACGTATAACGTCATATAGAATTACGGTTTAACGAATAACGTCATACTGTGATGCGTCATAACGTATAACGCCATATAGTATTGCGTCATGACGTATAACGTCGTATAGAATTACGTCATAACGGATAACGTCTTACAGTGATACGTCATAACGTATAACGTCATATAGCAATGCGTCATAACGTATAACGCCATATAGTAATGCGTCATAACGTATAACGCCATATAGTCATGCGTCATAACGTATAACGCCATATAGTACTGCGTCATGATGTATAACGTCATACAGAATTACGTCATGATGTATAACGTCATACAGAATTACGTCATAACATATAATGTCATATAGTATTGCGTCATAACGTATAACGTCATATAGTATTACGGCATAACATATAACGTCACATAGAATTACGTCATAACGGATAACGTCACATAGTAAAACGTCATAACGTATAACGTCATATAGTATTACGGCAAAACATATAACGTCACATAGAATTACGTCATAACGGATAACGTCACATAGTAAAACGTCATAACGTATAACGTCATATAGTATTACGGCATACCGTATAACATCATATAGCATTACATCATAATTGCTAACGTCTTCTAGTAATACGTCATAACGTATAACGTCATATAGAATTACGGTTTAACGAATAACGTCATACTGTGATGCGTCATAACGTATAACGTCATATAGTATAGCGTCATGACGTATAACATCGTATAGCATTACGTGATAATGGATAAAGTCTTCTAGTAATACGTCATAACGTATAACGTCATATAGAATTACGATTTAACGTATAACGTCATATAGTATTACGGTTTAACGTATAACGTCATACACTAATGCGTCATAACGTATAACGTCATTTAGTAATACGACACAACGAATAGCGTCATATAGAATTACCGTTAAACGTATAACGCCATATAGAATTACGTTTTAACGTATAACGTAATATAGAATTACGGTGTAACGCATAATACCATAGCGTAATGCGTCATATCGTGTGACGTCACATAGTAATACGTCATAACGCATAAAGTCATATAGAATTACGGTTTAACGTATAACGTTATACAGTAATACGTCATAACGTATATCGTCATATAGCAATGCGTCATAACGTATAACGTCACATAGTAATGCGTCATAACGTATAACGTCATATAGAATTATTGTGTAACGTATAACGTCATACAGGAGTTCTTCAAAACGTATAACGTCTCATAGTAATACGTCACAACGAATAACGTCATATAGAGTTACGGTTTAACGTATAACGCCATAAAGAATTACTTCATAACGTATAACGTCACATAGGATAACGTCATAACGCATAACGTCATATAGAATTACGGCATAACGTATAACGTCATACAGTAATGCGTCATAACGTATAACGTCATATAGTATAGCGTCATGACGTATAACGTCGTATAGCATTATATCATAGTGGATAACGTCTTCTAGTAATACGTCATAACGTATAACGTCATATAGCAATGCGTCATAACGTATAACGCCATATAGTAATGCGTCATAACGTATAACGCCATATAGTACTGCGTCATAACGTATAACGCCATATAGTACTTCGTCATGATGTATAACGTCATACAGAATTGCGTCATGATGTATAACGTCATACAGAATTACGTCATAACATATAATGTCATATAGTATTGCGTCATAACGTATAACGTCATATAGTATAACGGCATAACATATAACGTCACATAGAATTACGTCATAACGGATAACGTCACATAGTAAAACGTCATAACGTATAACGTCATACAGTATTACGGCATACCGTATAACGTCATATAGAATTACGGCATAACGTATAACGTCATACAGTAATGCGTCATAACATATAACGTCATATAGTATAGCGTCATGACGTATAACGTCGTATAGCATTACGTCATAATGGATAAAGTCTTCTAGTAATACGTCACAACGTATAACGTCATATAGAATTACGATTTAACGTGTAACGTCATATAGTATTACGGTTTAACGTATAACGTCATACAGTAATGCGTCATAACGTATAACGTCATATAGTAATTGGTCATACCGTATAACGTCATATTGAATTACGTCATAACGTATAACGTCACATAGCAAAACGTCATAACGTATAACGTCACATAGTAAAACGTCATAACGTATAACGTCACATAGTAAAACGTCATAACGTATAACGTCATGTAGAATTACGGTTTAACGTATAACGTCATACTGTAATGCGTCATAACGTATAACGTCATATAGTATTGCGTCATGACGTATAACGTCGTATAGAATTACGTCATAACGGATAACGTCTTACAGTAATACGTCATAACGTATAACGCCATATAGTATTGCGTCATGATGTATAACGTCATACAGAATTACGTCACAACATATAATGTCATATAGTATTGCGCCATAACGTATAACGTCATATAGTATTACGGCAAAACATATAACGTCACATAGAATTACGTCATAACGGATAACGTCACATAGTAAAACGTCATAACGTATAACGTCATATAGTATTACGGCATACCGTATAACATCATATAGCATTACATCATAATTGATAACGTCTTCTAGTAATACGTCATAACGTATAACGTCATATAGAATTACGGTTTAACGAATAACGTCATACTGTGATGCGTCATAACGTATAACGTCATATAGCAATGCGTCATAACCTATAACGCCATATACTAATGCGTCATAACGTATAACGCCATATAGTCATGCGTCATAACGTATAACGCCATATAGTACTGCGTCATGATGTATAACGTCATACAGAATTACGTCATGATGTATAACGTCATACAGAATTACGTCATAACATATAATGTCATATAGTATTGCGTCATAACGTATAACGTCATATAGTATTACGGCATAACATATAACGTCACATAGAATTACGTCATAACGGATAACGTCACATACTAAAACGTCATAACGTATAACGTCATATAGAATTACGGCATAACGTATAACGTCATACAGTAATGCGTCATAACGTATAACGTCATATAGTATAGCGTCATGACGTATAACGTCGTATAGCATTACATCATAATGGATAACGTCTTCTAGTAATACGTCATAACGTATAACGTCATATAGAATTACGGTTTAACGAATAACGTCATACTGTAATGCGTCATAACGTATAACGTGATATAGTATTGCGTCATGACGTATAACGTCGTATAGTATTACGTCATAACGGATAACGTCTTACAGTAATACGTCATAACGTATAACGTCATATCGCAATGCGTCATAACGTATAACGCCATATAGTACTGCGTCATAACGTATAACGCCTTATAGTACTTCGTCATGATGTATGATGTATAACGTCATACAGAATTGCGTCATGATGTATAACGTCATACAGAATTACGTCATAACATATAATGTCATATAGTATTGCGTCATAACGTATAACGTCATATAGTATTACGGCATAACATATAACGTCACATAGAATTACGTCATAACGGATAACGTCACATAGTAAAACGTCATAACGTATAACGTCATATAGTATTACGGCATAACGTATAACGTCATACAGTAATGCGTCATAACGTAGAACGGCATATAGTAATACGTCACAACGAATAGCGTCATATAGAATAACCGTTAAACGTATAACGCCATATAGAATTACGTTTGAACGTATAACGTAATATAGAATTACGGTGTAACGTATAATACCATAGCGTAATGCGTCATATCGTGTAACGTCACATAGTAATACGTCATAACGCATAATGTCATATAGAATTACGGTTTAGCGCATAACGCCATATAGGAATGCGTCATAACGTATAACGTCACATAGTAATTCGTCATACCGTATAACGTCATATCGAATTACGTCATAACGTATAACGTCACATAGCAAAACGTCATAACGTATAACGTCACATAGTAAAACGTCATAACGTATAACGTCATATAGTATTACGTCATAACGGATAACGTCACATAGTAAAACGTCATAACGTATAACGTCATATACTATTACGGCATACCGTATAACATCATATAGCATTACATCATAATTGATAACGTCTTCTAGTAATACGTCATAATGTATAACGTCATATAGAATTACGGTTTATCGAATAACGTCATACTGTAATGCGTCATAAGGTATAACGTCATATAATATTGCGTCATGACGTATAACGTCGTCTAGAATTACGTCATAACGGATAACGTCTTACAGTAATACCTCATAACGTATAACTTCATATAGCAATGCGTCATAACGTATAACGCCATATAGTAATGCGTCATAACGTATAACGCCATATAGTCATGCGTCATAACGTATAACGCCTTATAGTACTGCGTCACGATGTATAACGTCATACAGAATTACGTCATGATGTATAACGTAATACAGAATTACGTCATAACATATAATGTCATATAGTGTTGCGTCATAACGTATAACGTCATATAGTATTACGGCATAACATATAACGTCACATAGAATTACGTCATAACGGATAACGTCACATAGTAAAACGTCATAACGTATAACGTCATATAGTATTACGGCAAAACATATAACGTCACATAGAATTACGTCATAACGGATAACGTCACATAGTAAAACGTCATAACGTATAACGTCATATAGTATTACGGCATACCGTATAACATCATATAGCATTACATCATAATTGATATCGTCTTCTAGTAATACGTCATAACGTATAACGTCATATAGAATTACGGTTTAACGAATAACGTCATACTGTGATGCATCATAACGTATAACGTCATATAGTATAGCGTCATGACGTATAACGTCGTATAGCATTACGTGATAATGGATAAAGTCTTCTAGCAATACGTCATAACGTATAACGTCATATAGAATTACGATTTAACGTATAACGTCATATAGTATTACGGTTTAACGTATAACGTCATACAGTAATGCGTCATAACGTATAACGTCATATAGTAATACAACACAACGAATAGCGTCATATAGAATTACCGTTAAACGTATAACGCTATATAGAATTACGTTTTAACGTATAACGTAATATAGAATTACGGTGTAACGCATAATACCATAGCGTAATGCGTCATATCGTGTAACGTCACATAGTAATACTTCATAACGCATAAAGTCATATAGAATTACGGTTTAACGTATAACGTTATACAGTAATACGTCATGACGTATATCGTCATATAGCAATGCGTCATAACGTATAACGTCATATAGAATTATTGTGTAACGTATAACGTCATACAGGAATTCCTCATAACGTATAACGTCTCATAGTAATACGTCACAACGATTAACGTCATATAGAGTTACGGTTTAACGTATAACGCCATAAAGAATTTCTTCATAACGTATAACGTCACATAGTATAACGTCATAACGTATAACGTCATATAGAATTACGGCATAACGTATAACGTCATACAGTAATGCGTCATAACGTATAACGTCATATAGCAATGCGTCATAACGTATAACGCCATATAGTACTGCGTCATAACGTATAACGCCATATAGTACTTCGTCATGATGTATAACGTCATACAGAATTGCGTCATAACATATAATGTCATATAGTATTGCGTCATAACGTATAACGTCATATAGTATTACGGCATAACATATAACGTCACATAGAATTACGTCATAACGGATAACGTCACATAGTAAAACGTCATAACGTATAACGTCATATAGTATTACGGCATAACGTATAACGTCATACAGTAATGCGTCATAACGCATAACGTCATATAGAATTACGGCATAACGTATAACGTCATACAGTAATGCGTCATAACGTATAACGTCATATAGTACAGCGTCATGACGTATAACGTCGTATAGCATTACGTCATAATGCATAAAGTCTTCTAGTAATACGTCATAACGTATAACGTCATATAGAATTACGATTTAACGTATAACGTCATATAGTATTACGGTTTAACGTATAACGTCATACAGTAATGCGTCATAACGTATAACGTCATATAGTAATACGTCAGAACGAATAGCGTCATATAGAATTACCGTTAAACGTATAACGCCATATAGAATTACGTTTGAACGTATAACGTCATATAGTATTACGGCATAACATATAACGTCACATAGAATTACGTCATAACGGATAACGTCATATAGTAAAACGTCATAACGTATAACGTCATATAGTATTACGGCATAACGTATAACGTCATACAGTAATGCGTCATAACGCATAACGTCATACAGAATTACGTCATAACATATAATGTTATATAGTATTGCCTCATAACGTATAACGTCATATAGTATTACGGCATAACATATAACGTCACATAGAATTACCTCATAACGGATAACGTCACATAGGAAAACGCCATAACGCATAACGTCATATAGTATTACGGCATACCGTATAACGTCATATAGAATTACGGCATAACGTATAACGTCATACAGTAATGCGTCATAACGTATAACGTCATATAGTATAGCGTCATGACGTATAACGTCGTATAGCATTACGATTTAACGTATAACGTCATATAGTATTACGGTTTAACGTATAACGTCAAACAGTAATGCGTCATAACGTATAACGTCATGTAGAATTACGGTTTAACGTATAACGTCATACTGTAATGCGTCATAACGTATAACGTCATATAGTATTGCGTCATGACGTATAACGTCGTATAGAATTACGTCATAACGGATAACGTCTTACAGTAATACGTCATAACGTATAACGTCATATAGTATTACGGCATACCGTATAACATCATATAGCATTACATCATAATGGATCACGTGTTCTAGTAATTCGTCATAACGTATAACGTCATATAGAATTACGGTTTAACGAATAACGTCATACTGTAATGCGTCATAACGTATAACGTCATATAGTATTGCGTCATGATGTATAACGTCGTATAGAATTACGTCATAACGGATAACGTCTTACAGTAATACGTCATAACGTATAACGTCATATAGCAATGCGTCATAACGTATAACGCCATACAGTAATGCGTCATTACGTATAACGTCACATAGAATTGCGTCATAACGGATATCGTCACATAGTAAAACGTCATAACGTATAACGTCATATAGTATTACGGCATACCGTACAACGTCATATAGAATTACGATATAACGTATAACGTCATACAGTAATGCGTCATAACGTATAACGTCATATAGTATAGCGTCATGACGTATAACGTCGTATAGCATTACGTGATAATGGATAAAGTCTTCTAGTAATACGTCATAACGTATAACGTCATGTAGAATTACGGTTTAACGTATAACGTCATACTGTAATGCGTCATAACGTATAACGTCATACAGTAATGCGTCATAACGCATCACGTCATATAGAATTACGGATTAGCGCATAACGCCATATAGGAATGCGTCATAACGTATAACGTCACATAGTAATACGTCATACCGTATAACGTCATATCGAATTACGTCATAACGTATAACGTCACATAGCAAAACGTCAAAACGTATAACGTCACATAGTAAAACGTCATAACGTATAACGTCATATAGTATTACGTCATAACGGATAACGTCACATAGTAAAACGTCATAACGTATAACGTCATATACTATTACGGCATACCGTATAACATCATATAGCATTACATCATAATTTATAACGTCTTCTAGTAATACGTCATAATGTATAACGTCATATAGAATTACCGTTTATCGAATAACGTCATACTGTAATGCGTCATAACGTATAACGTCATATAATATTGCGTCATGACGTATAACGTCGTATAGAATTACGTCATCACGGATAACGTCTTACAGTAATACGTCATAACGTATAACGTCATATAGCAATGCGTCATAACGTATAACGCCATATAGTAATGCGTCATAACGTATAACGCCATATAGTCATGCGTCATAACGTATAACGCCATATAGTACTGCGTCACGATGTATAACGTCATACAGAATTACGTCATGATGTATAACGTAATACAGAATTACGTCATAACATATAATGTCATATAGTATTGCGTCATAACGTATAACGTCATATAGTATTACGGCATAACATATAACGTGACATAGAATTACGTCATAACGGACAACGTCACATAGTAAAACGTCATAACGTATAACGTCATATAGAATTACGATTTAACTTATAACGTCATATAGTATTACGGTTTAACGTACAACGTCATACAGTAATGCGTCATAACGTATAACGTCATATAGTAATACGTCACAACGAATAGCGTCATATAGAATTACCGTTAAACGTATAACGCCATATAGAAATACGTTTTAACGTATAACGTAATATAGAATTACGGTGTAATGCATAATACCATGGCGTAATGCGTCATATCGTGTAACGTCACATAGTAATACGTCATAACGCATAAAGTCATATAGAATTACGGTTTAACGTATAACGTTATACAGTAATACGTCATAACGTATATCGCCATATAGCAATGCGTCATAACGTATAACGTCATATAGTATTGCGTCATGACGTATAACGTCGTATAGAATTACGTCATAACGGATAACGTCTTACAGTAATACGTCATAACGTATAACGTCATATAGTATTACGGCATACCGTATCACATCATATAGCATTACATCATAGTGGATCACGTCTTCTAGTAATTCGTCATAACGTATAACGTCATATAGAATTACGGTTTAACGAATAACGTCAACTGTAATGCGTCATAACGTATAACGTCATATAGTATTGCGTCATGATGTATAACGTCGTATAGAATTACGTCATAACGGATAACGTCTTACAGTAATACGTCATAACGTATAACGTCATAGAGTAATACGTCATAACGCATAAAGTCATATAGAATTACGGTTTAACGTATAACGTTATACAGTAATACCTCATAACGTATATCGTCATATAGCAATGCGTCATAACGTATAACGTCACATAGTAATGCGTCATAACGTATAACGCCATATAGAATTGTTGTGTAACGTATAACGTCATACAGGAATTCCTCATAACGTATAACGTCTCATAGTAATACGTCACAACGAATAACGTCATATAGAGTTACGGTTTAACGTATAACGCCATAAAGAATTACTTCATAACGTATAACGTCACATAGTATAACGTCATAACGTATAACGTCATATAGAATTACGGCATAACGTATAACGTCATACAGTAATGCGTCATAACGTATAACGTCATATAGTATAGCGTCATGACGTATAACGTCGTATAGCATTACATCATAATGGATAACGTCTTCTAGTAATACGTCATAACGTATAACGTCATATAGAATTACGGTTTAACGAATAACGTCATCCTGTTATGCGTCATAACGTATAACGTCATATAGTATTGCGTCATGAGGTATAACGTCGTATAGAATTACGTCATAACGGATAACGTCTTACAGTAATACGTCATAACGTATAACGTCATATAGCAATGCGTCATAACGTATAACGCCATATAGTAATGCGTCATAACGTATAACGCCATATAGTACTGCGTCATAACGTATAACGCCATATAGTACTGCGTCATGATGTATAACGTCATACAGAATTACGTCATGATGTATAACGTCATACGGAATTACGTCATAACATATAATGTCATATAGTATTGCGTCATAACGTATAACGTCTTCTAGTAATACGTCATAACGTATAACGTCATATAGAATTACGGTTTAACGAATAACGTCATACTGTAATACGTCATAACGTATAACGTCATATAGAATTACGGTTTACCGAATAACGTCGTACTGTAATGCGTCATAACGTATAACGTCATATAGTATTACGGCATACCGTATAACGTCATATAGAATTACGGCATAACGTATAACGTCATACAGTAATGCGTCATAACGTATAACGTCATATAGTAATACGTCACAACGTATAACGTCATATACTATTACGGCATACCGTATAACATCATATAGCATTACATCATAATTGATAACGTCTTCTAGTAATACGTCATAATGTATAACGTCATATAGAATTACGGTTTATCGAATAACGTCATACTGTAATGCGTCATAACGTATAACGTCATATAATATTGCGTCATGACGTATAACGTCGTATAGAATTACGTCATAAGGGATAACGTCTTACAGTAATACGTCATAACGTATAACGTCATATAGCAATGCGTCATAACGTATAACGCCATATAGTAATGCGTCATAACGTATAACGCCATATAGTCATGCGTCATAACGTATAACGCCATATCGTACTGCGTCACGATGTATAACGTCATACAGAATTACGTCATGATGTATAACGTAATACAGAATTACGTCATAACATATAATGTCATATATTATTGCGTCATAACGTATAACGTCATATAGTATTACGGCATAACATATAACGTGACATAGAATTACGTCATAACGGATAACGTCACATAGAAAAACGTCATAACGTATAACGTCATATAGAATTATTGTGTTACGTATAACGTCATACAGGAATTCCTCATAACGTATAACGTCTCATAGTAATACGTCACAACGAATAACGTCATATAGTATTACGGCATACCGTACAACGTCATATAGAATTACGATATAACGTATAACGTCATACAGGAATGCGTCATAACGTATAACGTCATATAGTATAGCGTCATGACGTATAACGTCGTATAGCATTACGTGATAATGGATAAAGTCTTCTAGTAATACGTCATAACGTATAACGTCATATAGAATTACGATTTAACGTATAACGTCATATAGTATTACGGTCTAACGTATAACGTCATACAGTAATGCGTCATAACGTATAACGTCATATAGAATTACGGTTTAACGAATAACGTCATACTGTAATGCGTCATAACGTATAACGTCATATAGTATTGCGTCATGATGTATAACGTCGTATAGAATTACGTCATAACGGATAACGTCTTCTAGTAATACGTCATAACGTATAACGTCATATAGCAATGCGTCATAACGTATAACGTCATATAGAATTATTGTGTTACGTATAACGTCATACAGGAATTCCTCATAACGTATAACGTCTCATAGTAATACGTCACAACGAATAACGTCATATAGTATTACGGCATACCGTACAACGTCATATAGAATTACGATATAACGTATAACGTCATACAGTAATGCGTCATAACGTATAACGTCATATAGTATAGCGTCATGACGTATAACGTCGTATAGCATTACGTGATAATGGATAAAGTCTTCTAGTAATACGTCATAACGTAAAACGTCATATAGTAATACGTCACAACGAATAGCGTCATATAGAATTACCGTTAAACGTATAACGCCATATAGAATTACGTTTTAACGTATAACGTAATATAGAATTACGGTGTAACGCATAATACCATAGCGTAATGCGTCATATCGAATAACGTCACATAGTAATACGTCATAACGCATAAAGTCATATAGAATTACGGTTTAACGTATAACGTTATACAGTAATACGTCATAACGTATATCGTCATATAGCAATGCGTCATAACGTATAACGTCACATAGTAATGCGTCATAACGTATAACGCCATATAGAATTGTTGTGTAACGTATAACGTCATACAGGAATTCCTCATAACGTATAACGTCATACAGGAATTCCTCATAACGTATAACGTCTCATAGTAATACGTCACAACGAATAACGTCATATAGAGTTACGGTTTAACGTATAACGCCATAAAGAATTACTTCATAACGTATAACGTCACATAGTATAACGTCATAACGTATAACGTCATATAGAATTACGGCATAACGTATAACGTCATACAGTAATGCGTCATAACGTATAACGTCATATAGTATTACGGCATACCGTATAACGTCATATAGAATTACGGCATAACGTATAACGTCATACTGTAATGCGTCATAACGTATAACGTCATATAGTATAGCGTCATGACGTATAACGTCGTATAGCATTACGTCATAATGGATAAAGTCTTCTAGTAATACGTTATAACGTATAACGTCATATAGTAATACGTCACAACGAATAGCGTCATATAGAATTACCGTTAAACGTATAACGCCATATAGAACTACGTTTGAACGTATAACGTAATATAAAATTACGGTGTAACGTATAATACCATAGCGTAATGCGTCATATCGTGTAACGTCACATAGTAATACGTCATAACGCATAACGTCATATAGAATTACGGTTTAGCGCATAACGCCATATAGTAGTGCGTCATAACGTATAACGTCACATAGTAATTCGTCATACCGTATAACGTCATATCGAATTACGTCATAACGTATAACGTCAGATAGCAAAACGTCATAATGTATAACGTCACATAGTAAAACGTCATAACGTATAACGTCATGTAGAATTACGGTTTAACGTATAACGTCATACTGTAATGCATCATAACTTATAACGTCATATAGTATTGCGTCATGACGTATAACGTCAAATAGAAATACGTCACAACGAATAGCGTCATATAGAATTACCGTTAAACGTATAACGCCATATAGAATTACGTTCTAACGTATAACGTAATATAGAATTACGGTGTAACGCATAATACCATAGCGTAATGCGTCATATCGTGTAACGTCACATAGTAATACGTCATAACGCATAAAGTCATATAGAATTACGGTTTAACGTATAACGCTATACAGTAATACGTCATAACGTATATCGTCATATAGCAATGCGTCATAACGTATAACGCCATAGAGTAATGCGTCATAACGTATAACGTCATATAGAATTATTGTGTAACGTATAACGTCATACAGGAATTCCTCATAACGTATAACGTCTCATAGTATAACGTCATAACGTATAACGTCATATGGAATTACGGCATAACGTATAACGTCATACAGTAATGCGTCATAACGTATAACGTCATATAGTATAGCGTCATGACGTATAACGTCGTATAGCATTACATCATAATGGATAACGTCTTCTAGTAATACGTCATAACGTATAACGTCATATAGAATTACGGTTTAACGAATAACGTCATACTGTAATGCGTCATAACGTATAACGCCATATAGTAATGCGTCATAACGTATAACGCCATATAGTACTGCGTCATAACGTATAACGCCATATAGTACTGCGTCATGATGTATAACGTCATACAGAATTACGTCATGATGTATAACGTCATACAGAATTACGTCATAACATATAATGTTATATAGTATTGCGTCATAACGTATAACGTCATACAGAATTACGTCATGATGTATAACGTCATACAGAATTACGTCATAACATATATTGTTATATAGTATTGCGTCATAACGTATAACGTCATACAGAATTACGTCATAACATATAATGTTATATAGTATTGCGTCATAACGTATAACGCCATATAGCAATGCGTCATAACGTATAACGCCATATAGTAATGCGTCATTACGTATAACGTCACATAGAATTGCGTCATAACGGATAACGTCACATAGTAAAACGTCATAACGTATAACGTCATATAGTATTACGGCATACCGTACAACGTCACATAGAATTACGATATAACGTATAACGTCATACAGTAATGCGTCATAACGTATAACGTCATATAGTATAGCGTCATGACGTATAACGTCGTATAGCATTACGTGATAATGGATAAAGTCTTCTAGTAATACGTCATAACGTATAAAGTCATATAGTAATACGTCACAACGAATAGCGTCATATAGAATTACCGTTAAACGTATAACGCCATATAGAATTACGTTTTAACGTATAACGTAATATAGAATTACGGTGTAACGCATAATACCATAGCGTAATGCGTCATATCGTGTAACGTCACATAGTAATACGTCATAACGCATAAAGTCATATAGAATTACGGTTTAACGTATAACGTTATACAGTAATACGTCATAACGTATATCGTCATATAGCAATGCGTCATAACGTATAACGTCACATAGTAATGCGTCATAACGTATAACGCCATATAGAATTGTTGTGTAACGTATAACGTCATACAGGAATTCCTCATAACGTATAACGTCTCATAGTAATACGTCACAACGAATAGCTCATATAGAGTTACGGTTTAACGTATAACGCCATAAAGAATTACTTCATAACGTATAACGTCACATAGTATAACGTCATAACGTATAACGTCATATAGAATTACGGCATAACGTATAACGTCATACAGTAATGCGTCATAACGTATAGCGTCATATAGTATAGCGTCATGACGTATAACGTCGTATAGCATTACATCATAATGGATAACGTCTTCTAGTAATACGTCATAACGTATAAAGTCATATAGAATTACGGTTTAACGAATAACGTCATACTGTTATGCGTCATAACGTATAACGACATATAGTATTGCGTCATGAGGTATAACGTCGTATAGATTTACGTCATAACCTATAACGTCTTACAGTAATACGTCATAACGTATAACGTCATATAGCAATGCGTCATAACGTATAACGCCATATAGTAATGCGTCATAACGTATAACGCCATATAGAATTACGGTTTAACGAATAACGTCATACTGTAATGCGTCATAACGTATAACGTCATATAGTATCACGGCATACCGTATAACGTCATATAGAATTACGTCATAATGGATAAAGTCTTCTAGTAATACGTCATAACGTATAACGTCATATACAATTACGATTTAACGTATAACGTCATATAGTATTACGGTTTAACGTATAACGCAATACAGTAATGCGTCATAACGTATAACGCCATATAGTAATACGTCACAACGAATACCGTCATATAGAATTACCGTTAAACGTATAACGCCATATAGAACTACGTTTGAACGTATAACATAATATAGAATTACGGTGTAACGTATAATACCATAGCGTAATGCGTCATATCGTGTAACGTCACATAGTAATACGTCATAACGCATAACGTCATATAGAATTACGGTTTAGCGCATAACGCCATATAGTAGTGCGTCATAACGTATAACGTCACATAGTAATTCGTCATACAGTATAACGTCATATCGAATTACGTCATAACGTATAACGTCAGATAGCAAAACGTCATAATGTATAACGTCACATAGTAAAACGTCATAACGTATAACGTCATGTAGAATTACGGTTTAACGTATAACGTCATACTGTAATGCATCATAACTTATAACGTCATATAGTATTGCGTCATGACGTATAACGTCGTATAGAATTACGTCATAACGGATAACGTCTTACAGTAATACGTCATAACGTATAACGTCATATAGTAATGCGTCATAACGTATAACGCCATATAGTCATGCGTCATAAAGTATAACGCCATATAGTACTACGTCATGATGTATAACGTCATACAGAATTACGTCATGATGTATAACGTCATACAGAATTACGTCATAACATATAATGTCATATAGTATTGCGTCATAACGTATAACGTCACATAGTATTACGGCATAACATATAACGTCACATAGAATTACGTCATAACGGATAACGTCACATAGTAAAACGTCATAACGTATAACGTCATATAGTATTACGGCATACCGTATAACGTCATATAGAATTACGATATAACGTATAACGTCATACAGTAATGCGTCATAACGTATAACGTCATATAGTATAGCGTCATGACGTATAACGTCATATAGAATTACGTCATAATGGATAAAGTCTTCTAGTAATACGTCATAACGTATAACGTCATATAGAATTACGATTTAACGTATAACGTCATATAGTAGTGCGTCATAACGTATAACGCCATATAGTCATGCGTCATAACGTATAACGCCATATAGTACTGCGTCATGATTTATAACGTCATACAGAATTACGTCATGATGTATAACGTCATACAGAATTACGTCATAACATATAATGTCATATGGTATTTCGTCATAACGTATAACGTCATATAGTATTACGGCATAACATATAACGTTACATAGAATTACGTCATAATGGATAAAGTCTTCTAGTAATACGTCATAACGTATAACGTCATATAGAATTACGATTTAACGTATAACGTCATATAGTATTACGGTTTAACGTATAACGTCATACAGTAATGCGTCATAACGTATAACGTCATATAGTAATACGTCACAACGAATAGCGTCATATAGAATTACCGTTAAACGTATAACGCCATATAGAATTACGTTTTAACGTATAACGTAATATAGAATTACGGTGTAACGCATAATACCATAGCGTAATGCGTCATACCGTGTAACGTCACATAGTAATACGTCATAACGCATAAAGTCATATAGAATTACGGTTTAACGTATAACGTTATACAGTAATACGTCGTAACGTATATCGTCATATAGCAATGCGTCATAACGTATAACGTCACATAGTAATGCGTCATAACGTATAACGTCATATAGAATTATTGTGTAACGTATAACGTCATACAGAGATTCCTCATAACGTATAACGTCTCATAGTAATACGTCACAACGAATAACGTCATATAGCAATGCGTCATAACGTATAACGCCATATAGTAATGCGTCATAACGCATAACGCCATATAGTACTGCGTCATAACGTATAACGCCATATAGTACTGCGTCATGATGTATAACGTCATACAGAATTACGGCATAACATATAACGTCACATAGAACTACGTCATAACGGATAATGTCACATAGTAAAAGGTCATAACGTATAACGTCATAAAGAATTACGGTTTAGCGCATAACGCCATATAGTAATGCGTCATAACCTATAACGTCACATAGTAATTCGTCATACCGTATAACGTCGTATAGAATTACGTCATAACGGATAACGTCTTACAGTAATACGTCATAACGTATAACGCCACATAGTATTGCGTCATGATGTATAACGTCATACAGAATTACGTCATAACATATAATGTCATATAGTATTGCGTCATAACGTATAACGTCATATAGTATTACGGCAAAACGTATAACGCCATAGAGTAATGCGTCATAACGTTTAACGCCATATAGTATTGCGTCATGATGTATAACGTCATACAGAATTACGTCATAACGGATAACGTCACATAGTAAAACGTCATAACGTATAACGTCATATAGTATTACGGCATACCGTATAACATCATATAGCATAACATCATAATGGATAACGTCTTCTAGTAATACGTCATAACGTATAACGTCATATAGAATTACGGTTTAACGAATAACGTCATACTGTAATGCGACATAACGTATAACGTCATATGGTATTGCGCCATGACGTATAACGTCGTATAGAATTACGTCATAACTGATAACGTTATACAGTAATACGTCATAACGTATATCGTCATATAGCAATGCGTCATAACGTATAACGCCATAGAGTAATGCGTCATAACGTATAACGCCATAGAGTAATACGTCACAACGAATAACGTCATATAGCAATGCGTCATAACGTATAACGCCATATAGTAATGCGTCATAACGCATAACGCCATAGAGTAATGCGTCATAACGTATAACGCCATAGAGTAATGCGTCATAACGTATAACGCCATACAGTAATGCGTCATAACGTATAACGTCATATAGTATTGCGTCATGACGTATAACGTCGTATAGATTAACGTCATAACGGATAACGTCTCATAGTAATACGTCATAACGTATAACGTCACACAGTATTACGGAATAACGTATAACGTCATATAGAATTACGGTTCAGCGTATAACGTCATACTGTAATGCGTCATAACGTATAACGTCATATAGTATTGCGTCATGACGTATAACGTCGTATAGCATTACGTGATAATGGATAAAGTCTTCTAGTAATACGTCATAACGTATAACGTCATATAGTAATACGTCACAACGAATAGCGTCATATAGAATTACCGTTAAACGTATAACGCCATATAGAATTACGTTTTAACGTATAACGTAATATAGAATTACGGTGTAACGCATAATACCATAGCGTAATGCGTCATATCGTGTAACGTCACATAGTAATACGTCATAACGCATAAAGTCATATAGAATTACGGTTTAACGTATAACGTTATACAGTAATACGTCATAACGTATATCGTCATATAGCAATGCGTCATAACGTATAACGTCACATAGTAATGCGTCATAACGTATAACGCCATATAGAATTGTTGTGTAACGTATAACGTCATACAGGAATTCCTCATAACGTATAACGTCTCATAGTAATACGTCACAACGAATAGCTCATATAGAGTTACGGTTTAACGTATAACGCCATAAAGAATTACTTCATAACGTATAACGTCACATAGTATAACGTCATAACGTATAACGTCATATAGAATTACGGCATAACGTATAACGTCATACAGTAATGCGTCATAACGTATAGCGTCATATAGTATAGCGTCATGACGTATAACGTCGTATAGCATTACATCATAATGGATAACGTCTTCTAGTAATACGTCATAACGTATAAAGTCATATAGAATTACGGTTTAACGAATAACGTCATACTGTTATGCGTCATAACGTATAACGACATATAGTATTGCGTCATGAGGTATAACGTCGTATAGAATTACGTCATAACCTATAACGTCTTACAGTAATACGTCATAACGTATAACGTCATATAGCAATGCGTCATAACGTATAACGCCATATAGTAATGCGTCATAACGTATAACGCCATATAGAATTACGGTTTAACGAATAACGTCATACTGTAATGCGTCATAACGTATAACGTCATATAGTATCACGGCATACCGTATAACGTCATATAGAATTACGTCATAATGGATAAAGTCTTCTAGTAATACGTCATAACGTATAACGTCATATAGAATTACGATTTAACGTATAACGTCATATAGTATTACGGTTTAACGTATAACGCAATACAGTAATGCGTCATAACGTATAACGTCATATAGTAATACGTCACAACGAATACCGTCATATAGAATTACCGTTAAACGTATAACGCCATATAGAACTACGTTTGAACGTATAACGTAATATAGAATTACGGTGTAACGTATAATACCATAGCGTAATGCTTCATATCGTGTAACGTCACATAGTAATACGTCATAACGCATAACGTCATATAGAATTACGGTTTAGCGCATAACGCCATATAGTAGTGCGTCATAACGTATAACGTCACATAGTAATTCGTCATACAGTATAACGTCATATCGAATTACGTCATAACGTATAACGTCAGATAGCAAAACGTCATAATGTATAACGTCACATAGTAAAACGTCATAACGTATAACGTCATGTAGAATTACGGTTTAACGTATAACGTCATACTGTAATGCATCATAACTTATAACGTCATGTAGTATTGCGTCATGACGTATAACGTCGTATAGAATTACGTCATAACGGATAACGTCTTACAGTAATACGTCATAACGTATAACGTCATATAGTAGTGCGTCATAACGTATAACGCCATATAGTCATGCGTCATAAAGTATAACGCCATATAGTACTACGTCATGATGTATAACGTCATACAGAATTACGTCATGATGTATAACGTCATACAGAATTACGTCATAACATATAATGTCATATAGTATTGCGTCATAACGTATAACGTCACATAGTATTACGGCATAACATATAACGTCACATAGAATTACGTCATAACGGATAACGTCACATAGTAAAACGTCATAACGTATAACGTCATATAGTATTACGGCATACCGTATAACGTCATATAGAATTACGATATAACGTATAAGGTCATACAGTAATGCGTCATAACGTATAACGTCATATAGTATAGCGTCATGACGTATAACGTCATATCGAATTACGTCATAATGGATAAAGTCTTCTAGTAATACGTCATAACGTATAACGTCATATAGAATTACGATTTAACGTATAACGTCATATAGTATTGCGTCATAACGTATAACGTCACATAGTATTACGGCATAACATATAACGTCACATAGAATTACGTCATAACGGATAACGTCACATAGTAAAACGTCATAACGTATAACGTCATATAGTATTACGGCATACCGTATAACGTCATATAGAATTACGATATAACGTATAACGTCATACAGTAATGCGTCATAACGTATAACGTCATATAGTATAGCGTCATGACGTATAACGTCATATCGAATTACGTCATAATGGATAAAGTCTTCTAGTAATACGTCATAACGTATAACGTCATATAGAATTACGATTTAACGTATAACGTCATATAGTAGTGCGTCATAACGTATAACGCCATATAGTCATGCGTCATAACGTATAACGCCATATAGTACTGCGTCATGATTTATAACGTCATACAGAATTACGTCATGATGTATAACGTCATACAGAATTACGTCATAACATATAATGTCATATGGTATTTCGTCATAACGTATAACGTCATATAGTATTACGGCATAACATATAACGTTACATAGAATTACGTCATAATGGATAAAGTCTTCTAGTAATACGTCATAACGTATAACGTCATATAGAATTACGATTTAACGTATAACGTCATATAGTATTACGGTTTAACGTATAACGTCATACAGTAATGCGTCATAACGTATAACGTCATATAGTAATACGTCACAACGAATAGCGTCATATAGAATTACCGTTAAACGTATAACGCCATATAGAATTACGTTTTAACGTATAACGTAATATAGAATTACGGTGTAACGCATAATACCATAGCGTAATGCGTCATACCGTGTAACGTCACATAGTAATACGTCATAACGCATAAAGTCATATAGAATTACGGTTTAACGTATAACGTTATACAGTAATACGTCGTAGCGTATATCGTCATATAGCAATGCGTCATAACGTATAACGTCACATAGTAATGCGTCATAACGTATAACGTCATATAGAATTATTGTGTAACGTATAACGTCATACAGGGATTCCTCATAACGTATAACGTCTCATAGTAATACGTCACAACGAATAACGTCATATAGCAATGCGTCATAACGTATAACGCCATATAGTAATGCGTCATAACGCATAACGCCATATAGTACTGCGTCATAACGTATAACGCCATATAGTACTGCGTCATGATGTATAACGTCATACAGAATTACGGCATAACATATAACGTCACATAGAACTACGTCATAACGGATAATGTCACATAGTAAAAGGTCATAACGTATAACGTCATAAAGAATTACGGTTTAGCGCATAACGCCATATAGTAATGCGTCATAACCTATAACGTCACATAGTAATTCGTCATACCGTATAACGTCGTATAGAATTACGTCATAACGGATAACGTCTTACAGTAATACGTCATAACGTATAACGCCATATAGTATTGCGTCATGATGTATAACGTCATACAGAATTACGTCATAACATATAATGTCATATAGTATTGCGTCATAACGTATAACGTCATATAGTATTACGGCAAAACGTATAACGCCATAGAGTAATGCGTCATAACGTTTAACGCCATATAGTATTGCGTCATGATGTATAACGTCATACAGAATTACGTCATAACGGATAACGTCACATAGTAAAACGTCATAACGTATAACGTCATATAGTATTACGGCATACCGTATAACATCATATAGCATAACATCATAATGGATAACGTCTTCTAGTAATACGTCATAACGTATAACGTCATATAGAATTACGGTTTAACGAATAACGTCATACTGTAATGCGACATAACGTATAACGTCATATGGTATTGCGCCATGACGTATAACGTCGTATAGAATTACGTCATAACTGATAACGTTATACAGTAATACGTCATAACGTATATCGTCATATAGCAATGCGTCATAACGTATAACGCCATAGAGTAATGCGTCATAACGTATAACGCCATACAGTAATGCGTCATAACGTTTAACGCCATATAGTATTGCGTCATGATGTATAACGTCATACAGAATTACGTCATAACATATAATGTCATATAGTATTGCGTCATAACATATAACGTCATATAGTATTACGGCAAAACATATAACGTCACATAGAATTACGTCATAACGGATAACGTCACATAGTAAAACGTCATAACGAATAACGTCATATAGTATTACGGCATACCGTATAACGTCATATAGAATTACAACATAACGTATAACGTCATACAGTAATGCATCATAACGTATAACGTCATATAGTATAGCGTCATGACGTATAACGTCGCATAGCATTACGTCATAATGGGTAACGTCTTCTAGTAATACGTCATAACGTATAACGTCATATAGAATTACGGCATAACGTATAACGTCATGCAGTAATTCCTCATAACGTATAAAGTCACATAGTAATTCGTCACAACGAATAACGTCATATAGAATTGCGGTTAAACGTATAACTCCATATAGAATTACGGTTAAACGTGTAACGCCATATAGAATTACGTTTTAACGTATAACGTAATATAGAATTACGGTGTAACGTATAATACCATAGCGTAATGCGTCATATCGTGTAACGTCACATAGTAATACGTCATAACGCATAACGTCATATAGAATTACGGTTTAACGTATAACGTCAATCAGTAATGCGTCATAACGTATAACGTCACATAGTAATATGTCATACCGTATAACGTCATATCGAATTACGTCATAACGTATTATGTCACATAGCAAAACATCATAACGTATAACGTCATATAGACTTACGGTTAAACGTATAACGTCATATAGTAATGAGTCATAACGTATAACGTCACATAGTAATACGTCATAACGTATAACGTCATATAGAATTTCGGTTTAACGTATAACGCCAGATAGCAATGCGACATAACGTATAACGTCACATAGTAATACGTCATAACGTATAACGCCATATAGTAATCCGTCATAACGTATAACGTCATATAGTATTGCGTCATGACATATAACGTCATAAAGAATTACTTCATAACGTATAACGTCATATAGTAATGTCTCGTAACGTATAACGCCATATAGTAATGCGTTATACCGTACAACGTCACATAGTAATACGTCATACCGTATAACGTCATAAAGAATAACTTCATAACGTATAACCTCACATAGTAATACGTCATAACGTATAACATCATATAGAATTATTGTTTAACGTATAACGTCATACAGTAATTCCACATAACGTATAACGTCACATAGTAATACGTCACAACGAATAACGTCATATAGAATTACGGTTAAACGCATAACGCCATATAGAATTACGTTTTAACGTATAACGTAATATAGAATTGCGGTGTAACGTATAATACCATAGCGTAATGCGTCATAACGTGTAACGTCACATAGTAATACGTCATAACGTATAACGTCACATAGAATTCCGGTTTAACGTATAACGTTATAGTGTAATGAGTCATAACGTATAACGCCATATAGAACAACGGCATAACGTATAACGTAACATAGAATTACGTCATAACGGATAACGTCACATAGTAGTACGTCATAACGCATAACGTCATATAGAATTACGGTTTAACGTATAACGCCATATAGTAATGCGTCATAACGTATAACGTCACATAGTAATACGTCATACCGTATAACGTCATATCGAATTACGTCATAACGTATTATGTCACATAGCAAAACATCATAACGTATAACGTCATATAGACTTACGGTTAAACGTATAACGTCATATAGTAATGAGTCATGACGTATAACGTCGCATAGCATTACGTCATAATGGGTAACGTCTACTAGTAATACGTCATAACGTATAACGTCATATAGAATTACGGCATAACGTATAACGTCATACAGTAATTCCTTATAACGTATAAAGTCACATAGTAATTCGTCACAACGAATAACGTCATATAGAATTGCGGTTAAACGTATAACTCCATATAGAATTACGGTTAAACGTGTAACGCCATATAGAATTACGTTTTAACGCATAACGTAATATAGAATTACGGTGTAACGTACAATACCATAGCGTAATGCGTCATATCGTGTAACGTCACATAGTAATACGTCATAACGCATAACGTCATATAGAATTACGGTTTAACGTATAACGTCATTCAGTAATGCGTCATAACGTATAACGTCACATAGTAATACGTCATACCGTATAACGTCATATCGAATTACGTCATAACGTATTATGTCACATAGCAAAACATCATAACGTATAACGTCATATAGACTTACGGTTAAACGTATAACGTCATATAGTAATGAGTCATAACGTATAACGCCATATAGTAATACGTCATAACGTATAACGTCATTTTGAATTACTTCATAACGTATAACGTCACATAGTAATACGTCATAACGTATAACGTCACATAGTAATACGTCATACCGTATAACGTCATATCGAATTACGTCATAACGTATTATGTCACATAGTAAAACATCATAACGTATAACGTCATATAGACTTACGGTTAAACGTATAACGTCATATAGTAATGAGTCATGACGTATAACGTCGCATAGCATTACGTCATAATGGGTAACGTCTACTAGTAATACGTCATAACGTATAACGTCATATAGAATTACGGCATAACGTATAACGTCATACAGTAATTCCTTATAACGTATAAAGTCACATAGTAATTCGTCACAACGAATAACGTCATATAGAATTGCGGTTAAACGTATAACTCCATATAGAATTACGGTTAAACGTGTAACGCCATATAGAATTACGTTTTAACGCATAACGTAATATAGAATTACGGTGTAACGTACAATACCATAGCGTAATGCGTCATATCGTGTAACGTCACATAGTAATACGTCATAACGCATAACGTCATATAGAATTACGGTTTAACGTATAACGTCATTCAGTAATGCGTCATAACGTATAACGTCACATAGTAATATGTCATACCGTATAACGTCATATCGAATTACGTCATAACGTATTATGTCACATAGCAAAACGTCATAACGTATAACGTCATATAGACTTACGGTTAAACGTATAAGGTCATATAGTAATGAGTCATAACGTATAACGCCATATAGTAATACGTCATAACGTATAACGCCATATCGAATTACGTCATAACATATAACGTCATATAGAATTGCGGTTTATCGTATAACGCCATATAGCAATGCGTCATAACGTATAACGTAACATAGTAATACGTCATAACGTATAACGTCATATAGAATTATTGTTTATCGTATAACGCCATACAGCAATTCCTCATATCGTATAACGTCACATAGTAATACGTCACAACGAATAACGTCATATAGAATTACGGATAAACATATAACGCCATATAGAAATACGGTGAAACGTATAACGCCATATAGAGTTACGGTTTAACGTATAACGTTATACAGTAATGCGTCATAACGTATAACGCCATATAGTAATCCGTCATAACGTATAACGTCATATAGTATTGCGTCATGACGTATAACGTCGTATAGAATTAGGACATAAAGCATTGCATCAAATAGTAATACGTCATAAAGTATAACGACATATAGAAATACGGAATAACGTATAACGTCACATAGTAATACGTCATAACGTATAACGTCACTTAGGAATACGCCATAAAGTGTAACGCCATATAGTAATGCCTCATAATGTATAACGTCATATAGAATTTCGGTTTAACGTATAACGCCAGATAGCAATGCGTCATAACGTATAACGTCACATAGTAATACGTCATAAAGTATAACGTCATATAGAATTATTGTTTAACGTATAACGTCATAGTGTAATGCGTCATAACGTATAACGCCATATCGAATTACGTCATAACATATAACGTCATATAGAATTTCGGTTTAACGTATAACGCCATATAGCAATACGTCATAACGTATAACGTTACATAGTAATACGTCATAACGTATAACGTCATATAGAATTATTGTTTATCGTATAACGTCATACAGCAATTCCTCATATCGTATAACGTCACATAGTAATAGGTCACAACGAATAACGTCATATAGAATTACGGTTAAACATACAACGCCATATAGAAATACGGTGAAACGTATAACGCCATATAGAGTTACGGTTTAATGTATAACGTCATACAGTAATGCGTCATAACGTATAACGTCATATAGTATTGCGTCATGACGTATAACGTAACATAGTAATACGTCATAACGTATAACGCCATATAGTAATACGTCATAACGGATAACGTCACACAGTATTACGTAATAACGTATAACGTCATATAGAATTGCGGTTTAACGTATAACGTCATATAGTAATGCGTCATAACGTATAACGCCATATAGTAATGCGTCATAACGTATAACGTCATATAGAATTACGGTTTCACGTATAACACCATACAGTAATGCGTCATAACGTATAACGCCATATAGTAATCCGTCATAACGTATAACGTCATATAGTATTGCGTCATGACGTATAACGTAGAATAAAATTACGACATAACGTACTACATCAAATAGTAATACGTCATAACGTATAACGTCGTATGGAATTAGGACATAAAGTATTGCATCAAATAGTAATACGGCATAAAGTATAACGTCATATAGAATTACGACATAACGTATAACGTCACATAGTAATACGTCATAACGTATAACGTCATATAGAACTCCGGTTTAACGTATAAAACACTACAGTAATGCGTCATAACGTATAACGACATATAGTATTGCGTCATGACGTATAACGTAACATAGTAATACGTCATAACGTATAACGCCATATAGTAATACGTCATAACGTATAACGCCATATAGAATTATTGTTTAACGTATAACGTCATAGTGTAACGCGTCATAACGTATAACGCCATATCGAATTACGTCATAACATATAACGTCATATAGAATTACGACATAACGTATAACGTCACATAGTAATACGTCATAACGTATAACGTCATATAGAATTCCGGTTTAACGTATAACACCATACAGTAATGCGTCATAACGTATAACGACATATAGAAATACGGAATAACGTATAACGTCACATAGTAATACGTCATGACGTATAACGTCACATAGGAATACGCCATAACGTATAACGTCACATAGTAGAACTTCATAACGTATAACGTCATATAGAATTACGGTTTAACGTATAACGTCATACAGTAATGCGTCATAACGTATAACGTCATATAGTATTGCGTCATTACGTATAACATCACATAGTAATACGTCATAACGTAGAACGTCATAAAGAATTACTTCATAACGTATAACGTCATATAGTAATGCGTCATAACGTATAATGTCATATAGAATTTCGGTTTAACGTATAACGCCATATAGCAATGCGTCATAACGTATAACGTAACATAGTAATACGTCATAACGTATAACGTCATGTAGAATTGTTGTTTAACGTATAACGTCATACAGTAATTCCTCATAACGTATAACGTCACATAGTAATACGTCACAACGAATAACGTCATATAGAATTACGGTTTAACGTATAACGTCATATAGTAATGCGTCATAACGTATAACGCCATATTGTAATGCGTCATAACGTATAACGCCATATAGTATTGCGTCATGACGTATAACATCACATAGTAATACGTCATAACGTATAACGTCATAAAGAATTACTTCATAACGTATAACGTCAAATAGTAATACGTTATAACGTATAGTGTCATTTAGAATTTCGGTTTATCGTATAACGCCATATAGCAATGCGTCATAACGTATAACGTAACATAGTAATACGTCATAACGTATAACGTCATGTAGAATTGTTGTTTAACGTATAACGTCATGCAGTAATTCCTCATAACGTATAACGTCACATAGTAATACGTCACAACGAATAACGTCATATAGAATTACGGTTTAACGTATAACGTCATATAGTAATGCGTCATAACGTATAACGTTACATAGTAATACGTCATAACGTATAACGTCATATAGAATTATTGTTTATCGTATAACGCCATACAGCAATTCCTCATATCGTATAACGTCACATAGTAATACGTCACAACTAATAACGTCATATAGAATTACGGATAAACATATAACGCCATATAGAAATACGGTGAAACGTATAACGCCATATAGAGTTACGGTTTAACGTATAACGTTATACAGTAATGCGTCAACACGTATAACGTCATATAGTATTGCGTCATGATGTATAACGTCATATAGAATTACGTCATGACATATAATGTCATATAGAATTACGGCATAATGTATAACGTCACATAGTAATACGTGATAACGTATAACGTCATATAGCATTACGGTTTGATGTATAACGTCATACAGTAATTCGTCATAACGTAAAACGCCATATAGTAATGCGTCATAACGTATAACGTCATATAGAATTACGGTTTCACGTATAACACCATACAGTAGTGCGTCATAACGTATAACGTTACATAGTAATACGTCATAACGTATAACGTCACATAGTAATACGTCATAACGTATAATGTCATATAGAATTATTGTTTAACGTATAACGTCATAGTGTAATGCGTCATAACGTATAACGCCATATCGAATTACGTCATAACATATAACGTCATATAGAATTGCGGTTTATCGTATAACGCCATATAGCAATGCGTCATAACGTATAACGTTACATAGTAATACGTCATAACGTATAACGTCATATAGAATTATTGTTTATCGTATAACGCCATACAGCAATTCCTCATATCGTATAACGTCACATAGTAATACGTCACAACTAATAACGTCATATAGAATTACGGATAAACATATAACGCCATATAGAAATACGGTGAAACGTATAACGCCATATAGAGTTACGGTTTAACGTATAACGTTATACAGTAATGCGTCATCACGTATAACGCCATATAGTAATCCGTCATAACGTATAACGTCACTTAGGAATACGCCATAAAGTATAACGTCACTTAGGAATACGCCATAAAGTATAACGCCATATAGTAATGCCTCATAATGTATAACGTCATATAGAATTTCGGTTTAACGTATAACGCCAGATAGCAATGCGTCATAACGTATAACGTCACATAGTAATACGTCATAAAGTATAACGTCATATAGAATTATTGTTTAACGTATAACGTCATAGTGTAATGCGTCATAACGTATAACGCCATATCGAATTACGTCATAACATATAACGTCATATAGAATTACGGTTAAACATACAACGCAATATAGAAATACGGTGAAACGTATAACGCCATATAGAGTTACGGTTTAATGTATAACGTCATACAGTAATGCGTCATAACGTATAACGTCATATAGTATTGCGTCATGACGTATAACGTAACATAGTAATACGTCATAACGTATAACGCCATATAGTAATACGTCATAACGGATAACGTCACACAGTATTACGTAATAACGTATAACGTCATATAGAATTGCGGTTTAACGTATAACGTCATATAGTAATGCGTCATAACGTACAACGCCATATAGTAATGCGTCATAACGTATAACGTCATATAGAATTACGGTTTCACGTATAACACCATACAGTAATGCGTCATAACGTATAACGCCATATAGTAATCCGTCATAACGTATAACGTCATATAGTATTGCGTCATGACGTATAACGTAGAATAAAATTGCGACATAACGTACTACATCAAATAGTAATACGTCATAACGTATAACGTCGTATGGAATTAGGACATAAAGTATTGCATCAAATAGTAATACGGCATAAAGTATAACGTCATATAGAATTACGACATAACGTATAACGTCACATAGTAATACGTCATAACGTATAACGTCATATAGAATTCCGGTTTAACGTATAAAACACTACAGTAATGCGTCATAACGTATAACGACATATAGTATTGCGTCATGACGTATAACGTAACATAGTAATACGTCATAACGTATAACGCCATATAGTAATACGTCATAACGTATAACGTCATATAGAATTATTGTTTAACGTATAACGTCATAGTGTAACGCGTCATAACGTATAACGCCATATCGAATTACGTCATAACATACAACGTCATACAGAATTACGACATAACGTATAACGTCACATAGTAATACGTCATAACGTATAACGTCATATAGAATTCCGGTTTAACGTATAACCCCATACAGTAATGCGTCATAACGTATAACGACATATAGAAATACGGAATAACGTATAACGTCACATAGTAATACGTCATAACGTATAACGTCACATAGGAATACACCATAACGTATAACGTCACATAGTAGAACTTCATAACGTATAACGTCATATAGTAATGCGTCATAACGTATAATGTCATATAGAATTTCGGTTTAACGTATAACGCCATATAGCAATGCGTCATAACGTATAACGTAACATAGTAATACGTCATAACGTATAACGTCATGTAGAATTGTTGTTTAACGTATAACGTCATACAGTAATTCCTCATAACGTATAACGTCACATAGTAATACGTCACAACGAATAACGTCATATAGAATTACGGTTTCACGTATAACACCATACAGTAATGCGTCATAACGTATAACGCCATATAGTAATCCGTCATAACGTATAACGTCATATAGTATTGCGTCATGACGTATAACGTAGAATAAAATTGCGACATAACGTACTACATCAAATAGTAATACGTCATAACGTATAACGTCGTATGGAATTAGGACATAAAGTATTGCATCAAATAGTAATACGGCATAAAGTATAACGTCATATAGAATTACGACATAACGTATAACGTCACATAGTAATACGTCATAACGTATAACGTCATATAGAATTCCGGTTTAACGTATAAAACACTACAGTAATGCGTCATAACGTATAACGACATATAGTATTGCGTCATGACGTATAACGTAACATAGTAATACGTCATAACGTATAACGCCATATAGTAATACGTCATAACGTATAACGTCATATAGAATTATTGTTTAACGTATAACGTCATAGTGTAACGCGTCATAACGTATAACGCCATATCGAATTACGTCATAACATACAACGTCATACAGAATTACGACATAACGTATAACGTCACATAGTAATACGTCATAACGTATAACGTCATATAGAATTCCGGTTTAACGTATAACCCCATACAGTAATGCGTCATAACGTATAACGACATATAGAAATACGGAATAACGTATAACGTCACATAGTAATACGTCATAACGTATAACGTCACATAGGAATACACCATAACGTATAACGTCACATAGTAGAACTTCATAACGTATAACGTCATATAGTAATGCGTCATAACGTATAATGTCATATAGAATTTCGGTTTAACGTATAACGCCATATAGCAATGCGTCATAACGTATAACGTAACATAGTAATACGTCATAACGTATAACGTCATGTAGAATTGTTGTTTAACGTATAACGTCATACAGTAATTCCTCATAACGTATAACGTCACATAGTAATACGTCACAACGAATAACGTCATATAGAATTACGGTTTAACGTATAACGTCATATAGTAATGCGTCATAACGTATAACGCCATATTGTAATGCGTCATAACGTATAACGCCATATAGTATTGCGTCATGACGTATAACATCACATAGTAATACGTCATAACGTATAACGTCATAAAGAATTACTTCATAACGTATAACGTCAAATAGTAATACGTTATAACATATAATGTCATTTAGAATTTCGGTTTATCGTATAACGCCATATAGCAATGCGTCATAACGTATAACGTCATATAGTATTGCGTCATGATGTATAACGTCATATAGAATTACGTCATGACATATAATGTCATATAGAATTACGGCATAATGTATAACGTCACATAGTAATACGTGATAACGTATAACGTCATATAGCATTACGGTTTGATGTATAACGTCATACAGTAATTCGTCATAACGTAAAACGCCATATAGTATTGCGTCATAACGTATAACGTCATATAGAATTACGGTTTCACGTATAACACCATACAGTAGTGCGTCATAACGTATAACGCCATATAGTAATCCGTCATAACGTATAACGTCACATAGTAATACGTCATAACGTATAGCGTCGTATAGAATTATTGTTTAACGTATAACGTCATAGTGTAATGCGTCATAACGTATAACGCCATATCGAATTACGTCATAACATATAACGTCATATAGAATTTCGGTTTAACGTATAACGCCATATAGCAGTGCGTCATAACGTATAACGTAACATAGTAATACGTCATAACGTATAACGTCATGTAGAATTGTTGTTTAACGTATAACGTCATACAGTAATTCCTCATAACGTATAACGTCACATAGTAATACGTCACAACGAATAACGTCATATAAAATTACGACATAACGTATAACGTCACATAGTAATACGTCATAACGTATAACGTCATATAGAATTCCGGTTTAACGTATAACACCATACAGTAATGCGTCATAACGTATAACGACATATAGAAATACGGAGTAACGTATAACGTCACATAGTAATACGTCATAACGTATAACGTCACACAGGAATACGCCATAACGTATAACGTCACATAGTAGAACTTCATGACGAATAACGTCATATAGTATTGCGTCATGATGTATAACGTCATATAGAAATACGTCATGACATATAATGTCATATAGAATTACGGCATAATGTATAACGTCACATAGTAATACGTGATAACGTATAACGTCATATAGCATTACGGTTTAACGTATAACGTCATACAGTAATTCTTCATAACGTAAAAAGTCATATCGAATTACGGTATAACGTATAACGTCACATAGTAATACGTCATAATGTATAACGTCATATAGAAATACGTCATAACGTATAACGTCACATAGTAATACGTCATAACGTATTACATCATATAGAATTTCGGTTTAACGTAACACGCCATATAGCAATGCGTCATAACGTATAACGACATATAGAATTGCGGAATAACGTATAACATCATATAGTAAGGCGTCATGACGTATAACGTCATATCGAATTACGACATCACGTACAACATCACATAGTATTACGTCATAACGTATAACGTCATATAGAATTACTTCATAACGTATAACGTCACATAGTAATACGTCATAACGTATAACGTCATATAGAATTACGACATAACGTATAACGTCACATAGTAATACGTCATAACGTATAACGTCATATAGAATTCCTGGTTAACGTATATCTCCATACAGTAATGCGTCATAACGTATAACGACATATAGAAATACGGAATAACGTATAACGTCACAAAGTAATACGTCATAACGTATAACTTCACATAGGAATACGCCATAACGTATAACGCCATATAGTAATGCCTCATAACGTATAACGTCATATAGAATTACAGCTTAACGTATAACGTCATATAGTAATGTGTCATAACGTATCACTTCACATAGGAATACGCCATAACGTATAACGCCATATAGTAGTGCCTCATAACGTATAACGTCATATAGAATTCCGGTTTAACGTATAACGAGATATAGCAATGCGTCATAATGTATAACCCCATATAGTTATGCGTCATAACCTATAACGTCATATAGGATTACGGCATAACATATAACGTCACATAGAATTACGTCATAACGGATAACATCACATAGTAATACGTCATAACGTGTAACGTCATATAGAATTACTTCATAACGTATAACGTCACATAGTAATACGTCATTACGTATAACGTCATATAGAATTAGGGCATAACGTATAACGTCACATAGTAATACGTCATAACGTATAACGTCATACAGTGATTCGTCATACCGTATAACGTCATATAGAATTCCGGTTTAACGTATAACGAGATATAGCAATGCGTCATAACGTATAACTACATATAGAATTGCGGAATAACGTATAACGTCCTATAATAAGGCGTCATGACGTGTATCGCCAAATCGAATTACGTCATAACGGATAACGTCACATAGTAATACGTCATAACGTGTAACGTCATATAGAATTACTTCATAACGTATAACATCATATAGTAAGGCGTCATGACGTATAACGTCATATCGAATTACGTCATAACGTGTAACGTCACATAGTAGAACTTCATAACGTATAACGTCATATAGAATTACGGTTTAACGTATAACGTCATACAGTAATGCGTCATAACGTATAACGTCATATAGTATTGCGTCATGACGTAGAACATCACATAGTAATACGTCATAACGTATAACGTCATAAAGAATTACTTCATAACGTATAACGTCAAATAGTAATACGTTATAACCTATAACGTCATATAGAATTTCGGTTTAACGTATATCTCCATACAGTAATGCGTCATAACGTATAACAACATATAGAATTGCGGAATAACGTACAACATCATATAGTAAGGCGTCATGACGTATAACGTCATATCGAATTACGACATCACGTACAACATCACATAGTATTACGTCATAACGTATAACGTCATATAGAATTACTTCATAACGTATAACGTCACATAGTAATACGTCATAACGTATAACGTCATATAGAATTACGACATAACGTATAACGTCACATAGTAATACGTCATAACGTATAACGTCATATAGAATTCCGGTTTAACGTATATCTCCATACAGTAATGCGTCATAACGTATAACAACATATAGAATTGCGGAATAACGTACAACATCATATAGTAAGGCGTCATGACGTATAACGTCATATCGAATTACGACATCACGTACAACATCACATAGTATTACGTCATAACGTATAACGTCATATAGAATTACTTCATAACGTATAACGTCACATAGTAATACGTCATACCGTATAACGTCATATCGAATTACGTCATAACGTATTATGTCACATAGCAAAACATCATAACGTATAACGTCATATAGACTTACGGTTAAACGTATAACGTCATATAGTAATGAGTCATAACGTATAACGTCGCATAGCATTACGTCATAATGGGTAACGTCTACTAGTAATACGTCATAACGTATAACGTCATATAGAATTACGGCATAACGTATAACGTCATACAGTAATTCCTTATAACGTATAAAGTCACATAGTAATTCGTCACAACGAATAACGTCATATAGAATTGCGGTTAAACGTATAACTCCATATAGAATTACGGTTAAACGTGTAACGCCATATAGAATTACGTTTTAACGCATAACGTAATATAGAATTACGGTGTAACGTACAATACCATAGCGTAATGCGTCATATCGTGTAACGTCACATAGTAATACGTCATAACGCATAACGTCATATAGAATTACGGTTTAACGTATAACGTCATTCAGTAATGCGTCATAACGTATAACGTCACATAGTAATATGTCATACCGTATAACGTCATATCGAATTACGTCATAACGTATTATGTCACATAGCAAAACGTCATAACGTATAACGTCATATAGACTTACGGTTAAACGTATAAGGTCATATAGTAATGAGTCATAACGTATAACGCCATATAGTAATACGTCATAACGTATAACGCCATATCGAATTACGTCATAACATATAACGTCATATAGAATTGCGGTTTATCGTATAACGCCATATAGCAATGCGTCATAACGTATAACGTAACATAGTAATACGTCATAACGTATAACGTCATATAGAATTATTGTTTATCGTATAACGCCATACAGCAATTCCTCATATCGTATAACGTCACATAGTAATACGTCACAACGAATAACGTCATATAGAATTACGGATAAACATATAACGCCATATAGAAATACGGTGAAACGTATAACGCCATATAGAGTTACGGTTTAACGTATAACGTTATACAGTAATGCGTCATAACGTATAACGCCATATAGTAATCCGTCATAACGTATAACGTCATATAGTATTGCGTCATGACGTATAACGTCGTATAGAATTAGGACATAAAGCATTGCATCAAATAGTAATACGTCATAAAGTATAACGACATATAGAAATACGGAATAACGTATAACGTCACATAGTAATACGTCATAACGTATAACGTCACTTAGGAATACGCCATAAAGTGTAACGCCATATAGTAATGCCTCATAATGTATAACGTCATATAGAATTTCGGTTTAACGTATAACGCCAGATAGCAATGCGTCATAACGTATAACGTCACATAGTAATACGTCATAAAGTATAACGTCATATAGAATTATTGTTTACCGTATAACGTCATAGTGTAATGCGTAATAACGTATAACGCCATATCGAATTACGTCATAACATATAACGTCATATAGAATTTCGGTTTAACGTATAACGCCATATAGCAATACGTCATAACGTATAACGTTACATAGTAATACGTCATAACGTATAACGTCATATAGAATTATTGTTTATCGTATAACGTCATACAGCAATTCCTCATATCGTATAACGTCACATAGTAATAGGTCACAACGAATAACGTCATATAGAATTACGGTTAAACATACAACGCCATATAGAAATACGGTGAAACGTATAACGCCATATAGAGTTACGGTTTAATGTATAACGTCATACAGTAATGCGTCATAACGTATAACGTCATATAGTATTGCGTCATGACGTATAACGTAACATAGTAATACGTCATAACGTATAACGCCATATAGTAATACGTCATAACGGATAACGTCACACAGTATTACGTAATAACGTATAACGTCATATAGAATTGCGGTTTAACGTATAACGTCATATAGTAATGCGTCATAACGTATAACGCCATATAGTAATGCGTCATAACGTATAACGTCATATAGAATTACGGTTTCACGTATAACACCATACAGTAATGCGTCATAACGTATAACGCCATATAGTAATCCGTCATAACGTATAACGTCATATAGTATTGCGTCATGACGTATAACGTAGAATAAAATTACGACATAACGTACTACATCAAATAGTAATACGTCATAACGTATAACGTCGTATGGAATTAGGACATAAAGTATTGCATCAAATAGTAATACGGCATAAAGTATAACGTCATATAGAATTACGACATAACGTATAACGTCACATAGTAATACGTCATAACGTATAACGTCATATAGAACTCCGGTTTAACGTATAAAACACTACAGTAATGCGTCATAACGTATAACGACATATAGTATTGCGTCATGACGTATAACGTAACATAGTAATACGTCATAACGTATAACGCCATATAGTAATACGTCATAACGTATAACGCCATATAGAATTATTGTTTAACGTATAACGTCATAGTGTAACGCGTCATAACGTATAACGCCATATCGAATTACGTCATAACATATAACGTCATATAGAATTACGACATAACGTATAACGTCACATAGTAATACGTCATAACGTATAACGTCATATAGAATTCCGGTTTAACGTATAACACCATACAGTAATGCGTCATAACGTATAACGACATATAGAAATACGGAATAACGTATAACGTCACATAGTAATACGTCATGACGTATAACGTCACATAGGAATACGCCATAACGTATAACGTCACATAGTAGAACTTCATAACGTATAACGTCATATAGAATTACGGTTTAACGTATAACGTCATACAGTAATGCGTCATAACGTATAACGTCATATAGTATTGCGTCATTACGTATAACATCACATAGTAATACGTCATAACGTAGAACGTCATAAAGAATTACTTCATAACGTATAACGTCATATAGTAATGCGTCATAACGTATAATGTCATATAGAATTTCGGTTTAACGTATAACGCCATATAGCAATGCGTCATAACGTATAACGTAACATAGTAATACGTCATAACGTATAACGTCATGTAGAATTGTTGTTTAACGTATAACGTCATACAGTAATTCCTCATAACGTATAACGTCACATAGTAATACGTCACAACGAATAACGTCATATAGAATTACGGTTTAACGTATAACGTCATATAGTAATGCGTCATAACGTATAACGCCATATTGTAATGCGTCATAACGTATAACGCCATATAGTATTGCGTCATGACGTATAACATCACATAGTAATACGTCATAACGTATAACGTCATAAAGAATTACTTCATAACGTATAACGTCAAATAGTAATACGTTATAACGTATAGTGTCATTTAGAATTTCGGTTTATCGTATAACGCCATATAGCAATGCGTCATAACGTATAACGTAACATAGTAATACGTCATAACGTATAACGTCATGTAGAATTGTTGTTTAACGTATAACGTCATGCAGTAATTCCTCATAACGTATAACGTCACATAGTAATACGTCACAACGAATAACGTCATATAGAATTACGGTTTAACGTATAACGTCATATAGTAATGCGTCATAACGTATAACGTTACATAGTAATACGTCATAACGTATAACGTCATATAGAATTATTGTTTATCGTATAACGCCATACAGCAATTCCTCATATCGTATAACGTCACATAGTAATACGTCACAACTAATAACGTCATATAGAATTACGGATAAACATATAACGCCATATAGAAATACGGTGAAACGTATAACGCCATATAGAGTTACGGTTTAACGTATAACGTTATACAGTAATGCGTCAACACGTATAACGTCATATAGTATTGCGTCATGATGTATAACGTCATATAGAATTACGTCATGACATATAATGTCATATAGAATTACGGCATAATGTATAACGTCACATAGTAATACGTGATAACGTATAACGTCATATAGCATTACGGTTTGATGTATAACGTCATACAGTAATTCGTCATAACGTAAAACGCCATATAGTAATGCGTCATAACGTATAACGTCATATAGAATTACGGTTTCACGTATAACACCATACAGTAGTGCGTCATAACGTATAACGTTACATAGTAATACGTCATAACGTATAACGTCACATAGTAATACGTCATAACGTATAATGTCATATAGAATTATTGTTTAACGTATAACGTCATAGTGTAATGCGTCATAACGTATAACGCCATATCGAATTACGTCATAACATATAACGTCATATAGAATTGCGGTTTATCGTATAACGCCATATAGCAATGCGTCATAACGTATAACGTTACATAGTAATACGTCATAACGTATAACGTCATATAGAATTATTGTTTATCGTATAACGCCATACAGCAATTCCTCATATCGTATAACGTCACATAGTAATACGTCACAACTAATAACGTCATATAGAATTACGGATAAACATATAACGCCATATAGAAATACGGTGAAACGTATAACGCCATATAGAGTTACGGTTTAACGTATAACGTTATACAGTAATGCGTCATCACGTATAACGCCATATAGTAATCCGTCATAACGTATAACGTCACTTAGGAATACGCCATAAAGTATAACGTCACTTAGGAATACGCCATAAAGTATAACGCCATATAGTAATGCCTCATAATGTATAACGTCATATAGAATTTCGGTTTAACGTATAACGCCAGATAGCAATGCGTCATAACGTATAACGTCACATAGTAATACGTCATAAAGTATAACGTCATATAGAATTATTGTTTAACGTATAACGTCATAGTGTAATGCGTCATAACGTATAACGCCATATCGAATTACGTCATAACATATAACGTCATATAGAATTACGGTTAAACATACAACGCAATATAGAAATACGGTGAAACGTATAACGCCATATAGAGTTACGGTTTAATGTATAACGTCATACAGTAATGCGTCATAACGTATAACGTCATATAGTATTGCGTCATGACGTATAACGTAACATAGTAATACGTCATAACGTATAACGCCATATAGTAATACGTCATAACGGATAACGTCACACAGTATTACGTAATAACGTATAACGTCATATAGAATTGCGGTTTAACGTATAACGTCATATAGTAATGCGTCATAACGTACAACGCCATATAGTAATGCGTCATAACGTATAACGTCATATAGAATTACGGTTTCACGTATAACACCATACAGTAATGCGTCATAACGTATAACGCCATATAGTAATCCGTCATAACGTATAACGTCATATAGTATTGCGTCATGACGTATAACGTAGAATAAAATTGCGACATAACGTACTACATCAAATAGTAATACGTCATAACGTATAACGTCGTATGGAATTAGGACATAAAGTATTGCATCAAATAGTAATACGGCATAAAGTATAACGTCATATAGAATTACGACATAACGTATAACGTCACATAGTAATACGTCATAACGTATAACGTCATATAGAATTCCGGTTTAACGTATAAAACACTACAGTAATGCGTCATAACGTATAACGACATATAGTATTGCGTCATGACGTATAACGTAACATAGTAATACGTCATAACGTATAACGCCATATAGTAATACGTCATAACGTATAACGTCATATAGAATTATTGTTTAACGTATAACGTCATAGTGTAACGCGTCATAACGTATAACGCCATATCGAATTACGTCATAACATACAACGTCATACAGAATTACGACATAACGTATAACGTCACATAGTAATACGTCATAACGTATAACGTCATATAGAATTCCGGTTTAACGTATAACCCCATACAGTAATGCGTCATAACGTATAACGACATATAGAAATACGGAATAACGTATAACGTCACATAGTAATACGTCATAACGTATAACGTCACATAGGAATACACCATAACGTATAACGTCACATAGTAGAACTTCATAACGTATAACGTCATATAGTAATGCGTCATAACGTATAATGTCATATAGAATTTCGGTTTAACGTATAACGCCATATAGCAATGCGTCATAACGTATAACGTAACATAGTAATACGTCATAACGTATAACGTCATGTAGAATTGTTGTTTAACGTATAACGTCATACAGTAATTCCTCATAACGTATAACGTCACATAGTAATACGTCACAACGAATAACGTCATATAGAATTACGGTTTAACGTATAACGTCATATAGTAATGCGTCATAACGTATAACGCCATATTGTAATGCGTCATAACGTATAACGCCATATAGTATTGCGTCATGACGTATAACATCACATAGTAATACGTCATAACGTATAACGTCATAAAGAATTACTTCATAACGTATAACGTCAAATAGTAATACGTTATAACATATAATGTCATTTAGAATTTCGGTTTATCGTATAACGCCATATAGCAATGCGTCATAACGTATAACGTCATATAGTATTGCGTCATGATGTATAACGTCATATAGAATTACGTCATGACATATAATGTCATATAGAATTACGGCATAATGTATAACGTCACATAGTAATACGTGATAACGTATAACGTCATATAGCATTACGGTTTGATGTATAACGTCATACAGTAATTCGTCATAACGTAAAACGCCATATAGTATTGCGTCATAACGTATAACGTCATATAGAATTACGGTTTCACGTATAACACCATACAGTAGTGCGTCATAACGTATAACGCCATATAGTAATCCGTCATAACGTATAACGTCACATAGTAATACGTCATAACGTATAGCGTCGTATAGAATTATTGTTTAACGTATAACGTCATAGTGTAATGCGTCATAACGTATAACGCCATATCGAATTACGTCATAACATATAACGTCATATAGAATTTCGGTTTAACGTATAACGCCATATAGCAGTGCGTCATAACGTATAACGTAACATAGTAATACGTCATAACGTATAACGTCATGTAGAATTGTTGTTTAACGTATAACGTCATACAGTAATTCCTCATAACGTATAACGTCACATAGTAATACGTCACAACGAATAACGTCATATAAAATTACGACATAACGTATAACGTCACATAGTAATACGTCATAACGTATAACGTCATATAGAATTCCGGTTTAACGTATAACACCATACAGTAATGCGTCATAACGTATAACGACATATAGAAATACGGAATAACGTATAACGTCACATAGTAATACGTCATAACGTATAACGTCACACAGGAATACGCCATAACGTATAACGTCACATAGTAGAACTTCATGACGAATAACGTCATATAGTATTGCGTCATGATGTATAACGTCATATAGAAATACGTCATGACATATAATGTCATATAGAATTACGGCATAATGTATAACGTCACATAGTAATACGTGATAACGTATAACGTCATATAGCATTACGGTTTAACGTATAACGTCATACAGTAATTCTTCATAACGTAAAAAGTCATATCGAATTACGGTATAACGTATAACGTCACATAGTAATACGTCATAATGTATAACGTCATATAGAAATACGTCATAACGTATAACGTCACATAGTAATACGTCATAACGTATTACATCATATAGAATTTCGGTTTAACGTAACACGCCATATAGCAATGCGTCATAACGTATAACGACATATAGAATTGCGGAATAACGTATAACATCATATAGTAAGGCGTCATGACGTATAACGTAATATCGAATTACGACATCACGTACAACATCACATAGTATTACGTCATAACGTATAACGTCATATAGAATTACTTCATAACGTATAACGTCACATAGTAATACGTCATAACGTATAACGTCATATAGAATTACGACATAACGTATAACGTCACATAGTAATACGTCATAACGTATAACGTCATATAGAATTCCTGGTTAACGTATATCTCCATACAGTAATGCGTCATAACGTATAACGACATATAGAAATACGGAATAACGTATAACGTCACAAAGTAATACGTCATAACGTATAACTTCACATAGGAATACGCCATAACGTATAACGCCATATAGTAATGCCTCATAACGTATAACGTCATATAGAATTACAGCTTAACGTATAACGTCATATAGTAATGTGTCATAACGTATCACTTCACATAGGAATACGCCATAACGTATAACGCCATATAGTAGTGCCTCATAACGTATAACGTCATATAGAATTCCGGTTTAACGTATAACGAGATATAGCAATGCGTCATAATGTATAACCCCATATAGTTATGCGTCATAACCTATAACGTCATATAGGATTACGGCATAACATATAACGTCACATAGAATTACGTCATAACGGATAACATCACATAGTAATACGTCATAACGTGTAACGTCATATAGAATTACTTCATAACGTATAACGTCACATAGTAATACGTCATTACGTATAACGTCATATAGAATTAGGGCATAACGTATAACGTCACATAGTAATACGTCATAACGTATAACGTCATACAGTGATTCGTCATACCGTATAACGTCATATAGAATTCCGGTTTAACGTATAACGAGATATAGCAATGCGTCATAACGTATAACTACATATAGAATTGCGGAATAACGTATAACGTCCTATAATAAGGCGTCATGACGTGTATCGCCAAATCGAATTACGTCATAACGGATAACGTCACATAGTAATACGTCATAACGTGTAACGTCATATAGAATTACTTCATAACGTATAACATCATATAGTAAGGCGTCATGACGTATAACGTCATATCGAATTACGTCATAACGTGTAACGTCACATAGTAGAACTTCATAACGTATAACGTCATATAGAATTACGGTTTAACGTATAACGTCATACAGTAATGCGTCATAACGTATAACGTCATATAGTATTGCGTCATGACGTAGAACATCACATAGTAATACGTCATAACGTATAACGTCATAAAGAATTACTTCATAACGTATAACGTCAAATAGTAATACGTTATAACCTATAACGTCATATAGAATTTCGGTTTAACGTATATCTCCATACAGTAATGCGTCATAACGTATAACAACATATAGAATTGCGGAATAACGTACAACATCATATAGTAAGGCGTCATGACGTATAACGTCATATCGAATTACGACATCACGTACAACATCACATAGTATTACGTCATAACGTATAACGTCATATAGAATTACTTCATAACGTATAACGTCACATAGTAATACGTCATAACGTATAACGTCATATAGAATTACGACATAACGTATAACGTCACATAGTAATACGTCATAACGTATAACGTCATATAGAATTCCGGTTTAACGTATATCTCCATACAGTAATGCGTCATAACGTATAACGACATATAGAAATACGAAATAACGTATAACGTCACATAGTAATACGTCATAACGTATAACTTCACATAGGAATACGCCATAACGTAAAACGCCATATAGTAATGCCTCATAACGTATAACGTCATATAGAATTGCGGAATAACGTATAACATCATATAGTAAGGCGTCATGACGTATAACGTCATATAGAATTACGACATAACGTATAACGTCATATAGAATTACGACATAACGTATAACGTCACATAGTAATACGTCATAACGTATAACGTCCTCTGGAATTACGGCATAACGTATAACGTCACATAGAATTACGTCATAACGGATAGCGTCACATAGTAATACGTCATAACGTGTAACGTCATATAGAATTACTTCATAACGTATAACGTCACATAGTAATACGTCAATACGTATAACGTCATATAGAATTACGGCATAACGTATAACGTCACATAGTAATACGTCATAACGTATAACGTCATACAGTGATTCGTCATACCGTATAACGTCATATAGAATTCCGGTTGAACGTATAACGAGATATAGCAATGCGTCATAACGTATAACTACATATAGAATTGCGGAATAACGTATAACGTCATATAATAAGGCGTCATGACGTGTATCGCCAAATCGAATTACGTCATAACGTACAACATCACATAGTATTACGTAATAACGTATAACGTCATATAGAATTACTTCATAACGTATAACGTCACAAAGTAATACGTCATAACGTGTAACGTCATATAGAATTACGGATTAACGTATAACGTCATAGTGTAATGCGTCATAACGTATAACGCCATACAGAATTACGTCATAACGGATAACGTCTCATAGTAATACGTCATAACGTATAACGCCACACAGTATTACGTAATAACGTATAACGTCATATAGAATTACGGTTTAACGTATAACGTCATATAGTAATGCGTCATAACGTATGACGCCATATTGTAATGCGCCATAACGTATAACGTCATATAGTATTGCGTCATGATGTATAACGTCATATAGAATTACGTCATGACATATAATGTCATATAGAATTACGTAATAACGTATAACGTCATATAGAATTACTTCATAACGTATAACGTCACAAAGTAATACGTCATAACGTGTAACGTCATATAGAATTACGGATTAACGTATAACGTCATAGTGTAATGCGTCATAACGTATAACGCCATGCAGAATTACGTCATAACGGATAACGTCTCATAGTAATACGTCATAACGTATAACGCCACACAGTATTACGTAATAACGTATAACGTCATATAGAATTACGGTTTAACGTATAACGTCATATAGTAATGCGTCGTAACGTATGACGCCATATTGTAATGCTCCATAACGTATAACGTCATATAGTATTGCGTCATGATGTATAACGTCATATAGAATTACGTCATGACATATAATGTCATATAGAATTACGGCATAACGTATAACGTCATATAGAATTACGACATAACGTATAACGTCACATAGTAATACGTCATAACGTATAACGTCCTATAGAATTACGGCATAACGTATAACGTAACATAGAATTACGTCATAACGTATAACGTCATATAGAATTACGACATAACGTATAACGTCACATAGTAATACGTCCTAACGTATAACGTCATATAGAATTACGGTTTAACGTATAACATCATACAGTAATGCGCCATAACGTATAACGCCATACAGAATTACGTCATAACGGATAACGTCTCATAGTAATACGTCATAACGTATAACGCCACACAGTATTACGTCATAACGGATAACGTCATATAGAATTACGGTTTAACGTATAACATCATACAGTAATGCGCCATAACGTATAACGTCATATAGTATTGCGTCATGACGTATAACATCACATAGTAATACGTCATAACGTATAACGCCATATAGTAATACGTCATAACGTATAACGCCATATAGTTATACGTCATAACGTATAACGTCACATAGAATTATGGTTTAACGTATAACGTCATAGTGTAATGCGTCATAACGTATAACGCCATATAGAATTACGACATAACGGATAATGTCTCATAGTAATACGTCATAACGTATAACGCCACACAGTATTACGTAATAACGTATAACGTCATATAGAATTACGGTTTAACGTATAACGTCATATAGTAATGCGTCATAACGTATAACGCCATATTGTAATGCGTCATAACGTATAACGCCATATAGTAATCCGTCATAACGTATAACGTCATATAGTATTGCGTCATGACGTATAACGTAGAATAGAATTACGACATAACGTACTACATCAAATAGTAATACGTCATAACGTATAACGTCATATAGAATTACGACATAACGTATAGCGTCACATAGTAATACGTCATAACGTATAACGTCATAAAGAATTACATCATAACGTATAACGTCAAATAGTAATACGTTATAACGTATAACGTCATATAGAATTACGGTTTAACGTATAACGTCATATAGTAATGCGTCGTATCGTATAACGCCTAATAGTAATGCGTCGTACCGTATAACGTCATATAGAATTCCGGTTTAACGTATAACGAGATATATCAATGCGTCATAACGTATAACGACATATAGAATTGCGGAATAACGTATAACATCATATAGAATTATTGTTTAACGTATAACGTCATACAGCAATTCCTCATAACGTATAACGTCATATAGTAATACGTCACAACGAATAACGTCATATAGAATTACTGTTAAACGTATAACGCCATTTAGAATTATGTTTTAACGTATAACGTAATATAGAATTACGGTGTAACGTATAATACCATAGCGTAATGCGTCATATCGTGTAACGTCACATAGTAATACGTCATAACGCATAACGTCATATAGAATTACGGTTTAACGTATAACGCCATATAGCAATGCGTCATAACGTGTAACGTCACTTAGTAATACGGCATAAAGTATAACGTCATATAGAATTACGACATAACGTATAACGTCACATAGTAATACGTCATAACGTATAACGTCATATAGAATTCCGGTTTAACGTATAACACCATACAGTAATGCATCATAACGTATAACGACATATAGTATTGCGTCATGACGTATAACGTAACATAGTAATACGTCATAACGAATAACGTCATATAGAAATACGGTGAAACGTATAACGTCATACAGTAATGCGTCATAACGTATAACGTCATATAGTATTGCGTCATGACGTATAACATCACATAGTAATACGTCATAACGAATAACGTCATAAAGAATTACGGTTTAACGTATAACGCCATATAGCAATGCGTCATAACGTGTAACGTCACTTAGTAATACGGCATAAAGTATAACGTCATATAGAATTACGACATAACGTATAACGTCACATAGTAATACGTCATAACGTATAACGTCATATAGAATTCCGGTTTAACGTATAACACCATACAGTAATGCATCATAACGTATAACGACATATAGTATTGCGTCATGACGTATAACGTAACATAGTAATACGTCATAACGTATAACGCCATATAGTAATACGTCATAACGTATAACGTCATATAGAATTATTGTTTAACGTATAACGTCATAGTGTAACGCGTCATAACGTGTAACGCCATATCGAATTACGTCATAACATATAACGTCATATAGAATTACGACATAACGTATAACGTCATAAAGAATTACTTCATAACGTATAACGTCAAATAGTAATACGTTATAACGTATAATGTCATATAGAATTTCGGTTTAACGTATAACGCCATATAGCAATGCGTCATAACGTATAACGTAACATAGTAATACGTCATAACGTATAACGTCATGTAGAATTGTTGTTTAACATATAACGTCATACAGTAATTCCTCGTAACGTATAACGTAACATAGTAATACGTCACAACGAATAACGTCATATAGAATTACAGTTTAACGTATAACGTCATATAGTAATGCGTCATAACGTATAACGCCATATAGAATTATTGTTTAACGTATAACGTCATAGTGTAATGCGTCATAACGTATAACGCCATATCGAATTACGTCATAACATATAACGTCATATAGAAATTCGGTTAAACGTATAACGCCATATAGCTGTGCGTCATAACGTATAACGTAACATAGTAATACGTCATAACGTATAACGTCATGTAGAATTGTTGTTTAACGTATAATGTCATACAGTAATTCCTCATAACGTATAACGTCACATAGTAATACGTCACAACGAATAACGTCATATAGAATTACGGTTTCACGTATAACGTCATATAGTAATGCGTCATAACGTATAATGTCATATAGAATTTCGGTTAAACGTATAACGCCATATAGCTGTGCGTCATAACGTATAACGTAACATAGTAATACGTCATAACGTATAACGTCATGTAGAATTGTTGTTTAACGTATAACGTCATACAGTAATTCCACATAACGTATAACGTCACATAGTAATACGTCACAACGAATAACGTCATATAGAATTACGGTTTAACGTATAACGTCATATAGTAATGCGTCATAACGTATAACGCCATATTGTAATGCGTCATAACGTATAACGCCATATAGTATTGCTTCATGACGTATAACATCACATAGTAATACGTCATAACGTATAACGTCATAAAGAATTACTTCATAACGTATAACGTCAAATAGTAATACGTTATAACGTGTAATGTCATTTGGAATTTCGGTTTAACGTATAACGCCATATAGCAATGCGTCATAACGTATAACGTAACATAGTAATACGTCATAACGTATAACGTCATGTAGAATTGTTGTTTAACGTATAACGTCATACAGTAATTCCTCATAACGTATAACGTCACATAGTAATACGTCACAACGAATAACGTCATATAGAATTACGGTTTAACGTATAACGTCATATAGTAGTGCGTCATAACGTATAACGCCATATTGTAATGCGTCATAACGTATAACGTCATATAGTATTGCGTCATGATGTATAACGTCATATAGAATTACTTCATGACATATAATGGCATATAGAATTACGGCATAATGTATAACGTCACATAGTAATACGTGATAACGTATAACGTCATATAGCATTACGGTTTGATGTATAACGTCATACAGTAATTCGTCATAACGTAAAACGCCATATAGTAATGCGTCATAACGTATAACGTCATATAGAATTACGGTTTCACGTATAACACCATACAGTAGTGCGTCATAACGTATAACGTTACATAGTAATACGTCATAACGTATAACGTCACATAGTAATACGTCATAACGTATAATGTCATATAGAATTATTGTTTAACGTATAACGTCATAGTGTAATGCGTCATAACGTATAACGCCATATCGAATTACGTCATAACATATAACGTCATATAGAATTGCGGTTTATCGTATAACGCCATATAGCAATGCGTCATAACGTATAACGTAACATAGTAATACGTCATAACGTATAACGTCATATAGAATTATTGTTTATCGTATAACGCCATACAGCAATTCCTCATATCGTATAACGTCACATAGTAATACGTCACAACGAATAACGTCATATAGAATTACGGATAAACATATAACGCCATATAGAAATACGGTGAAACGTATAACGCCATATAGAGTTACGGTTTAATGTATAACGTCATACAGTAATGCGTCATAACGTATAACGTCATATAGTATTGCGTCATGACGTATAACGTAACATAGTAATACGTCATAACGTATAACGCCATATAGTAATACGTCATAACGGATAACGTCATATAGTATTGCGTCATGACGTATAACGTAGAATAAAATTACGACATAACGTACTACATCAAATAGTAATACGTCATAACGTATAACGTCGTATGGAATTAGGACATAAAGTATTGCATCAAATAGTAATACGGCATAAAGTATAACGTCATATAGAATTACGACATAACGTATAACGTCACATAGTAATACGTCATAACGTATAACGTCATATAGAACTCCGGTTTAACGTATAAAACACTACAGTAATGCGTCATAACGTATAACGACATATAGTATTGCGTCATGACGTATAACGTAACATAGTAATACGTCATAACGTATAACGCCATATAGTAATACGTCATAACGTATAACGTCATATAGAATTATTGTTTAACGTATAACGTCATAGTGTAACGCGTCATAACGTGTAACGCCATATCGAATGACGTCATAACATATAACGTCATATAGAATTACGGCATAACGTATAACGTCACATAGTAATACGTCATAACGTATAACGTCATATAGAATTCCGGTTTAACGTATAACACCATACAGTAATGCGTCATAACGTATAACGACATATAGAAATACGGAATAACGTATAACGTCACATAGTAATACGTCATGACGTATAACGTCACATAGGAATACGCCATAACGTATAACGTCACATAGTAGAACTTCATAACGTATAACGTCATATAGAATTACGGTTTAACGTATAACGTCATACAGTAATGCGTCATAACGTACAACGTCATAAGGAATTACTTCATAACGTATAACGTCAAATAGTAATACGTTATAACGTATAATGTCATTTAGAATTTCGGTTTATCGTATAACGCCATATAGCAATGCGTCATAACGTATAACGTAACATAGTAATACGTCATAACGTATAACGTCATGTAGAATTGTTGTGTAACGTATAACGTCATGCAGTAATTCCTCATAACGTATAACGTCACATAGTAATACGTCACAACGAATAACGTCATATAAAATTACGGTTAAACATACAACGCCATATAGAAATACGGTGAAACGTATAACGCCATATAGAGTTACGGTTTAATGTATAACGTCATACAGTAATGCGTCATAACGTATAACGTCATATAGTATTGCGTCATGACGTATAACGTAACATAGTAATACGTCATAACGTATAACGCCATATGGTAATACTTCATAACGGATAACGTCACACAGTATTACGTAATAACGTATAACGTCATATAGAATTGCGGTTTAACGTATAACGTCATATAGTAATGCGTCATAACGTATAACGCCATATAGTAATGCGTCATAACGTATAACGCCATATAGTAATGCGTCATAACGTATAACGTCATATAGAATTACGGTTTAACGTATAACGTCATACAGTAATGCGTCATAACGTATAACGTCATATAGTATTGCGTCATTACGTATAACATCACATAGTAATACGTCATAACGTATAACGTCATAAAGAATTACTTCATAACGTATAACGTCATATAGTAATGCGTCATAACGTATAATGTCATATAGAATTTCGGTTTAACGTATAACGCCATATAGCAATGCGTCATAACGTATAACGTAACATAGTAATACGTCATAACGTATAACGTCATGTAGAATTGTTGTTTAACGTATAACGTCATACAGTAATTCCTCATAACGTATAACGTCACATAGTGATACGTCACAACGAATAACGTCATATAGAATTACGGTTTAACGTATAACGTCATATAGTAATGCGTCATAACGTATAACGCCATATTGTAATGCGTCAACACGTATAACGTCATATAGTATTGCGTCATGATGTATAACGTCATATAGAATTACGTCATGACATATAATGTCATATAGAATTACGGCATAATGTATAACGTCACATAGTAATACGTTAATACGTATAACGTCATATAGCATTACGGTTTGATGTATAACGTCATACAGTAATTCGTCATAACGTAAAACGCCATATAGTAATGCGTCATAACGTATAACGTCATATAGAATTACGGTTTCACGTATAACACCATACAGTAGTGCGTCATAACGTATAACGCCATATAGTAATCCGTCATAACGTATAACGTCACATAGTAATACGTCATAACGTATAACGTCATATAGAATTATTGTTTAACGTATAACGTCATAGTGTAATGCGTCATAACGTATAACGCCATATCGAATTACGTCATAACATATAACGTCATATAGAATTGCGGTTTAACGTATAACGCCATATAGCAGTGCGTCATAACGTATAACGTAACATAGTAATACGTCATAACGTATAACGTCATATAGAATTATTGTTTATCGTATAACGCCATACAGCAATTCCTCATATCGTATAACGTCACATAGTAATACGTCACAACGAATAACGTCATATAGAATTACGGATAAACATATAACGCCATATAGAAATACGGTGAAACGTATAACGCCATATAGAGTTACGGTTTAACGTATAACGTTATACAGTAATGCGTCATAACGTATAACGCCATATAGTAATCCGTCATAACGTATAACGTCATATAGTATTGCGTCATGACGTATAACGTCGTATAGAATTAGGACATAAAGCATTGCATCAAATAGTAATACGTCATAAAGTATAACGTCATATAGAATTACGACATAACGTATAACGTCACATAGTAATAGGTCACAACGAATAACGTCATATAGAATTACGGTTAAACATACAACGCCATATAGAAATACGGTGAAACGTATAACGCCATATAGAGTTACGGTTTAATGTATAACGTCATACAGTAATGCGTCATAACGTATAACGTCATATAGTATTGCGTCATGACGTATAACGTAACATAGTAATACGTCATAACGTATAACGCCATATAGTAATACGTCATAACGGATAACGTCATATAGTATTGCGTCATGACGTATAACGTAGAATAAAATTACGACATAACGTACTACATCAAATAGTAATACGTCATAACGTATAACGTCGTATGGAATTAGGACATAAAGTATTGCATCAAATAGTAATACGGCATAAAGTATAACGTCATATAGAATTACGACATAACGTATAACGTCACATAGTAATACGTCATAACGTATAACGTCATATAGAACTCCGGTTTAACGTATAAAACACTACAGTAATGCGTCATAACGTATAACGACATATAGTATTGCGTCATGACGTATAACGTAACATAGTAATACGTCATAACGTATAACGCCATATAGTAATACGTCATAACGTATAACGTCATATAGAATTATTGTTTAACGTATAACGTCATAGTGTAACGCGTCATAACGTGTAACGCCATATCGAATGACGTCATAACATATAACGTCATATAGAATTACGACATAACGTATAACGTCACATAGTAATACGTCATAACGTATAACGTCATATGGAATTCCGGTTTAACGTATAACACCATACAGTAATGCGTCATAACGTATAACGACATATAGAAATACGGAATAACGTATAACGTCACATAGTAATACGTCATGACGTATAACGTCACATAGGAATACGCCATAACGTATAACGTCACATAGTAGAACTTCATAACGTATAACGTCATATAGAATTACGGTTTAACGTATAACGTCATACAGTAATGCGTCATAACGTATAACGTCATAAGAAATTACTTCATAACGTATAACGTCAAATAGTAATACGTTATAACGTATAATGTCATTTAGAATTTCGGTTTATCGTATAACGCCATATAGCAATGCGTCATAACGTATAACGTAACATAGTAATACGTCATAACGTATAACGTCATGTAGAATTGTTGTGTAACGTATAACGTCATGCAGTAATTCCTCATAACGTATAACGTCACATAGTAATACGTCACAACGAATAACGTCATATAAAATTACGGTTAAACATACAACGCCATATAGAAATACGGTGAAACGTATAACGCCATATAGAGTTACGGTTTAATGTATAACGTCATACAGTAATGCGTCATAACGTATAACGTCATATAGTATTGCGTCATGACGTATAACGTAACATAGTAATACGTCATAACGTATAACGCCATATGGTAATACTTCATAACGGATAACGTCACACAGTATTACGTAATAACGTATAACGTCATATAGAATTGCGGTTTAACGTATAACGTCATATAGTAATGCGTCATAACGTATAACGCCATATAGTAATGCGTCATAACGTATAACGCCATATAGTAATGCGTCATAACGTATAACGTCATAAAGAATTACTTCATAACGTATAACGTCATATAGTAATGCGTCATAACGTATAATGTCATATAGAATTTCGGTTTAACGTATAACGCCATATAGCAATGCGTCATAACGTATAACATAACATAGTAATACGTCATAACGTATAACGTCATGTAGAATTGTTGTTTAACGTATAACGTCATACAGTAATTCCTCATAACGTATAACGTCACATAGTGATACGTCACAACGAATAACGTCATATAGAATTACGGTTTAACGTATAACGTCATATAGTAATGCGTCATAACGTATAACGCCATATTGTAATGCGTCAACACGTATAACGTCATATAGTATTGCGTCATGATGTATAACGTCATATAGAATTACGTCATGACATATAATGTCATATAGAATTACGGCATAATGTATAACGTCACATAGTAATACGTGATAACGTATAACGTCATATAGCATTACGGTTTGATGTATAACGTCATACAGTAATTCGTCATAACGTAAAACGCCATATAGTAATGCGTCATAACGTATAACGTCATATAGAATTACGGTTTCACGTATAACACCATACAGTAGTGCGTCATAACGTATAACGCCATATAGTAATCCGTCATAACGTATAACGTCACATAGTAATACGTCATAACGTATAACGTCATATAGAATTATTGTTTAACGTATAACGTCATAGTGTAATGCGTCATAACGTATAACGTCATATAGTATTGCGTCATGACGTATAACGTAGAATAAAATTACGACATAACGTACTACATCAAATAGTAATACGTCATAACGTATAACGTCGTATGGAATTAGGACATAAAGTATTGCATCAAATAGTAATACGGCATAAAGTATAACGTCATATAGAATTACGACATAACGTATAACGTCACATAGTAATACGTCATAACGTATAACGTCATATTGAATTCCGGTTTAACGTATAAAACACTACAGTAATGCGTCATAACGTATAACGACATATAGTATTGCGTCATGACGTATAACGTAACATAGTAATACGTCATAACGTATAACGCCATATAGTAATGCGTCATAACGTATAACGTCATATAGAATTACGGTTTCACGTATAACACCATACAGTAGTGCGTCATAACGTATAACGCCATATAGTAATCCGTCATAACGTATAACGTCACATAGTAATACGTCATAACGTATAGCGTCGTATAGAATTATTGTTTAACGTATAACGTCATAGTGTAATGCGTCATAACGTATAACGCCATATCGAATTACGTCATAACATATAACGTCATATAGAATTTCGGTTTAACGTATAACGCCATATAGTAATGCGTCATAACGTATAACGCCATATTGTAATGCGTCATAACGTATAACGTCATATAGTATTGCGTCATGATGTATAACGTCATATAGAATTACGTCATGACATATAATGTCATATAGAATTACGGCATAATGTATAACGTCACATAGTAATACGTGATAACGTATAACGTCATATAGCATTACGGTTTGATGTATAACGTCATACAGTAATTCGTCATAACGTAAAACGCCATATAGTAATGCGTCATAACGTATAACGTCATATAGAATTACGGTTTCACGTATAACACCATACAGTAGTGCGTCATAACGTATAACGCCATATAGTAATCCGTCATAACGTATAACGTCACATAGTAATACGTCATAACGTATAGCGTCGTATAGAATTATTGTTTAACGTATAACGTCATAGTGTAATGCGTCATAACGTATAACGTCATATAGTATTGCGTCATGATGTATAACGTCATATAGAATTACGTCATGACATATAATGTCATATAGAATTACGGCATAATGTATAACGTCACATAGTAATACGTCACAACGAATAACGTCATATAAAATTACGACATAACGTATAACGTCACATAGTAATAGGTCATAACGTATAACGTCATATAGAATTCCGGTTTAACGTATAACACCATACAGTAATGCGTCATAACGTATAACGACATATAGAAATACGGAATAACGTATAACGTCACATAGTAATACGTCATAACGTATAACGTCACATAGGAATACGCCATAACGTATAACGTCACATAGTAGAACTTCATAACGAATAACGTCATATAGTATTGCGTCATGATGTATAACGTCATATAGAAATACGTCATGACATATAATGTCATATAGAATTACGGCATAATGTATAACGTCACATAGTAATACGTGATAACGTATAACGTCATATAGCATTACGGTTTAACGTATAACGTCATACAGTAATTCGTCATAACGTAAAAAGTCATATCGAATTACGGTATAACGTATAACGTCACATAGTAATACGTCATAATGTATAACGTCATATAGAAATACGTCATAACGTATAACGTCACATAGTAATACGTCATAACGTATTACATCATATAGAATTTCGGTTTAACGTAACACGCCATATAGCAATGCGTCATAACGTATAACGACATATAGAATTGCGGAATAACGTATAACATCATATAGTAAGGCGTCATGACGTATAACGTCATATCGAATTACGACATCACGTACAACATCACATAGTATTACGTCATAACGTATAACGTCATATAGAATTACTTCATAACGTATAACGTCACATAGTAATACGTCATAACGTATAACGTCATATAGAATTACGACATAACGTATAACGTCACATAGTAATACGTCATAACGTATAACGTCATATAGAATTCCTGTTTAACGTATATCTCCATACAGTAATGCGTCATAACGTATAACGACATATAGAAATACGGAATAACGTATAACGTCACAAAGTAATACGTCATAACGTATAACTTCACATAGGAATACGCCATAACGTATAACGCCATATAGTAATGCCTCATAACGTATAACGTCATATAGAATTACAGCTTAACGTATAACGTCATATAGTAATGTGTCATAACGTATCACTTCACATAGGAATACGCCATAACGTATAACGCCATATAGTAGTGCCTCATAACGTATAACGTCATATAGAATTCCGGTTTAACGTATAACGAGATATAGCAATGCGTCATAATGTATAACCCCATATAGTTATGCGTCATAACCTATAACGTCATATAGGATTACGGCATAACATATAACGTCACATAGAATTACGTCATAACGGATAACATCACATAGTAATACGTCATAACGTGTAACGTCATATAGAATTACTTCATAACGTATAACGTCACATAGTAATACGTCATTACGTATAACGTCATATAGAATTAGGGCATAACGTATAACGTCACATAGTAACACGTCATAACGTATAACGTCATACAGTAATGCATCATAACGTATAACGTCATATAGAATTACGGTTTAACGTATAACGTCACATAGCAAAACGTCATAACGTATAACGTCACATATTAAAACGTCATAACGTATAACGTCATATAGAATTACGGTTTAACATATAACGTCATACTGTAATGCTTCATAACGTATATCGACATATAGTATTGCGTCATGACGAATAACGTCGTATAGAATTACGTCATAACGGATAACGTCTTACAGTAATACGTCATAACGTAGAACGTCATATAGCTATGCGTCATAACGTATAACGCCATATAGTAATGCGTCATAACGTATAACGCCATATAGTAATGCGTCATAACGTATAACGCAATATAGTATTGCGTCATGATGTATAACGTCATACAGAATTACGTCATAACATATAATGTCATATAGTATTGCGTCATAACGTATAACGTCATATAGTATCACGGCATAACATATAACGTCACATAGAATTACGTCATAACGGATAACGTCACATTGTAATACGTCATAACGTATAACGTCATATAGTATTACGGCATAACATATAACCTCACATAGAATTACGTCATAACGGATAATGTCACATAGTAAAACTTTATAACGTATAACGTCATATAGAATTACGGTTTAACGTATAACGCCATATAGTAATGAGTCATAACGTATAACGCCATATAGTAATACGTCATAACGTATAACGTCATATTGAATTACGTCATAACGTATAACGTCATATAGCTATGCGTCATAACGTATAACGCCATATAGTAATGCGTCATAACGTATAACGCCATATAGTAATGCGTCATAACGTATAACGCAATATAGCATTGCGTCATGATGTATAACGCCATAAAGAATTACGTCATAACGTATAACGTCACATAGAATAACGTCATTACGTATAACGTCATATAGAATTACGGTTTAACGTATAACGTCATACAGTAATGCGTCATAACGTATAACGTCATATAGTATTGCGTCATAACGTATAACGTCGTATAGAATTACGTCATAACGGATAACGTCTTATAGTAATACGTCATAACGTATAACGTCATATAGAAATGCGTCATAACGTATGACGCCATATAGTAATGCGTCATAACGTATAACGCCATATAGTAATGCGTCATAACGTATAACGCCATATAGTATTGCGTCATGATGTATAGCGTCATATAGAACTAAGTCATAACATATAAGGTCATATAGAATTACGGCATAACGTATAACGTCATATAGTAATGCGTCATAACGTATAACGTCACATAGAATTACGGCATAATATATAACGTCACATAGAATTCCGTCATAACGGATAACGTCACATAGTAAAACGTTATAACGCATATCGTCATATAGAATTACGGTTAAACGTATAACGTCATATAGTAATGAGTCATAACTTATAACGCCATATAGTAATACGGCATAACGTATAACGTCATTTTGAATTACTTCATAACGTATAACGTCACATAGTAATACGTCATAACGTATAAGGTCATATAGAATTTCGGTTTAACGTATAACGCCAGATAGCAATGCGTCATAACGTATAACGTCACATAGTAATACGTCATAACGTATAACGTCATATAGAATTATTGTTTATCGTATAACGTCATACAGCAATTCCTCATATCGTATAACGTCACATAGTAATACGTCACAACGAATAACGTCATATAGAATTACGGTTAAACATATAACGCCATATAGAAATACGGTGAAACGTATAACGTCATATACCAATGAGTCATAACGTATAACGCTATATAGTAATACGGTATAACGTATAACGTCATTTTGAATTACTTCATAACGTATAACGTCACATAGTAATACGTCATAACGTATAAGGTCATATAGAATTTCGGTTTAACGTGTAACGACATACAGTAATGCGTCATAACGTATAACGTCATATAGTAATACGTCACAACGAATAACGTCATATAGAATTACTGTTAAACGTATAACGCCATTTAGAATTATGTTTTAACGTATAACGTAATATAGAATTACGGTGTAACGTATAATACCATAGCGTAATGCGTCATATCGTGTAACGTCACATAGTAATACGTCATAACGCATAACGTCATATAGAATTACGGTTTAACGTATAACGTCATACAGTAATGCATCATAACGTATAACGTCATATAGAATTACGGTTTAACGTATAACGTCACATAGCAAAACGTCATAACGTATAACGTCACATATTAAAACGTCATAACGTATAACGTCATATAGAATTACGGTTTAACATATAACGTCATACCGTAATGCTTCATAACGTATAACGTAATATAGTATTGCGTCATGACGAATAACGTCGTATAGAATTACGTCATAACGGATAACGTCTTACAGTAATACGTCATAACGTAGAACGTCATATAGCTATGCGTCATAACGTATAACGCCAGATAGTAATGCGTCATAACGTATAACGCCATATAGTAATGCGTCATAACGTATAACGCAATATAGTATTGCGTCATGATGTATAACGTCATACAGAATTACGTCATAACATATAATGTCATATAGTATTGCGTCATAACGTATAACGTCATATAGTATCACGGCATAACATATAACGTCACATAGAATTACGTCATAACGGATAACGTCACATTGTAATACGTCATAACGTATAACGTCATATAGTATTACGGCATAACATATAACGTCACATAGAATTACGTCATACCGGATAACGTCACATAGTAAAACGTTATAACGTATAACGTCATATAGAATTACGGTTTAACGTATAACGCCATATAGTAATGAGTCATAACGTATAACGCCATATAGTAATACGTCATAACGTATAACGTCATATTGAATTACGTCATAACGTATAACGTCATATAGAATTTCGGTTTAACGTATAACGCCATAAAGAATTACGTCATAACGTATAACGTCATATAGTATAACGTCATAACGTATAACGTCATATAGAATTACGGTTTAACGTATAACGTCATACAGTAATGCGTCATAACGTATAACGTCATATAGTATTGCGTCATAACGTATAACGTCGTATAGAATTACGTCATAACGGATAACGTCTTATAGTAATACGTCATAACGTATAACGTCATATAGAATTCCTGTTTAACGTATATCTCCATACAGTAATGCGTCATAACGTATAACGACATATAGAAATACGGAATAACGTATAACGTCACAAAGTAATACGTCATAACGTATAACTTCACATAGGAATACGCCATAACGTATAACGCCATATAGTAATGCCTCATAACGTATAACGTCATATAGAATTACAGCTTAACGTATAACGTCATATAGTAATGTGTCATAACGTATCACTTCACATAGGAATACGCCATAACGTATAACGCCATATAGTAGTGCCTCATAACGTATAACGTCATATAGAATTCCGGTTTAACGTATAACGAGATATAGCAATGCGTCATAATGTATAACCCCATATAGTTATGCGTCATAACCTATAACGTCATATAGGATTACGGCATAACATATATCGTCACATAGAATTACGTCATAACGGATAACATCACATAGTAATACGTCATAACGTGTAACGTCATATAGAATTACTTCATAACGTATAACGTCACATAGTAATACGTCATTACGTATAACGTCATATAGAATTAGGGCATAACGTATAACGTCACATAGTAATACGTCATAACGTATAACGTCATACAGTAATGCATCATAACGTATAACGTCATATAGAATTACGGTTTAACGTATAACGTCACATAGCAAAACGTCATAACGTATAACGTCACATATTAAAACGTCATAACGTATAACGTCATATAGAATTACGGTTTAACATATAACGTCATACTGTAATGCTTCATAACGTATATCGACATATAGTATTGCGTCATGACGAATAACGTCGTATAGAATTACGTCATAACGGATAACGTCTTACAGTAATACGTCATAACGTAGAACGTCATATAGCTATGCGTCATAACGTATAACGCCATATAGTAATGCGTCATAACGTATAACGCCATATAGTAATGCGTCATAACGTATAACGCAATATAGTATTGCGTCATGATGTATAACGTCATACAGAATTACGTCATAACATATAATGTCATATAGTATTGCGTCATAACGTATAACGTCATATAGTATCACGGCATAACATATAACGTCACATAGAATTACGTCATAACGGATAACGTCACATTGTAATACGTCAGAACGTATAACGTCATATAGTATTACGGCATAACATATAACGTCACATAGAATTACGTCATAACGGACAACGTCACATAGTAAAACTTTATAACGTATAACGTCATATAGAATTACGGTTTAACGTATAACGCCATATAGTAATGAGTCATAACGTATAACGCCATATAGTAATACGTCATAACGTATAACGTCATATTGAATTACGTCATAACGTATAACGTCATATAGAATTTCGGTTTAACGTATAACGCCATAAAGAATTACGTCATAACGTATAACGTCACATAGAATAACGTCATTACGTATAACGTCATATAGAATTACGGTTTAACGTATAACGTCATACAGTAATGCGTCATAACGTATAACGTCATATAGTATTGCGTCATAACGTATAACGTCGTATAGAATTACGTCATAACGGATAACGTCTTATAGTAATACGTCATAACGTATAACGTCATATAGAAATGCGTCATAACGTATGACGCCATATAGTAATGCGTCATAACGTATAACGCCATATAGTAATGCGTCATAACGTATAACGCCATATAGTATTGCGTCATGATGTATAGCGTCATATAGAACTAAGTCATAACATATAAGGTCATATAGAATTACGGCATAACGTATAACGTCATATAGTAATGCGTCATAACGTATAACGTCACATAGAATTACGGCATAATATATAACGTCACATAGAATTCCGTCATAACGGATAACGTCACATAGTAAAACGTTATAACGCATATCGTCATATAGAATTACGGTCAAACGTATAACGTCATATAGTAATGAGTCATAACTTATAACGCCATATAGTAATACGGCATAACGTATAACGTCATTTTGAATTACTTCATAACGTATAACGTCACATAGTAATACGTCATAACGTATAAGGTCATATAGAATTTCGGTTTAACGTATAACGCCAGATAGCAATGCGTCATAACGTATAACGTCACATAGTAATACGTCATAACGTATAACGTCATATAGAATTATTGTTTATCGTATAACGTCATACAGCAATTCCTCATATCGTATAACGTCACATAGTAATACGTCACAACGAATAACGTCATATAGAATTACGGTTAAACATATAACGCCATATAGAAATACGGTGAAACGTATAACGTCATATACCAATGAGTCATAACGTATAACGCCATATAGTAATACGGTATAACGTATAACGTCATTTTGAATTACTTCATAACGTATAACGTCACATAGTAATACGTCATAACGTATAAGGTCATATAGAATTTCGGTTTAACGTGTAACGACATACAGTAATGCGTCATAACGTATAACGTCATATAGTAATACGTCACAACGAATAACGTCATATAGAATTACTGTTAAACGTATAACGCCATTTAGAATTATGTTTTAACGTATAACGTAATATAGAATTACGGTGTAACGTATAATACCATAGCGTAATGCGTCATATCGTGTAACGTCACATAGTAATACGTCATAACGCATAACGTCATATAGAATTACGGTTTAACGTATAACGTCATACAGTAATGCATCATAACGTATAACGTCATATAGAATTACGGTTTAACGTATAACGTCACATAGCAAAACGTCATAACGTATAACGTCACATATTAAAACGTCATAACGTATAACGTCATATAGAATTACGGTTTAACATATAACGTCATACCGTAATGCTTCATAACGTATAACGTAATATAGTATTGCGTCATGACGAATAACGTCGTATAGAATTACGTCATAACGGATAACGTCTTACAGTAATACGTCATAACGTAGAACGTCATATAGCTATGCGTCATAACGTATAACGCCAGATAGTAATGCGTCATAACGTATAACGCCATATAGTAATGCGTCATAACGTATAACGCAATATAGTATTGCGTCATGATGTATAACGTCATACAGAATTACGTCATAACATATAATGTCATATAGTATTGCGTCATAACGTATAACGTCATATAGTATCACGGCATAACATATAACGTCACATAGAATTACGTCATAACGGATAACGTCACATTGTAATACGTCATAACGTATAACGTCATATAGTATTACGGCATAACATATAACGTCACATAGAATTACGTCATACCGGATAACGTCACATAGTAAAACGTTATAACGTATAACGTCATATAGAATTACGGTTTAACGTATAACGCCATATAGTAATGAGTCATAACGTATAACGCCATATAGTAATACGTCATAACGTATAACGTCATATTGAATTACGTCATAACGTATAATGTCATATAGAATTTCGGTTTAACGTATAACGCCATAAAGAATTACGTCATAACGTATAACGTCATATAGTATAACGTCATAACGTATAACGTCATATAGAATTACGGTTTAACGTATAACGTCATACAGTAATGCGTCATAACGTATAACGTCATACAGTAATGCGTCATAACGTATAACGCCATATAGTAATCAGTCATAACGTATAACGTCATATAGTATTGCGTCATGACGCATAACGTAGCATAGAATTACGACATAACGTACTACACCAAATAGTAATACGTCATAACGTATAACGTCATATAGAATTACGACATAACGTATAGCGTCACATAGTAATACGTCGTAACGTATAACGCCATATAGTAATGCGTCATACCGTATAACGTCATATAGAATTCCGGTTTAACGTATAACGTCATAGTGTAATGCGTCATAACGTATAACGCCATATAGAATTACGACATAACGGATACCGTCTCATAGTAATACGTCATAACGTATAACGCCACACAGTATTACGTAATAACGTATAACGTCATATAGAATTACGGTTTAACGTATAACGTCATATAGTAATGCGTCATAACGTATAACGCCATATTGTAATGCGTCATAACGTATAACGTCGTATAGAATTACGGCATAATATATAACGTCACATAGAATTCCGTCATAACGGATAACGTCACATAGTAAAACGTTATAACGCATATCGTCATATAGAATTACGGTTAAACGTATAACGTCATATAGTAATGAGTCATAACGTATAACGCCATATAGAAATACGGCATAACGTATAACGTCATTTTGAATTACTTCATAACGTATAACGTCACATAGTAATACGTCATAACGTATAAGGTCATATAGAATTTCGGTTTAACGTGTAACGACATACAGTAATGCGTCATAACGTATAACGTCATATAGTAATACGTCACAACGAATAACGTCATATAGAATTACTGTTAAACGTATAACGCCATTTAGAATTATGTTTTAACGTATAACGTAATATAGAATTACGGTGTAACGTATAATACCATAGCGTAATGCGTCATATCGTGTAACGTCACATAGTAATACGTCATAACGCATAACGTCATATAGAATTACGGTTTAACGTATAACGTCATACAGTAATGCATCATAACGTATAACGTCATATAGAATTACGGTTTAACGTATAACGTCACGTAGCAAAACGTCATAACGTATAACGTCACATATTAAAACGTCATAACGTATAACGTCATATAGAATTACGGTTTAACATATAACGTCATACTGTAATGCTTCATAACGTATAACGTAATATAGTATTGCGTCATGACGAATAACGTCGTATAGAATTACGTCATAACGGATAACGTCTTACAGTAATACGTCATAACGTAGAACGTCATATAGCTATGCGTCATAACGTATAACGCCAGATAGTAATGCGTCATAACGTATAACGCCATATAGTAATGCGTCATAACGTATAACGCAATATAGTATTGCGTCATGATGTATAACGTCATACAGAATTACGTCATAACATATAATGTCATATAGTATTGCGTCATAAAGTATAACGTCATATAGTATCACGGCATAACATATAACGTCACATAGAATTACGTCATAACGGATAACGTCACATTGTAATACGTCATAACGTATAACGTCATATAGTATTACGGCATAACATATAACGTCACATAGAATTACGTCATAACGGATAACGTCACATAGTAAAACGTTATAACGTATAACGTCATATAGAATTACGGTTTAACGTATAACGCCATATAGTAATGAGTCATAACGTATAACGCCATATAGTAATACGTCATAACGTATAACGTCATATTGAATTACGTCATAACGTATAACGTCATATAGAATTTCGGTTTAACGTATAACGCCATAAAGAATTACGTCATAACGTATAACGTCACATAGTATAACGTCATAACGTATAACGTCATATAGAATTACGGTTTAACGTATAACGTCATACAGTAATGCGTCATATCGTATAACGCCATATAGTAATGCGTCATAACGTATAACGCAATATAGTATTGCGTCATGATGTATAACGTCATACAGAATTACGTCATAACATATAATGTCATATAGTATTGCGTCATAACGTATAACGTCATATAGTATTGCGTCATGACGTATAACGTAACATAGTAATATGTCATAACGTATAAAGCCATTTAGTAATACGTCATAACGGACACCGTCACACAGTATTACGTAATAACGTATAACGTCATATAGAATTGCGGTTTAACGTATAACGTCATATAGTAATGCGTCATAACGTATAACGCCATATAGTGATGCGTCATAACGTATAACGTCATAAAGAATTACGGTTTCACGTATAGTACCATACAGTAATGCGTCATAACGTATAACGCCATATAGTAATCAGTCATAACGTATAACGTCATATAGTATTGCGTCATGACGCATAACGTAGCATAGAATTACGACATAACGTACTACACCAAATAGTAATACGTCATAACGTATAACGTCATATAGAATTACGACATAACGTATAGCGTCACATAGTAATACGTCGTAACGTATAGCGCCATATAGTAATGCGTCATACCGTATAACGTCATATAGAATTCCGGTTTAACGTATAACGTCATAGTGTAATGCGTCATAACGTATAACGCCATATAGAATTACGACATAACGGATACCGTCTCATAGTAATACGTCATAACGTATAACGCCACACAGTATTACGTAATAACGTATAACGTCATATAGAATTACGGTTTAACGTATAACGTCATATAGTAATGCGTCATAACGTATAACGCCATATTGTAATGCGTCATAACGTATAACGCCATATAGTAATCCGTCATAACGTATAACGTCATATAGTATTGCGTCATGACGTATAACGTAGAATAGAATTACGACATAACGTACTACATCAAATAGTAATACGTCATAACGTATAACGTCATATAGGATTACGACATACCGTATAACGTCACATAGTAATACGTCGTAACGTATAACGTCATAAAGAATTACTTAATAACATATAACGTCACATAGTAATACGTTATAACGTATAACGTCATATAGAATTACGGTTTAACGTATAACGTCATATAGTAATGCGTCGTAACGTATAACGCCATATAGTAATGTGTCGTACCGTATAACGTCATATAGAATTCCGGTTTACGTATAACGAGATATATCAATGCGTCATAACGTATAACGACATATAGAATTGCGGAATAACGTATAACATCATATAGAATTATTGTTTAACGTATAACGTCATACAGGAATTCCTCATAACGTATAACGTCATATAGTAATACGTCACAACGAATAACGTCATATAGAATTACTGTTAAACGTATAACGCCATTTAGAATTATGTTTTAACGTATAACGTAATATAGAATTACGGTGTAACGTATAATACCATAGCGTAATGCGTCATATCGTGTAACGTCACATAGTAATACGTCATAACGCATAACGTCATATAGAATTACGGTTTAACGTATAACGTCATACAGTAATGCATCATAACGTATAACGTCATATAGAATTACGGTTTAACGTATAACGTCACATAGCAAAACGTCATAACGTATAACGTCACATATTAAAACGCCATAACGTATAACGTCATATAGAATTACGGTTTAACGTATAACGTCATACTGTAATGCGTCATAACGTATAACGTCATATAGTATTGCGTCATGACGAATAACGTCGTATAGAATTACGTCATAACGGATAACGTCTTACAGTAATACGTCATAACGTAGAACGTCATATAGCTATGCGTCATAACGTATAACGCCATATAGTAATGCGTCATAACGTATAACGCCATATAGTACTGCGTCATGCTGTATAGCGTCATATAGAACTAAGTCATAACATATAATGTCATATAGAATTACGGCATAACGTATAACGTCATATAGTAATGCGTCATAACGTATAACGTCACATAGAATTACGGCATAATATATAACCTCACATAGAATTACGTCATAACGGATAACGTCACATAGTAAAACGTTATAACGTATAACGTCATATAGAATTACGGTTAAACGTATAACGTCATATAGTAATGAGTCATAACGTATAACGCCATATAGTAATACGTTATAACGTATAACGTCATTTTGAATTACTTCATAACGTATAACGTCACATAGTAATACGTCATAACGTATAACGTCATATAGTATTGCGTCATGACGTATAACGTAACATAGTAATATGTCATAATGTATAAAGCCATTTAGTAATACGTCATAACGGATACCGTCACACAGTATTACGTAATAACGTATAACGTCATATATAATTGCGGTTTAACGTATAACGTCATATAGTAATGCGTCATAACGTATAACGCCATATAGTAATGCGTCATAACGTATAACGTCATATAGAATTACGACATAACGTATAGCGTCACATAGTATTACGTCATAACGTATAACGTCATAAAGAATTACTTCATAACATATAACGTCACATAGTAATACGTTATATCGTATAACGTCATATAGAATTACGACATAACGTATAGCGTCACATAGTAATACGTCATAACGTATAACGTCATAAAGAATTACTTCATAACATATAACGTCACATAGTAATACGTTATATCGTATAACGTCATATAGAAATCCGGTTTAACGTATAACGAGATATATCTATGCGTCTTAACGTATAACGACATATAGAATTGCGGAATAACGTATAACATCATATAGTAAGACGTCATGACGTATAACGTAATATCGAATTACGTCATAACGTATAACGTAACATAGTAGAACTTCATAACGTATGACGTCATATAGAATTACGGTTTAACGTATAACGTCATACAGTAATGCGTCATAACGTATAACGACATATAGTAATCCGTCATAACGTATAACGTCATATAGTATTGCGTCATGACGTATAACGTAGAATAAAATGACGACATAACGTACTACATCAAATAGTAATACGTCATAACGTATAACGTCGTATAGAATTAGGACATAAAGTATTGCATCAAATAGTAATACGTCATAAAGTATAACATCATATAGAATTACGACATAACGTATAACGTCACATAGTAATACGTCATAACGTATAACGTCATATAGAATTCCGGTTTAACGTATAACACCATACAGTAATGCGTCATAACGTATAACGACATATAGAAATACGGAATAACGTATAACGTCACATAGTAATACGTCAAAACGTATAACGTCACTTAGGAATACGCCATAACGTATAACGTCATATAGAATTATTGTTTAACGTATAACGTCATAGTGTAATGCGTCATAACGTATAACGCCATATCGAATTACGTCATAACATATAACGTCATATAGAATTACGACATAACGTATAACGTCACATAGTAGTTCGTCATAACGTATAACGTCATATAGAATTCCGGTTTAACGTATAACACCATACAGTAATGCTTCATAACGTATAACGACATATAGAAATACGGAATAACGTATAACGTCACATAGTAATACGTCATAACGTATAACGTCACATAGGAATACGCCATAACGTATAACGTCATGTAGAAGTGTCGCTTAATATATACCGTCATACAGTAATTCCACATAACGTATAACGTCACATAGTAATACGTCACAACGAATAACGTCATATAGAATTACGGTTTAACGTATAACGTCATATAGTAATGCGTCATAACCTATAACGCCATATTGTAATGCGTCATAACGTATAACGTCATATAGTATTGCGTCATGATGTATAACGTCATATAGAATTACGTCATGACATATAATGTCATATAGAATTACGGCATAATGTATAACGTCACATAGTAATACGTGGTAACGTATAACGTCATATAGCATTACGGTTTGACGTATAACGTCATACAGTAATTCGTCATAACGTAAAACGCCATATAGTAATGCGTCATAACGTATAACGTCATATAGAATTACGGTTCCACGTATAACACCATACAGTAATGCGTCATAACGTATAACGCCATATAGTAATCCGTCATAACGTATAACGTCATATAGTATTGCGACATGACGTATAACGTAGAATAAAATTACGACATAACGTACTACATCAAATAGTAATACGTCATAACGTATAACGTCGTATAGAATTACTACATAAAGTATTGCATCAAATAGTAATACGTCATAAAGTATAACGTCATATAGAATTACGACATAACGTATAACGTCACATAGGAATACGTCATAACGTATAACGTCATATAGAATTCCGGTTTTACGTATAACGAGATATAGCAATGCGTCATAACGTATAACGCCATATAGAATTACGGTTTAACGTATCACCCCATATAGTAATGCGTCATAACCTATAACGTCATATAGAATTCCGGTTTAACGTATAACGAGATATAGCAATGCGTCATAACGTATAACGACATATAGAATTGCGGAATAACGTATAACATTATATAGTAAGGCGTCATGACCTATAACGTCATATCGAATTACGTCATAACGTACAACATCACATTGTATTACGTCATAACCTATAACGACATATAGAATTACTTCAGATCGTATAACGTCACATTGTAATACGTCATAACGTATAACGTCATATAGCATTACTTCATAACGTATAACGTCACATAGTAATACGTCATAACGTATAACGTCATATAGAATTACGGTTTAACGTATAACGTCATATAGTAATGCGTCATAACGTATAACGACAAATAGAATTCCGGTTTAACGTATAACACCATACAGTAATGCGTCATAACCTATAACGACATATAGAAATACGGAATAACGTATAACGTCACATAGTAATACGTCATAACGTATAACGTCACATAGGAATACGTCATAACGTATAACGCCATATAGTAGTGCCTCATAACGTATAACGTCATATAGAATTTCGGTTTAACGTATAACGCCAGATAGCAATGCGTCATAACGTATAACGCCATATCGAATTACGTCATAACATATAACGTCATATAGAATTTCGGTTTAACGTATAACGCCATATAGCATTGCGTCATAACGTATAACGCCATAATGTAATGCGTCATAACGTATAACGTCATATAGTATTGCGTCATGATGTATAACGTCATATAGAATTACGTCATGACATATAATGTCATATAGAATTACGGCATAATGTATAACGTCACGTAGTAATACGTGATAACGTATAACGTCATATAGCATTACGGTTTAACGTATAACGTCATGCAGTAATTCGTCATAACGTAAAACGTCATATCGAATTACGGTATAACGTATAACGTCACATAGTAATACGTCATAACGTATAACATCATATAGAATTACGTCATAACGTATAACGCCATATGGTAATACGTCATAACGTATAACGCCATATAGTAATACGTCATAACGGATAACGTCACATAGAATTACGGTTTAACGTATAACGTCATAGTGTAATGCGTCATAACGTATAACGCCATATAGAATTACGTCATAACGGATAACGTCTCATAGTAATACGTCATAACGTATAACCCCACACAGTATTACGTAATAACGTATAACGTCATATAGAATTACGGTTTAACGTATAACGTCATATAGTAATGCGTCATAACGTATAACGCCATATTGTAATGCGTCATAACGTATAACGTCATATAGTATTGCGTCATGATGTATAACGTCATATAGAATTACGTCATGACATATAATGTCATATAGAATTACGGTTTAACGTATAACGTCATGCAGTAATTCGTCATAACGTAAAACGTCATATCGAATTACGGTATAACGTATAACGTCACATAGTAATACGTCATAATGTATAACGTCATATAGAATTACGTCGTAACGTATAACGTCACATAGTAATACTTCATAACGTATAACGTCACATAGTAATACGCCATAACGTATAACGACATATAGTAGTGCCTCATAACGTATAACGTCATATAGAATTGCGGAATAACGTATAACATCATATAGTAATACGTCATAACGTATAACGTCGTATAGAATTACGTCATAACGGATAACGTCTCATAGTAATACGTCATAACGTATAACGCCACATAGTAATACGTGATAACGTATAACGTCATATAGAATTACGGTTTAACGTATAACGTCATGCAGTAATTCGTCATAACGTAAAACGTCATATCGAATTACGGTATAACGTATAACGTCACATAGTAATACGTCATAACGTATAACATCATATAGAATTACGTCATAACGTATAACGCCATATAGTAATACGTCATAACGTATAACGCCATATAGTAATACGTCATAACGGATAACGTCACATAGAATTACGGTTTAACGTATAACATCATAAAGTAGTACGTCATAACGTATAACGTCACATAGTAAACGTCATAACGCATAACGTCATATAGAATTACGTCATAACGTATAAAGTCACATAGTAATACGTCATAACGTATAACGTCACATAGAATTACGGTTTAACGTATAACGTCATAGTGTAATGCGTCATAACGTATAACGCCATATAGAATTACGTCATAACGGATAACGTCTCATAGTAATACGTCATAACGTATAACGCCACATAGTAATACGTGATAACGTATAACGTCATATAGCATTACGGTTTAACGTATAACGTCATACAGTAATTCGTCATAACGTAAAACGTCATATCGAATTACGGTTAAACGTCTAACGCCATATAGAGTTACGTTTTAAAGTATATCGTCATACAGTAATGCGTCATAACGTGTAACGTCATATAGTATTGAGTCATGACGTATAACGTCGTATAGAATTACGTCATAACGTATAACGTCATATAGAATTCCGGTTTAACGTATGACGCCATACAGTAATGCGTCATAACGTATAACTTCATATAGAATTTCGGCTAAAGTATAACGTCACATATTAATACGTCATAACGTATAACGTAAACTGGAATTCCGGTTTAACGTATAGAGCCATATAGCAATGCGTCATGCCGTATGACGTCATACAGAATTACGGCATAACGTATAACGTCACATAGTAATACGTCATTACGTTTAACGTCATATAGAATTCCGGTTTAACGTATAACGCCATATAGCAATGCGTTATAGCGTATAACGTTATATAGAATTCCGGTTTAACGTATAACACCATACAGTAATGCGTCATAACGTATAACGTCATATAAAATTACGGCATAACGTATAACGTCACATATTAATACGTCATAACGTATAACGTAATATGTAATTCCGGCTTAACGTATAGAGCCATATAGCAATGCGTCATGCCGTATAACGTCATACAGAATTACGGCATAACGTATAACGTCACATAGTAATACGTCATAACGTATAACGTCATCTAGAATTACTTCATAGCGTATAACGTCACATAGTAATACGTCATAACGTATAACGCCATATGGTAATGCGTCACTACGTATAACGTCATATAGAATTACGTCATAACGTATAACGTCACATAGTATTACGTCATATCGTATAACGTCACATAGAATTACGGTTTAACGTATAACGTCATATAGAATTATGGATTAACGTATAACGTCATATAGAATTACGTGATAACGTATAACGTCATATAGTATTGCGCCATGACGTATAACGTCATATAGAATTACGACATAACGTACAACATCACATAGTATTACGTCATAACGTATAAAGTCATGGAGAATTACTTCATAACGTATAACGTCACATAGTAATACGCCATAACGTATAACGCGATATAGTAATGCATCATAACGTATAACGTCACATAGTAATACGTCATAACGTATAACGTCATGTAGAATTACGGTTTAACGTATAACGTCATACAGTAAAGCGTCATAACGTACAACGTCATATAGTATTGCGTCATAACGTGTAACACCACATAGTAATACGTCATAACGTATAAGGTCATACAGTAATTCGTCATACCGTATAACGTCATATAGAGTTACAGGATAACGTATAACGTCATATAGTAATGCGTCATAAAGTATAACGCCATATAGTAATGCGTCATAACGCATAACGTCATATAGCATTGCGTCATGACGTATAACGTCATATAGAATTACGACATAACGTACAACATCACATAGTATTACGTCATAACGTATAAAGTCATGGACAATTACTTCATAACGTATAACGTCACATAGTAATACGCCATAACGTATAACGCGATATAGTAATGCATCATAACGTATAACGTCACATAGTAATACGTCATAACGTATAACGTCATGTAGAATTACGGTTTAACGTATAACGTCATACAGTAAAGCGTCATAACGTACAACGTCATATAGTATTGCGTCATAACGTGTAACATCACATAGTAATACGTCATAACGTATAAGGTCATACAGTAATTCGTCATACCGTATAACGTCATATAGAGTTACAGGATGACGTATAACGTCATATAGTAATGCGTCATAAAGTATAACGCCATATAGTAATGCGTCATAACGCATAACGTCATATAGCACTGCGTCATGACGTATAACGTCATATAGAATTACGGTTAAACGTACACCGTCATACAGTAAATCGTCATAACGTATAACGTCACATAGAATTACGGCATAACGTATAACGTCACATATTAATACGTCATAACGTTTAACGTCATATAGAATTCCGGTTTAACGTATAGCGCCATATAGCAATGCGACATGCCGTATAACGTCATATAGAATTACGGCATAACGTATAACGTCACATAGTAATACCTCATAACGTATAACGTCATATAGAATTACGGTTTAACGTATAGCGTCATATAGTAATGCGTCATATCGTACAACGTCATATAGAATTACGTCATAACGTACAACGTCACATAGTATTACGTCATAACGTATAACGTCATGGAGAATTACTTCATAACGTATAACGTCACATAGTAATACGCAATAATGTATAACACGATATAGTAATGCGTCATAACGTATAACGTCACATAGTAATACGCCATAACGTATAACGTCATATAGTATTGGGTCATTACGTATAACGTCATACAGAATTACGACATAACGTACAACATCACATAGTATTACGTCATAACGTATAACGTCATGGAGAATTACTTCATAACGTATAACGTCACATAGTAATACGCAATAATGTATAACGCGATATAGTAATGCGTCATAACGTGTAACGTCACATAGTAATACGTCATAACGTATAACGTCATACAGTAATTCGCCATACCGTATAACGTCATATAGAGTTACAGGATAACGTATAACGTCATATAGTAATGCGTCATAAAGCATAACGCCATATAGTAATGCGTCATAACGCATAACGTCATATAGCATTGCGTCATGACGTATAACGTCATATATAATTACGGTTAAACGTATAACGTCATACAGTAAATCGTCATAACGTATAACGTCACATAGTATCGCGTCATCACGTATGTCATACAGAATTACGGTTTAACGTATCACGTCATATAGTAATCTGTCATTACGTATAACGCCATACAGTAATACGTCATAATGTATAACGTCATATAGAAATACGGTTAAACGTATAACGCCACATAGAATTACGTTTTAACGTATAACGTCATATCGAAATACGGTTTAACGTATAACGTCATATAGTCTTGCGTCATAACGTATAATGACACATAGTAAAACGTCATAACGTATAACGTCATATAGAATTACGTTTTAACGTATAACGCCATACAGAATTACGTCATAACGAATAACGTCATATAGAATTCCGGTTTAACGTATGACGCCATACAGTAATGCGTCATAACGTATAACGTCATATAGAATTTCGGCTAACGTATAACGTCACATATTAATACGTCATAACGTATAACGTAATATGTAATTCCGGTTTAACGTATAGAGCCATATAGCAATGCGTCATGCCGTATAACGTCATACAGAATTACGGCATAACGTATAACGTCACATAGTAATACGTCATAACGTATAACGTCATCTAGAATTACTTCATAGCGTATAACGTCACATAGTAATACGTCATATCGTATAACGTCACATAGAATTACGGTTTCACGTATAACGTCATATAGAATTTTGGATTAACGTATAACGTCATATAGAATTACGTCATAACGTATAACGTCATATAGTATTGCGCCATGACGTATAACGTCATATAGTACGGCGCCATGACGTATAACGTCATATAGAATTACGTCATAACGTATAACGACACACAGTAATACGCCATAACGTATAACGCCATATCGTAATGCGTCATAACGTGTATCGTAATATAGTATTGCGTCATGACGTATAACGTCATATAGAATTACGCCATAACGTATAAAGTCACATAGTATTACGTCATAACGTATAACGTCATGGAGAATTACTTCATAACGTATTACTTCACATAGTAATACGTCATAACGTATAACGTCACGTAGAATGACGGTTTAACGTATAGCGTCATATAGAATTACGGTTTAACGTACAACGTCATATGGTAATGCGTCATAACGTTTAACGCTATATAGTAATGCGTCATAACGTATAACGTCATATAGAATTACGTCATAACGTATAACGTCACATAGTAATACACCATAACGTATAACGTCATATAGTATTGGGTCATGACGTATAACGTCATACAGAATTACGACATAACGTACAACATCACATAGTATTACGTCATAACGTATAACGTCATGGAGAATTACTTCATAACGTATAACGTCACATAGTAATACGCAATAATGTATAACACGATATAGTAATGCGTCATAACGTATAACGTCACATAGTAATACGCCATAACGTATAACGTCATATAGTATTGGGTCATTACGTATAACGTCACACAGAATTACGACATAACGTACAACATCACATAGTATTACGTCATAACGTATAACGTCATGGAGAATTACTTCATAACGTATAACGTCACATAGTAATACGCAATAATGTATAGCGCGATATAATAATGCGCCATAACGTATAACGTCACATAGTAATACGTCATAACGTATAACGTCATATAGAATTACGGTTTAACGTATAACGTCATACAGTAAAGCGTCATAACGTACAACGTCATATAGTATTGCGTCATAACGTGTAACGTCACATAGTAATACGTCATAACGTATAAGGTCATACAGTAATTCGCCATACCGTATAACGTCATATAGAGTTACAGGATAACGTATAACGTCATATAGTAATGCGTCATAAAGCATAACGCCATATAGTAATGCGTCATAACGCATAAAGTCATATAGCATTGCGTCATGACGTATAACGTCATATAGAATTACGGTTAAACGTATAACGTCATACAGTAAATCGTCATAACGTATAACGTCACATAGTATCGCGTCATCACGTATAACGTCATACAGAATTACGGTTTAACGTATAACGTCATATAGTAATCTGTCATTACGTATAACGCCATACAGTAATACGTCATAATGTATAACGTCATATAGAAATACGGTTAAACGTATAACGCCACATAGAATTACGTTTTAACGTATAACGTCATATCGAAATACGGTTTAACGTATAACGTCATATAGTCTTGCGTCATAACGTATAATGACACATAGTAAAACGTCATAACGTATAACGTCATATAGAATTACGGTTTAACGTATAACGTCATACAGTAATGCGTCATAACGTATAAGGTCACATAGTAATACGTAATAACGTATAACGTCATACAGTAATTCGTCATAACGTATAACGTCATACAGAATTACAGCATAACGTATAACGTCATATAGTAATGCGTCATAACGTATTACGACATATAGTAAGGCGTCATGACGTATAACGTCACATAGTAGTACGTCATAAGGTATTGCGTCATATAGTAAGGCGTCATAACGTATAACGTCATATAGTAATTCGTCATAACGTATAACGTCATACAGAATTACGTCATAACGTATAACGTCATATAGAATTACGGTTTAACGTATAACGTCATACAGTAATGCGTCATAACGTATAAGGTCACATAGAATTACGCCACAACGTATAGCGTCACATAGTAATACGTCATAATGTATAACGTCACATAGTAAGGCGTCATGACGTATAACGTGACATAGTAATACGTCATAACGTATAACGTCATACAGTAATTCGTCATAACGTACAACGTCATACAGAATTACGTCATAACGTATAACGTCATATAGAATTACGGTTTAACGTATAACGTCATACAGTAATGCGTCATAACGTATAACGTCACGTAGTAATACGTCATAACGTATAACGTCATACAGTATTACGTCATAACGTATAACGTCATATAGTATTACGGTTTAACGTATGACATCATATAGTAATGCGTCATAACGTATAAGGTCACATAGTAATACGGAATAACGCATAACGTCACATAGAATTACGGTTTAACGTATAACGCCCTATAGTAATGCGTCATAACGTATAACGTCACATAGTAAGGCGTAATGACGTATAACGTCATATAGAATTACGATTTAACGTATAACGTCACATATTAATAAGTCATAATGTATAACGTCATATAGAATTACGGCATAACGTATAACGTCATACAGTAATGCGTCATAACGTATAAGGTCATATAGAATTACGCCACAACGTATAGCGTCACATAGTAATACGTCATAATGTATAACGTCACATAGTAAGGCGTAATGACGTATAACGTCATATAGAATTACGATTTAACGTATAACGTCACATATTAATAAGTCATAATGTATAACGTCATATAGAATTACGGATTAACGTATAACGTCATACAGTAAAGTGTCATAACGTATAACGTCATATAGTATTGCGTCATGGCGTATAACGTCTCATAGTAATACGTCATAACGCATACCGTCACATAGAATTACGGTTTAACGAATAACGCTCGATAGTAATGCGTCATAACGTATAACGTCACACAGTTATACGTCATACCGTATAAAGTCATACCGAATTGCGTCATAACGTATAACGTCACATAGTAGTACGTCATAACGTATAACGTCACGTAGTAAGGCATCATGACGTATAACGTCACGTAGTAATACGTCATAACGTATAACGTCATACAGTAATTCGTCATAACGTATAACGTCTTACAGAATTACGGCATAACGAATAACGTCATATAGAATTACGGTTAAACGTATAACGCCATATAGAATTACGTTTTCACGTATAACGTCATATCGAAATACGGTTTAACGTATAACGTCATATAGTCTTGCGTTATAACGTATAACGTCACATAGTAAAACGTCATAACGTATTACGTCATATAGAATTACGTTTTAACGTATAACGTCACATGGTCTTGCGTCATGACGTATAACGTCACATAGTAGTACGTCGTAACGTATTACGACATATAGTAAGGCGTCATGACGTATAATGTCACATAGTAATACGCCACAACGTATTACGTCATATAGTAAGGCGTCATGACGTAAAACGTCACATAGTAAAACGACATAACGTATAACCTCATACAGTAATTCGTCAAAACGTATAACGCCATACAGAATTACGTCATAACGAATAACGTCATATAGAATTACGGTTAAACGTATTACGCCATATAGTGTTGCGTTTTAACGTATGACGTCATACAGTAATGCGTCATAACGTGTAACGTCATATAGTATTGAGTCATGACGTATAGCGTCGTATAGAATTACGTCATAACGTATAACGTCACACAGTATTACGTAATAACGCATACCGTCCCATAGAATTACGGTTTAACGTATAACGCCCTATAGTAATTCGTCATAACGTATAACATCACATAGTAATACGTCATACCGTATAACGTCATATCGAATTACGTTTTCACGTATAACGTCACATAGTATTACGTCATATCGTATAACGTCACATAGAATTACGGTTTAACGTATAACGTCATATAGAATTATGGATTAACGTATAACGTCATATAGTATTGCGTCATGACGTATAACGTCATATAGAATTACGACATAACGTACAACATCACATAGTATTACGTCATAACGTATAACGTCATGGAGAATTACTTCATAACGTATAACGTCACATAGTAATACGCCATAACGTATAAGGTCATACAATAATTCGTCATACCGTATAACGTCATATAGAGTTACAGGATAACGTATAACGTCATATCGTAATGCGTCATAAAGTATAACGCCATATAGTAATGCGTCATAACGCATAACGTCATATAGCATTGCGTCATGACGTATAACGTCATATAGAATTACGGTGAAACGTACACCGTCATACAGTAAATCGTCATAACGTATAACGTCACATAGAATTACGGCATAACGTATAACGTCTCATAGTAATACGTCATAACGTATAACGTCACATAGAATTACGGTTTAACGTATAACGTCATATAGAATTATGGATTAACGTATAACGTCATATAGTATTGCGTCATAACGTGTAACATCACATAGTAATACGTCATAACGTATAAGGTCATACAGTAATTCGTCATACCGTATAACGTCATATAGAGTTACAGGATAACGTATAACGTCATATCGTAATGCGTCATAAAGTATAACGCCATATAGTAATGCGTCATAACGCATAACGTCATATAGCATTGCGTCATGACGTATAACGTCATATAGAATTACGGTGAAACGTACACCGTCATACAGTAAATCGTCATAACGTATAACGTCACATAGAATTACGGCATAACGTATAACGTCACATATTAATACGTCATAACGTTTAACGTCATATAGAATTCCGGTTTAACGTATAGCGCCATATAGCAATGCATCATGCCGTATAACGTCATATAGAATTACGGCATAACGTATAACGTCACATAGTAATGCGTCATAACGTATAACGTCATATAGAATTACGGTTTAACGTATAGCGTCATATAGTAATGCGTCATATCGTACAACGTCATATAGAATTACGTCATAACGTACAACGTCACATAGTAATACGTCATAACGTATAACGTCATATAGCATTCCAGCTTAACGTCTAACACCATACAATAATGCGTCATAACGTATAACGTCATATAGTAAGGCGTCATGACTTATCACGTCATATGGTAGTGCGTCATGACGTATATTGTCACATAGTAATACGTCATGCCGTATAACGTCATATAGTATTGCGTCATGACGTATAACGTCATATAGAATTACGTCATAACGTATAACGCCATATCGTAATGCTTCATAACGTATAACGTCATATAGTATTGCGTCATGACGTATAACGTCACATAGTGATACGTCATAACGTATAACGTCATATACAATTACTTCATAACGTATAACGTCACATAGTAATGCGTCATAACGCATAACGTCATATAGCATTGCGTCATGACGTATATCATCACATAGTATTACGTCATAATGTGTAACGTCATAGAGAAATACTCCATAACGTATAACGTCACATAGCAATGCGACATAACGTATAACTCCATACAGTAATGCGTCATAACGTATAACGTCATATAGTACTGGCCATGACGTATAACGTCATATAGAATTACGTCATAACGTATAACGACACATAGTAATACGCCATAACGTATAACACCATATCGTAATGCGTCATAACGTGTATCGTAATATAGTATTGCGTCATGACGTATATCATCACATAGTATTACGTCATAATGTGTAACGTCATAGAGAAATACTCCATAACGTATAACGTCACATAGCAATGCGTCATAACGTATAACTCCATACAGTAATGCGTCATAACGTATAACGTCATATAGTACGGCGCCATGACGTATAACGTCATATAGAATTACGTCATAACGTATAACGACACATAGTAATACGCCATAACGTATAACGCCATATCGTAATGCGTCATAACGTGTATCGTAATATAGTATTGCGTCATGACGTATAACGTCATATAGAATTACGCCATAACGTATAAAGTCACATAGTATTACGTCATAACGTATAACGTCATGGAGAATTACTTCATAACGTATTACTTCACATAGTAATACGTCATAACGTATAACGTCACGTAGAATTACGGTTTAACGTATAGCGTCATATAGAATTACGGTTTAACGTACAACGTCATATGGTAATGCGTCATAACGTTTAACGCTATATAGTAATGCGTCATAACGTATAACGTCATATAGAATTACGTCATAACGTATAACGACACATAGTAATACACCATAACGTATAACGTCATATAGTATTGGGTCATGACGTATAACGTCATACAGAATTACGACATAACGTACAACATCACATAGTATTACGTCATAACGTATAACGTCATGGAGAATTACTTCATAACGTATAACGTCACATAGTAATACGCAATAATGTAAAACACGATATAGTAATGCGTCATAACGTATAACGTCACATAGTAATACGTCATAACGTATAACGTCATATAGAATTACGGTTAAACGTATAACGTCATATAGAATTACGGTTAAACGTATAACGTCATACAGTAAATCGTCATAACGTATAACGTCACATAGTATCGCGTCATCACGTATAACGTCATACAGAATTACGGTTTAACGTATAACGTCATATAGTAATCTGTCATTACGTATAACGCCATACAGTAATACGTCATAATGTATAACGTCATATAGAAATACGGTTAAACGTATAACGCCACATAGAATTACGTTTTAACGTATAACGTCATATCGAAATACGGTTTAACGTATAACGTCATATAGTCTTGCGTCATAACGTATAATGACACATAGTAAAACGTCATAACGTATAACGTCATATAGAATTACGTTTTAACGTATAACGCCATACAGAATTACGTCATAACGAATAACGTCATATAGAATTCCGGTTTAACGTATGACGCCATACAGTAATGCGTCATAACGTATAACGTCATATAGAATTTCGGTTAACGTATAACGTCACATATTAATACGTCATAACGTATAACGTAATATGTAATTCCGGTTTAACGTATAGAGCCATATAGCAATGCGTCATGCCGTATAACGTCATACAGAATTACGGCATAACGTATAACGTCACATAGTAATACGTCATAACGTATAACGTTATCTAGAATTACTTCATAGCGTATAACGTCACATAGTAATACGTCATAACGTATAACGTCATATAGAATTACGGTTTAACGTATAACGTCATACAGTAAAGCGTCATAACGTACAACGTCATATAGTATTGCGTCATAACGTGTAACATCACATAGTAATACGTCATAACGTATAAGGTCATACAGTAATTCGTCATAACGTATAACGTCATATAGAGTTACAGGATAACGTATAACGTCATATAGTAATGCGTCATAAAGTATAACGCCATATAGTAATGCGTCATAACGCATAACGTCATATAGCATTGCGTCATGACGTATAACGTCATATAGAATTACGGTTAAACGTACACCGTCATACAGTAAATCGTCATAACGTATAACGTCACATAGTATCGCGTCATGACGTATAACGTCATATACAATTACGGTTTAACGTATAACGTCATATAGTAATCTGTCATTACGTATAACGCCATACAGTAATACGTCATAATGTATAACGTCATATAGAAATACGTTTAAACGTATAACGCCACATAGAATTACGTTATAACGTATAACGTCATATCGAAATACTTTTTAACGTATAACGTCATATAGTCTTGCGTCATAACGTATAACGTCATATAGTATTAGGGTTTAACGTATGACATCATATAGTAATGCGTCATAACGTATAAGGTCACATAGTAATACGGAATAACGCATAACGTCACATAGAATTACGGTTTAACGTATAACGCCCTATAGTAATGCGTCATAACGTATAACGTCACATAGTAAGGCGTAATGACGTATAACGTCATATAGAATTACGATTTAACGTATAACGTCACATATTAATAAGTCATAATGTATAACGTCATATAGAATTACGGCATAACGTATAACGTCATACAGTAATGCGTCATAACGTATAAGGTCATATAGAATTACGCCACAACGTATAGCGTCACATAGTAATACGTCATAATGTATAACGTCACATAGTAAGGCGTAATGACGTATAACGTCATATAGAATTACGATTTAACGTATAACGTCACATATTGATAAGACATAATGTATAACGTCAGATAGAATTACGGATTAACGTATAACGTCATACAGTAAAGTGTCATAACGTATAACGTCATATAGAATTACGGTTTAACGTATAACGTCATATAGTAATGCGTCATAACTTATAAGGTCACATAGTAATGCGTAATAACGCATACCGTCACATAGAATTACGGTTTAACGAATAACGCTCGATAGTAATGCGTCATAACGTATAACGTCACACAGTTATACGTCATACCGTATAAAGTCATACCGAATTGCGTCATAACGTATAACGTCACATAGTAGTACGTCATAACGTATAACGTCACGTAGTAAGGCATCATGACGTATAACGTCACGTAGTAATACGTCATACCGTATAACGTCATACAGTAATTCGTCATAACGTATAACGTCTTACAGAATTACGGCATAACGAATAACGTCATATAGAATTACGGTTAAACGTATAACGCCATATAGAATTACGTTTTCACGTATAACGTCATATCGAAATACGGTTTAACGTATAACGTCATATAGTCTTGCGTTATAACGTATAACGTCACATAGTAAAACGTGATAACGTATTACGTCATATAGAATTACGTTTTAACGTATAACGTCATATGGTCTTGCGTCATGACGTATAACGTCACATAGTAGTACGTCGTAACGTATTACGACATATAGTAAGGCGTCATGACGTATAATGTCACATAGTAATACGCCACAACGTATTACGGCATATAGTAAGGCGTCATGACGTAGAACGTCACATAGTAAAACGACATAACGTATAACCTCATACAGTAATTCGTCATAACGTATAACGCCATACAGAATTACGTCATAACGAATAACGTCATATAGAATTACGGTTAAACGTATTACGCCATATAGTGTTACGTTTTAACGTATGACGTCATACAGTAATGCGTCATAACGTGTAACGTCATATAGTATTGAGTCATGACGTATAGCGTCGTATAGAATTACGTCATAACGTATAACGTCACACAGTATTACGTAATAACGCATACCGTCACATAGAATTACGGTTTAACGTATAACGCCCTATAGTAATCCGTCATAACGTATAACATCACATAGTAATACGTCATACCGTATAACGTCATATCGAATTACGTTTTCACGTATAACGTCATATCGAAATACGGTTTAACGTATAACGTCATATAGTCTTGGGTCAGAACGTATAACGTAACATAGTAAAACGTCATAACGTATTACGTCATATAGAATTACGGTTTAACGTATAACGTCACATATTAATACGTCATAATGTATAACGTCATATAGTATTGCGTCATGACTTATAACGTCTTATAGAAATACGTCATAACGGATAACGTCTCATAGTAATACGTCATAACGTATAACGTCACACAGTAATACGTCATAACGTATAACGTCATATAGAATTACGGTTTAACGTGTAACGTCACATCGTAATACGTCATAACGTATAACGTCATATAGAATTACGGCATAACGTATAACATCACATGGAATTACGATTTAGCGTATAACGTCATATAGCAATGCGTCATGACGTATAACGCCATTTAGTAATGTGTCCTAAAGTATAACGTCACATAGAATTACGGTTTAGCGTATAACGTCATATAGAATTAGGGTTTACCGTATAACGTTATATAGAATTACGGCATAATGTGTAACGTCAGATAGTAATACGTCATAACGTATAACGCCATATAGTAATGCGTCATAACGTATGACGTCATATAGTATTGTGTCATGACGTATAACGTCATATAGAATTAGGTCATGACGTAGAACTTCACACAGTAATACGTCATAACGTATAACGTCACATAGAATTACGGTTTAGCGTATAACGTCATATAGCAATGCGTCATAACATATAACGCCATTTAGTAATGCGTCATAACATATAACGCCATATAGAAATGCGTCATAACCTATCATGTCATATAGTATTGCGTCATGACGTATAACGTCATATAGAATGACGTCATAACGTAGAACATCACATAGTAATACGTCCGAACGTATAACGTGATATAGAATTACGTCATAACTTATAACGTCACATAGTAATACGTCATAACGTATAACGTCATATCGAATTACGGTTTAATGTATATCGTCATATAGAAATCCGGTTTAACGTGTAACGTCATATGGAATTACGGTTTAACGTATAAAGCAATGTAGAATTACGGCATAACGTATAACGCCATATAGCCACGCGTCATAACGTAAAAGGTCATATGGAATTACGGTTTAATGTATATCGTCATATAGAAATCCGGTTTAACGTGTAACGTCATATGGAATTACGGTTTAACGTATAAAGCAATGTAGAATTACGGCATAACGTATAACGTCATATAGTAATGCGTCATAACGTATAACGCCATATAGTAATGCGTCATAATGTATAACGTCATATAGAATTACGGTTTAACGTATAACGTCATATAGTAATGCGTCATAACGTATAACGCCATATAGAAATGCGTCATAACTTATAACGTCACATGGAATTACGGTTTAGCGTATAACGTCATAGATCAATGCGTCATAACGTATAACGCCATATAGAAATGCGTCATAACGTATGACGTCACATAGTATTGCGTCATGACGTATAACGTCATATAGAATTACATCATAACTTGTAACGTCACATGGTAATACGAAATAACGTATAACGTCATATAGAATTACGGCATAATGTATAACGTCACATAGTAATACGTCATAACGTATAACGCCATTTAGTAATGCGTCATAACGTATAACGTCATATAGAATTACGGCATAATGTGTAACGGCACATAGTAATACGTCATAATGTATAACGCCATATAGCAATGCGTCCTAACGTATAACGTCATATAGAATTACGGTTTAACGTATAACGTCATACAGTAATGCGTCATAACGCATAACGTCACATAGTAATACGTCATAACTTGTAACGTCACATAGAATTACGGTTTAGCGTATAACGTCATATAGAATTAGGGTTTAACGTATAACGTCAAATGGAATTACGGTTTAGCGTATAACGTCATATAGAATTAGGGTTTAACGTATAACATCATATGGAATTACGGTTTAACGTACAACGTCATATAGTAATGCGTCATAACGTATAACGCCATTTAGTAATGCTTCATAACGTATAACGCCCTGTAGTAGTGCGTCATAACGTATGACGTCATATAGTATTGCGTCATGACGTATAACGCCATATCGTAAGGCGCCATGACGTATAACGTCATATAGCCATGCGTCATAAAGTATAAGGTCATATGGAATTAGGGTTTAGCGTATAACGTCATGTAGCAAAGCGTCATAACGTATAACGCCATATAGAATTGCGTCATAACGTATAACGTCACAGAGTAATACGTCAAAACGTATAACGTCATATAGAATTCCGGTTTAACGTATAACGTCATATGGAATTACGATTTAACGTATGAAGCCATGTAGAATTACGGCATAACGTATAACGTCACATAGTAATACGTCATAACGTATAACATCACATGGAATTACGATTTAGCGTATAACGTCAAATAGCAATGCGTCATAACGTATAACGCCATATAGCAATGCGTCATAACGTATAACGTCATATAGAAATACGTTATAACTTATAACGTCACATGGTAATACGTCATAACGTATAACGTCATATAGAAATACGGCATAACGTATAACATCACATGGAATTACGATTTAGCGTATAACGTCATATAGCAATGCGTCATAACGTATAACGCCATTTAGTAATGCGTCCTAACGTATAACTTCATATAGAATTACGGTTTACCGTATACCGTCATATAGTATTACGTTATAACGTATAACGTCATATATAATTACGTCATAACGTAGAACATCACATAGTAATACGTCCGAACGTATAACGTCATATAGAATTACGTCATAACTTATAACGTCACAAAGTAATACGTCATAACGTATAACGACATATAGAATTCCGGTTTAACGAATAACGCTATATAACAATGCGTCATGACGTATAACGTCATATAGAATTACGTCATAACGTATAACGCCATATAGCCATGCGTCATAACGTATAAGGTCATATGGAATTACGGTTTAACGTATAACGTCATATAGTAATGCGTCATATCGTATAACGCCATATAGAAATGCGTCATAACGTATGACGTCACATAGTATTGCGTCATGACGTATAACGTCATATAGAATTAGGTCATAACGTAGAACATCACATAGTAATACGTCATAACGTATAACGTCACATAGAATTACGGTTCAGCGTCTAACGTCATATAGCAATACGTCATAACGTATAAGGCCATATAGCAATGCGTCATAACGTATAACGTCATATAGAAATACGTTATAACTTATAACGTCACATAGTAATACGTCATAACGTATAACGTCATATAGAATTACGGCATAACGTATAACATCACATGGAATTACGATTTAGCGTACAACGTCATATAGAATTAGGGTTTACCGTATAACGTTATATAGAATTACGGCATAATGTGTAACGTCACATAGTAATACGTCATAACGTATAACGCCATATAGTAATGCGTCATAACGTATGACGTCATATAGTATTGTGTCATGACGTATAACGTCATATAGAATTAGGTCATAACGTAGAACGTCACACAGTAATACGTCATAACGTATAACGTCACATAGAATTACGGTTTAGCGTATAACGTCATATAGCAATGCGTCATAACATATAACGCCATTTAGTAATGAGTCATAACATATAACGCCATATAGAAATGCGTCATAACCTATAATGTCATATAGTATTGCGTCATGACGTATAACGTCATATAGAATGACGTCATAACGTAGAACATCACATAGTAATACGTCCCAACGTATAACGTCATATACAATTACGTCATAACTTATAACGTCACATAGTAATACGTCATAACGTATAACGTCATATAGAATTACGTCATAACTTATAACGTCACATAGTAATACGTCATAACGTATAACGTCATATAGAATTACGGCATAGAGTGTAACGTCACATAGTAGTACGTCATAACGTATAACGTCACATAGAATTACGGTTTAGCGTATAACGTCATATAGCAATGCGTCATAACGTATAACGCCATTTAGTAATGCGTCATAACATATAACGCCATATAGTAATGCGTCATAAGCTATAGCGTCATATAGTATTGCGTCATGACGTATAACGTCATATAGAATTACGTCATAACGTATAACGCCACATAGCCATGCGTCATAACGTATAAGGTCATATGGAATTACGGTTTAACGTATAACGTTATATAGTAATGCGTCATAACGTATAACGCCATATAGAAATGCGTCATAACGTATGACGTCACATAGTATTGCGTCAAGACGTATAACGTCATATAGAATGACGTCATAACGTAGAACATCACATAGTAAACGTCCTAACGTATAACGTCATATAGAATTACGTCATAACTTATAACGTCACATAGTAATACGTCATAACGTATAACGTCATATAGAATTACGGTTTAACGTGTAACGTGATATAGTAATGCGTCATAACGTATAGCGCCATATAGTAATGCGTCATAACGTATGACGTCACATAGTATTGCGTCATGACGTATAACGTCATGTAGAATTGGGTCATAACGTAGAACATCACACAGTAATACGTCATAACGTATAACGTCACATAGAAATACGGTTTAACGTATAACGTCATATAGTAATGCGTCATACCGTATAAAGCCATGTAGAAAGGCGTCATGACGTATAACGTCATATAGAATTACGGTTTAACGTGTAACGTCATATAGTAATGCGTCATAACGTATAACGCCATTTAGTAATGCGTCATAACGTATAACGCCATATAGTAATGCGTCATAGCGTATGACGTCATATAGTATTGCGTCATGACGTATAACGCCATATAGTATTGCGTCATGACGTATAACGCCATATAGTAAGGCGCCATGACGTATAACGTCATATAGAATTAGGGTTTAACGTATAACATCATATGGAATTACGGTTTAACATACAACGTCATATAGTAATGCGTCATAACGGATAACGCCATTTAGTAATGCGTCATAACGGATAACGTCATATAGAATTACGGCATAAAGTATAAAGTCACATAGTAATACGTCATAACGTATAACGCCATATAGTAAGGCGCCATGACGTATAACGTCATATAGAAATAAGGCATAACGTATAACGTCACATAGTAATACGTCATAACGTATAACGTCATATAGAATTACGGCATAGCGTGTAACGTCACATAGTAGTACGTCATAACGTATAACGTCACATAGAATTACGGTTTAGCGTATAACGTCATATAGCAATGCGTCATAACGTATAACGCCATTTAGTAATGCGACATAACATATAACGCCATATAGTAATGCGTCATAAGCTATAGCGTCATATAGTATTGCGTCATGACGTATAACGTCATATAGAATTACGTCATAACGTATAACGCCATATAGCCATGCGTCATAACGTATGACGTCACATAGTAATACGTCATAACGTATAACGAGATATAGGAATGCGTCATAACGTATAACGGCATATAGTATTGCGTCATAACTTATAACGTCACATGGTAATACGAAATAACGTATAACGTCATATAGAATTACGGCATAATGTATAACGTCACATAGTAATACGTCATAACGTATAACGCCATTTAGTAATGCGTCATAACGTATAACGTCATATAGAATTACGGCATAATGTGTAACGTCACATAGTAATACGTCATAATGTATAACGCCTTATAGCAATGCGTCATAACGTATAACGTCATATAGAATTACGGTTTAGCGTATAACGTCATATAGAATTATAGTTTAACGTATAACGTCAAATAGAATTACGGTTTAGCGTATAACGTCATATAGAATTAGGGTTTAACGTATAACATCATATGGAATTACGGTTTAAAATACAACGTCATATAGAATGACGTCATAACGTAGAACATCACATAGTAAACGTCCTAACATATAACGTCATATAGAATTACGTCATAACTTATAACGTCACATGGTAATACGAAATAACGTATAACGTCATATAGAATTACGGCATAATGTATAACGTCACATAGTAATACGTCATAACGTATAACGCCATTTAGTAATGCGTCATAACGTATAACGTGATATAGAATTACGGCATAATGTGTAACGTCACATAGTAATACGTCATAATGTATAACGCCATATAGCAATGCGTCATAACGTATAACGTCATATAGAATTACGGTTTAACGTATAACGTCATACAGTAATGCGTCATAACGCATAACATCACATAGTAATACGTCATAACTTATAACGTCACATAGAATTACGGTTTAGCGTATAACGTCATATAGAATTATAGTTTAACGTATAACGTCAAATAGAATTACGGTTTAGCGTATAACGTCATATAGAATTAGGGTTTAACGTATAACATCATATGGAATTACGGTTTAACATACAACGTCATATAGTAATGCGTCATAACGGATAACGCCATTTAGTAATGCGTCATAACGGATAACGTCATATAGAATTACGGCATAAAGTATAACGTCACATAGTAATACGTCATAACGTATAGCGTCACATAGTAATACGTCATAATGTATACCGTCTTATAGAATTACGGTTTAACGTATAACGTCATACAGTAATGCGTCATAACGCATAACGTCACATAGTAATACGTCATAACTTATAACGTCACATAGAGTTACGGTTTAGCGTATAAAGTCATATAGAATTAGGGTTTAACGTATAACGTCACATAGAATTACGGTTTAGCGTATAACGTCATATAGAATTAGGGTTTAACGTATAAGGTCATATAGAATTAGGGTTTAACGTATAACGTCACATAGAATTACGGTTTAGCGTATAACGTCATATATAATTAGGGTTTACCGTATAACGTCATATAGAATTACGGTTTAACGTATAACGTCACATAGTAATACGTCATAACGTGTAACGTAGTATAGAATTACGTCATAACGTATAACGTCACATAGTAATACGTCATAACGTATAACGTCATATAGAATTCCGGTTTAACGAATAACGCTATATAACAATGCGTCATAACGTATAACGTCATATAGAATTACGGCATAATGTGTAACGTCACAAAGTAATACGACATAATGTATAACGCCATATAGCAATGCGTCATAACGTATACCGTCATATAGAATTACGGTTAAACGTATAACGTCATACAGTAATGCGTCATAACGCATAACGTCACATAGTAATACGTCATAACTTGTAACGTCACATAGAATTACGGTTTAGCGTATAACGTCATATAGAATTAGGGTTTAACGTATAACGTCAAATGGAATTACGGTTTAGCGTATAACGTCATATAGAATTAGGGTTTAACGTATAACATCATATGGAATTACGGTTTAACGTACAACGTCATATAGTAATGCGTCATAACGTATAACGCCATTTAGTAATGCTTCATAACGTATAACGCCCTGTAGTAGTGCGTCATAACGTATGACGTCATATAGTATTGCGTCATGACGTATAACGCCATATCGTAAGGCGCCATGACGTATAACGTCATATAGCCATGCGTCATAAAGTATAAGGTCATATGGAATTAGGGTTTAGCGTATAACGTCATGTAGCAAAGCGTCATAACGTATAACGCCATATAGAATTGCGTCATAACGTATAACGTCACAGAGTAATACGTCAAAACGTATAACGTCATATAGAATTCCGGTTTAACGTATAACGTCATATGGAATTACGATTTAACGTATGAAGCCATGTAGAATTACGGCATAACGTATAACGTCACATAGTAATACGTCATAACGTATAACATCACATGGAATTACGATTTAGCGTATAACGTCAAATAGCAATGCGTCATAACGTATAACGCCATATAGCAATGCGTCATAACGTATAACGTCATATAGAAATACGTTATAACTTATAACGTCACATGGTAATACGTCATAACGTATAACGTCATATAGAAATACGGCATAACGTATAACATCACATGGAATTACGATTTAGCGTATAACGTCATATAGCAATGCGTCATAACGTATAACGCCATTTAGTAATGCGTCCTAACGTATAACTTCATATAGAATTACGGTTTACCGTATACCGTCATATAGTATTACGTTATAACGTATAACGTCATATATAATTACGTCATAACGTAGAACATCACATAGTAATACGTCCGAACGTATAACGTCATATAGAATTACGTCATAACTTATAACGTCACAAAGTAATACGTCATAACGTATAACGACATATAGAATTCCGGTTTGACGAATAACGCTATATAACAATGCGTCATGACGTATAACGTCATATAGAATTACGTCATAACGTATAACGCCATATAGCCATGCGTCATAACGTATAAGGTCATATGGAATTACGGTTTAACGTATAACGTCATATAGTAATGCGTCATATCGTATAACGCCATATAGAAATGCGTCATAACGTATGACGTCACATAGTATTGCGTCATGACGTATAACGTCATATAGAATTAGGTCATAACGTAGAACATCACATAGTAATACGTCATAACGTATAACGTCACATAGAATTACGGTTCAGCGTCTAACGTCATATAGCAATACGTCATAACGTATAAGGCCATATAGCAATGCGTCATAACGTATAACGTCATATAGAAATACGTTATAACTTATAACGTCACATAGTAATACGTCATAACGTATAACGTCATATAGAATTACGGCATAACGTATAACATCACATGGAATTACGATTTAGCGTACAACGTCATATAGAATTAGGGTTTACCGTATAACGTTATATAGAATTACGGCATAATGTGTAACGTCACATAGTAATACGTCATAACGGATAACGCCATTTAGTAATGCGTCATAACGGATAACGTCATATAGAATTACGGCATAAAGTATAAAGTCACATAGTAATACGTCATAACGTATAACGCCATATAGTAAGGCGCCATGACGTATAACGTCATATAGAAATAAGGCATAACGTATAACGTCACATAGTAATACGTCATAACGTATAACGTCATATAGAATTACGGCATAGCGTGTAACGTCACATAGTAGTACGTCATAACGTATAACGTCACATAGAATTACGGTTTAGCGTATAACGTCATATAGCAATGCGTCATAACGTATAACGCCATTTAGTAATGCGACATAACATATAACGCCATATAGTAATGCGTCATAAGCTATAGCGTCATATAGTATTGCGTCATGACGTATAACGTCATATAGAATTACGTCATAACGTATAACGCCATATAGCCATGCGTCATAACGTATGACGTCACATAGTAATACGTCATAACGTATAACGAGATATAGGAATGCGTCATAACGTATAACGGCATATAGTATTGCGTCATAACTTATAACGTCACATGGTAATACGAAATAACGTATAACGTCATATAGAATTACGGCATAATGTATAACGTCACATAGTAATACGTCATAACGTATAACGCCATTTAGTAATGCGTCATAACGTATAACGTCATATAGAATTACGGCATAATGTGTAACGTCACATAGTAATACGTCATAATGTATAACGCCATATAGCAATGCGTCATAACGTATAACGTCATATAGAATTACGGTTTAACGTATAACGTCATACAGTAATGCGTCATAACGCATAACATCACATAGTAATACGTCATAACTTATAACGTCACATAGAATTACGGTTTAGCGTATAACGTCATATAGAATTATAGTTTAACGTATAACGTCAAATAGAATTACGGTTTAGCGTATAACGTCATATAGAATTAGGGTTTAACGTATAACATCATATGGAATTACGGTTTAAAATACAACGTCATATAGAATGACGTCATAACGTAGAACATCACATAGTAAACGTCCTAACATATAACGTCATATAGAATTACGTCATAACTTATAACGTCACATGGTAATACGAAATAACGTATAACGTCATATAGAATTACGGCATAATGTATAACGTCACATAGTAATACGTCATAACGTATAACGCCATTTAGTAATGCGTCATAACGTATAACGTGATATAGAATTACGGCATAATGTGTAACGTCACATAGTAATACGTCATAATGTATAACGCCATATAGCAATGCGTCATAACGTATAACGTCATATAGAATTACGGTTTAACGTATAACGTCATACAGTAATGCGTCATAACGCATAACATCACATAGTAATACGTCATAACTTATAACGTCACATAGAATTACGGTTTAGCGTATAACGTCATATAGAATTATAGTTTAACGTATAACGTCAAATAGAATTACGGTTTAGCGTATAACGTCATATAGAATTAGGGTTTAACGTATAACATCATATGGAATTACGGTTTAACATACAACGTCATATAGTAATGCGTCATAACGGATAACGCCATTTAGTAATGCGTCATAACGGATAACGTCATATAGAATTACGGCATAAAGTATAACGTCACATAGTAATACGTCATAACGTATAGCGTCACATAGTAATACGTCATAATGTATACCGTCTTATAGAATTACGGTTTAACGTATAACGTCATACAGTAATGCGTCATAACGCATAACGTCACATAGTAATACGTCATAACTTATAACGTCACATAGAGTTACGGTTTAGCGTATAAAGTCATATAGAATTAGGGTTTAACGTATAACGTCACATAGAATTACGGTTTAGCGTATGACGTCATATAGAATTAGGGTTTAACGTATAAGGTCATATAGAATTAGGGTTTAACGTATAACGTCACATAGAATTACGGTTTAGCGTATAACGTCATATATAATTAGGGTTTACCGTATAACGTCATATAGAATTACGGTTTAACGTATAACGTCACATAGTAATACGTCATAACGTGTAACGTAGTATAGAATTACGTCATAACGTATAACGTCACATAGTAATACGTCATAACGTATAACGTCATATAGAATTCCGGTTTAACGAATAACGCTATATAACAATGCGTCATAACGTATAACGTCATATAGAATTACGGCATAATGTGTAACGTCACAAAGTAATACGACATAATGTATAACGCCATATAGCAATGCGTCATAACGTATACCGTCATATAGAATTACGGTTAAACGTATAACGTCATACAGTAATGCGTCATAACGCATAACGTCACACAGTAATACGTCATAACTTATAACGTCACATAGAATTACGGATTAGCGTGTAAAGTCACATAGAATTAGGGTTTAACGTATAACGTCACATAGAATTACGGTTTAGCGTATAAGGTCATATAGAATTAGGGTTTAACGTATAACGTGATATCGTAATGCGTCATAACGGATAACGCCATTTAGTAATGCGTCATAACGTATAACGTCACATAGTAAACGTCATAACGTATAACGTCATATAGAATTACGTCATAACGCATAACGTCACATAGTAATACGTCATAACGTATAGCGTCACATCGTAATACGTCATAACGTATAACGTCACATAGTATTACGGTTTAGCGTACAGCGTCATAGAGTAATGCGTCATAACGTATAACGACATTTAGTAATGCGTCATAATGTATAACGTCATATAGAATTACGGTTTAACGTATAACGTCATATAGTAATGCGTCATAACGTATAACGTCACATAGAATTAGGGTTTAGCGTATAACGTCATATAGAATTACGGTTTAACGTATAACGTCATATAGTATTGCTTCACAAGGGATAACGCCATTTAGTAATGCGTCATAACGTATAACGCCATTTAGTAATGCGTCATAACTTATAACGCCATATAGTAACGCGTCATAACGGATGACGTCACATAGAATTAGGGTTTAGCGTATAACGTCATATAGAATTACGGTTTAACGTATAACGTCATATAGTATTGCGTCACAAGGGATAACGCCATTTAGTAATGCGTCATAACGTATAACGTCACATAGTAATACGTCATAACATATAACGTCATATAGAATTACGGCATAACGAATAACGTCACATAGTAATACGTCATAACGCATAGCGTCACATAGTAATACGTCATAATGTATAACGTCACATAGTAATACGTCATAACGTATAACGAGATATAGCAATGCGTCATAACGTATAACGTCATATAGAATTACGGTTTAAGGTATAACGTCATATAGTAATGCGTCATAACGTATAACGCCATATAGTAATGAGTCATAACGTACAACGTCATATAGTATTGCGTCATGAAGTATAACGTCATATAGAGTTACCTCATAACGTAGAACATCACATAGTAATACGTCATAACGTATAACGTCATATAGAGTTAGGTCATAACTTATAACGTCACATAGTAGTACGTAATAGCGTTTAACGTCATATAGAATTCCGGTTTAACGTATAACGCCATATAGCAACGCGTTATAAAGTATAACGTCATATAGTAATGCGTGATAACGCATAACGTCATATAGAATTACGGCATAACGTATAACGTCACATAGTAATACGTCATAAAGTATAGCGTCACATAGTAATACGTCATAATGTAGAACGTCACATAGTAATACGTCATAACGTATAACGAGATATAGCAATGCGTCATAACGTATAACGTCATATAGAATTACGGTTTAAGGTATAACGTCATATAGTAATGCGTCATAACGTATAACGCCATATTGTAATGCGCCATAACTTATTAGGTCATATAGTATTGCGTCATGAAGTATAACGTCATATAGAATTACGTCATAACGTAGAACATCACATAGTAATACGTCATAACGTATAACGTCACATAGAATTACTGTTTAACGTATAACGTAATATAGAATTCCGGTTTAACGTACAACGTCATATAGTAATGCGTGATAACGTATAACGTCATATAGTATTGCGTCATGACGTATAACGCCATATAGTAATGCGTCATAACGTATAACGTCATATAGTATTACGTCATAACTTATAACGTCACATACTAATACGTCATAACGTATAACGTCATATAGAATTACGTCATAACGTATAACGCCATATAGTAATGTGTCATAACGTATAACGTCATATAGTATTACGTCATAACTTATAACGTCACATAGTAATACCTCATAACGTATAACGTCATGTAGAATGACTTCATAACGTAGAACATCACATAGTAAACGTCCTAACGTATAACGTCATATAGAATTACGTCATAACTTATAACGTCACATGGTAATACGAAATAACGTATAACGTCATATAGAATTACGGCATAATGTATAACGTCACATAGTAATACGTCATAACGTATAACGCCATTTAGTAATGCGTCATAACGTATAACGTCATATAGAATTACGGCATAATGTGTAACGTCACATAGTAATACGTCATAATGTATAACACCATATAGCAATGCGTCATAACGTATAACGTCATATAGAATTACGGTTTAACGTATAACGTCATACAGTAATGCGTCATAACAAGTAACGTCACATAGTAATACGTCATAACTTATAACGTCACATAGAATTACGGTTTAGCGTATAACGTCATATAGAATTAGGGTTTAACGTATAACGTCAAATCGAATTACGGTTTAGCGTATAACGTCATATAGAATTAGGGTTTAACGTATAACATCATATGGAATTACGGTTTAACATACAACGTCATATAGTAATGCGTCATAACGGATAACGCCATTTAGTAATGCGTCATAACGTATAACGTCATATAGAATTACGGCATAATGTGTAACGTCGCATAGTAATACGTCATAACGTATAACGCCATTTAGTAATGCGTCATAACGTATAACGTCATATAGAATTACGGCATAATGTGTAACGTCACATAGTAATACGTCATAACGTATAGCGTCACATAGTAATACGTCATAATGTATACCGTCTTATAGAATTACGGTTTAACGTATAACGTCATACAGTAATGCGTCATAACGCATAACGTCACATAGTAATACGTCATAACTTATAACGTCACATAGAGTTACGGTTTAGCGTATAAAGTCATATAGAATTAGGGTTTAAAGTATAACGTCACATAGAATTACGGTTTAGCGTATAGCGTCATATATAATTAGGGTTTACCGTATAACGTCATATAGAATTACGGTTTAACGTATAACGTCATATAGTAATGCGTGATAACGCATAACGTCATATAGAATTACGGCATAACGTATAACGTCACATAGTAATACGTCATAAAGTATAGCGTCACATAGTAATACGTCATAATGTAGAACGTCACATAGTAATACGTCATAACGTATAACGAGATATAGCAATGCGTCATAACGTATAACGTCATATAGAATTACGGTTTAAGGTATAACGTCATATAGTAATGCGTCATAACGTATAACGCCATATTGTAATGCGCCATAACTTATTAGGTCATATAGTATTGCGTCATGAAGTATAACGTCATATAGAATTACGTCATAACGTAGAACATCACATAGTAATACGTCATAACGTATAACGTCACATAGAATTACTGTTTAACGTATAACGTAATATAGAATTCCGGTTTAACGTACAACGTCATATAGTAATGCGTGATAACGTATAACGTCATATAGTATTGCGTCATGACGTATAACGCCATATAGTAATGCGTCATAACGTATAACGTCATGTAGTATTACGTCATAACTTATAACGTCACATACTAATACGTCATAACGTATAACGTCATATAGAATTACGTCATAACGTATAACGCCATATAGTAATGTGTCATAACGTATAACGTCATATAGTATTACGTCATAACTTATAACGTCACATAGTAATACCTCATAACGTATAACGTCATGTAGAATGACTTCATAACGTAGAACATCACATAGTAAACGTCCTAACGTATAACGTCATATAGAATTACGTCATAACTTATAACGTCACATGGTAATACGAAATAACGTATAACGTCATATAGAATTACGGCATAATGTATAACGTCACATAGTAATACGTCATAACGTATAACGCCATTTAGTAATGCGTCATAACGTTTAACGTCATATAGAATTACGGCATAATGTGTAACGTCACATAGTAATACGTCATAATGTATAACGCCATATAGCAATGCGTCATAACGTATAACGTCATATAGAATTACGGTTTAACGTATAACGTCATACAGTAATGCGTCATAACGCATAACATCACATAGTAATACGTCATAACTTATAACGTCACATAGAATTACGGTTTAGCGTATAACGTCATATAGAATTAGGGTTTAACGTATAACGTCAAATAGAATTACGGTTTAGCGTATAACGTCATATAGAATTAGGGTTTAACGTATAACATCATATGGAATTACGGTTTAACATACAACGTCATATAGTAATGCGTCATAACGGATAACGCCATTTAGTAATGCGTCATAACGGATAACGTCATATAGAATTACGGCATAAAGTATAACGTCACATAGTAATACGTCATAACGTATAGCGTCACATAGTAATACGTCATGATGTATACCGTCTTATAGAATTACGGTTTAACGTATAACGTCATACAGTAATGCGTCATAACGCATAACGTCACATAGTAATACGTCATAACTTATAACGTCACATAGAGTTACGGTTTAGCGTATAAAGTCATATAGAATCAGGGTTTAACGTATAACGTCACATAGAATTACGGTTTAGCGTATAACGTCATATAGAATTAGGGTTTAACGTATAAGGTCATATAGAATTAGGGTTTAACGTATAACGTCACATAGAATTACGGTTTAGCGTATAACGTCATATATAATTAGGGTTTACCGTATAACGTCATATAGAATTACGGTTTAACGTATAACGTCACATAGTTATACGTCATAACGTGTAACGTCGTATAGAATTACGTCATAACGTATAACGTCACATAGTAATACGTCATAACGTATAACGTCATATAGAATTCCGGTTTAACGAATAACGCTATATAACAATGCGTCATAACGTATAACGTCATATAGTAAACGTCATAACGTATAACGTCATATAGAATTACGTCATAACGCATAACGTCACATAGTAATACGTCATAACGTATAGCGTCACATAGTAATACGTCATAACGTATAACGTCACATAGTATTACGGTTTAGCGTACAACGTCATAGAGTAATGCGTCATAACGTATAACGACATTTAGTAATGCGTCATAATGTATAACGTCATATAGAATTACGGTTTAACGTATAACGTCATATAGTAATGCGTCATAACGTATAACGTCACATAGAATTAGGGTTTAGCGTATAACGTCATATAGAATTACGGTTTAACGTATAACGTCATATAGTATTGCGTCACAAGGGATAACGCCATTTAGTAATGCGTCATAACGTATAACGTCACATAGTAATACGTCATAACATATAACGTCATATAGAATTCCGGCATAACGAATAGCGTCACATAGTAATACGTCATAACGCATAGCGTCACATAGTAATACGTCATAATGTATAACGTCACATAGTAATACGTCATAACGTATAACGAGATATAGCAATGCGTCATAACGTATAACGTCATATAGAATTACGGTTTAAGGTATAACGTCATATAGTAATGCGTCATAACGTATAACGCCATATAGTAATGAGTCATAACGTACAACGTCATATAGTATTGCGTCATGAAGTATAACGTCATATAGAGTTACCTCATAACGTAGAACATCACATAGTAATACGTCATAAAGTATAGCGTCACATAGTAATACGTCATAATGTAGAACGTCACATAGTAATACGTCATAACGTATAACGAGATATAGCAATGCGTCATAACGTATAACGTCATATAGAATTACGGTTTAAGGTATAACGTCATATAGTAATGCGTCATAACCTATAACGCCATTTAGTAATGCGGCATAACGTACAACGTTACATAGTAATACGTCATAACGTATAAGGCCATATAGCAATGCGTCATAATGTATAACGTCATATAGAATTACGCTTAAACGTATAAGGTCATACAGTAATGCGTCATAACGGATAACGCCATTTAGTAATGCGTCATAACGTATAACGTCATATAGAATTACGGCATAATGTGTAACGTCACATAGTAATACGTCATAACGTATAACGCCATTTAGTAATGCGTCATAACGTATAACGTCATATAGAATTACGGCATAATGTGTAACGTCACAAAGTAATACGTCATAATGTATAACGCCATATAGCAATGCGTCATAATGTATAACGTCATATAGAATTACGCTTAAACGTATAAGGTCATACAGTAATGCGTCATAACGCATAACGTCACACAGTAATACGTCATAACTTATAACGTCACATAGAATTACGGATTAGCGTATAAAGTCATATAGAATTAGGGTTTAACGTATAACGTCACATAGAATTACGGTTTAGCGTATAACGTCATATAGAATTAGGGTTTAACGTATAACGTCATATAGAATTACGGTTTAACGCAAAACGTGATATCGTAATGCGTCATAACGGATAACGCCATTTAGTAATGCGTCATAACGTATAACGTCACATAGTAAACGTCATAACGTTTAACGTCAAATAGAATTACGTCATAACGCATAACGTCACGTAGTAATACGTCATAACGTATAGCATCACATAGTAATACGTCATAACGTATAACGTCACATAGTATTACGGTTTAGCGTACAACGTCATAGAGTAATGCGTCATAACGTATAACGACATTTAGTAATGCGTCATAATGTATAACGTCATATAGAATTACGTCATAACGTATAACATCACATAGTAATACGTCATAACGTATAACGTCACATAGAATTACGGTTTAACGTGTAACGTCATATAGTAATGTGTCATACCGTATCACGCCATTTAGAAATGCGTCCTAACGTATAACGTCATATAGAATTACGGTTTAATGTATATCGTCATATAGAAATCCGGTTTAACGAATAACGTCATATGGAATTACGGTTTAACGTATAAAGCAATGTAGAATTACGGCATAACGTATAACGTCATATAGTAATGCGTCATAACGTATAACGCCATATAGTAATGCGTCATAATGTATAACGTCATACAGAATAACGTCATTACGTATAACGTCATATAGAATTACGTCATAACGTATAGCGCTATATTGAATTGAGCGATAACGTATGAAGTCACGTAGTATTACGTCATTCCGTATGACGTCATATAGTATTGCGTCATAACGTATAACGTCATATAGTATTGTGTCATGACGTAAAACGTTATATGTTATTGTGTAATTACGTATAACGTCACAAGGCAATACGTCATAACGTATAGCGCTATATTGTATTGCGTCATAATGCATAACGTCACATAGTGTTACGTTATACCGTATAACGTCACATAGTGTTACGTTATATCGTATAACGTCACATAGTAATACGTCATAACGTAAGGCGCTATATTTTATTGCGCCATAACGTATAACATCAAATAGTATTACATCATAACGTATGACGTGATATAGTATTGCGTCTTAACGTATAGCGCTATATTCTATTGCCTCCTAACGTATAACGTCACATAGAATTACGGTACAACGTATAACGTCATATAGTATTTCGACATAGCGTATAACGTCATATAGTATTGTGTCATGACGTACAACGTTATATGTTATTGTGTAATAACGTATAGCGTCACAAAGTAATACGTCATAACGTATAGCGCTATATTTTATTGCGTCCTAACGTATAACGTCACATAGTAATACGTCATAACGTATAATGTCATGTAGTATTAAGTTATAACGTACAACGTAACATAGTAATACGTCATAACGTAAGGCGCTATATTTTATTGCGCCATAACGTATAACATCAAATAGTATTACATCATAACGTATGACGTGATATAGTATTGCGTCTTAACGTATAGCGCTATATTCTATTGCCTCCTAACGTATAACGTCACATAGAATTACGGTACAACGTATAACGTCATATAGTATTGCGCCATGACGTAAAACGTTATATTGTGTGACGTCATAACGTATAACGTCATATAGTATTACATCATAACGTATACGTCATATAGTATTGCGTCATGACGTACTACGTTATATGTTATTGCGTAAAAACGTATAACGTTATATGCTATAACGTTATATGGTATAACGTAATAATGTTGAACGTTGTACAGTATTAAGGCATAACGTATAACGTCACATAGTATAACTTCATAACGGATGATATCATATAGTATTACGTCATGACGTATAACGTCATATTTTATTGTGTAATAACGTATAACGTCATACAGAAATACGTCATTACGTATAACGTCATATAGAATTACGTCATAACGTATAGCGCTATATTGAATTGAGCGATAACGTATGAAGTCACGTAGTATTACGTCATTCCGTATGACGTCATATAGTATTGCGTCATAACGTATAACGTCATATAGTATTGTGTCATGACGTAAAACGTTATATGTTATTGTGTAATTACGTATAACGTCACAAGGCAATACGTCATAACGTATAGCGCTATATTGTATTGCGTCATAATGCATAACGTCACATAGTGTTACGTTATACCGTATAACGTCACATAGTGTTACGTTATATCGTATAACGTCACATAGTATTACTTCGTAACGGATAACGTCATATAGAATTACTTCATGACGTATAAAGTCATATAGAAATACGTCATAACGTATAACGTCATATAGTATTGCGCCATGACGTATAACGTCATATAGTATTTCGACATAGCGTATAACGTCATATAGTATTGTGTCATGACGTACAACGTTATATGTTATTGTGTAATAACGTATAGCGTCACAAAGTAATACGTCATAACGTATAGCGCTATATTTTATTGCGTCCTAACGTATAACGTCACATAGTAATACGTCATAACGTATAATGTCATGTAGTATTAAGTTATAACGTACAACGTCACATAGTAATACGTCATAACGTAAGGCGCTATATTTTATTGCGCCATAACGTATAACATCAAATAGTATTACATCATAACGTATGACGTGATATAGTATTGCGTCTTAACGTATAGCGCTATATTCTATTGCCTCCTAACGTATAACGTCACATAGAATTACGGTACAACGCATAACGTCATATAGTATTGCGCCATGACGTAAAACGTTATATTGTGTGACGTCATAACGTATAACGTCATATAGTATTACATCATAACGTATACGTCATATAGTATTGCGTCATGACGTACTACGTTATATGTTATTGCGTAAAAACGTATAACGTTATATGCTATAACGTTATATGGTATAACGTAATAATGTTGAACGTTGTACAGTATTAAGGCATAACGTATAACGTCACATAGTATAACTTCATAACGGATGATATCATATAGTATTACGTCATGACGTATAACGTCATATTTTATTGTGTAATAACGTATAACGTCATACAGAAATACGTCATTACGTATAACGTCATATAGAATTACGTCATAACGTATAGCGCTATATTGAATTGAGCGATAACGTATGAAGTCACGTAGTATTACGTCATTCCGTATGACGTCATATAGTATTGCGTCATAACGTATAACGTCATATAGTATTGTGTCATGACGTAAAACGTTATATGTTATTGTGTAATTACGTATAACGTCACAAGGCAATACGTCATAACGTATAGCGCTATATTGTATTGCGTCATAATGCATAACGTCACATAGTGTTACGTTATACCGTATAACGTCACATAGTGTTACGTTATATCGTATAACGTCACATAGTATTACTTCGTAACGGATAACGTCATATAGAATTACTTCATGACGTATAAAGTCATATAGAAATACGTCATAACGTATAACGTCATATAGTATTGCGCCATGACGTATAACGTCATATAGTATTTCGACATAGCGTATAACGTCATATAGTATTGTGTCATGACGTACAACGTTATATGTTATTGTGTAATAACGTATAGCGTCACAAAGTAATACGTCATAACGTATAGCGCTATATTTTATTGCGTCCTAACGTATAACGTCACATAGTAATACGTCATAACGTATAATGTCATGTAGTATTAAGTTATAACGTACAACGTCACATAGTAATACGTCATAACGTAAGGCGCTATATTTTATTGCGCCATAACGTATAACATCAAATAGTATTACATCATAACGTATGACGTGATATAGTATTGCGTCTTAACGTATAGCGCTATATTCTATTGCCTCCTAACGTATAACGTCACATAGAATTACGGTACAACGCATAACGTCATATAGTATTGCGCCATGACGTAAAACGTTATATTGTGTGACGTCATAACGTATAACGTCATATAGTATTACATCATAACGTATACGTCATATAGTATTGCGTCATGACGTACTACGTTATATGTTATTGCGTAAAAACGTATAACGTTATATGCTATAACGTTATATCGTATAACGTAATAATGTTGAACGTTGTACAGTATTAAGATATAACGTATAACGTCACATAGTATAACTTCATAACGGATGATATCATATAGTATTACGTCATGACGTATAACGTCATATTTTATTGTGTAATAACGTATAACGTCATACAGAAATACGTCATTACGTATAACGTCATATAGAATTACGTCATAACGTATAGCGCTATATTGAATTGCGCGATAACGTATGAAGTCACGTAGTATTACGTCATTCCGTATGACGTCATATAGTATTGCGTCGTAACGTATAACGTCACATAGTAATACGTCATAACGTATAACGTCATATAGAATTACGGTTTAACGTATACCGTCACATAGTTATATCGTCATAACGTATAGCGCTATATTTTATTACGTCAAAACGTATGACGTGACATAGTTTTGCGTCTGAACGTATAGCGCTATATTCTATTGCGTCCTAACGTATAACGTCACATAGAATTACGGTACAACGTATAACGTCATATAGTATTGCGCCATGTCGTATAACTTTATATTGTGTGACGTCATTACGTATAACGTCATATAGTATTACGTCATAACGTATAACGTCATATAGTATTGTGTCATGACGTACAACGTTATATGTTATTGTGTAATAACGTATAACGTCACAAAGCAATACGTTTTAACGCATAGCGCTATATAGTATTGCGTCATAACGTATAACGTCGCTTAGTGTTACGTTATATCGTATAACTGCACATAGTATTACTACGTAACGGATAACGACATATAGAATTACGTCATGACGTATAAAGTCATATAGAATTACGTCATAACGTATAACGTCATATACGTTTTGCGCCATGACGTATAACGTCATATAGTATTACGTCATAACGTATAACGTCATATAGTATTGTGTCATGACGTACATCGTTATATGTTATTGTGTAATAACGTCACATAGTAATACGCCATAACGTATAACGTCATATAGAATTACGGTACAGCGTATAACGTCATATAGAATTACGGTACAGCGTATAACGTCATATAGTATTGCGCCATGACGTATAACATTATAAAGTATAACGTCATAACATGTAACGTCATATAGTATTACGTCATAACGTATAGCGTCATATAGTATTGCGTCATGACGTACAACGTTATATGTTATTATGTTATAACGTATAACGTCACAAAGTAATACGTCATAACGTATAGCGCTATATTGTATTGTGTCATAAACTATAACGTCACATAGTACTACGCCACAACGGATGACGTCATATAGAATTACGGTACAACGTATAACGTCATACAGTATTGCGCCTTGACGTATAACGTCATACAGAATTACGTCATAACGCACAACGTCACATAGTAATACGTCATAACGTATAATGTCATGAAGTATTAAGATATAACGTATAACTTCACACAGTAATACGTCATGACGTTTAACGTTATATTGTGTGACGTCATAATGTATAACGTCATATAGTATTGCGTCATGACGTATAAAGTCATACAGAATTACGTCATAACGTATAACGTCATATAGTATTGCGTCATGACGTATAACGTTATGTGGTAATGCGTAATAACGTATAACGTCACATAGTAATACGCCATAACGTATAACGTCATATAGAATTACTGTACAACGTATATCGTCATATAGTATTGCGCCATGACGTATAACGTTATAAAGTATAACGTCATAACGTATAACGTCATGTAGTATTACGTCATAACGTATAACGTCATATAGAATTACGGTTTAACGTATACCGTCACATAGATATATAGTCATAACGTATAGCGCTATATTTTATTACGTCAAAACGTATGACGTGACATAGTATTGCATCATGACGTATAACGTTATATGGTATTGCGTAATAACGTAAAACGTTATATGGAATAACGTTATATGGTATAACGTAATAATGTTGAACGTTGTACAGTATTAAGGTATAACATATAACGTCACATAGTATTACTTCGTAACGGATGACGTCATATCGAATTACGTCATATACGCATAAAGTCATATAGAATTACGTCATAACGTATAACGTCATATAGTATTGCGTCATGACGTATAACGTTATGTGGTAATGCGTAATAACGTATAACGTCACATAGTAATACGCCATAACGTATAACGTCATATTCAATTACGGTACAACGTATATCGTCATATAGTATTGCGCCATGACGTATAACGTTATAAAGTATAACGTCATAACGTATAGCGTCATATACCATTGCACCATGACGTACAACGTTATATGTTATTGTGTTATAACGTATAACGTCACAAAGTAATACGTCATAAAGTATAACGTCATATAGAATTACGGTACAACGTATAACGTCATACAGTATTGCGTCATGACGTATAACGTTATGTGGTATTGCGTAATAACGTATAACGCCACATAGTAATACGTCATAACGTATAACGTTATATAGCATTGCGTCATGACGTACAACGTTATATGTTATTGTGTTATAACGTATAACGTCATACAGAATTACGTCATAACGCACAACGTCACATAGTAATACGTCATAACGTATAATGTCATGTAGTATTAAGGTATAACGTATAACGTAACACAGTAATACGTCATGACGTTTAACGTTATATTGTGTGACGTCATAACGTATAACGTCATATAGAATTACGGTACAACGTATAACGTCATATAGTATTGCGCCATGGCGTATAACGTCATATAGTATTACGTCATAACGTATAACGTCATATAGTATTGTGTCATGGCGTACAACGTTATATGTTATTGTGTAATAACGTATAACGTCACAACGTAATACGTCATAACGTATAGCGCTATATTGTATTGCGTCATAACGTATAACGTCACATAGTATTACTTCGTAACGGATAACGTCATATAGAATTACGTCATGACGTATAAAGTCATATAGAATTACGTCATAACGTATAACGTCATATAGTATTGCATCATGACGTATAACGTTATGTGGTATTGCGTGATAACGTATAACGTCACATAGTAATACGCCATAACGTATAACGTCATATAGAATTACGGTTTAACGTATAACGTCACATAGTAATACGTCATAACGTATGGCGCTATATTGTACAGCGTTATAACGTATAACGTCAGCTAGTACTACGTCATAACGGATGACGTCATATAGAATTACGTCATCACGTATAACGTCATATAGAATTACGACATAACGTGCAACGTCATATAGTAATACGTCATAACGTATAATGTCATGTAGTATTAAGGTATAACATATAACGTCACATAGTAATACGTTATAACGTATAGCGCTATATTGAATTGCGCGATAACGTATAAAGTCACATAGTATTACGTCATAACGTATGACGTCATATAGTATTACGTCATAACGTATAATGTCATATATAAATACGTCATTACGTATAACTTCACATAGTAATACGTCATAACGTAGAATGTCATGTATTATTGCGTCATAACGTATAACGTTAGGTGGTATAACGCTACATGATATAACGTAATAATGTTGAACGTTGTACAGTATTAAGGTATAACGTATAACGTCACATAGTATTACTTCGTAACTAATTATGTCATATAGAAGTACGTCATGACGTGTAACGTCTTATAGAATTACGTCATAACGTGTAACGTCATATAGTATTGCGTCATGACGTATAACGTCATATAGAAAGACGTCATAACGTAGAACATCACATAGTAATACGTCATAACGTATAACGCCATATAGCTATGCGTCATAACGTATAAGGTCATATGGAATTACGGTTTAACGTATAACGTAATATAGTAATGCGTCATAACGTATAACGCCATATAGTAATGCGGCATAACGTATAACGTCACATAGAATTACGGTTTAGCGTATAACGTCATATAGCAATGCGTCATTACCTATAACGTCATATAGTATTGCGTCATGACGTATAACGTCATATAGAATTACGTCATAACGTATAACGCCATATAGCCATGCGTCATAACGTATAAGGTCATATCGAATTCCGGTTTAACGTATAACTTCATATAGTAATGCGTCATAACGTATAACGTCATATGGAATTACGGTTTAACGTATAACTTCATATAGTAATGCGTCATAACGTATAACGCCATATAGTAATGTGTCATAACGTATGACGTCATATAGTATTGCGTCATGACGTATAACGTCATATAGCAATGCGTCATAACCTATAACGTCATATAGTATTGCGTCATGACGTATAACGTCCTATAGAATTACGTCATAACTTATAACGTCATATAGTAATACGTCATAACGTATAACGTCATATAGAATTACGGCATAACGTATAACGTCACAGAGAATTACGGTTTAGCGTCTAACGTCATATAGCAATGCGTCATAACGTATAAGGCCATATAGCAATGAGTCATAACGTATAACGTCATATAGTAATACGATATAACGTATAACGTCATATAGAATTACGGCATAACGTATAACGTCACATTGTAGTACGACATATCGTATAGCGTCACATATTAATACGTCATAATGTATAACGTCACATAGTAATACGTCATAACGTATAACGCCATATAGATATGCGTCATAACGTATAACGTCATATAGACTTACGGTTTAAGGTATAACGTCATATAGTAATGCGTCATAACGTATAACGCCATATTGTAATGCGTCATAACATATAACGCCATATTGTAATGCGTCATAACGCATAACGTCATACAGTATTGCCTCATGAAGTATAACGTTATATAGAATTACGTCATAACGTAGAACATCACATAGTAATACGTCATAACGTATAACGTCACATAGTATTACGGTTTAACGTATAACGTAATATAGTATTCCGGTTTAACGTACAACGTCGTATAGTAATGCGTGATAACGTATAACGTCATATAGTATTGCGTCATGACGTATAACGTCATATAGAATTACGCTTTAGCGTCTAACGTCATATAGCAATGCGTCATAACGTATAAGGCCATATAGACTTACGGTTTAAGGTATAACGTCATATATTAATGCGTCATAACGTATAACGCCATATTGTAATGCGTCATATCGTATAACGCCATATTGTAATGCGTCATAACGTATAACGCCATATTGTAATGCGTAATAACGTATAACGTCATACAGTATTGCCTCATGAAGTATAACGTCATATAGAATTACGTCATAACGTAGAACATCACATAGTAATACGTCATAGCGAATAACGTCATATAGAGTTACGTCATAACTTATAACGTCACATAGTAATACGTAATAACGTTTAACGTCATATCGAATTCCGGTTTAACGTTCAACGCCATATAGCAATGCGTTATAAAGTATAACGTCACATGGTAATACGTCATAGCGAATAACGTCATATAATAAGGCGACATGACGTATAACGTCATATAGAATTACGTCACAACGTATAACGTCACGTAGTAATACGTCATAAAGTATAACGTCACATAGAATTACGGTTTAACGTATAACGTAATATAGTATTCCTGTTTAACGTACAACGTCATATAGTAATGCGTGATAACGTATAACGTCATATAGTATTGCGTCATGACGTATAACGTCATATAGAATTATTTCATAACGTAGAACATCACATAGTAATACGTCATAACGTATAACGTTACATAGAATTACGGTTTAACGTATAACGTCATATAGTAATGCGTCATACTGTATCACGCCATTTAGTAATGCGTCATAACGTACAACGTCACATAGTAATACGTCATAACGTATAACGTCATATAGAATTACGTCATAACGTAGAACGCCATATAGTAATGCGTCATAACGTATAACGTCATATAGTATTACGTCATAACTTATAACGTCACATAGTAATACGTCCTAACGTATAACGTCATATAGAATTATGGCATAACGTATAACGTCACAGCGAATTACGGTTTGGCGTCTAACGTCATATAGCAATACGTCATAACTTATAAGGCCATATAGCAATGCGTCATAACGTATAACGTCATTTAGAAATACGATATAACGTATAATGTCACATAGTAATACGTCATAACGTATAACGCCATATTGTAATGCGTCATAACGTATAATGTCACATAGTAATACGTCATAACGTATAACGCCATATTGTAATGCGTCATAACGTATAACGTCATATAGTAATACGTCATAACGTATAACGACATATAGAATTACGTCATAACGTATAGCGTCACATCGTAATACGTCATAATGTATAACGTCACATAGTAATACGTCATAACGTATAACGAGATATAGCAATGCGTCATAACGTATAACGTCATATAGAACTACGGTTTAACGTATAACGTAATATAGAATTCCGGTTTAACGTATAACGTCATATAGAACTACGGTTTAACGTATAACGTTATATAGTAATGCGTCATGACGTATAGCGTCACATCGTAATACGTCATAATGTATAACGTCACATAGTAATACGTCATAACGTATAACGAGATATAGCAATGCGTCATAACGTATAACGTCATATAGAATTAGGGTTTAACGTATAACGTCATATGGAATTATGGTTTAACGTATATCGTCATATAGTATTGCGTCATAACGGATAACGCCATTTAGTAATGCGTCATAACGTATAATGTCACATAGTAATACGTCATAACGTATAGCGTCATATAGAATTAGGGTTTAACGTATAACGTCATATGGAATTTTGGTTTAACGTATAACGTCATATAGTATTGCGTCATAACGGTTAACGCCATTTAGTAATGCGTCATAACTTATAACGTCACATAGTAATACGTCATAACGTATAACGCCATATTGTAATGCGTCATAACGTATAACGTCATATAGTATTGCGTCATGAAGTATAACGTCATATAGAATTACGTCATAACGTATAGCGTCACATAGTAATACGTCATAATGTATAACGTCATATAGCAATGCGTCATAACGTATAAGGCCATATAGCAATGCGTCATAACGTATAACGTCATATAGAAATACGATATAACGTATAACGTCACATAGTAATACGTCATAACGTGTAGCGTTCTATAGAATTAAGTCATAACGTGTAACGTCACATAGTAATATGTCATAACGTATAACTTCATATAGAAATCCGGGTTAACGTATAACGCTATATAGCAATGCGTCATACCGTATAACGTCATATAGAATTACGGCATAATGTATAACGTCACATAGTAATACGTCATAACGTATAACGCCATATAGATATGCGTCATAACGTATAACGTCATATGGAATTACGGTTTAACGTCTAACGTCATATAGTAATGCCTCATAACGTATAACGCCATTTAGTAATGCTTCATAACATATAACGCCATATAGTAATACGTCCTAACGTATAACGTCATATAGAATTACGGCATAACGTATAACGTCACAGAGAATTACGGTTTAACGTATAACGCTATATTGCAATGCGTCATACCGTAAGACGTCATATAGAAGTACGGCATAATGTATAACGTCACATAGTAATACGTCATAACGTATAACGCCATATAGCTATGCGTCATAACGTATAAGGTCATATGGAATTACGGTTTAACGTACAGCGTCATATAGTAATGCGTCATAACGTATAACGCCATATAGTAATGCGTCATAACGTATAACGTCACATAGAATTACGGTTTAGCGTATAACGTCATATAGCAATGCGTCATAACGTATAACGTCATATAGTAATACGATATAACGTATAACGTCATATAGAATTACGGCATAACGTATAATGTCACATAGTAATACGTCATAACGTATAGCGTCATATAGAATTAGAGTTTAACGTATAACGTCATATGGAATTTTGGTTTAACGTATAACGTCATATAGTATTGCGTCATAACGGTTAACGCCATTTAGTAATGCGTCATAACTTATAACGTCACATAGTAATACGTCATAACGTATAACGCCATATTGTAATGCGTCATAACGTATAACGTCATATAGTATTGCGTCATGAAGTATAACGTCATATAGAATTACGTCATAACGTATAGCGTCACATAGTAATACGTCATAATGTATAACGTCACATAGTAATACGTCATAACGTATAACGCCATATTGTAATGCGTCATAACGTATAACGTCATATAGTATTGCGTCATGAAGTATAACGTCATATAGAATTACGTCATAACGTATAGCGTCACATAGTAATACGTCATAAGGTATAACGTCATATAGCAATGCGTCATAACGTATAAGGCCATATAGCAATGCGTCATAACGTATAACGTCATATAGAAATACGATATAACGTATAACGTCACATAGTAATACGTCATAACGTGTAGCGTTCTATAGAATTAAGTCATAACGTGTAACGTCACATAGTAATACGTCATAACGTATAACTTCATATAGAAATCCGGGTTAACGTATAACGCTATATAGCAATGCGTCATACCGTATAACGTCATATAGAATTACGGCATAATGTATAACGTCACATAGTAATACGTCATAACGTATAACGCCATATAGATATGCGTCATAACGTATAACGTCATATGGAATTACGGTTTAACGTATAACGTCATATAGTAATGCCTCATAACGTAAAACGCCATTTAGTAATGCGTCATAACATATAACGCCATATAGTAATACGTCCTAACGTATAACGTCATATAGAATTACGGCATAACGTATAACGTCACAGAGAATTACGGTTTAACGTATGACGCTATATTGCAATGCGTCATACCGTAAGACGTCATATAGAAGTACGGCATAATGTATAACGTCACATAGTAATACGTCATAACGTATAACGCCATATAGCTATGCGTCATAACGTATAAGGTCATATGGAATTACGGTTTAACGTATAGCGTCATATAGTAATGCGTCATAACGTATAACGCCATATAGTAATGCGTCATAACGTATAACGTCACATAGAATTACGGTTTAGCGTATAACGTCATATAGCAATGCGTCATAACGTATAACGTCATATAGTAATACGATATAACGTATAACGTCATATAGAATTACGGCATAACGTATAACGTCACATAGTAATACGACATATCGTATAGGGTCACATAGTAATACGTCATAATGTATAACGTCACATAGTAATACGTCATAACGTATAACGCCATATAGATATGCGTCATAACGTATAACGTCATATAGACTTACTATTTAAGGTATAACGTCATATAGTAATGCGTCATAACGTATAACGTCATACAGTATTGCCTCATGAAGTATAACGTCATATAGAATTACGTCATAATGTAGAACATCACATAGTAATACGTCATAACGTATAACGTCATATAGAGTTACGTCATAACTTATAACGTCACATAGTAATACGTCATAACGTATAACGTCATATAGAGTTACGTCATAACTTATAACGTCACATAGTAATACGTAATAACGTTTAACGTCATATCGAATTCCGGTTTAACGTATAACGCCATATAGCAATGCGTTATAAAGTATAACGTCACATGGTAATACGTCATAACGAATAACGTCATATAATAAGGCGACATGACGTATAACGTCATATAGAATTACGTCACAACGTATAACGTCACGTAGTAATACGTCATAACGTATAACGTCACATAGTATTACGGTTTAACGTATAACGTAATATAGTATTCCGGTTTAACGTACAACGTCGTATAGTAATGCGTGATAACGTATAACGTCATATAGTATTGCGTCAAGACGTATAACGCCATATTGTAATGCGTCATACCATATAACGTCATATAGTATTGCGTCATGAAGTATAACGTCATATAGAATTACTTTATAACGTATAGCGTCACGTAGTAATACGTCATAACGTATAACGTCACATAGAATTACGGATTAACGTATAACGTAATATAGAATTCCGGTTTAACGTACAACGTCATATAGTAATGGGTGATAACGTATAACGTCATATAGTATTGCGTCATGACGTATAACGTCATATAGAATTATTTCATAACGTAGAACATCACATAGTAATACGTCATAACGTATAACGTCACATAGAATTACGGTTTAACGTATAACGTCATATAGTAATGCGTCATACCGTATCACGCCAGTTAGTAATGCGTCATAACGTATAACGCCATATAGTAATGCGTCATAACGTATAACGTCATATAGTATTGCGTCATGACGTATAACGTCACAGAGAATTACGGTTTAGCGTCTAACGTCATATAGCAATGCGTCATAACGTATAAGGCCATATAGCAATGCGTCATAACGTATAACGTCATATAGATATACGATATAACGTATAACGTCACATAGTAATACGTCATAACGTGTAGCGTTCTATAGAATTAAGTCATAACGTGTAACGTCACAAAGTAATACGTCATAACGTATAACTTCATATAGAAATCCGGGTTAACGTATAACGCTATATAGCAATGCGTCATACCGTATAACGTCATATAGAATTACGGCATAATGTATAACGTCACATAGTAATACGTCATAACGTATAACGAGATATAGCAATGCGTCATAACGTATAACGTCATATAGAATTAGGGTTTAACGTATAACGTCATATGGAATTATGGTTTAACGTATATCGTCATATAGTATTGCGTCATAACGGATAACGCCATTTAGTAATGCGTGATAACGTATAATGTCACATAGTAATACGTCATAACGTATAGCGTCATATAGAATTAGGGTTTAACGTATAACGTCATATGGAATTTTGGTTTAACGTATAACGTCATATAGTATTGCGTCATAACGGTTAACGCCATTTAGTAATGCGTCATAACTTATAACGTCACATAGTAATACGTCATAACGTATAACGCCATATTGTAATGCGTCATAACGTATAACGTCATATAGTATTGCGTCATGAAGTATAACGTCATATAGAATTACGTCATAACGTATAGCGTCACATAGTAATACGTCATAATGTATAACGTCATATAGCAATGCGTCATAACGTATAAGGCCATATAGCAATGCGTCATAACGTATAACGTCATATAGAAATACGATATAACGTATAACGTCACATAGTAATACGTCATAACGTGTAGCGTTCTATAGAATTAAGTCATAACGTGTAACGTCACATAGTAATACGTCATAACGTATAACTTCATATAGAAATCCGGGTTAACGTATAACGCTATATAGCAATGCGTCATACCGTATAACGTCATATAGAATTACGGCATAATGTATAACGTCACATAGTAATACGTCATAACGTATAACGCCATATAGATATGCGTCATAACGTATAACGTCATATGGAATTACGGTTTAACGTCTAACGTCATATAGTAATGCCTCATAACGTATAACGCCATTTAGTAATGCTTCATAACATATAACGCCATATAGTAATACGTCCTAACGTATAACGTCATATAGAATTACGGCATAACGTATAACATCACAGAGAATTACGGTTTAACGTATAACGCTATATTGCAATGCGTCATACCGTAAGACGTCATATAGAAGTACGGCATAATGTATAACGTCACATAGTAATACGTCATAACGTATAACGCCATATAGCTATGCGTCATAACGTATAAGGTCATATGGAATTACGGTTTAACGTACAGCGTCATATAGTAATGCGTCATAACGTATAACGCCATATAGTAATGCGTCATAACGTATAACGTCACATAGAATTACGGTTTAGCGTATAACGTCATATAGCAATGCGTCATAACGTATAACGTCATATAGTAATACGATATAACGTATAACGTCATATAGAATTACGGCATAACGTATAATGTCACATAGTAATACGTCATAACGTATAGCGTCATATAGAATTAGAGTTTAACGTATAACGTCATATGGAATTTTGGTTTAACGTATAACGTCATATAGTATTGCGTCATAACGGTTAACGCCATTTAGTAATGCGTCATAACTTATAACGTCACATAGTAATACGTCATAACGTATAACGCCATATTGTAATGCGTCATAACGTATAACGTCATATAGTATTGCGTCATGAAGTATAACGTCATATAGAATTACGTCATAACGTATAGCGTCACATAGTAATACGTCATAATGTATAACGTCACATAGTAATACGTCATAACGTATAACGCCATATTGTAATGCGTCATAACGTATAACGTCATATAGTATTGCGTCATGAAGTATAACGTCATATAGAATTACGTCATAACGTATAGCGTCACATAGTAATACGTCATAAGGTATAACGTCATATAGCAATGCGTCATAACGTATAAGGCCATATAGCAATGCGTCATAACGTATAACGTCATATAGAAATACGATATAACGTATAACGTCACATAGTAATACGTCATAACGTGTAGCGTTCTATAGAATTAAGTCATAACGTGTAACGTCACATAGTAATACGTCATAACGTATAACTTCATATAGAAATCCGGGTTAACGTATAACGCTATATAGCAATGCGTCATACCGTATAACGTCATATAGAATTACGGCATAATGTATAACGTCACATAGTAATACGTCATAACGTATAACGCCATATAGATATGCGTCATAACGTATAACGTCATATGGAATTACGGTTTAACGTATAACGTCATATAGTAATGCCTCATAACGTATAACGCCATTTAGTAATGCGTCATAACATATAACGCCATATAGTAATACGTCCTAACGTATAACGTCATATAGAATTACGGCATAACGTATAACGTCACAGAGAATTACGGTTTAACGTATGACGCTATATTGCAATGCGTCATACCGTAAGACGTCATATAGAAGTACGGCATAATGTATAACGTCACATAGTAATACGTCATAACGTATAACGTCACATAGTAATACGACATAACGTATAGGGTCACATAGTAATACGTCATAATGTATAACGTCACATAGTAATACGTCATAACGTATAACGCCATATAGATATGCGTCATAACGTATAACGTCATATAGACTTACTATTTAAGGTATAACGTCATATAGTAATGCGTCATAACGTATAACGTCATACAGTATTGCCTCATGAAGTATAACGTCATATAGAATTACGTCATAATGTAGAACATCACATAGTAATACGTCATAACGTATAACGTCATATAGAGTTACGTCATAACTTATAACGTCACATAGTAATACGTCATAACGTATAACGTCATATAGAGTTACGTCATAACTTATAACGTCACATAGTAATACGTAATAACGTTTAACGTCATATCGAATTCCGGTTTAACGTATAACGCCATATAGCAATGCGTTATAAAGTATAACGTCACATGGTAATACGTCATAACGAATAACGTCATATAATAAGGCGACATGACGTATAACGTCATATAGAATTACGTCACAACGTATAACGTCACGTAGTAATACGTCATAACGTATAACGTCACATAGTATTACGGTTTAACGTATAACGTAATATAGTATTCCGGTTTAACGTACAACGTCGTATAGTAATGCGTGATAACGTATAACGTCATATAGTATTGCGTCAAGACGTATAACGCCATATTGTAATGCGTCATACCATATAACGTCATATAGTATTGCGTCATGAAGTATAACGTCATATAGAATTACTTTATAACGTATAGCGTCACGTAGTAATACGTCATAACGTATAACGTCACATAGAATTACGGATTAACGTATAACGTAATATAGAATTCCGGTTTAACGTACAACGTCATATAGTAATGGGTGATAACGTATAACGTCATATAGTATTGCGTCATGACGTATAACGTCATATAGAATTATTTCATAACGTAGAACATCACATAGTAATACGTCATAACGTATAACGTCACATAGAATTACGGTTTAACGTATAACGTCATATAGTAATGCGTCATTCCGTATCACGCCAGTTAGTAATGCGTCATAACGTATAACGCCATATAGTAATGCGTCATAACGTATAACGTCATATAGTATTGCGTCATGACGTATAACGTCACAGAGAATTACGGTTTAGCGTCTAACGTCATATAGCAATGCGTCATAACGTATAAGGCCATATAGCAATGCGTCATAACGTATAACGTCATATAGATATACGATATAACGTATAACGTCACATAGTAATACGTCATAACGTGTAGCGTTCTATAGAATTAAGTCATAACGTGTAACGTCACAAAGTAATACGTCATAACGTATAACTTCATATAGAAATCCGGGTTAACGTATAACGCTATATAGCAATGCGTCATACCGTATAACGTCATATAGAATTACGGCATAATGTATAACGTCACATAGTAATACGTCATAACGTATAACGCCATATAGATATGCATTATAACGTATAACGTCATATGGAATTACGGTTTAACGTATAACGTCATATAGTAATGCGTCATAACGTATAACGCCATTTAGTAATGCGTCATAACATATAACGCCATATAGTAATACGTCCTAACGTATAACGTCATATAGAATTACGGCATAACGTATAACGTCACGGAAAATTACGGTTTAACGTATAACGCTATATTGCAATGCGTCATACCGTAAGACGTCATATAGAAGTACGGCATAATGTATAGCGTCACATAGTAATACGTCATAACGTATAACGCCATATAGCTTTGCGTCATAACGTATAAGGTCATATGGAATTACGGTTTAACGTATAGCGTCATATAGTAATGCGTCATAACGTATAACGCCATATAGTAATGCGTCACAACGTATAACGTCACATAGAATTACGGTTTAGCGTATAACGTCATATAGCAATGCGTCATAACGTATAACGTCATATAGTAATACGATATAACGTATAACGTCATATAGAATTACGGCATAACGTATAACGTCACATAGTAATACGACATAACGTATAGCGTCACATAGTAATACGTCATAATGTATAACGTCACATAGTAATACGTCATAACGTATAACGCCATACAGATATGCGTCATAACGTATAACGTCATATAGACTTACGGTTTAAGGTATAACGTCATATAGTAATGCGTCATAACGTATAACGCCATATTGTAATGCGTCATAACGTATAACGCCATATTGTAATGCGTCATAACGTATAACGTCATACAGTATTGCCTCATGAAGTATAACGTCATATAGAATTACGTCATAACGTAGAACATCACATAGTAATACGTCATAACGTATAACGTCATATAGAGTTACGTCATAACTTATAACGTCACATAGTAATACGTAATAACGTTTAACGTCATATCGAATTCCGGTTTAACGTATAACGCCATATAGCAATGCGTTATAAATTATAACGTCACATGGTAATACGTCATAACGAATAACGTCATATAATAAGGCGACATGACGTATAACGTCATATAGAATTACGTCACAACGTATAACGTCACGTAGTATTACGTCATAACGTATAACGTCACATAGTATTACGGTTTAACGTATAACGTAATATAGTATTCCGGTTTAAAGTACAAGGTCGTATAGTAATGCGTGATAACGTATAACGTCATATAGTATTGCGTCATGACGTATAAGGCCATACAGCATTGAGTCATAACGTATAACGTCATATAGTAATACGATATAACGTATAACGTCATATAGAATTACGGCATACCGTATAACGTCACATAGTAATACGACATAACGTATAGCGTCACATAGTAATACGTCAAAATGTATAACGTCACATAGTAATACGACATAACGTATAACGAGATATAGTAATACGTCATAACGTATAACGACATATAGAATTACGTCATAACGTATAGCGTCACATAGTAATACCTCATAATGTATAACGTCACATAGTAATACGTCATAACGAAAAACGAGATATAGCAATGCGTCATAACGTATAACGTCATATAGAATTACGGTTTAACGTATAACGTAATATAGAATTCCGGTTTAACGTATAACGTCATATAGTATTACGTCATAACTTATAACGTCACATAGTAATACGTCCTAACGTATAACGAGATATAGCAATGCGTCATAACGTATAACGTCATATAGAATTACGGTTTAACGTATAACGTAATATAGAATTCCGGTTTAACGTATAACGTCATATAGAACTACGGTTTAACGTATAACGTCATATAGCAATGCCTCATAGCGTATGACGACATTTAGTAATGCGTCATAACGTATAACGCCATATTATAATGCGTCATACCATATAACGTCATATAGTATTGCGTCATGAAGTATAACGTCATATAGAATTACGTCATAACGTAGAACATCACATAGTAATACGACATAACGTATAGCGTCACATAGTAATACGTCAAAATGTATAACGTCACATAGTAATACGACATAACGTATAACGAGATATAGTAATACGTCATAACGTATAACGACATATAGAATTACGTCATAACGTATAGCGTCACATAGTAATACCTCATAATGTATAACGTCACATAGTAATACGTCATAACGAAAAACGAGATATAGCAATGCGTCATAACGTATAACGTCATATAGAATTACGGTTTAACGTATAACGTAATATAGAATTCCGGTTTAACGTATAACGTCATATAGTATTACGTCATAACTTATAACGTCACATAGTAATACGTCCTAACGTATAACGAGATATAGCAATGCGTCATAACGTATAACGTCATATAGAATTCCGGTTTAACGTATAACGTAATATAGAATTCCGGTTTAACGTACAACGTCACATAGTAATGCGTGATAACGTATAACGTCATATAGTATTGCGTCATGACGTATAACGCCATATTATAATGCGTCATACCATATAACGTCATATAGTATTGCGTCATGAAGTATAACGTCATATAGAATTACGTCATAACGTAGAACATCACATAGTAATACGTCATAACGTAAAACGTCATATAGAGTTACGTCATAACTTATAACGTCACATAGTAATACGTAATAACGTTTAACGTCATATCGAATTCCGGTTTAACGTATAACGCCATATAGCAATGCGTTATGAAGTATAACGTCACATGGTAATACGTCATAACGTATAACGTCATATAATAAGGCGACATGACGTATAACGTCATATAGAATTACGTCACAACATATAACGTCAAGTAGTAATACGTCATAACGTATAACGTCACATAGAATTACGGATTAACGCATAACGTAATATAGAATTCCGGTTTAACGTACAACGTCATATAGTAATGGGTGATAACGTATAACGTCATATAGTATTGCGTCATGACGTATAACGTCATATAGAATTATTTCATAACGTAGAACATCACATAGTAATACGTCATAACGTATAACGTCACATAGAATTACGGTTTAACGTATAACGTCATATAGTAATGCGTCATACCGTATCACGCCAGTTAGTAATGCGTCATAACGTATAACGCCATATAGTAATGCGTCATAACGTATAACGTCATATAGTATTGCGTCATGACGTATAACGTCACAGAGAATTACGGTTTAGCGTCTAACGTCATATAGCAATGCGTCATAACGTATAAGGCCATATAGCAATGCGTCATAACGTATAACGTCATATAGATATACGATATAACGTATAACGTCACATAGTAATACGTCATAACGTGTAGCGTTCTATAGAATTAAGTCATAACGTGTAACGTCACAAAGTAATACGTCATAACGTATAACTTCATATAGAAATCCGGGTTAACGTATAACGCTATATAGCAATGCGTCATACCGTATAACGTCATATAGAATTACGGCATAATGTATAACGTCACATAGTAATACGTCATAACGTATAACGCCATATAGATATGCGTTATAACGTATAACGTCATATGGAATTACGGTTTAACGTATAACGTCATATAGTAATGCGTCATAACGTATAACGCCATTTAGTAATGCGTCATAACATATAACGCCATATAGTAATACGTCCTAACGTATAACGTCATATAGAATTACGGCATAACGTATAACGTCACGGAGAATTACGGTTTAACGTATAACGCTATATTGCAATGCGTCATACCGTAAGACGTCATATAGAAGTACGGCATAATGTATAGCGTCACATAGTAATACGTCATAACGTATAACGCCATATAGCTTTGCGTCATAACGTATAAGGTCATATGGAATTACGGTTTAACGTATAGCGTCATATAGTAATGCGTCATAACGTATAACGCCATATAGTAATGCGTCATAACGTATAACGTCACATAGAATTACGGTTTAGCGTATAACGTCATATAGCAATGCGTCATAACGTATAACGTCATATAGTAATACGATATAACGTATAACGTCATATAGTATTACGTCATAACTTATAACGTCACATAGTAATACGTCCTAACGTATAACGAGATATAGCAATGCGTCATAACGTATAACGTCATATAGAATTACGGTTTAACGTATAACGTAATATAGAATTCCGGTTTAACGTATAACGTCATATAGAACTACGGTTTAACGTATAACGTCATATAGCAATGCGTCATAGCGTATGACGACATTTAGTAATGCGTCATAACGTATAACGCCATATTATAATGCGTCATACCATATAACGTCATATAGTATTGCGTCATGATGTATAACGTCATATAGAATTACGTCATAACGTAGAACATCACATAGTAATACGTCATAACGTAAAACGTCATATAGAGTTACGTCATAACTTATAACGTCACATAGTAATACGTCATAATGTATAACGTCACATAGTAATACGTCATAACGTATAACGAGATATAGCAATGCGTCATAACGTATAACGTCATATAGAATTAGGGTTTAACGTATAACGTCATATGGAATTATGGTTTAACGTATAACGTCATATAGTATTGCGTCATAACGTATAACGTCATATAGAATTCCGGTTTAACGTATAACGTAATATAGAATTCCGGTTTAACGTACAACGTCACATAGTAATGCGTGATAACGTATAACGTCATATAGTATTGCGTCACGACGTATAACGCCATATTATAATGCGTCATACCATATAACGTCATATAGTATTGCGTCATGAAGTATAACGTCATATAGAATTACGTCATAACGTAGAACATCACATAGTAATACGTCATAACGTAAAACGTCATATAGAGTTACGTCATAACTTATAACGTCACATAGTAATACGTAATAACGTTTAACGTCATATCGAATTCCGGTTTAACGTATAACGCCATATAGCAATGCGTTATGAAGTATAACGTCACATGGTAATACGTCATAACGTATAACGTCATATAATAAGGCGACATGACGTATAACGTCATATAGAATTACGTCACAACATATAACGTCAAGTAGTAATACGTCATAACGTATAACGTCACATAGAATTACGGATTAACGTATAACGTAATATAGAATTCCGGTTTAACGTACAACGTCATATAGTAATGGGTGATAACGTATAACGTCATATAGTATTGCGTCATGACGTATAACGTCATATAGAATTATTTCATAACGTAGAACATCACATAGTAATACGTCATAACGTATAACGTCACATAGAATTACGGTTTAACGTATAACGTCATATAGTAATGCGTCATACCGTATCGCGCCATTTAGTAATGCGTCATAACGTACAACGTCACATAGTAATACGTCATAACGTATAACGTCATATAGTAATGCGTCATACCGTATCGCGCCATTTAGTAATGCGTCATAACGTACAACGTCACATAGTAATACGTCATTACGTATAACGTCATATAGAATTACGTCATAACGTATAACGCCATATAGTAATGCGTCATAACGTGTAACGTCACATAGTAATACGTCATAACGTATAACTTCATATAGAATTCCGGGTTAACGTATAACGCTATATAGCAATGCGTCATACCGTATAACGTCATATAGAATTACGGCATAATGTTTAACGTCACATAGTAATACGTCATAACGTATAACGCCATATAGATATGCGTCATAACGTATAACGTCACATGGAATTACGGTTTAACGTATAACGTCATATAGTAATGCGTCATAACGTATAACGCCATTTAGTAATGCGTCATAACATATAACGCCATATAGTAATACGTCCTAACGTATAACGTCATATAGAAATACGGCATAACATATAACGTCACAGAGAATTACGGTTTAACGTATAACGCTATATTGCAATGCGTCATACCGTAAGACGTCATATAGAAGTACGGCATATTGTATAACGTCACACAGTAATACGTCATAACGTATAACGCCATATAGCCATGCGTCATAACGTATAAGGTCATATGGAATTACGGTTTAACGTATAACGTCACATAGTAATGCGTCATAACGTATAACGCCATATAGTAATGCATCATAACGTATAACGTCACATAGAATTACGGTTTAACGTATAACGTCATATAGCAATGCGTCATACTGTATCGCGCCATTTAGTAATGCGTCATAACGTACAACGTCACATAGTAATACGTCATAACGTATAACGTCACATAGAATTACGGTTTAACGTATAACGTCATATAGCAATGCGTCATACTGTATCGCGCCATTTAGTAATACGTCATAACGAATAACGTCATATAATAAGGCGACATGACGTATAACGTCATATAGAATTACGTCACATCTTATAACGTCACGTAGTAATACGTCATAACGTATAACGTCACATAGAATTACGGTTTAACGTATAACGTAATATAGTATTCCGGTTTAACGTACAACGTCATATAGTAATGCGTGATAGCGTATAACGTCATATAGTATTGCGTCATGACGTATAACGTCATATAGAATTATTTCATAACGTAGAACATCACATAGTAATACGTCATAACGTATAACGTCACATAGAATTACGGTTTAACGTATAACGTCATATAGTAATGCGTCATACCGTATCACGCCATTTAGTAATGCGTCATAACGTACAACGTCACATAGTAATACGTCATAACGTATAACTTCATATAGAATTACGTCATAACGTATAACGCCATATAGTAATGCGTCATAACGTATAACGTCATATAGTATTACGTCATAACTTATAACGTCACATAGTAATACGTCCTAACGTATAACGTCATATAGAATTACGGCATAACGTATAACGTCACAGAGAATTACGGTTTAGCGTCTAACGTCATATAGCAATATGTCATAACGTATAAGGCCATATGGCAATGCGTCATAACGTATAACGTCATATAGAAATACGATATAACGTATAACGTCACATAGTAATACGTCATGCCGTGTAACGTCGTATAGAATTACGTCATAACGTGTAACGTCACATAGTAATACGTCATAACGTATAACGCCATATAGCTTTGCGTCATAACGTATAAGGTCATATGGAATTACGGTTTAACGTATAGCGTCATATAGTAATGCGTCATAACGTATAACGCCATATAGTAATGCGTCATAACGTATAACGTCACATAGAATTACGGTTTAGCGTATAACGTCATATAGCAATGCGTCATAACGTATAACGTCATATAGTAATACGATATAACGTATAACGTCATATAGAATTACGGCATAACGTATAACGTCACATAGTAATACGACATAACGTATAGCGTCACATAGTAATACGTCATAATGTATAACGTCACATAGTAATACGTCATAACGTATAACGCCATACAGATATGCGTCATAACGTATAACGTCATATAGACTTACGGTTTAAGGTATAACGTCATATAGTAATGCGTCATAACGTATAACGCCATTTAGTAATGCGTCATAACATATAACGCCATATAGTAATACGTCCTAACGTATAACGTCATATAGAAATACGGCATAACATATAACGTCACAGAGAATTACGGTTTAACGTATAACGCTATATTGCAATGCGTCATACCGTAAGACGTCATATAGAAGTACGGCATATTGTATAACGTCACACAGTAATACGTCATAACGTATAACGCCATATAGCCATGCGTCATAACGTATAAGGTCATATGGAATTACGGTTTAACGTATAACGTCACATAGTAATGCGTCATAACGTATAACGCCATATAGTAATGCATCATAACGTATAACGTCACATAGAATTACGGTTTAACGTATAACGTCATATAGCAATGCGTCATACTGTATCGCGCCATTTAGTAATGCGTCATAACGTACAACGTCACATAGTAATACGTCATAACGTATAACGTCACATAGAATTACGGTTTAACGTATAACGTCATATAGCAATGCGTCATAACGTATAACGTCATATAGTAATACGATATAACGTATAACGTCATATAGAATTACGGCATAACGTATAACGTCACATAGTAATACGACATAACGTATAGCGTCACATAGTAATACGTCATAATGTATAACGTCACATAGTAATACGTCATAACGTATAACGCCATACAGATATGCGTCATAACGTATAACGTCATATAGACTTACGGTTTAAGGTATAACGTCATATAGTAATGCGTCATAACGTATAACGCCATTTAGTAATGCGTCATAACATATAACGCCATATAGTAATACGTCCTAACGTATAACGTCATATAGAAATACGGCATAACATATAACGTCACAGAGAATTACGGTTTAACGTATAACGCTATATTGCAATGCGTCATACCGTAAGACGTCATATAGAAGTACGGCATATTGTATAACGTCACACAGTAATACGTCATAACGTATAACGCCATATAGCCATGCGTCATAACGTATAAGGTCATATGGAATTACGGTTTAACGTATAACGTCACATAGTAATGCGTCATAACGTATAACGCCATATAGTAATGCATCATAACGTATAACGTCACATAGAATTACGGTTTAACGTATAACGTCATATAGCAATGCGTCATACTGTATCGCGCCATTTAGTAATGCGTCATAACGTACAACGTCACATAGTAATACGTCATAACGTATAACGTCACATAGAATTACGGTTTAACGTATAACGTCATATAGCAATGCGTCATACTGTATCGCGCCATTTAGTAATACGTCATAACGAATAACGTCATATAATAAGGCGACATGACGTATAACGTCATATAGAATTACGTCACATCTTATAACGTCACGTAGTAATACGTCATAACGTATAACGTCACATAGAATTACGGTTTAACGTATAACGTAATATAGTATTCCGGTTTAACGTACAACGTCATATAGTAATGCGTGATAGCGTATAACGTCATATAGTATTGCGTCATGACGTATAACGTCATATAGAATTATTTCATAACGTAGAACATCACATAGTAATACGTCATAACGTATAACGTCACATAGAATTACGGTTTAACGTATAACGTCATATAGTAATGCGTCATACCGTATCACGCCATTTAGTAATGCGTCATAACGTACAACGTCACATAGTAATACGTCATAACGTATAACTTCATATAGAATTACGTCATAACGTATAACGCCATATAGTAATGCGTCATAACGTATAACGTCATATAGTATTACGTCATAACTTATAACGTCACATAGTAATACGTCCTAACGTATAACGTCATATAGAATTACGGCATAACGTATAACGTCACAGAGAATTACGGTTTAGCGTCTAACGTCATATAGCAATATGTCATAACGTATAAGGCCATATGGCAATGCGTCATAACGTATAACGTCATATAGAAATACGATATAACGTATAACGTCACATAGTAATACGTCATGCCGTGTAACGTCGTATAGAATTACGTCATAACGTGTAACGTCACATAGTAATACGTCATAACGTATAACGCCATATAGCTTTGCGTCATAACGTATAAGGTCATATGGAATTACGGTTTAACGTATAGCGTCATATAGTAATGCGTCATAACGTATAACGCCATATAGTAATGCGTCATAACGTATAACGTCACATAGAATTACGGTTTAGCGTATAACGTCATATAGCAATGCGTCATAACGTATAACGTCATATAGTAATACGATATAACGTATAACGTCATATAGAATTACGGCATAACGTATAACGTCACATAGTAATACGACATAACGTATAGCGTCACATAGTAATACGTCATAATGTATAACGTCACATAGTAATACGTCATAACGTATAACGCCATACAGATATGCGTCATAACGTATAACGTCATATAGACTTACGGTTTAAGGTATAACGTCATATAGTAATGCGTCATAACGTATAACGCCATATTGTAATGCGTCATAACGTATAACGCCATATTGTAATGCGTCATAACGTATAACGTCATACAGTATTGCCTCATGAAGTATAACGTCATATAGAATTACGTCATAACGTAGAACATCACATAGTAATACGTCATAACGTATAACGTCATATAGAGTTACGTCATAACTTATAACGTCACATAGTAATACGTAATAACGTTTAACGTCATATCGAATTCCGGTTTAACGTATAACGCCATATAGCAATGCGTTATAAATTATAACGTCACATGGTAATACGTCATAACGAATAACGTCATATAATAAGGCGACATGACGTATAACGTCATATAGAATTACGTCACAACGTATAACGTCACGTAGTATTACGTCATAACGTATAACGTCACATAGTATTACGGTTTAACGTATAACGTAATATAGTATTCCGGTTTAAAGTACAAGGTCGTATAGTAATGCGTGATAACGTATAACGTCATATAGTATTGCGTCATGACGTATAAGGCCATACAGCATTGAGTCATAACGTATAACGTCATATAGTAATACGATATAACGTATAACGTCATATAGAATTACGGCATACCGTATAACGTCACATAGTAATACGACATAACGTATAGCGTCACATAGTAATACGTCAAAATGTATAACGTCACATAGTAATACGACATAACGTATAACGAGATATAGTAATACGTCATAACGTATAACGACATATAGAATTACGTCATAACGTATAGCGTCACATAGTAATACCTCATAATGTATAACGTCACATAGTAATACGTCATAACGAAAAACGAGATATAGCAATGCGTCATAACGTATAACGTCATATAGAATTACGGTTTAACGTATAACGTAATATAGAATTCCGGTTTAACGTATAACGTCATATAGTATTACGTCATAACTTATAACGTCACATAGTAATACGTCCTAACGTATAACGAGATATAGCAATGCGTCATAACGTATAACGTCATATAGAATTACGGTTTAACGTATAACGTAATATAGAATTCCGGTTTAACGTATAACGTCATATAGAACTACGGTTTAACGTATAACGTCATATAGCAATGCGTCATAGCGTATGACGACATTTAGTAATGCGTCATAACGTATAACGCCATATTATAATGCGTCATACCATATAACGTCATATAGTATTGCGTCATGAAGTATAACGTCATATAGAATTACGTCATAACGTAGAACATCACATAGTAATACGACATAACGTATAGCGTCACATAGTAATACGTCAAAATGTATAACGTCACATAGTAATACGACATAACGTATAACGAGATATAGTAATACGTCATAACGTATAACGACATATAGAATTACGTCATAACGTATAGCGTCACATAGTAATACCTCATAATGTATAACGTCACATAGTAATACGTCATAACGAAAAACGAGATATAGCAATGCGTCATAACGTATAACGTCATATAGAATTACGGTTTAACGTATAACGTAATATAGAATTCCGGTTTAACGTATAACGTCATATAGTATTACGTCATAACTTATAACGTCACATAGTAATACGTCCTAACGTATAACGAGATATAGCAATGCGTCATAACGTATAACGTCATATAGAATTCCGGTTTAACGTATAACGTAATATAGAATTCCGGTTTAACGTACAACGTCATACTGTAATGCGTGATACCGTATAACGTCATATAGTATTGCGTCATGACGTATAACGTCGTATAGAATTACGTCATAACGGGTAACGTCTTAGAGTAATACGTCATATCGTATAACGCCATATAGTATTGCGTCATGATGTATAACGTCATACAGAATTACGTCATAACATATAATGTCATAAAGTATTGCGTCATAACGTATAACGTCATATAGTTTTACGGCATAACGTATTACGTCATACAGTAATTCCTCAAAACGTATAACGTCACATAGTAATACGTCCCAACGAATAACGTCATATAGAATTACGGTTAAACGTATAACGCCATATAGAAATACGTTTTAACGTATAACGTAATACAGAATTACGGTGTAACGTATAATACCATAGCGTAATGCGTCATATCGTGTAACGTCACATAGTAATACGTCATAACGCATAACGTCATATAGAATTACGGTTTAACGTATAACGCCATATAGTAATGCGTCATAACGTATAACGTCACATAGTAATACGTCATAACGTATAACGTCACATAGTAAAACGTCATAACGTATAACGTCATATAGAATTACGGTTTAACGTATAACGTCATACTGTAATGCGTCATAACGTATAACGTCATATAGTATTGCGTCATGACGAATAACGTCGTATAGAATTACGTCATAACGGATAACGTCTTACAGTAATACGTCATAACGTAGAACGTCATATAGCTATGCGTCATAACGTATAACGTCATATAGTATTGCGTCATGACGAATAACGTCGTATAGAATTGCGTCATAACGGATAACGTCTTACAGTAATACGTCATAACGTAGAACGTCATATAGCTATGCGTCATAACGTATAACGCCATATAGTAATGCGTCATAACGTATAACGTCATACAGTAAAGCGTCATAACGTATAACGTCACATAGTAATATGTCATACCGTATAACGTCATATGGAATTACGTCACAACGTATAACGTCACATAGTAAAACGTCATAACGTATAACCTCACATAGTAAAACGTCATAACGTATAACGTCATATAGAATTACGGTTTAACGTATAACGTCATACTGTAATGCGTCATAACGTATAACGTCATATAGTATTGCGTCATGACGAATAACGTCGTATAGAATTACGTCATAACGGATAACGTCTTACAGTAATACGTCATAACGTAGAACGTCCTATAGCTATGCGTCATAACGTATAACGTCATATAGTATTACGGCATAACATATAACGTCACATAGAATTACGTCATAACGGATAACGTCACATAGTAAAACGTTATAACGTATAACGTCATATAGAATTACGGTTTAACGTATAACGCCATATAATAATGAGTCATAACGTATAACGCCATATAGTAATACGTCATAACATATAACGCCAAATAGTAATACGTCATAACGTATAACGTCATATAGAATTACGGCATAACGTATAACGTCATACAGTAGTGCGTGATAACGTATAACGCCATATAGTAATCCGTCATAACGTATAACGTCATACAGTAATGCATCATAACGTATAACGTCATATAGAATTACTGTTTAACGTATAACGTCATACTGTAATGTGTCATAACGTATAACGTCATATAGTATTGCGTCATGACGAATAACGTCGTATAGAATTACGTCATAACGGATAACGTCTTACAGTAATACGTCATAACGTAGAACGTCATGTAGCTATGCGTCATAACGTATAACGTTATAGATTATTGCGTCATGACGAATAACGTCGTATAGAATTACGTCATAACGGATAACGTCTTACAGTAATACGTCATAACGTAGAACGTCATATAGCTATGCGTCATAACGTATAACGCCATATAGTAATGCGTCATAACGTATAACGCCATATAGTAATGCGTTTAACGTATAACGCCATATAGTATTGCGTCATGATGTATAACGTCATACAGAATTACGTCATAACATATAATGTCATATAGTATTGCGTCATAACGTATAACCTCACATGGTAAAACGTCATAACGTATAACGTCATATAGAATTACGGTTTAACGTATAACGTCATACTGTAATGCGTCATAACGTATAAGGTCATATAATATTGCGTCATGACGAATAACGTCGTATAGAATTACGTCATAACGGATAACGTCTTACAGTAATACGTCATAACGTAGAACGTCATATAGCTATGCGTCATAGAGTATAACGTCATATAGTATTACGTCATGACGAATAACGTCGTATAGAATTACGTCATAACGGATTACGTCTTACAGTAATACGTCATAACGTAGAACGTCTTATAGCTATGCGTCATAACGTATAACGCCATATAGTAATGCGTCATAACGTATAACGTCATATAGAATTACGGTTTAACGTATAACGTCATACTGTAATGCGTCATAACGTATAAGGTCATATAATATTGCGTCATGACGAATAACGTCGTATAGAATTACGTCATAGCGGATAACGTCTTACAGTAATACGTCATAACGTAGAACGTCATATAGCTATGCGTCATAAAGTATAACGTCATATAGTATTGCGTCATGACGAATAACGTCGTATAGAATTACGTCATAACGGATAACGTCTTACAGTAATACGTTATAACGTAGAACGTCTTATAGCTATGCGTCATAACGTATAACGCCCTATAGTAATGCGTCATAACGTATAACGTCATATAGAATTACGGTTTAACGTATAACGCCATATAGTAATGCGTCATAACGTATAACGCCATAAAGTAATGCGTCATAACGTATAACGCCATATAGTATTGCGTCATGATGTATAACGTCATACAGAATTACGTCATAACATATAATGTCATATAGTATTGCGTCATAACGTATAACCTCACATAGTAAAACGTCATAACGGATAACGTCTTACAGTAGTACGTCATAACGTAGAACGTCATATAGCTATGCGTCATAACGTATAACGTCATATAGTATTGCGTCATGACGAATAACGTCATATAGAATTACGGTTTAACGTATAACGTCATACTGTAATGCGTGATACCGTATAACGTCATATAGTATTGCGTCATGACGTATAACGTCGTATAGAATTACGTCATAACGGGTAACGTCTTACAGTAATACGTCATATCGTATAACGCCATATAGTATTGCGTCATGATGTATAACGTCATACAGAATTACGTCATAACATATAATGTCATAAAGTATTGCGTCATAACGTATAACGTCATATAGTATTACGGCAAAACATATAACGTCACATAGAATTACGTCTTAACGGATAACGTCACATAGTAAAACGTCATAACGTATAACGTCATATAGTATTACGGCATACCGTATAACGTCATATAGAATTACGGCCTAACGTATAACGTCATACAGTAATGCGTCATAACGAATAACGTCATATAGTATAGCGTCATGACGTATAACGTCGCATAGCATTATGTCATAATGGATAACGTCTTCGAGTAATACGTCATAACGTATAACGTCATATAGAATTACGGCATAACGTATTACGTCATACAGTAATTCCTCAAAACGTATAACGTCACATAGTAATACGTCACAACGAATAATGTCATATAGAATTACGGTTAAACGTATAACGCCATATAGAATTACGTTTTAACGTATAACGTAATATAGAATTACGGTGTAACGTATAATACCATAGCGTAATGCGTCATACCGTGTAACGTCACATAGTAATACGTCATAACGCATAACGTCATATAGAATTACGGTTTAACGTATAGCGCCATATAGTAATGCGTCATAACGTATAACGTCACATAGTAATACGTCATAACGTATAACGTCACATAGTAAAACGTCATAACGTATAACGTCATATAGAATTACGGTTTAACGTATAACGTCATATAGTATTACGGTTTAACGTATAACGTCATACAGTAATGCGTCATAACGTATAACGTCATATAGTGATACGTCACAACGTATAACGTAATATAGAATTACGGTTAAACGTATAACGCCATATAGAATTACGTTTTAACGTATAACGTAATACAGAATTACGGTGTAACGTATAATACCATAGCGTAATGCGTCATATCGTGTAACGTCACATAGTAATACGTCATAACGCATAACGGCATATAGAATTACGGTTTAACGTATAACGTCATAGTGTAATGCGTCATAACGTATAACGTCATATAGTATTGCGTCATGACGAATAGCGTCGTATAGAATTACGTCATAACGGATAACGTCTTACAGTAATACGTCATAACGTAGAACGTCAGATAGAATTACGGCATAAGGTATAACGTCATATAGTAAAACGTTATAACGTATAACATCATTGAGAATTTCGGTTTAACGTATAACGACATGTAGCAATGCGTCATAACGTATAACGTCACATAGTAATACGACATAACGTATAACGTCATATGGAATTATTGTTTAACGTATAACACCATACAGTAATGCGTCATAACGTATAACGTCATATAGTATAGCGCCATGACGTATAACGTCATATAGAATTACGGTTTAACGTATTACGTCATTTAGTAATGCGTCATAACGTATAACGCCACATAGTAATGCGTCATAAAGTATAACGTCATATAGAATTACGGTTAAACGTATAACGTCATATAGTATTGCGTCATAACGTATAACGTCGTATAGAATTACGTCATAACGGATAACGTCTTATAGTAATACGTCATAACGTATAACGTCATATAGCAATGCGTCATAACGTATGACGCCATACAGTATTGCGTCATGATGTATAACGTCATATAGAACTAAGTCATAACATATAACGTCGTATAGAATTACGTCATAATGGATAACGTCTTCTAGTAATACGTCATAACGTATAACGTCACACAGTATTACGTCATAACGTATAACGTCATATAGAATTACGGTTTAACGTATTACGTCATTTAGTAATGCGTCATAACGTATAACGCCACATAGTAATGCGTCATAAAGTATAACGTCATATAGAATTACGGTTAAACGTATAACGCCATATAGAATTACGTTTTAACCTACAACGTTATAGAGAATTACGGTTTAACGTATAACGCCTTAAAGAATTACGTCATGACGTATAACGTCACACAGTATAACGTCATAACGTATAACGTCATATAGAATTACGGTTTAACGTATAACGTCATATAGTATTGCGTCATAACGTATAACGTCGTATAGAATTACGTCATAACGGATAACGTCTTATAGTAATACGTCATAACGTATAACGTCATATAGCAATGCGTCATAACGTATGACGCCATACAGTATTGCGTCATGATGTATAACGTCATATAGAACTAAGTCATAACATATAACGTCGTATAGAATTACGTCATAACGGATAACGTCTTATAGTAATACGTCATAACGTATAACGTCATATAGTAATACGTGATAACGTATAACGTCATATAGAATTACTTCATAACGTATAACGTCACATAGTAGAACGCCATAACGTATAACGTCATATAGAATTACGGTTTAACGTATAACGCCATATAATAATGAGTCATAACGTATAACGCCATATAGTAATACGTCATAACATATAACGCCAAATAGTAATACGTCATAACGTATAACGTCATATAGAATTACGGCATAACGTATAACGTCATACAGTAGTGCGTCATAACGTATAACGTCACATAGTAAAACGTCATAACGTATAACGTCATATAGAATTACGGTTTAACGTATAACGTCATACTGTAATGCGCCATAACGTATAACGTCATATAGAATTACGTCATGACGAATAACGTCATATATAATTACGTTTAAACGTATAACGCCATATAGTAATGCGTCATAACGTATAACGTCACATAGTAATACGTCATAACGTATAACGTCATATAGTATTGCGTCATGACGTATAACGTAGAATAAAATTACGACATAACGTACTACATCAAATAGTAATACGTCATAACGTATAACGTCACATAGTAAAACGTCATAACGTATAACGTCATATAGAATTACGGTTTAACGTATAACGTCATACAGTAATGCATCATAACGTATAACGTCATATAGAATTACGGTTTAACGTATAACGTCATACAGTTATGCGTCATAACGTATAACATCACATAGTAATATGTCATACCGTATAACGTCATATAGAATTACTGTTTAACGTATAACGTCATACTGTAATGTGTCATAACGTATAACGTCATACAGTATTGCGTCATGACGAATAACGTCGTATAGAATTACGTCATAACGGATAACGTCTTACAGTAATACGTCATAACGTAGAACGTCATATAGCTATGCGTCATAGAGTATAACGTCATATAGTATTACGTCATGACGAATAACGTCGTATAGAATTACGTCATAACGGATTACGTCTTACAGTAATACGTCATAACGTAGAACGTCTTATAGCTATGCGTCATAACGTATAACGCCATATAGTAATGCGTCATAACGTATAACGTCATATAGAATTACGGTTTAACGTATAACGTCATACTGTAATGCGTCATAACGTATAAGGTCATATAATATTGCGTCATGACGAATAACGTCGTATAGAATTACGTCATAGCGGATAACGTCTTACAGTAATACGTCATAACGTAGAACGTCATATAGCTATGCGTCATAGAGTATAACGTCATATAGTATTGCGTCATGACGAATAACGTCGTATAGAATTACGTCATAACGGATAACGTCTTACAGTAATACGTTATAACGTAGAACGTCTTATAGCTATGCGTCATAACGTATAACGCCCTATAGTAATGCGTCATAACGTATAACGTCATATAGAATTACGGTTTAACGTATAACGCCATATAGTAATGCGTCATAACGTATAACGCCATAAAGTAATGCGTCATAACGTATAACGCCATATAGTATTGCGTCATGATGTATAACGTCATACAGAATTACGTCATAACATATAATGTCATATAGTATTGCGTCATAACGTATAACCTCACATAGTAAAACGTCATAACGTATAACGTCATATAGAATTACGGTTTAACGTATAACGTCATACTGCAATGCGTCATAACGTATAACGTCATATAGTATTGCGTCATGACGAATAACGTCGTATAGAATTACGTCATAACGGATAACGTCTTACAGTAGTACGTCATAACGTAGAACGTCATATAGCTATGCGTCATAACGTATAACGTCATATAGTATTGCGTCATGACGAATAACGTCATATAGAATTACGGTTTAACGTATAACGTCATACTGTAATGCGTGATACCGTATAACGTCATATAGTATTGCGTCATGACGTATAACGTCGTATAGAATTACGTCATAACGGGTAACGTCTTAGAGTAATACGTCATATCGTATAACGCCATATAGTATTGCGTCATGATGTATAACGTCATACAGAATTACGTCATAACATATAATGTCATAAAGTATTGCGTCATAACGTATAACGTCATATAGTTTTACGGCATAACGTATTACGTCATACAGTAATTCCTCAAAACGTATAACGTCACATAGTAATACGTCCCAACGAATAACGTCATATAGAATTACGGTTAAACGTATAACGCCATATAGAAATACGTTTTAACGTATAACGTAATACAGAATTACGGTGTAACGTATAATACCATAGCGTAATGCGTCATATCGTGTAACGTCACATAGTAATACGTCATAACGCATAACGTCATATAGAATTACGGTTTAACGTATAACGCCATATAGTAATGCGTCATAACGTATAACGTCACATAGTAATACGTCATAACGTATAACGTCACATAGTAAAACGTCATAACGTATAACGTCATATAGAATTACGGTTTAACGTATAACGTCATACTGTAATGCGTCATAACGTATAACGTCATATAGTATTGCGTCATGACGAATAACGTCGTATAGAATTACGTCATAACGGATAACGTCTTACAGTAATACGTCATAACGTAGAACGTCATATAGCTATGCGTCATAACGTATAACGTCATATAGTATTGCGTCATGACGAATAACGTCGTATAGAATTGCGTCATAACGGATAACGTCTTACAGTAATACGTCATAACGTAGAACGTCATATAGCTATGCGTCATAACGTATAACGCCATATAGTAATGCGTCATAACGTATAACGTCATACAGTAAAGCGTCATAACGTATAACGTCACATAGTAATATGTCATACCGTATAACGTCATATGGAATTACGTCACAACGTATAACGTCACATAGTAAAACGTCATAACGTATAACCTCACATAGTAAAACGTCATAACGTATAACGTCATATAGAATTACGGTTTAACGTATAACGTCATACTGTAATGCGTCATAACGTATAACGTCATATAGTATTGCGTCATGACGAATAACGTCGTATAGAATTACGTCATAACGGATAACGTCTTACAGTAATACGTCATAACGTAGAACGTCCTATAGCTATGCGTCATAACGTATAACGTCATATAGTATTACGGCATAACATATAACGTCACATAGAATTACGTCATAACGGATAACGTCACATAGTAAAACGTTATAACGTATAACGTCATATAGAATTACGGTTTAACGTATAACGCCATATAATAATGAGTCATAACGTATAACGCCATATAGTAATACGTCATAACATATAACGCCAAATAGTAATACGTCATAACGTATAACGTCATATAGAATTACGGCATAACGTATAACGTCATACAGTAGTGCGTGATAACGTATAACGCCATATAGTAATCCGTCATAACGTATAACGTCATACAGTAATGCATCATAACGTATAACGTCATATAGAATTACTGTTTAACGTATAACGTCATACTGTAATGTGTCATAACGTATAACGTCATATAGTATTGCGTCATGACGAATAACGTCGTATAGAATTACGTCATAACGGATAACGTCTTACAGTAATACGTCATAACGTAGAACGTCATGTAGCTATGCGTCATAACGTATAACGTTATAGATTATTGCGTCATGACGAATAACGTCGTATAGAATTACGTCATAACGGATAACGTCTTACAGTAATACGTCATAACGTAGAACGTCATATAGCTATGCGTCATAACGTATAACGCCATATAGTAATGCGTCATAACGTATAACGCCATATAGTAATGCGTTTAACGTATAACGCCATATAGTATTGCGTCATGATGTATAACGTCATACAGAATTACGTCATAACATATAATGTCATATAGTATTGCGTCATAACGTATAACCTCACATGGTAAAACGTCATAACGTATAACGTCATATAGAATTACGGTTTAACGTATAACGTCATACTGTAATGCGTCATAACGTATAAGGTCATATAATATTGCGTCATGACGAATAACGTCGTATAGAATTACGTCATAACGGATAACGTCTTACAGTAATACGTCATAACGTAGAACGTCATATAGCTATGCGTCATAGAGTATAACGTCATATAGTATTACGTCATGACGAATAACGTCGTATAGAATTACGTCATAACGGATTACGTCTTACAGTAATACGTCATAACGTAGAACGTCTTATAGCTATGCGTCATAACGTATAACGCCATATAGTAATGCGTCATAACGTATAACGTCATATAGAATTACGGTTTAACGTATAACGTCATACTGTAATGCGTCATAACGTATAAGGTCATATAATATTGCGTCATGACGAATAACGTCGTATAGAATTACGTCATAGCGGATAACGTCTTACAGTAATACGTCATAACGTAGAACGTCATATAGCTATGCGTCATAAAGTATAACGTCATATAGTATTGCGTCATGACGAATAACGTCGTATAGAATTACGTCATAACGGATAACGTCTTACAGTAATACGTTATAACGTAGAACGTCTTATAGCTATGCGTCATAACGTATAACGCCCTATAGTAATGCGTCATAACGTATAACGTCATATAGAATTACGGTTTAACGTATAACGCCATATAGTAATGCGTCATAACGTATAACGCCATAAAGTAATGCGTCATAACGTATAACGCCATATAGTATTGCGTCATGATGTATAACGTCATACAGAATTACGTCATAACATATAATGTCATATAGTATTGCGTCATAACGTATAACCTCACATAGTAAAACGTCATAACGGATAACGTCTTACAGTAGTACGTCATAACGTAGAACGTCATATAGCTATGCGTCATAACGTATAACGTCATATAGTATTGCGTCATGACGAATAACGTCATATAGAATTACGGTTTAACGTATAACGTCATACTGTAATGCGTGATACCGTATAACGTCATATAGTATTGCGTCATGACGTATAACGTCGTATAGAATTACGTCATAACGGGTAACGTCTTACAGTAATACGTCATATCGTATAACGCCATATAGTATTGCGTCATGATGTATAACGTCATACAGAATTACGTCATAACATATAATGTCATAAAGTATTGCGTCATAACGTATAACGTCATATAGTATTACGGCAAAACATATAACGTCACATAGAATTACGTCATAACGGATAACGTCACATAGTAAAACGTCATAACGTATAACGTCATATAGTATTACGGCATACCGTATAACGTCATATAGAATTACGGCCTAACGTATAACGTCATACAGTAATGCGTCATAACGAATAACGTCATATAGTATAGCGTCATGACGTATAACGTCGCATAGCATTATGTCATAATGGATAACGTCTTCGAGTAATACGTCATAACGTATAACGTCATATAGAATTACGGCATAACGTATTACGTCATACAGTAATTCCTCAAAACGTATAACGTCACATAGTAATACGTCACAACGAATAATGTCATATAGAATTACGGTTAAACGTATAACGCCATATAGAATTACGTTTTAACGTATAACGTAATATAGAATTACGGTGTAACGTATAATACCATAGCGTAATGCGTCATACCGTGTAACGTCACATAGTAATACGTCATAACGCATAACGTCATATAGAATTACGGTTTAACGTATAGCGCCATATAGTAATGCGTCATAACGTATAACGTCACATAGTAATACGTCATAACGTATAACGTCACATAGTAAAACGTCATAACGTATAACGTCATATAGAATTACGGTTTAACGTATAACGTCATATAGTATTACGGTTTAACGTATAACGTCATACAGTAATGCGTCATAACGTATAACGTCATATAGTGATACGTCACAACGAATAACGTAATATAGAATTACGGTTAAACGTATAACGCCATATAGAATTACGTTTTAACGTATAACGTAATACAGAATTACGGTGTAACGTATAATACCATAGCGTAATGCGTCATATCGTGTAACGTCACATAGTAATACGTCATAACGCATAACGGCATATAGAATTACGGTTTAACGTATAACGTCATAGTGTAATGCGACATAACGTATAACGTCATATAGTATTGCGTCATGACGAATAGCGTCGTATAGAATTACGTCATAACGGATAACGTCTTACAGTAATACGTCATAACGTAGAACGTCAGATAGAATTACGGCATAAGGTATAACGTCATATAGTAAAACGTTATAACGTATAACATCATTGAGAATTTCGGTTTAACGTATAACGACATGTAGCAATGCGTCATAACGTATAACGTCACATAGTAATACGACATAACGTATAACGTCATATGGAATTATTGTTTAACGTATAACACCATACAGTAATGCGTCATAACGTATAACGTCATATAGTATAGCGCCATGACGTATAACGTCATATAGAATTACGGTTTAACGTATTACGTCATTTAGTAATGCGTCATAACGTATAACGCCACATAGTAATGCGTCATAAAGTATAACGTCATATAGAATTACGGTTAAACGTATAACGTCATATAGTATTGCGTCATAACGTATAACGTCGTATAGAATTACGTCATAACGGATAACGTCTTATAGTAATACGTCATAACGTATAACGTCATATAGCAATGCGTCATAACGTATGACGCCATACAGTATTGCGTCATGATGTATAACGTCATATAGAACTAAGTCATAACATATAACGTCGTATAGAATTACGTCATAATGGATAACGTCTTCTAGTAATACGTCATAACGTATAACGTCACACAGTATTACGTCATAACGTATAACGTCATATAGAATTACGGTTTAACGTATTACGTCATTTAGTAATGCGTCATAACGTATAACGCCACATAGTAATGCGTCATAAAGTATAACGTCATATAGAATTACGGTTAAACGTATAACGCCATATAGAATTACGTTTTAACCTATAACGTTATAGAGAATTACGGTTTAACGTATAACGCCTTAAAGAATTACGTCATGACGTATAACGTCACACAGTATAACGTCATAACGTATAACGTCATATAGAATTACGGTTTAACGTATAACGTCATATAGTATTGCGTCATAACGTATAACGTCGTATAGAATTACGTCATAACGGATAACGTCTTATAGTAATACGTCATAACGTATAACGTCATATAGCAATGCGTCATAACGTATGACGCCATACAGTATTGCGTCATGATGTATAACGTCATATAGAACTAAGTCATAACATATAACGTCGTATAGAATTACGTCATAACGGATAACGTCTTATAGTAATACGTCATAACGTATAACGTCATATAGTAATACGTGATAACGTATAACGTCATATAGAATTACTTCATAACGTATAACGTCACATAGTAGAACGCCATAACGTATAACGTCATATAGAATTACGGTTTAACGTATAACGTCATACAGTAATGCGTCATAACGGATAACGTCTCATAGTAATACGTCATAACGTATAACGTCATATAATATAGCGCCATGACGTATAACGTCATATAGAATTACGGTTTAACGTATTACGTCATTTAGTAATGCGTCATAACGTATCACGCCACATAGTAATGCGTCATAAAGTATAACGTCATATAGAATTACGGTTAAACGTATAACGCCATATAGAATTACGTTTTAACCTATAACGTTATAGAGAATTACGGTTTAACGTATAACGCCTTAAAGAATTACGTCATGACGTATAACGTCACACAGTATAACGTCATAACGTATAACGTCATATAGAATTACGGTTTAACGTATAACGTCATATAGTATTGCGTCATAACGTATAACGTCGTATAGAATTACGTCATAACGGATAACGTCTTATAGTAATACGTCATAACGTATAACGTCATATAGCAATGCGTCATAACGTATGACGCCATACAGTATTGCGTCATGATGTATAACGTCATATAGAACTAAGTCATAACATATAACGTCGTATAGAATTACGTCATAATGGATAACGTCTTCTAGTAATACGTCATAACGTATAACGTCACACAGTATTACGTCATAACGTATAACGTCATATAGAATTACGGTTTAACGTATTACGTCATTTAGTAATGCGTCATAACGTATAACGCCACATAGTAATGCGTCATAAAGTATAACGTCATATAGAATTACGGTTAAACGTATAACGCCATATAGAATTACGTTTTAACCTATAACGTTATAGAGAATTACGGTTTAACGTATAACGCCTTAAAGAATTACGTCATGACGTATAACGTCACACAGTATAACGTCATAACGTATAACGTCATATAGAATTACGGTTTAACGTATAACGTCATATAGTATTGCGTCATAACGTATAACGTCGTATAGAATTACGTCATAACGGATAACGTCTTATAGTAATACGTCATAACGTATAACGCCATATAGAATTACGGTTAAACGTATAACGCCATATAGAATTACGTTTTAACCTATAACGTCATAGAGAATTACGGTTTACCGTTAACGCCTTAAAGAATTACGTCATGACGTATAACGTCACACAGTATAACGTCATATAGAATTATTGTTTAACGTATAACGTCATAGTGTAATGCGTCATAACGTATAACGCCATATCGAATTACGTCATAACGTATAACGTCATATAGAATTATTGTTTATCGTATAACGTCATACAGCAATTCCTCATATCGTATAACGTGACATAGTAATACGTCACAACGAATAACGTCATATAGAATTACGGTTAAACGTATAACGCCATATAGAATTACGTTTTAACCTACAATGTCATATAGAGTTACGGTTTAACGTATAACACCATAAAGAATTACGTCGTAACGTATAACGTCACATAGTATAACGGCATAACGTATAACGTAATACAGTAAGGCGCCATAACGTATAACGTCATATAGAATTACGGCTTAACGTATAACGTCATACAGTAATGCGTCATAACGTATAACGTCATATAGTATAGCGTCATGACGTATAACGTCGTATAGCATTACGTCATAACGTATAACGTCATATAGCAATGCGTCATAACGTATGACGCCATATAGTAATGCGTCATTACGTATAACGTCATATAGTATAGAGTTATGACGTATAACGTCGTATAGCATTACGTCATAACGTATAACGTCATATAGCAATGCGTCATAACGTATGACGCCATATAGTAATGCGTCATTACGTATAACGTCATATAGTATAGAGTTATGACGTATAACGTCGTATAGCATTACGTCATAATGGATAACGTCTTCTAGTAATACGTCATAACGTATCACGTCATATAGTATTGCGTCATAACGTATAACGCTATATAGTAATACGTGATAACGTATAACGTCATATAGAATTACTTCATGACGTATAACGTCACACAGTATAACGTCATAACGTATAACGTCATATAGAATTACGGTTTAACGTATAACGTCATACAGAAATGCGTCATAACATATAACGTCATATAGTATTGCGTCATAACGTATAACGTCGTATAGAATTACGTCATAACGGATAACGTCTTATAGTAATACGTCATAACGTATAACGTCATATAGCAATGCGTCATAACGTATAACGTCGTATAGAATTACGTCATAACGGATAACGTCTTATAGTAATACGTCATAACGTATAACGTCATATAGTAATGCGTCATAACGTATAACGTCACATAGAATTACGGCATAAGATATAACGTCACATAGAATTACGTCATAACGGATAACGTCACATAGTAAAACGTTATAACGTATAACGTCATATAGAATTACGGTTTAACGTATAACGCAATATAGTAATGCATCATAACGTATAACGTCATGTAGTATTGCGTCATGATGTATAACGTCATATAGAATTACGTCATAACATATAATGTCATATAGAATTGCGGCATAACGTATAACGTCATATAGTAATGCGTCATAACGTATAACGCCATATAGTAAAACGTCATAACGTATAACGTCATTTTGAATTACTTCATAACGTATAACGTCACATAGTAATACGTCATAACGTATAAGGTCATATAGAATTTCGGTTTAACGTATAACGCCAGATAGCAATGCGTCATAACGTATAACGTCACATAGTAATACGTCATAACGTATAACGTCATATAGAATTATTGTTTAACGTATAACGTCATAGTGTAATGCGTCAAGACGTATAACGTAAAATAGTAATACGTCATAACGTATAACGCCATATAGTAATACGTCATAACGGATAACGTCACACAGTATTACGTAATGACGTATAACGTCATATAGAATTGCGGTTTAACGTATAACGTCATACAGTAATGCGTCATAACGTATAACGTCATACAGTAATGCGTGATAACGTATAACGCCATATAGTAATCCGTCATAACGTATAACGTCATATAGTATTGCGTCATGACGTATAACGTAGAATAAAATTACGACATAACGTACTACATCAAATAGTAATACGTCATAACGTATAACGTCACATAGTAAAACGTCATAACGTATAACGTCATATAGAATTACGGTTTAACGTATAACGTCATACAGTAATGCATCATAACGTATAACGTCATATAGAATTACGGTTTAACGTATAACGTCATACAGTTATGCGTCATAACGTATAACATCACATAGTAATATGTCATACCGTATAACGTCATATCGAATTACGTCATAACGTATAACGTCACATAGCAAAACGTCATAACGTATAACCTCACATAGTAAAACGTCATAACGTATAACGTCATATAGAATTACTGTTTAACGTATAACGTCATCCTGTAATGTGTCATAACGTATAACGTCATATAGTATTGCGTCATGACGAATAACGTCGTATAGAATTACGTCATAACGGATAACGTCTTACAGTAATACGTCATAACGTAGAACGTCATGTAGCTATGCGTCATAACGTATAACGTTATAGATTATTGCGTCATGACGAATAACGTCGTATAGAATTACGTCATAACGGATAACGTCTTACAGTAATACGTCATAACGTAGAACGTCATATAGCTATGCGTCATAACGTATAACGCCATATAGTAATGCGTCATAACGTATAACGCCATATAGTAATGCGTTTGACGTATAACGCCATATAGTATTGCGTCATGATGTATAACGTCATACAGAATTACGTCATAACATATAATGTCATATAGTATTGCGTCATAACGTATAACCTCACATGGTAAAACGTCATAACGTATAACGTCATATAGAATTACGGTTTAACGTATAACGTCATACTGTAATGCGTCATAACGTATAAGGTCATATAATATTGCGTCATGACGAATAACGTCGTATAGAATTACGTCATAACGGATAACGTCTTACAGTAATACGTCATAACGTAGAACGTCATATAGCTATGCGTCATAGAGTATAACGTCATATAGTATTACGTCATGACGAATAACGTCGTATAGAATTACGTCATAACGGATTACGTCTTACAGTAATACGTCATAACGTAGAACGTCTTATAGCTATGCGTCATAACGTATAACGCCATATAGTAATGCGTCATAACGTATAACGTCATATAGAATTACGGTTTAACGTATAACGTCATACTGTAATGCGTCATAACGTATAAGGTCATATAATATTGCGTCATGACGAATAACGTCGTATAGAATTACGTCATAGCGGATAACGTCTTACAGTAATACGTCATAACGTAGAACGTCATATAGCTATGCGTCATAAAGTATAACGTCATATAGTATTGCGTCATGACGAATAACGTCGTATAGAATTACGTCATAACGGATAACGTCTTACAGTAATACGTTATAACGTAGAACGTCTTATAGCTATGCGTCATAACGTATAACGCCCTATAGTAATGCGTCATAACGTATAACGTCATATAGAATTACGGTTTAACGTATAACGCCATATAGTAATGCGTCATAACGTATAACGCCATAAAGTAATGCGTCATAACGTATAACGCCATATAGTATTGCGTCATGATGTATAACGTCATACAGAATTACGTCATAACATATAATGTCATATAGTATTGCGTCATAACGTATAACCTCACATAGTAAAACGTCATAACGTATAACGTCATATAGAATTACGGTTTAACGTATAACGTCATACTGCAATGCGTCATAACGTATAACGTCATATAGTATTGCGTCATGACGAATAACGTCGTATAGAATTACGTCATAACGGATAACGTCTTACAGTAGTACGTCATAACGTAGAACGTCATATAGCTATGCGTCATAACGTATAACGTCATATAGTATTGCGTCATGACGAATAACGTCATATAGAATTACGGTTTAACGTATAACGTCATACTGTAATGCGTGATACCGTATAACGTCATATAGTATTGCGTCATGACGTATAACGTCGTATAGAATTACGTCATAACGGGTAACGTCTTACAGTAATACGTCATATCGTATAACGCCATATAGTATTGCGTCATGATGTATAACGTCATACAGAATTACGTCATAACATATAATGTCATAAAGTATTGCGTCATAACGTATAACGTCATATAGTATTACGGCAAAACATATAACGTCACATAGAATTACGTCATAACGGATAACGTCACATAGTAAAACGTCATAACGTATAACGTCATATAGTATTACGGCATACCGTATAACGTCACATAGAATTACGGCATAAGATATAACGTCACATAGAATTACGTCATAACGGATAACGTCACATAGTAAAACGTTATAACGTATAACGTCATATAGAATTACGGTTTAACGTATAACGCAATATAGTAATGCATCATAACGTATAACGTCATGTAGTATTGCGTCATGATGTATAACGTCATATAGAATTACGTCATAACATATAATGTCATATAGAATTGCGGCATAACGTATAACGTCATATAGTAATGCGTCATAACGTATAACGCCATATAGTAAAACGTCATAACGTATAACGTCATTTTGAATTACTTCATAACGTATAACGTCACATAGTAATACGTCATAACGTATAAGGTCATATAGAATTTCGGTTTAACGTATAACGCCAGATAGCAATGCGTCATAACGTATAACGTCACATAGTAATACGTCATAACGTATAACGTCATATAGAATTATTGTTTAACGTATAACGTCATAGTGTAATGCGTCAAGACGTATAACGTAAAATAGTAATACGTCATAACGTATAACGCCATATAGTAATACGTCATAACGGATAACGTCACACAGTATTACGTAATGACGTATAACGTCATATAGAATTGCGGTTTAACGTATAACGTCATACAGTAATGCGTCATAACGTATAACGTCATACAGTAATGCGTGATAACGTATAACGCCATATAGTAATCCGTCATAACGTATAACGTCATATAGTATTGCGTCATGACGTATAACGTAGAATAAAATTACGACATAACGTACTACATCAAATAGTAATACGTCATAACGTATAACGTCACATAGTAAAACGTCATAACGTATAACGTCATATAGAATTACGGTTTAACGTATAACGTCATACAGTAATGCATCATAACGTATAACGTCATATAGAATTACGGTTTAACGTATAACGTCATACAGTTATGCGTCATAACGTATAACATCACATAGTAATATGTCATACCGTATAACGTCATATCGAATTACGTCATAACGTATAACGTCACATAGCAAAACGTCATAACGTATAACCTCACATAGTAAAACGTCATAACGTATAACGTCATATAGAATTACTGTTTAACGTATAACGTCATACTGTAATGTGTCATAACGTATAACGTCATATAGTATTGCGTCATGACGAATAACGTCGTATAGAATTACGTCATAACGGATAACGTCTTACAGTAATACGTCATAACGTAGAACGTCATGTAGCTATGCGTCATAACGTATAACGTTATAGATTATTGCGTCATGACGAATAACGTCGTATAGAATTACGTCATAACGGATAACGTCTTACAGTAATACGTCATAACGTAGAACGTCATATAGCTATGCGTCATAACGTATAACGCCATATAGTAATGCGTCATAACGTATAACGCCATATAGTAATGCGTTTGACGTATAACGCCATATAGTATTGCGTCATGATGTATAACGTCATACAGAATTACGTCATAACATATAATGTCATATAGTATTGCGTCATAACGTATAACCTCACATGGTAAAACGTCATAACGTATAACGTCATATAGAATTACGGTTTAACGTATAACGTCATACTGTAATGCGTCATAACGTATAAGGTCATATAATATTGCGTCATGACGAATAACGTCGTATAGAATTACGTCATAACGGATAACGTCTTACAGTAATACGTCATAACGTAGAACGTCATATAGCTATGCGTCATAGAGTATAACGTCATATAGTATTACGTCATGACGAATAACGTCGTATAGAATTACGTCATAACGGATTACGTCTTACAGTAATACGTCATAACGTAGAACGTCTTATAGCTATGCGTCATAACGTATAACGCCATATAGTAATGCGTCATAACGTATAACGTCATATAGAATTACGGTTTAACGTATAACGTCATACTGTAATGCGTCATAACGTATAAGGTCATATAATATTGCGTCATGACGAATAACGTCGTATAGAATTACGTCATAGCGGATAACGTCTTACAGTAATACGTCATAACGTAGAACGTCATATAGCTATGCGTCATAAAGTATAACGTCATATAGTATTGCGTCATGACGAATAACGTCGTATAGAATTACGTCATAACGGATAACGTCTTACAGTAATACGTTATAACGTAGAACGTCTTATAGCTATGCGTCATAACGTATAACGCCCTATAGTAATGCGTCATAACGTATAACGTCATATAGAATTACGGTTTAACGTATAACGCCATATAGTAATGCGTCATAACGTATAACGCCATAAAGTAATGCGTCATAACGTATAACGCCATATAGTATTGCGTCATGATGTATAACGTCATACAGAATTACGTCATAACATATAATGTCATATAGTATTGCGTCATAACGTATAACCTCACATAGTAAAACGTCATAACGTATAACGTCATATAGAATTACGGTTTAACGTATAACGTCATACTGCAATGCGTCATAACGTATAACGTCATATAGTATTGCGTCATGACGAATAACGTCGTATAGAATTACGTCATAACGGATAACGTCTTACAGTAGTACGTCATAACGTAGAACGTCATATAGCTATGCGTCATAACGTATAACGTCATATAGTATTGCGTCATGACGAATAACGTCATATAGAATTACGGTTTAACGTATAACGTCATACTGTAATGCGTGATACCGTATAACGTCATATAGTATTGCGTCATGACGTATAACGTCGTATAGAATTACGTCATAACGGGTAACGTCTTACAGTAATACGTCATATCGTATAACGCCATATAGTATTGCGTCATGATGTATAACGTCATACAGAATTACGTCATAACATATAATGTCATAAAGTATTGCGTCATAACGTATAACGTCATATAGTATTACGGCAAAACATATAACGTCACATAGAATTACGTCATAACGGATAACGTCACATAGTAAAACGTCATAACGTATAACGTCATATAGTATTACGGCATACCGTATAACGTCACATAGAATTACGGCATAAGATATAACGTCACATAGAATTACGTCATAACGGATAACGTCACATAGTAAAACGTTATAACGTATAACGTCATATAGAATTACGGTTTAACGTATAACGCAATATAGTAATGCATCATAACGTATAACGTCATGTAGTATTGCGTCATGATGTATAACGTCATATAGAATTACGTCATAACATATAATGTCATATAGAATTGCGGCATAACGTATAACGTCATATAGTAATGCGTCATAACGTATAACGCCATATAGTAAAACGTCATAACGTATAACGTCATTTTGAATTACTTCATAACGTATAACGTCACATAGTAATACGTCATAACGTATAAGGTCATATAGAATTTCGGTTTAACGTATAACGCCAGATAGCAATGCGTCATAACGTATAACGTCACATAGTAATACGTCATAACGTATAACGTCATATAGAATTATTGTTTAACGTATAACGTCATAGTGTAATGCGTCAAGACGTATAACGTAAAATAGTAATACGTCATAACGTATAACGCCATATAGTAATACGTCATAACGGATAACGTCACACAGTATTACGTAATGACGTATAACGTCATATAGAATTGCGGTTTAACGTATAACGTCATACAGTAATGCGTCATAACGTATAACGTCATACAGTAATGCGTGATAACGTATAACGCCATATAGTAATCCGTCATAACGTATAACGTCATATAGTATTGCGTCATGACGTATAACGTAGAATAAAATTACGACATAACGTACTACATCAAATAGTAATACGTCATAACGTATAACGTCACATAGTAAAACGTCATAACGTATAACGTCATATAGAATTACGGTTTAACGTATAACGTCATACAGTAATGCATCATAACGTATAACGTCATATAGAATTACGGTTTAACGTATAACGTCATACAGTTATGCGTCATAACGTATAACATCACATAGTAATATGTCATACCGTATAACGTCATATCGAATTACGTCATAACGTATAACGTCACATAGCAAAACGTCATAACGTATAACCTCACATAGTAAAACGTCATAACGTATAACGTCATATAGAATTACTGTTTAACGTATAACGTCATACTGTAATGTGTCATAACGTATAACGTCATATAGTATTGCGTCATGACGAATAACGTCGTATAGAATTACGTCATAACGGATAACGTCTTACAGTAATACGTCATAACGTAGAACGTCATGTAGCTATGCGTCATAACGTATAACGTTATAGATTATTGCGTCATGACGAATAACGTCGTATAGAATTACGTCATAACGGATAACGTCTTACAGTAATACGTCATAACGTAGAACGTCATATAGCTATGCGTCATAACGTATAACGCCATATAGTAATGCGTCATAACGTATAACGCCATATAGTAATGCGTTTGACGTATAACGCCATATAGTATTGCGTCATGATGTATAACGTCATACAGAATTACGTCATAACATATAATGTCATATAGTATTGCGTCATAACGTATAACCTCACATGGTAAAACGTCATAACGTATAACGTCATATAGAATTACGGTTTAACGTATAACGTCATACTGTAATGCGTCATAACGTATAAGGTCATATAATATTGCGTCATGACGAATAACGTCGTATAGAATTACGTCATAACGGATAACGTCTTACAGTAATACGTCATAACGTAGAACGTCATATAGCTATGCGTCATAGAGTATAACGTCATATAGTATTACGTCATGACGAATAACGTCGTATAGAATTACGTCATAACGGATTACGTCTTACAGTAATACGTCATAACGTAGAACGTCTTATAGCTATGCGTCATAACGTATAACGCCATATAGTAATGCGTCATAACGTATAACGTCATATAGAATTACGGTTTAACGTATAACGTCATACTGTAATGCGTCATAACGTATAAGGTCATATAATATTGCGTCATGACGAATAACGTCGTATAGAATTACGTCATAGCGGATAACGTCTTACAGTAATACGTCATAACGTAGAACGTCATATAGCTATGCGTCATAAAGTATAACGTCATATAGTATTGCGTCATGACGAATAACGTCGTATAGAATTACGTCATAACGGATAACGTCTTACAGTAATACGTTATAACGTAGAACGTCTTATAGCTATGCGTCATAACGTATAACGCCCTATAGTAATGCGTCATAACGTATAACGTCATATAGAATTACGGTTTAACGTATAACGCCATATAGTAATGCGTCATAACGTATAACGCCATAAAGTAATGCGTCATAACGTATAACGCCATATAGTATTGCGTCATGATGTATAACGTCATACAGAATTACGTCATAACATATAATGTCATATAGTATTGCGTCATAACGTATAACCTCACATAGTAAAACGTCATAACGTATAACGTCATATAGAATTACGGTTTAACGTATAACGTCATACTGCAATGCGTCATAACGTATAACGTCATATAGTATTGCGTCATGACGAATAACGTCGTATAGAATTACGTCATAACGGATAACGTCTTACAGTAGTACGTCATAACGTAGAACGTCATATAGCTATGCGTCATAACGTATAACGTCATATAGTATTGCGTCATGACGAATAACGTCATATAGAATTACGGTTTAACGTATAACGTCATACTGTAATGCGTGATACCGTATAACGTCATATAGTATTGCGTCATGACGTATAACGTCGTATAGAATTACGTCATAACGGGTAACGTCTTACAGTAATACGTCATATCGTATAACGCCATATAGTATTGCGTCATGATGTATAACGTCATACAGAATTACGTCATAACATATAATGTCATAAAGTATTGCGTCATAACGTATAACGTCATATAGTATTACGGCAAAACATATAACGTCACATAGAATTACGTCATAACGGATAACGTCACATAGTAAAACGTCATAACGTATAACGTCATATAGTAGTACGGCATACCGTATAACGTCATATAGAATTACGGCCTAACGTATAACGTCATACAGTAATGCGTCATAACGAATAACGTCATATAGTATAGCGTCATGACGTATAACGTCGCATAGCATTATGTCATAATGGATAACGTCTTCGAGTAATACGTCATAACGTATAACGTCATATAGAATTACGGCATAACGTATTACGTCATACAGTAATTCCTCAAAACGTATAACGTCACATAGTAATACGTCACAACGAATAATGTCATATAGAATTACGGTTAAACGTATAACGCCATATAGAATTACGTTTTAACGTATAACGTAATATAGAATTACGGTGTAACGTATAATACCATAGCGTAATGCGTCATACCGTGTAACGTCACATAGTAATACGTCATAACGCATAACGTCATATAGAATTACGGTTTAACGTATAACGCCATATAGTAATGCGTCATAACGTATAACGTCACATAGTAATACGTCATAACGTATAACGTCACATAGTAAAACGTCATAACGTATAACGTCATATAGAATTACGGTTTAACGTATAACGTCATATAGTATTACGGTTTAACGTATAACGTCATACAGTAATGCGTCATAACGTATAACGTCATATAGTGATACGTCACAACGAATAACGTAATATAGAATTACGGTTAAACGTATAACGCCATATAGAATTACGTTTTAACGTATAACGTAATACAGAATTACGGTGTAACGTATAATACCATAGCGTAATGCGTCATATCGTGTAACGTCACATAGTAATACGTCATAACGCATAACGGCATATAGAATTACGGTTTAACGTATAACGTCATAGTGTAATGCGTCATAACGTATAACGTCATATAGTATTGCGTCATGACGAATAACGTCGTATAGAATTACGTCATAACGGATAACGTCTTACAGTAATACGTCATAACGTAGAACGTCATATAGAATTACGGCATAAGGTATAACGTCATATAGTAAAACGTTATAACGTATAACATCATTGAGAATTTCGGTTTAACGTATAACGACATGTAGCAATGCGTCATAACGTATAACGTCACATAGTAATACGACATAACGTATAACGTCATATGGAATTATTGTTTAACGTATAACACCATACAGTAATGCGTCATAACGTATAACGTCATATAGTATAGCGCCATGACGTATAACGTCATATAGAATTACGGTTTAACGTATTACGTCATTTAGTAATGCGTCATAACGTATAACGCCACATAGTAATGCGTCATAAAGTATAACGTCATATAGAATTACGGTTAAACGTATAACGCCATATAGAATTACGTTTTAACCTATAACGTTATAGAGAATTACGGTTTAACGTATAACGCCTTAAAGAATTACGTCATGACGTATAACGTCACACAGTATAACGTCATAACGTATAACGTCATATAGAATTACGGTTTAACGTATAACGTCATATAGTATTGCGTCATAACGTATAACGTCGTATAGAATTACGTCATAACGGATAACGTCTTATAGTAATACGTCATAACGTATAACGTCATATAGCAATGCGTCATAACGTATGACGCCATACAGTATTGCGTCATGATGTATAACGTCATATAGAACTAAGTCATAACATATAACGTCGTATAGAATTACGTCATAATGGATAACGTCTTCTAGTAATACGTCATAACGTATAACGTCACACAGTATTACGTCATAACGTATAACGTCATATAGAATTACGGTTTAACGTATTACGTCATTTAGTAATGCGTCATAACGTATAACGCCACATAGTAATGCGTCATAAAGTATAACGTCATATAGAATTACGGTTAAACGTATAACGCCATATAGAATTACGTTTTAACCTATAACGTTATAGAGAATTACGGTTTAACGTATAACGCCTTAAAGAATTACGTCATGACGTATAACGTCACACAGTATAACGTCATAACGTATAACGTCATATAGAATTACGGTTTAACGTATAACGTCATATAGTATTGCGTCATAACGTATAACGTCGTATAGAATTACGTCATAACGGATAACGTCTTATAGTAATACGTCATAACGTATAACGTCATATAGCAATGCGTCATAACGTATGACGCCATACAGTATTGCGTCATGATGTATAACGTCATATAGAACTAAGTCATAACATATAACGTCGTATAGAATTACGTCATAACGGATAACGTCTTATAGTAATACGTCATAACGTATAACGTCATATAGTAATACGTGATAACGTATAACGTCATATAGAATTACTTCATAACGTATAACGTCACATAGTAGAACGCCATAACGTATAACGTCATATAGAATTACGGTTTAACGTATAACGTCATACAGTAATGCGTCATAACGGATAACGTCTCATAGTAATACGTCATAACGTATAACGTCACACAGTATTACGTCATAACGTATAACGTCATATAGAATTACGGTTTAACGTATTACGTCATTTAGTAACGCGTCATAACGTATAACGCCACATAGTAATGCGTCATAACGTATAACGCCATATAGAATTACGGTTAAACGTATAACGCCATATAGAATTACGTTTTAACCTATAACGTCATAGAGAATTACGGTTTAACGTATAACGCCTTAAAGAATTACGTCATGACGTATAACGTCACACAGTATAACGTCATATAGAATTATTGTTTAACGTATAACGTCATAGTGTAATGCGTCATAACGTATAACGCCATATCGAATTACGTCATAACGTATAACGTCATATAGAATTATTGTTTATCGTATAACGTCATACAGCAATTACTCATATCGTATAACGTGACATAGTAATACGTCACAACGAATAACGTCATATAGAATTACGGTTAAACGTATAACGCCATATAGAATTACGTTTTAACCTACAATGTCATATAGAGTTACGGTTTAACGTATAACACCATAAAGAATTACGTCGTAACGTATAACGTCACATAGTATAACGGCATAACGTATAACGTCATACAGTAAGGCGCCATAACGTATAACGTCATATAGAATTACGGCTTAACGTATAACGTCATACAGTAATGCGTCATAACGTATAACGTCATATAGTATAGCGTCATGACGTATAACGTCGTATAGCATTACGTCATAACGTATAACGTCATATAGCAATGCGTCATAACGTATGACGCCATATAGTAATGCGTCATTACGTATAACGTCATATAGTATAGAGTTATGACGTATAACGTCGTATAGCATTACGTCATAACGTATAACGTCATATAGCAATGCGTCATAACGTATGACGCCATATAGTAATGCGTCATTACGTATAACGTCATATAGTATAGAGTTATGACGTATAACGTCGTATAGCATTACGTCATAATGGATAACGTCTTCTAGTAATACGTCATAACGTATCACGTCATATAGTATTGCGTCATAACGTATAACGCTATATAGTAATACGTGATAACGTATAACGTCATATAGAATTACTTCATGACGTATAACGTCACACAGTATAACGTCATAACGTATAACGTCATATAGAACTACGGTTTAACGTATAACGTCATACAGTAATGCATCATAACGTATAACGTCATATAGAATTACGGTTTAACGTAAAACGTCATACAGTAATGCGTCATAACGTATAACGTCACATAGTAATATGTCATATCGTATAACGTCACATCGAATTACGTCATAACGTATAACGTCACATAGCAAAACGTCATATCGTGTAACGTCACATAGTAATACGTCATAACGTATAACGTCATATAGAATTACGGTTTAACGTATAACGTCATACTGTAATGCGCCATAACGTATAACGTCATATAGAATTACGTCATGACGAATAACGTCATATATAATTACGTTTAAACGTATAACGCCATATAGAATTACGTTTTAACGTATAACGTCATATAGAATTACGGTTTAACGTATAACGCCATATAGTAATACGTCATAACGTATAAGGTCATACAGTATTACGGTTTAACGTATTACGTCATATAGTAATGCGTCATAACGTATAACGCCACATAGTAATGCGTCATAACGTATAACGTGATATAGTCTTTCGTCATGACGTATAACGTCATATAGAATTACGGTTAAACATATAACGCCATATAGAAATACGGTGAAACGTATAACGCCATATAGAGTTACGGTTTAACGTATTACGTCATACAGTAATGCGTCATAACATATAACGTCATATAGTATTGCGTCATGATGTATAACGTCATATAGAATTACGTCATAACATATAATGTCATATAGAATTGCGGCATAACGTATAACGTCATATAGTAATGCGTCATAACGTATAACGTCATATATAATTACGGTTTAACGTATAACGTCATACTGTAATGCGTCATAACGTATAACGTCATATAGTATTGCGTCATGACGAATAACGTCGTATAGAATTACGTCATAACGGATAACGTCTTACAGTAGTACGTCATAACGTAGAACGTCATATAGCTATGCGTCATAACGTATAACGTCATATAGTATTGCGTCATGACGAATAACGTCATATAGAATTACGGTTTAACGTATAACGTCATACTGTAATGCGTGATACCGTATAACGTCATATAGTATTGCGTCATGACGTATAACGTCGTATAGAATTACGTCATAACGGGTAACGTCTTACAGTAATACGTCATATCGTATAACGCCATATAGTATTGCGTCATGATGTATAACGTCATACAGAATTACGTCATAACATATAATGTCATAAAGTATTGCGTCATAACGTATAACGTCATATAGTTTTACGGCATAACGTATTACGTCATACAGTAATTCCTCAAAACGTATAACGTCACATAGTAATACGTCACAACGAATAACGTCATATAGAATTACGGTTAAACGTATAACGCCATATAGAAATACGTTTTAACGTATAACGTAATACAGAATTACGGTGTAACGTATAATACCATAGCGTAATGCGTCATATCGTGTAACGTCACATAGTAATACGTCATAACGCATAACGTCATATAGAATTACGGTTTAACGTATAACGCCATATAGTAATGCGTCATAACGTATAACGTCACATAGTAATACGTCATAACGTATAACGTCACATAGTAAAACGTCATAACGTATAACGTCATATAGAATTACGGTTTAACGCATAACGTCATACTGTAATGCGTCATAACGTATAACGTCATATAGTATTGCGTCATGACGAATAACGTCGTATAGAATTACGTCATAACGGATAACGTCTTACAGTAATACGTCATAACGTAGAACGTCATATAGCTATGCGTCATAACGTATAACGTCATATAGTATTGCGTCATGACGAATAACGTCGTATAGAATTGCGTCATAACGGATAACGTCTTACAGTAATACGTCATAACGTAGAACGTCATATAGCTATGCGTCATAACGTATAACGCCATATAGTAATGCGTCATAACGTACAACGTCATACAGTAAAGCGTCATAACGTATAACGTCACATAGTAATATGTCATACCGTATAACGTCATATGGAATTACGTCACAACGTATAACGTCACATAGTAAAACGTCATAACGTATAACCTCACATAGTAAAACGTCATAACGTATAACGTCATATAGAATTACGGTTTAACGTATAACGTCATACTGTAATGCGTCATAACGTATAACGTCATATAGTATTGCGTCATGACGAATAACGTCGTATAGAATTACGTCATAACGGATAACGTCTTACAGTAATACGTCATAACGTAGAACATCCTATAGCTATGCGTCATAACGTATAACGTCATATAGTATTACGGCATAACATATAACGTCACATAGAATTACGTCATAACGGATAACGTCACATAGTAAAACGTTATAACGTATAACGTCATATAGAATTACGGTTTAACGTATAACGCCATATAGTAATGAGTCATGACGTATAACGCCATATAGTAATACGTCATAACATATAACGCCTTATAGTAATACGTCATAACGTATAACGTCATATAGAATTACGGCATAACGTATAACGTCATACAGTAGTGCGTCATAACGTATAACGTCACATAGTAAAACGTCATAACGTATAACGTCATATAGAATTACGGTTTAACGTATAACGTCATACTGTAATGCGCCATAACGTATAACGTCATATAGAATTACGTCATGACGAATAACGTCATATATAATTACGTTTAAACGTATAACGCCATATAGAATTACGTTTTAACGTATAACGTCATATAGAATTACGGTTTAACGTATAACGCCATATAGTAATACGTCATAACGTATAACGTCATACAGTCTTACGGTTTAACGTATTACGTCATACTGTAATGCGTCATAACGTATGACGCCATACAGTATTGCGTCATGATGTATAACGTCATATAGAACTAAGTCATAACATATAACGTCGTATAGAATTACGTCATAACGGATAACGTCTTATAGTAATACGTCATAACGTATAACGTCATGTAGTAATACGTGATAACGTATAACGTCATATAGAATTACTTCATAACGTATAACGTCACATAGTAGAACGCCATAACGTATAACGTCATATAGAATTACGGTTTAACGTATAACGTCATACAGTAATGCGTCATAACGGATAACGTCTCATAGTAATACGTCATAACGTATAACGTCACACAGTATTACGTCATAACGTATAACGTCATATAGAATTACGGTTTAACGTATTACGTCATTTAGTAACGCGTCATAACGTATAACGCCACATAGTAATGCGTCATAACGTATAACGCCATATAGAATTACGGTTAAACGTATAACGCCATATAGAATTACGTTTTAACCTATAACGTCATAGAGAATTACGGTTTAACGTATAACGCCTTAAAGAATTACGTCATGACGTATAACGTCACACAGTATAACGTCATATAGAATTATTGTTTAACGTATAACGTCATAGTGTAATGCGTCATAACGTATAACGCCATATCGAATTACGTCATAACGTATAACGTCATATAGAATTATTGTTTATCGTATAACGTCATACAGCAATTCCTCATATCGTATAACGTGACATAGTAATACGTCACAACGAATAACGTCATATAGAATTACGGTTAAACGTATAACGCCATATAGAATTACGTTTTAACCTACAATGTCATATAGAGTTACGGTTTAACGTATAACACCATAAAGAATTACGTCGTAACGTATAACGTCACATAGTATAACGGCATAACGTATAACGTCATACAGTAAGGCGCCATAACGTATAATGTCATATAGTACATCGTCATGACGTATAACGACGTATAGCATTACGTCATAATGGATAACGTCTTCTAGTAATACGTCATAACGTATAACGTCATATAATATTGCGTCATAACGTATAACGTCATATAGTATTGCGTCATGGTGTATAACGTCATATAGTAATGCGTCATAACGTATAACGCCACATAGTAATGCGTCATAACGTATAACGTGATATAGTCTTTCGTCATGACGTATAACGTCATATAGAATTACGGTTAAACATATAACGCCATATAGAAATACGGTGAAACGTATAACGCCATATAGAGTTACGGTTTAACGTATAACGTCATACAGTAATGCGTCATAACATATAACGTCATATAGTATTGCGTCATGATGTATAACGTCATATAGCACTAAGTCATAACATATAATGTCATATAGAATTACGGCATAACGTATAACGTCATATAGTAATGCGTCATAACGTATAACGTCACATAGAATTACGGCATAAGATATAACGTCACATAGAATTACGTCATAACGGATAACGTCACATAGTAAAACGTTATAACGTATAACGTCATATAGAATTACGGTTTAACGTATAACGCAATATAGTAATGCGTCATAACGTATAACGTCATGTAGTATTGCGTCATGATGTATAACGTCATATAGAATTACGTCACAACATATAATGTCATATAGAATTGCGGCATAACGTATAACGTCATATAGTAATGCGTCATAACGTATAACGTCATATATAATTACGGTTTAACGTATAACGTCATACTGTAATGGGTCATAACGTATAACGTCATATAGTATTGCGTCATGACGAATAACGCCGTATAGAATTACGTCATAACGGATAACGTCTTACAGTAGTACGTCATAACGTGGAACGTCCTATAGCTATGCGTCATAACGTATAACGTCATATAGTATTGCGTCATGACGAATAACGTCATATAGAATTACGGTTTAACGTATAACGTCATACTGTAATGCGTGATACCGTATAACGTCATATAGTATTGCGTCATGACGTATAACGTCGTATAGAATTACGTCATAACGGGTAACGTCTTACAGTAATACGTCATATCGTATAACGCCATATAGTATTGCGTCATGATGTATAACGTCATACAGAATTACGTCATAACATATAATGTCATAAAGTATTGCGTCATAACGTATAACGTCATATAGTTTTACGGCATAACGTATTACGTCATACAGCAATTCCTCAAAATGTATAACGTCACATAGTAATACGTCACAACGAATAACGTCATATAGAATTACGGTTAAACGTATAACGCCATATAGAAATACGTTTTAACGTATAACGTAATACAGAATTACGGTGTAACGTATAATACCATAGCGTAATGCGTCATATCGTGTAACGTCACATAGTATTACGTCATAACGTATAACGTCACATAGTAATACGTCATAACGTATAACGTCACATAGTAAAACGTCATAACGTATAACGTCATATAGAATTACGGTTTAACGTATAACGTCATACTGTAATGCGTCATAACGTATAACGTCATATAGTATTGCGTCATGACGAATAACGTCGTATAGAATTACGTCATAACGGATAACGTCTTACAGTAATACGTCATAACGTAGAACGTCATATAGCTATGCGTCATAACGTATAACGTCATATAGTATTGCGTCATGACGAATAACGTCGTATAGAATTGCGTCATAACGGATAACGTCTTACAGTAATACGTCATAACGTAGAACGTCATATAGCTATGCGTCCTAACGTATAACGCCATATAGTAATGCGTCATAACGTATAACGTCATACAGTAAAGCGTCATAACGTATAACGTCACATAGTAATATGTCATACCGTATAACGTCATATGGAATTACGTCACAACGTATAACGTCACATAGTAAAACGTCATAACGTATAACCTCACATAGTAAAACGTCATAACGTATAACGTCATATAGAATTACGGTTTAACGTATAACGTCATACTGTAATGCGTCATAACGTATAACGTCATATAGTATTGCGTCATGACGAATAACGTCGTATAGAATTACGTCATAACGGATAACGTCTTACAGTAATACGTCATAACGTAGAACGTCCTATAGCTATGCGTCATAACGTATAACGTCATATAGTATTACGGCATAACATATAACGTCACATAGAATTACGTCATAACGGATAACGTCACATAGTAAAACGTTATAACGTATAACGTCATATAGAATTACGGTTTAACGTATAACGCCATATAGTAATGAGTCATAACGTATAACGCCATATAGTAATACGTCATAACATATAACGCCTTATAGTAATACGTCATAACGTATAACGTCATATAGAATTACGGCATAACGTATAACGTCATACAGTAGTGCGTCATAACGTATAACGTCACATAGTAAAACGTCATAACGTATAACGTCATATAGAATTACGGTTTAACGTATAACGTCATACTGTAATGCGTGATACCGTATAACGTCATATAGTATTGCGTCATGACGTATAACGTCGTATAGAATTACGTCATAACGGGTAACGTCTTACAGTAATACGTCATATCGTATAACGCCATATAGTATTGCGTCATGATGTATAACGTCATACAGAATTACGTCATAACATATAATGTCATAAAGTATTGCGTCATAACGTATAACGTCATATAGTTTTACGGCATAACGTATTACGTCATACAGCAATTCCTCAAAACGTATAACGTCACATAGTAATACCTCACAACGAATAACGTCATATAGAATTACGGTTAAACGTATAACGCCATATAGAAATACGTTTTAACGTATAACGTAATACAGAATTACGGTGTAACGTATAATACCATAGCGTAATGCGTCATATCGTGTAACGTCACATAGTAATACGTCATAACGTATAACGTCACATAGTAATACGTCATAACGTATAACGTCACATAGTAAAACGTCATAACGTATAACGTCATATAGAATTACGGTTTAACGTATAACGTCATACTGTAATGCGTCATAACGTATAACGTCATATAGTATTGCGTCATGACGAATAACGTCGTATAGAATTACGTCATAACGGATAACGTCTTACAGTAATACGTCATAACGTAGAACGTCATATAGCTATGCGTCATAACGTATAACGTCATATAGTATTGCGTCATGACGAATAACGTCGTATAGAATTGCGTCATAACGGATAACGTCTTACAGTAATACGTCATAACGTAGAACGTCATATAGCTATGCGTCATAACGTATAACGCCATATAGTAATGCGTCATAACGTATAACGTCATACAGTAAAGCGTCATAACGTATAACGTCACATAGTAATATGTCATACCGTATAACGTCATATGGAATTACGTCACAACGTATAACGTCACATAGTAAAACGTCATAACGTATAACCTCACATAGTAAAACGTCATAACGTATAACGTCATATAGAATTACGGTTTAACGTATAACGTCATACTGTAATGCGTCATAACGTATAACGTCATATAGTATTGCGTCATGACGAATAACGTCATATGGAATTACGTCACAACGTATAACGTCACATAGTAAAACGTCATAACGTATAACCTCACATAGTAAAACGTCATAACGTATAACGTCATATAGAATTCCGGTTTAACGTATAACGTCATACTGTAATGCGTCATAACGTATAACGTCATATAGTATTGCGTCATGACGAATAACGTCGTATAGAATTACGTCATAACGGATAACGTCTTACAGTAATACGTCATAACGTAGAACGTCCTATAGCTATGCGTCATAACGTATAACGTCATATAGTATTACGGCATAACATATAACGTCACATAGAATTACGTCATAACGGATAACGTCACATAGTAAAACGTTATAACGTATAACGTCATATAGAATTACGGTTTAACGTATAACGCCATATAGTAATGAGTCATAACGTATAACGCCATATAGTAATACGTCATAACATATAACGCCTTATAGTAATACGTCATAACGTATAACGTCATATAGAATTACGGCATAACGTATAACGTCATACAGTAGTGCGTCATAACGTATAACGTCACATAGTAAAACGTCATAACGTATAACGTCATATAGAATTACGGTTTAACGTATAACGTCATACTGTAATGCGCCATAACGTATAACGTCATATAGAATTACGTCATGACGAATAACGTCATATATAATTACGTTTAAACGTATAACGCCATATAGAATTACGTTTTAACGTATAACGTCATATAGAATTACGGTTTAACGTATAACGCCATATAGTAATACGTCATAACGTATAACGTCATACAGTATTACGGTTTAACGTATTACGTCATACTGTAATGCGTCATAACGTATGACGCCATACAGTATTGCGTCATGATGTATAACGTCATATAGAACTAAGTCATAACATATAACGTCGTATAGAATTACGTCATAACGGATAACGTCTTATAGTAATACGTCATATCGTATAACGTCATATAGTAATACGTGATAACGTATAACGTCATATAGAATTACTTCATAACGTATAACGTCACATAGTAGAACGCCATAACGTATAACGTCATATAGAATTACGGTTTAACGTATAACGTCATACAGTAATGCGTCATAACGGATAACGTCTCATAGTAATACGTCATAACGTATAACGTCACACAGTATTACGTCATAACGTATAACGTCATATAGAATTACGGTTTAACGTATTACGTCATTTAGTAACGCGTCATAACGTATAACGCCACATAGTAATGCGTCATAACGTATAACGCCATATAGAATTACGGTTAAACGTATAACGCCATATAGAATTACGTTTTAACCTATAACGTCATAGAGAATTACGGTTTAACGTATAACGCCTTAAAGAATTACGTCATGACGTATAACGTCACACAGTATAACGTCATATAGAATTATTGTTTAACGTATAACGTCATAGTGTAATGCGTCATAACGTATAACGCCATATCGAATTACGTCATAACGTATAACGTCATATAGAATTATTGTTTATCGTATAACGTCATACAGCAATTCCTCATATCGTATAACGTGACATAGTAATACGTCACAACGAATAACGTCATATAGAATTACGGTTAAACGTATAACGCCATATAGAATTACGTTTTAACCTACAATGTCATATAGAGTTACGGTTTAACGTATAACACCATAAAGAATTACGTCGTAACGTATAACGTCACATAGTATAACGGCATAACGTATAACGTCATACAGTAAGGCGCCATAACGTATAACGTCATATAGTATAGCGTCATGACGTATAACGACGTATAGCATTACGTCATAATGGATAACGTCTTCTAGTAATACGTCATAACGTATAACGTCATATAATATTGCGTCATAACGTATAACGTCATATAGTATTGCGTCATGGTGTATAACGTCATATAGTAATGCGTCATAACGTATAACGTCACATAGTAAAACGTTATAACGTATAACGTCATATAGAATTACGGCTTAACGTATAACGTCATACAGTAATGCGTCATAACGTATAACGTCATATAGTATAGCGTCATGACGTATAACGTCGTATAGCATTACGTCATAACGTATAACGTCATATAGCAATGCGTCATAACGTATGACGCCATATAGTAATGCGTCATTACGTATAACGTCATATAGTATAGAGTTATGACGTATAACGTCGTATAGCATTACGTCATAATGGATAACGTCTTCTAGTAATACGTCATAACGTATAACGTCATATAGAATTACGGCATAACGTATAACGTCATATAGTAAAATGTTAGAACGTATAACGTCATATAGTATTACGGTTTAACGTATAACTCAATATAGTAATGCGTCATAACGTATCACGTCATATAGTATTGCGTCATGATGTCTAACGTAATATAGAATTGCGACATAACATATAATGTCATATAGAATTACGGCATAACGTATAACGTCATATAGTAATGCGTCATAACGTATAACGCTATATAGTAATACGTGATAACGTATAACGTCATATAGAATTACTTCATGACGTATAACGTCACACAGTATAACGTCATAACGTATAACGTCATATAGAATTACGGTTTAACGTATAACGTCATACAGAAATGCGTCATAACATATAACGTCATATAGTATTGCGTCATAACGTATAACGTCGTATAGAATTACGTCATAACGGATAACGTCTTATAGTAATACGTCATAACGTGTAACGTCATATAGCAATGCGTCATAACGTATAACGTCGTATAGAATTACGTCATAACGGATAACGTCTTATAGTAATACGTCATAACGTATAACGTCATATAGTAATGCGTCATAACGTATAACGTCACATAGAATTACGGCATAAGATATAACGTCACATAGAATTACGTCATAACGGATAACGTCACATAGTAAAACGTTATAACGTATAACGTCATATAGAATTACGGTTTAACGTATAACGCAATATAGTAATGCGTCATAACGTATAACGTCATGTAGTATTGCGTCATGATGTATAACGTCATATAGAATTACGTCATAACATATAATGTCATATAGAATTGCGGCATAACGTATAACGTCATATAGTAATGCGTCATAACGTATAACGCCATATAGCAAAACGTCATAACGTATAACGTCATTTTGAATTACTTCATAACGTATAACGTCACATAGTAATACGTCATAACGTATAAGGTCATATAGAATTTCGGTTTAACGTATAACGCCAGATAGCAATGCGTCATAACGTATAACGTCACATAGTAATACGTCATAACGTATAACGTCATATAGAATTATTGTTTAACGTATAACGTCATAGTGTAATGCGTCAAGACGTATAACGTAACATAGTAATACGTCATAACGTATAACGCCATATAGTAATACGTCATAACGGATAACGTCACACAGTATTACGTAATGACGTATAACGTCATATAGAATTGCGGTTTAACGTATAACGTCATACAGTAATGCGTCATAACGTATAACGTCATATAGTATTGCGTCAAGACGTATAACGTAACATAGTAATACGTCATAACGTATAACGTCATAAAGAATTACTTCATAACATATAACGTCACATAGTAATACGTTATAACGTATAACGTCATATAGAATTACTGTTAAACGTATAACGCCATATAGAATTAAGTTTTAACGTATAACGTAATATAGAATTACGGTGTAACGTATAATACCATAGCGTAATGCGTCATATCGTGTAACGTCACATAGTAATACGTCATAACGCATAACGTCATATAGAACTACGGTTTAACGTATAACGTCATACAGTAATGCATCATAACGTATAACGTCATATAGAATTACGGTTTAACGTAAAACGTCATACAGTAATGCGTCATAACGTATAACGTCACATAGTAATATGTCATATCGTATAACGTCACATCGAATTACGTCATAACGTATAACGTCATATAGCAAAACTTCATAACGTATAACGTCACATAGTAAAACGTCATAACGTATAACGTCATATAGAATTCCGGTTTAACGTATAACGTCATACTGTAATGCGCCATAACGTATAACGTCATATAGAATTACGTCATGACGAATAACGTCATATATAATTACGTTTAAACGTATAACGCCATATAGAATTACGTTTTAACGTATAACGTCATATAGAATTACGGTTTAACGTATAACGCCATATAGTAATACGTCATAACGTATAACGTCATACAGTATTACGGTTTAACGTATTACGTCATATAGTAATGCGTCATAACGTATAACGCCACATAGTAAAGCGTCATAACGTATAACGTGATATAGTCTTTCGTCATGACGTATAACGTCATATAGAATTACGGTTAAACATATAACGCCATATAGAAATACGGTGAAACGTATAACGCCATATAGAGTTACGGTTTAACGTATAACGTCATACAGTAATGCGTCATAACATATAACGTCATATAGTATTGCGTCATGATGTATAACGTCATATAGAACTAAGTCATAACATATAATGTCATATAGAATTACGGCATAACGTATAACGTCATATAGTAATGCGTCATAACGTATAACGTCACATAGAATTACGGCATAAGATATAACGTCACATAGAATTACGTCATAACGGATAACGTCACATAGTAAAACGTTATAACGTATAACGGCATATAGAATTACGGTTTAACGTATAACGCAATATAGTAATGCGTCATAACGTATAACGTCATGTAGTATTGCGTCATGATGTATAACGTCATATAGAATTACGTCATAACATATAATGTCATATAGAATTGCGGCATAACGTATAACGTCATATAGTAATGCGTCATAACGTATAACGTCATATATAATTACGGTTTAACGTATAACGTCATACTGTAATGCGTCATAACGTATAACGTCATATAGTATTGCGTCATGACGAATAACGTCGTATAGAATTACGTCATAACGGATAACGTCTTACAGTAGTACGTCATAACGTAGAACGTCATATAGCTATGCGTCATAACGTATAACGTCATATAGTATTGCGTCATGACGAATAACGTCATATAGAATTACGGTTTAACGTATAACGTCATACTGTAATGCGTGATAACGTATAACGTCATATAGTATTGCGTCATGACGTATAACGTCGTATAGAATTACGTCATAACGGGTAACGTCTTACAGTAATACGTCATATCGTATAACGCCATATAGTATTGCGTCATGATGTATAACGTCATACAGAATTACGTCATAACATATAATGTCGTAAAGTATTGCGTCATAACGTATAACGTCATATAGTTTTACGGCATAACGTACTACGTCATACAGTAATTCCTCAAAACGTATAACGTCACATAGTAATACGTCACAACGAATAACGTCATATAGAATTACGGTTAAATGTATAACGCCATATAGTAATGCGTCATAACGTATAACGTCACATAGTAATACGTCATAACGTATAACGTCACATAGTAAAACGTCATAACGTATAACGTCATATAGAATTACGGTTTAACGTATAACGTCATACTGTAATGCGTCATAACGTATAACGTCATATAGTATTGCGTCATGACGAATAACGTCGTATAGAATTACGTCATAACGGATAACGTCTTACAGTAATACGTCATAACGTAGAACGTCATATAGCTATGCGTCATAACGTATAACGTCATATAGTATTGCGTCATGACGAATAACGTCGTATAGAATTGCGTCATAACGGATAACGTCTTACAGTAATACGTCATAACGTAGAACGTCATATAGCTATGCGTCATAACGTATAACGCCATATAGTAATGCGTCATAACGTATAACGTCATACAGTAAAGCGTCATAACGTATAACGTCACATAGTAATATGTCATACCGTATAACGTCATATGGAATTACGTCACAACGTATAACGTCACATAGTAAAACGTCATAACGTATAACCTCACATAGTAAAACGTCATAACGTATAACGTCATATAGAATTACGGTTTAACGTATAACGTCATACTGTAATGCGTCATAACGTATAACGTCATATAGTATTGCGTCATGACGAATAACGTCGTATAGAATTACGTCATAACGGATAACGTCTTACAGTAATACGTCATAACGTAGAACGTCCTATAGCTATGCGTCATAACGTATAACGTCATATAGTATTACGGCATAACATATACCGTCACATAGAATTACGTCATAACGGATAACGTCACATAGTAAAACGTTATAACGTATAACGTCATATAGAATTACGGTTTAACGTATAACGCCATATAGTAATGAGTCATAACGTATAACGCCATATAGTAATACGTCATAACATATAACGCCTTATAGTAATGCGTCATAACGTATAACGTCATATAGAATTACGGCATAACGTATAACGTCATACAGTAGTGCGTCATAACGTATAACGCCTAATAGTATAGCGTCATGACGTATAACGTCGTATAGCAATACGTCATAATGGATAACGTCTTATAGTAATACGTCATATCGTATAACGTCATATAGTAATACGTGATAACGTATAACGTCATATAGAATTACTTCATAACGTATAACGTCACATAGTAGAACGCCATAACGTATAACGTCATATAGAATTACGGTTTAACGTATAACGTCATACAGTAATGCGTCATAACGGATAACGTCTCATAGTAATACGTCATAACGTACAACGTCACACAGTATTACGTCATAACGTATAACGTCATATAGAATTACGGTTTAACGTATTACGTCATTTAGTAACGCGTCATAACGTATAACGCCACATAGTAATGCGTCATAACGTATAACGCCATATAGAATTACGGTTAAACGTATAACGCCATATAGAATTACGTTTTAACCTATAACGTCATAGAGAATTACGGTTTAACGTATAACGCCTTAAAGAATTACGTCATGACGTATAACGTCACACAGTATAACGTCATATAGAATTATTGTTTAACGTATAACGTCATAGTGTAATGCGTCATAACGTATAACGCCATATCGAATTACGTCATAACGTATAACGTCATATAGAATTATTGTTTATCGTATAACGTCATACAGCAATTCCTCATATCGTATAACGTGACATAGTAATACGTCACAACGAATAACGTCATATAGAATTACGGTTAAACGTATAACGCCATATAGAATTACGTTTTAACCTACAATGTCATATAGAGTTACGGTTTAACGTATAACACCATAAAGAATTACGTCGTAACGTATAACGTCACATAGTATAACGGCATAACGTATAACGTCATACAGTAAGGCGCCATAACGTATAACGTCATATAGTATAGCGTCATGACGTATAACGACGTATAGCATTACGTCATAATGGATAACGTCTTCTAGTAATACGTCATAACGTATAACGTCATATAATATTGCGTCATAACGTATAACGTCATATAGTATTGCGTCATGGTGTATAACGTCATATAGTAATGCGTCATAACGTATAACGTCACATAGTAAAACGTTATAACGTATAACGTCATATAGAATTACGGCTTAACGTATAACGTCATACAGTAATGCGTCATAACGTATAACGTCATATAGTATAGCGTCATGACGTATAACGTCGTATAGCATTACGTCATAACGTATAACGTCATATAGCAATGCGTCATAACGTATGACGCCATATAGTAATGAGTCATTACGTATAACGTCATATAGTATAGAGTTATGACGTATAACGTCGTATAGCATTACGTCATAATGGATAACGTCTTCTAGTAATACGTCATAACGTATAACGTCATATAGAATTACGGCATAACGTATAACGTCATATAGTAAAATGTTAGAACGTATAACGTCATATAGTATTACGGTTTAACGTATAACTCAATATAGTAATGCGTCATAACGTATCACGTCATATAGTATTGCGTCATGATGTATAACGTAATATAGAATTGCGACATAACATATAATGTCATATAGAATTACGGCATAACGTATAACGTCATATAGTAATGCGTCATAACGTATAACGCTATATAGTAATACGTGATAACGTATAACGTCATATAGAATTACTTCATGACGTATAACGTCACACAGTATAACGTCATAACGTATAACGTCATATAGAATTACGGTTTAACGTATAACGTCATACAGAAATGCGTCATAACATATAACGTCATATAGTATTGCGTCATAACGTATAACGTCGTATAGAATTACGTCATAACGGATAACGTCTTATAGTAATACGTCATAACGTGTAACGTCATATAGCAATGCGTCATAACGTATAACGTCGTATAGAATTACGTCATAACGGATAACGTCTTATAGTAATACGTCATAACGTATAACGTCATATAGTAATGCGTCATAACGTATAACGTCACATAGAATTACGGCATAAGATATAACGTCACATAGAATTACGTCATAACGGATAACGTCACATAGTAAAACGTTATAACGTATAACGTCATATAGAATTACGGTTTAACGTATAACGCAATATAGTAATGCGTCATAACGTATAACGTCATGTAGTATTGCGTCATGATGTATAACGTCATATAGAATTACGTCATAACATATAATGTCATATAGAATTGCGGCATAACGTATAACGTCATATAGTAATGCGTCATAACGTATAACGCCATATAGCAAAACGTCATAACGTATAACGTCATTTTGAATTACTTCATAACGTATAACGTCACATAGTAATACGTCATAACGTATAAGGTCATATAGAATTTCGGTTTAACGTATAACGCCAGATAGCAATGCGTCATAACGTATAACGTCACATAGTAATACGTCATAACGTATAACGTCATATAGAATTATTGTTTAACGTATAACGTCATAGTGTAATGCGTCAAGACGTATAACGTAACATAGTAATACGTCATAACGTATAACGCCATATAGTAATACGTCATAACGGATAACGTCACACAGTATTACGTAATGACGTATAACGTCATATAGAATTGCGGTTTAACGTATAACGTCATACAGTAATGCGTCATAACGTATAACGTCATATAGTATTGCGTCAAGACGTATAACGTAACATAGTAATACGTCATAACGTATAACGTCATAAAGAATTACTTCATAACATATAACGTCACATAGTAATACGTTATAACGTATAACGTCATATAGAATTACTGTTAAACGTATAACGCCATATAGAATTAAGTTTTAACGTATAACGTAATATAGAATTACGGTGTAACGTATAATACCATAGCGTAATGCGTCATATCGTGTAACGTCACATAGTAATACGTCATAACGCATAACGTCATATAGAACTACGGTTTAACGTATAACGTCATACAGTAATGCATCATAACGTATAACGTCATATAGAATTACGGTTTAACGTAAAACGTCATACAGTAATGCGTCATAACGTATAACGTCACATAGTAATATGTCATATCGTATAACGTCACATCGAATTACGTCATAACGTATAACGTCATATAGCAAAACTTCATAACGTATAACGTCACATAGTAAAACGTCATAACGTATAACGTCATATAGAATTACGGTTTAACGTATAACGTCATACTGTAATGCGCCATAACGTATAACGTCATATAGAATTACGTCATGACGAATAACGTCATATATAATTACGTTTAAACGTATAACGCCATATAGAATTACGTTTTAACGTATAACGTCATATAGAATTACGGTTTAACGTATAACGCCATATAGTAATACGTCATAACGTATAACGTCATACAGTATTACGGTTTAACGTATTACGTCATATAGTAATGCGTCATAACGTATAACGCCACATAGTAATGCGTCATAACGTATAACGTCACATAGAATTACGGCATAAGATATAACGTCACATAGAATTACGTCATAACGGATAACGTCACATAGTAAAACGTTATAACGTATAACGGCATATAGAATTACGGTTTAACGTATAACGCAATATAGTAATGCGTCATAACGTATAACGTCATGTAGTATTGCGTCATGATGTATAACGTCATATAGAATTACGTCATAACATATAATGTCATATAGAATTGCGGCATAACGTATAACGTCATATAGTAATGCGTCATAACGTATAACGTCATATATAATTACGGTTTAACGTATAACGTCATACTGTAATGCGTCATAACGTATAACGTCATATAGTATTGCGTCATGACGAATAACGTCGTATAGAATTACGTCATAACGGATAACGTCTTACAGTAGTACGTCATAACGTAGAACGTCATATAGCTATGCGTCATAACGTATAACGTCATATAGTATTGCGTCATGACGAATAACGTCATATAGAATTACGGTTTAACGTATAACGTCATACTGTAATGCGTGATAACGTATAACGTCATATAGTATTGCGTCATGACGTATAACGTCGTATAGAATTACGTCATAACGGGTAACGTCTTACAGTAATACGTCATATCGTATAACGCCATATAGTATTGCGTCATGATGTATAACGTCATACAGAATTACGTCATAACATATAATGTCGTAAAGTATTGCGTCATAACGTATAACGTCATATAGTTTTACGGCATAACGTACTACGTCATACAGTAATTCCTCAAAACGTATAACGTCACATAGTAATACGTCACAACGAATAACGTCATATAGAATTACGGTTAAATGTATAACGCCATATAGTAATGCGTCATAACGTATAACGTCACATAGTAATACGTCATAACGTATAACGTCACATAGTAAAACGTCATAACGTATAACGTCATATAGAATTACGGTTTAACGTATAACGTCATACTGTAATGCGTCATAACGTATAACGTCATATAGTATTGCGTCATGACGAATAACGTCGTATAGAATTACGTCATAACGGATAACGTCTTACAGTAATACGTCATAACGTAGAACGTCATATAGCTATGCGTCATAACGTATAACGTCATATAGTATTGCGTCATGACGAATAACGTCGTATAGAATTGCGTCATAACGGATAACGTCTTACAGTAATACGTCATAACGTAGAACGTCATATAGCTATGCGTCATAACGTATAACGCCATATAGTAATGCGTCATAACGTATAACGTCATACAGTAAAGCGTCATAACGTATAACGTCACATAGTAATATGTCATACCGTATAACGTCATATGGAATTACGTCACAACGTATAACGTCACATAGTAAAACGTCATAACGTATAACCTCACATAGTAAAACGTCATAACGTATAACGTCATATAGAATTACGGTTTAACGTATAACGTCATACTGTAATGCGTCATAACGTATAACGTCATATAGTATTGCGTCATGACGAATAACGTCGTATAGAATTACGTCATAACGGATAACGTCTTACAGTAATACGTCATAACGTAGAACGTCATATAGCTATGCGTCATAACGTATAACGTCATATAGTATTGCGTCATGACGAATAACGTCGTATAGAATTGCGTCATAACGGATAACGTCTTACAGTAATACGTCATAACGTAGAACGTCATATAGCTATGCGTCATAACGTATAACGCCATATAGTAATGCGTCATAACGTATAACGTCATACAGTAAAGCGTCATAACGTATAACGTCACATAGTAATATGTCATACCGTATAACGTCATATGGAATTACGTCACAACGTATAACGTCACATAGTAAAACGTCATAACGTATAACCTCACATAGTAAAACGTCATAACGTATAACGTCATATAGAATTACGGTTTAACGTATAACGTCATACTGTAATGCGTCATAACGTATAACGTCATATAGTATTGCGTCATGACGAATAACGTCGTATAGAATTACGTCATAACGGATAACGTCTTACAGTAATACGTCATAACGTAGAACGTCCTATAGCTATGCGTCATAACGTATAACGTCATATAGTATTACGGCATAACATATACCGTCACATAGAATTACGTCATAACGGATAACGTCACATAGTAAAACGTTATAACGTATAACGTCATATAGAATTACGGTTTAACGTATAACGCCATATAGTAATGAGTCATAACGTATAACGCCATATAGTAATACGTCATAACATATAACGCCTTATAGTAATGCGTCATAACGTATAACGTCATATAGAATTACGGCATAACGTATAACGTCATACAGTAGTGCGTCATAACGTATAACGCCTAATAGTATAGCGTCATGACGTATAACGTCGTATAGCAATACGTCATAATGGATAACGTCTTCTAGTAATACGTCATAACGTAGAACGTCATATAGAATTACGGCATAAGGTATAACGTCATATAGTAAAACGTTATAACGTATAACATCATTTAGAATTTCGGTTTAACGTATAACGACATGTAGCAATGCGTCATAACGTATAACGTCACATAGTAACACGACATAACGTATAACGTCATATAGAATTATTGTTTAACGTATAGCGTCATACAGGAATTCCTCATAACGTATAACGTCATATAGTAATACGTCACAACGAATAACGTCATATAGAATTACGGTTAAACGTATAACGCCATATAGAATTACGTTTTAACCTACAACGTCCTCTAGAGTTTCGGTTTAACGTATAACACCATAAAGAATTACGTCGTAACGTGTAACGTCACATAGTATAACGGCATAACGTATAACGTCATACAGTAAGGCGTCATAACGTATAACGTCATATAGTATAGCGTCATGACGTATAACGACGTATAGCATTACGTCATAATGGATAACGTCTTCTAGTAATACGTCATAACGTATAACGTCATATAATATTGCGTCATAACGTATAGCGTCATATAGTATTGCGTCATGGTGTATAACGTCATATAGTAATGCGTCATAACGTATAACGTCACATAGTAAAACGTTATAACGTATAACGACATATAGAATTACGGCTTGACGTATAACGTCATACAGTAATGCGTCAAAACGTATAACGTCATATAGTATAGCGTCATGACGTATAACGTCGTATAGCATTACGTCATAACGTATAACGTCATATAGTAATGCGTCATAACGTATAACGTCATATAGTATAGAGTTATGACGTATAACGTCGTATAGCATTACGTCATAATGGATAACGTCTTCTAGTAAAACGTCATAACGTATAACGTCATTTTGAATTACTTCATAACGTATAACGTCACATAGTAATACGTCATAACGTATAAGGTCATATAGAATTTCGGTTTAACGTATAACGCCAGATAGCAATGCGTCATAACGTATAACGTCACATAGTAATACGTCATAACGTATAACGTCATATAGAATTATTGTTTAACGTATAACGTCATAGTGTAATGCGTCATAACGTATAACGCCATATCGAATTACGTCATAACATATAACGTCATATAGAATTTCGGTTTAACGTATAACGTCATACAGTAATGCGTCATAGCGTATAACGTCACATAGTAATATGTCATATCGTCCAACGTCACATCGAATTACGTCATAACGTATAACGTCACATAGCAAAACGTCATAACGTATAACGTCATATAGAATTACTGTTAAACGTATAACGCCACATAGAATTACGTTTTAACATATAACGTAATATAGAATTACGGTGTAACGTATAATACCATAGCGTAATGCGTCATATCGTGTAACGTCACATAGTAATACGTCATAACGCATAACGTCATATAGAATTACGGTTTAACGTATAACGTCATACAGTAATGCATCATAACGTATAACGTCATATAGAATTACGGTTTAACGTATAACGTCATACTGTATTGCGCCATAACGTATAACGTCATATAGAATTACGTCATGACGAATAACGTCATATATAATTACGGTTAAACGTATAACGCCATATAGAATTACGTTTTAACGTATAACGTCATATAGAATTACGGTTTAACGTATAACGCCATATAGTAACGAGTCATAACGTATAACGTCATATAGTATTGCGTCATGACGTATAACGCCACATAGTAATGCGTCATAACGTATAACGTGATATAGTCTTTCGTCATGACGTATAACGTCATATAGAATTACGGTTTAACGTATAACGCCATATAGCAATGCGTCATAACGTATAACGTTACATAGTAATACGTCATAACGTATAACGTCATATAGAATTATTGTTTATCGTATAACGTCATACAGCAATTCTTCATATCGTATAACGTCACATAGTAATACGTCACAACGAATAACGTCATATAGAATTACGGTTAAACATATAACGCCATATAGAAATACGGAGAAACGTATAACGCCATATAGAGTTACGGTTTAACGTATAACGTCATACAGTAATGCGTCATAACGTATAACGTCATATAGTATTGCGTCATGACGTATAACGTAACATAGTAATACGTCATAACGTATAACGCCATATAGTAATACGTCATAACGGATAACGTCACACAGTATTACGTAATAACGTATAACGTCATATAGAATTGCGGCTTAACGTATAACGTCATATAGTAATGCGTCATAACGTATAACGCCATATAGTAATCCGTCATAACGTATAACGTCATATAGAATTACGTCTTGACATATAATGTCATATAGAATTACGGCATAATGTATAACGTCACATAGTAATACGTGATAACGTATAACGTCATATAGCATTACGGTTTGACGTATAACGTCATACAGTAATTCGTCATAACGTAACACGTCATATCGAATTACGGTATAACGTATAACGTCACATAGTAATACGTCATAATGTATAACGTCAAATAGTAATACGTCATAACGTATAACGTCATGTAGAATTGTTGTTTAACGTATAACGTCGTACAGTAATTCCTCATAAAGTATAACGTCACATAGTAATACGTCACAACGAATAACGTCATATAGAATTACGGTTTAACGTATAACTTCATATAGTAATGCGTCATAACGTATAACGTCATATAGTACTGCGTCATGATGTATAACGTCATATACAAATACGTCATGACATATAATGTCATATAGAATTACGGCATAATGTATAACGTCACATAGTAATACGTGATAACGTATAACGTCATATAGCATTACGGTTTAACGTATAACGTCATACAGTAATTCGTCATAACGTAAAACGTCATTTCGAATTACGGTATATCGTATAACGTCACATAGTAATACGTCATAATGTATAACGTCATATAGAATTACGTCATAACGTATCACGTCACATAGTAATACGTCATAACGTATTACATCATATAGAATTTCGGTTTAACGTATAACGCCATATAGCGATGCGTCATAACGTATAACGACATATAGAATTGCGGAATAACGTATAACATCATATAGTAAGGCGTCATTACGTATAACGTCATATCGAATTACGTCATCACGCACAACATCACATAGTATTACGTCATAACGTATAACGTCATATAGCATTACGGTTTAACGTATAACGTCATACAGTAATTCGTCATAACGTAAAGCGTCATATCGAATTACGGTATAACGTATAACGTCACATAGTAATACGTCATAATGTATAACGTCATATAGAATTACGTCATAACGTATAACGTCACATAGTAATACGTCATAACGTATTACATCATATAGAATTTCGGTTTAACGTATAACGCCATATAGCAATGCGTCATAACGTGTAACGACATATAGAATTGCGGAATAACGTATAACATCATGTAGTAAGGCGTCATGACGTATAACGTCATATCGAATTATGCCATCACGTACAACATCACATAGTATTACGTCATAACGTATAACGTCATATAGAGTTACTTCATAACGTATAACGTCACATAGTAATACGTCATAACGTATATCGTCATATAGAATTCCGGTTTAACGTATGTCACCATACAGTAATGCGTCATAACGTATAACGACATACAGAAATACGGAATAACGTATAACGTCACATAGTAATACGTCATAACGTATAACTTCACATAGGAATACGCCATAACGTATAACGCCATATAGTAATGCCTCATAACGTATAACTTCATATAGAATTGCGGCTTAACGTATAACGTCATACAGTAATGCGTCATAACGAATAACGTCATATAGTATTACGTCATGACGTATAACGTCGTATAGAATTAGGACATAACGTATTACATCAAATCGTAATACGTCATAATGTATAACGTCATATAGAATTACGACATAACGTATAACGTCACATAGTAATACGTCATAACGTATAACGTCATACAGAATTCGGGTTTAACGTATAACGAGATATAGCAATGCGTCATAACGTATAACGACATATAGAATTGCGGAATAACGTATAACATTATATAGTAAGGCGTCATGACGTATAACGTCATATCGAATTACGTCATAACGTACAACATCCCATAGTATTACGTCATAACGTATAACGACATATAGCATTACGGTTTAACGTATAACGTCATATAGTAATGCGTCATAACGTATAACGCCATATAGTAATGCGTCATAACGTATAACGCCATATAGTAATCCGTCATAACGCATAACGTCATATAGTATTGCGTCATGACGTATAACGTAGAGTAAAATTACGACATAACGTACTACATCAAATAGTAATACGTCATAACGTATAACGTCGTATAGAATTAGGACATAAAGTATTGCATCAAACACTAATACGTCATAAAGTATAATGTCATATAGAATTACGACATAACGTATAACGTCACATAGTAATACGTCATAACGTATAACGTCATATAGAATTCCGGTTTAACGTATAACACCATACAGTAATGCGTCATAACGTATAACGACATATAGAAATACGGCATAACGTATAACGTCACATAGTAATACGTCATAACCTATAACGTCATATAGGATAACGGCATAACATATAACGTCACATAGAATTACGTCATAACGTATAACATCACATAGTATTACGTCATAACGTATAACGTCATATAGAATTCCGGTTTAACGCATAACGAGATATAGCAATGCTTCATAACGTATAACGCCATATAGAATTACGGTTTAACGTATCACCCCATATAGCAATGCGTCATAACCTATAACGACATATAGAATTCCGGTTTAACGTATAACGAGATATAGCAATGCGTCATAACTTATAATGACATATAGAATTGCGAAATAACGTATAACATTATATAGGAAGGCGTCATGACGTATAACGTCATATCGAATTACGTCATAACGTACAACATCACATAGTATTACGTCATAACGTATAACGACATATAGGAATGCGTCATAACGTATAACGTCACATAGTAATACGTCATAACGTATAATGTCATGTAGAATTCCGGTTTAACGTAAACGAGATATAGCAATGCGTCATAACGTATATCGCCATATAGAATTACGTTTAGCGTATAACGCCATATAATAATGCCTCATAACGTATAACGTCATATAGAATTCCGGTTTAACGTATAACGAGATATAGCAATGCGTCATAACGTATAACGCCATATAGAATTACGGTTTAACGTATAACGTCACATGGAATTACGTCATAACGGATAACGTCACATAGTAATACGTCATTACGTATAACGTCATATAGGATTACGGCATAACATATAACGTCACATAGAATTACGTCATAACGGATAACGTCACATAGTAATACGTCATAAAGTATAACGTCATATAGAATTACGACATAACGTATAACGTCACATAGTAATACGTCATAACGTATAACGTCATATAGAATTCCGGTTTAACGTATAACACCATACAGTAATGCGTCATAACGTATAACGACTTATAGAAATACGGAATAACGTATAACGTCACATAGTAATACGTCATAACGTATAACGTCACTTAGGAATACGCCATAACGTATAACGCCATATAGTAATGCCTCATAATGTATAACGCCATATAGAATTTCGGTTTAACGTATAACGCCAGATAGCAATGCGTCATAACGTATAACGTCACATAGTAATACGTCATAACGTATAACGTCATATAGAATTATTGTTTTACGTATAACGTCATAGTGTAATGCGTCATAACGTATAACGTCATATAGAATTATTGTTTAATGTATAACGTCATAGTGTAATGCGTCATAACGTATAACGCCATATCGAATTACGTCATAACATATAACGTCATATAGAAATACGGTTTAACGTATAACGTCATACAGTAATGCGTCATAACGTATAACGTCACATAGTAATATGTCATATCGTATAACGTCACATCGAATTACGTCATAACGTATAACGTTACATAGCAAAACGTCATAACGTATAACGTCACATAGTAAAACGTCGTAACGTATAACGTCATATAGAATTACGGTTTAACGTATAACGTCATACTGTAATGCGCCATAACGTATAACGTCATATAGAATTACGTCATGACGAATAACGTCATATGGAATTACGGTTAAAGGGTTAAAGCCATATAGAATTATGTTTTAACGTATAACGTCATATAGAATTACGGTTTAACGTATAACGCCATATAGTAACGAGTCATAACGTATAACGCCATATAGTAATACGTCATAACGTATACCGTCATACAGTATTACGGTTTAACGTATTACGTCATATAGTAATACGTCATAACGGATAACGTCAGACAGTATTACGTAATAACGTATAACGTCACATAGAATTGCGGTTTAACGTATAACGTCATATAGTAATGCTTCATAACGTATAACGCCATATAGTAATGCGTCATAACGTATAACGTCATATAGAATTACGGTTTCACGTATAACACCATACAGTAATGCGTCATAACGTATAACGCCATATAGTAATCCGTCATAACGTATAACGTCACATAGTAATACGTCATAACGTATAACGTCATACAGTAATGCGTCATAACGTATAACGTCACATAGTAATATGTCATATCGTATAACGTCATATAGAATTATTGTTTATCGTATAACGTCATACAGCAATTCCTCATATCGTATAACGTCACATAGTAATACGTCACAACGAATAACGTCATATAGAATTACGGTTAAACATATAACGCCATATAGAAATACGGTGAAACGTATAACGCCATATAGAGTTACGGTTTAACGTATAACGTCATACAGTAATGCGTCATAACGTATAACGTCATATAGTATTGCGTCATGACGTATAACGTAACATAGTAATACGTCATAACGTATAACGCCATATAGTAATACGTCATAACGGATAACGTCACACAGTATTACGTAATAACGTATAACGTCATATAGAATTGCGGTTTAACGTATAACGTCATATAGTAATGCGTCATAACGTATAACGCCATATAGTAATCCGTCATAACGTATAACGTCATATAGAATTACGTCTTGACATATAATGTCATATAGAATTACGGCATAATGTATAACGTCACATAGTAATACGTGATAACGTATAACGTCATATAGCATTACGGTTTGACGTATAACGTCATACAGTAATTCGTCATAACGTAAAACGTCATATCGAATTACGGTATAACGTATAACGTCACATAGTAATACGTCATAATGTATAACGTCACATAGTAATACGTCATAACGTATAACGTCATGTAGAATTGTTGTTTAACGTATAACGTCATACAGTAATTCCTCATAACGTATAACGTCACATAGTAATACGTCACAACGAATAACGTCATATAGAATTACGGTTTAACGTATAACGTCATATAGTAATGCGTCATAACGTATAACGCCGTATTGTAATGCGTCATAACGTAAAACGTCATATAGTATTGCGTCATGATGTATAACGTCATATACAAATACGTCATGACATATAATGTCATATAGAATTACGGCATAACGTATAACGTCATATAGAATTACTTCATAACGTATAACGTCATATAGAATTCCTGTTTAACGTATAACGAGATATAGCAATGCATCATAACGTATAACGTCACATAGGAATACGCCATAACGTATAACGCCATATAGTAATGCCTCATAACGTATAACGTCATATAGAATTCCGGTTTAACGTATAACGAGATATAGCAATGCGTCATAACGTATAACCCCATATAGAAATGCGTCATAACCTATAACGTCATATAGGATTACGGCATAACATATAACGTCACATAGAATTACGTCATAACGGATAACGTCACATAGTAATACGTCATAACGTGTAACGTCATGAAGAATTACTTCATAACGTATAACGTCAAATAGTAATACGTTATAACGTATAACGTCATATAGAATTTCGGTTTAACGTATAACGCCATATAGCAATGCGTCATAACGTATAACGTCACATAGTAATACGTCATAACGTATAACGTCATGTAGAATTGTTGTTTAACGTATAACGTCATACAGTAATTCCTCATAACGTATAACGTCACATAGTAATACGTCACAACGAATAACGTGATATAGAATTACGGTTTAACGTATAAAGTCATATAGTAATGCGTCATAACGTATAAGGCCATATTGTAATGCGTCATAACGTATAACGTCATATAGTATTGCGTCATGATGTATAACGTCATATAGAATTACGTCATGACATATAATGTCATATAGAATTACGGCATAATGTATAACGTCACATAGTAATACGTGATAACGTATAACGTCATATAGCATTACGGATTAACGTATAACGTCATACAGTAATTCGTCATAACGTAAAGCGTCATATCGAATTACGGTATAACGTATAACGTCACATAGTAATACGTCATAATGTATAACGTCATATAGAATTACGTCATAACGTATAACGTCACATAGTAATACGTCATAACGTATTACATCATATAGAATTTCGGTTTAACGTATAACGCCATATAGCAATGCGTCATAACGTATAACGACATATAGAATTTCGGTTTAACGTATAACGCCATATAGCAATGCGTCATAACGTATAACGTCATATAGAATTGCGGCTTAACGTATAACGTCATATAGTAATGCGTCATAACGTATAACGCCATATAGTAATCCGTCATAACGTATAACGTCATATAGAATTACGTCTTGACATATAATGTCATATAGAATTACGGCATAATGTATAACGTCACATAGTAATACGTGATAACGTATAACGTCATATAGCATTACGGTTTGACGTATAACGTCATACAGTAATTCGTCATAACGTAACACGTCATATCGAATTACGGTATAACGTATAACGTCACATAGTAATACGTCATAATGTATAACGTCAAATAGTAATACGTCATAACGTATAACGTCATGTAGAATTGTTGTTTAACGTATAACGTCGTACAGTAATTCCTCATAAAGTATAACGTCACATAGTAATACGTCACAACGAATAACGTCATATAGAATTACGGTTTAACGTATAACTTCATATAGTAATGCGTCATAACGTATAACGTCATATAGTACTGCGTCATGATGTATAACGTCATATACAAATACGTCATGACATATAATGTCATATAGAATTACGGCATAATGTATAACGTCACATAGTAATACGTGATAACGTATAACGTCATATAGCATTACGGTTTAACGTATAACGTCATACAGTAATTCGTCATAACGTAAAACGTCATTTCGAATTACGGTATATCGTATAACGTCACATAGTAATACGTCATAATGTATAACGTCATATAGAATTACGTCATAACGTATCACGTCACATAGTAATACGTCATAACGTATTACATCATATAGAATTTCGGTTTAACGTATAACGCCATATAGCGATGCGTCATAACGTATAACGACATATAGAATTGCGGAATAACGTATAACATCATATAGTAAGGCGTCATTACGTATAACGTCATATCGAATTACGTCATCACGCACAACATCACATAGTATTACGTCATAACGTATAACGTCATATAGCATTACGGTTTAACGTATAACGTCATACAGTAATTCGTCATAACGTAAAGCGTCATATCGAATTACGGTATAACGTATAACGTCACATAGTAATACGTCATAATGTATAACGTCATATAGAATTACGTCATAACGTATAACGTCACATAGTAATACGTCATAACGTATTACATCATATAGAATTTCGGTTTAACGTATAACGCCATATAGCAATGCGTCATAACGTGTAACGACATATAGAATTGCGGAATAACGTATAACATCATGTAGTAAGGCGTCATGACGTATAACGTCATATCGAATTATGCCATCACGTACAACATCACATAGTATTACGTCATAACGTATAACGTCATATAGAGTTACTTCATAACGTATAACGTCACATAGTAATACGTCATAACGTATATCGTCATATAGAATTCCGGTTTAACGTATGTCACCATACAGTAATGCGTCATAACGTATAACGACATACAGAAATACGGAATAACGTATAACGTCACATAGTAATACGTCATAACGTATAACGTCACATAGTAATACGTCATAATGTATAACGTCATATAGAATTACGTCATAACGTATAACGTCACATAGTAATACGTCATAACGTATTACATCATATAGAATTTCGGTTTAACGTATAACGCCATATAGCAATGCGTCATAACGTATAACTTCATATAGAATTGCGGCTTAACGTATAACGTCATACAGTAATGCGTCATAACGAATAACGTCATATAGTATTACGTCATGACGTATAACGTCGTATAGAATTAGGACATAACGTATTACATCAAATCGTAATACGTCATAATGTATAACGTCATATAGAATTACGACATAACGTATAACGTCACATAGTAATACGTCATAACGTATAACGTCATACAGAATTCGGGTTTAACGTATAACGAGATATAGCAATGCGTCATAACGTATAACGACATATAGAATTGCGGAATAACGTATAACATTATATAGTAAGGCGTCATGACGTATAACGTCATATCGAATTACGTCATAACGTACAACATCCCATAGTATTACGTCATAACGTATAACGACATATAGCATTACGGTTTAACGTATAACGTCATATAGTAATGCGTCATAACGTATAACGCCATATAGTAATGCGTCATAACGTATAACGCCATATAGTAATCCGTCATAACGCATAACGTCATATAGTATTGCGTCATGACGTATAACGTAGAGTAAAATTACGACATAACGTACTACATCAAATAGTAATACGTCATAACGTATAACGTCGTATAGAATTAGGACATAAAGTATTGCATCAAACACTAATACGTCATAAAGTATAATGTCATATAGAATTACGACATAACGTATAACGTCACATAGTAATACGTCATAACGTATAACGTCATATAGAATTCCGGTTTAACGTATAACACCATACAGTAATGCGTCATAACGTATAACGACATATAGAAATACGGAATAACGTATAACGTCACATAGTAATACGTCATAACGTATAACGTCATATAGAATTATTGTTTAACGTATAACGTCATAGTGTAATGCGTCATAACGTATAACGCCATATCGAATTACGTCATAACATATAACGTCATATAGAATTTCGGTTTAACGTATAACGCCATATAGCAATGCGTCATAACGTATAACGTCATAAAGAATTACTTCATAACATATAACGTCACATAGTAATACGTTATAACGTATAACGTCATATAGAATTACGGTTTAACGTATAACGTCATATAGTAATGCGTCGTAATGCATAACGCCATATAGTAATGCGTCATACCGTATAACGTCATATAGAATTCCGGTTTAAAGTATAACGAGATCTATCTATGCGTCATAACGTATAACGACATATAGAATTGCGGAATAACGTATAACATCATATAGTAATGCGTCGTAATGCATAACGCCATATAGTAATGCGTCATACCGTATAACGTCATATAGAATTCCGGTTTAAAGTATAACGAGATCTATCTATGCGTCATAACGTATAACGTCATATAGCATTACGGTTTAACGTATAACGTCATACAGTAATTCGTCATAACGTAAAGCGTCATATCGAATTACGGTATAACGTATAACGTCACATAGTAATACGTCATAATGTATAACGTCATATAGAATTACGTCATAACGTATAACGTCACATAGTAATACGTCATAACGTATTACATCATATAGAATTTCGGTTTAACGTATAACGCCATATAGCAATGCGTCATAACGTGTAACGACATATAGAATTGCGGAATAACGTATAACATCATGTAGTAAGGCGTCATGACGTATAACGTCATATCGAATTATGCCATCACGTACAACATCACATAGTATTACGTCATAACGTATAACGTCATATAGAGTTACTTCATAACGTATAACGTCACATAGTAATACGTCATAACGTATATCGTCATATAGAATTCCGGTTTAACGTATGTCACCATACAGTAATGCGTCATAACGTATAACGACATACAGAAATACGGAATAACGTATAACGTCACATAGTAATACGTCATAACGTATAACTTCACATAGGAATACGCCATAACGTATAACGCCATATAGTAATGCCTCATAACGTATAACTTCATATAGAATTGCGGCTTAACGTATAACGTCATACAGTAATGCGTCATAACGAATAACGTCATATAGTATTACGTCATGACGTATAACGTCGTATAGAATTAGGACATAACGTATTACATCAAATCGTAATACGTCATAATGTATAACGTCATATAGAATTACGACATAACGTATAACGTCACATAGTAATACGTCATAACGTATAACGTCATACAGAATTCGGGTTTAACGTATAACGAGATATAGCAATGCGTCATAACGTATAACGACATATAGAATTGCGGAATAACGTATAACATTATATAGTAAGGCGTCATGACGTATAACGTCATATCGAATTACGTCATAACGTACAACATCCCATAGTATTACGTCATAACGTATAACGACATATAGCATTACGGTTTAACGTATAACGTCATATAGTAATGCGTCATAACGTATAACGCCATATAGTAATGCGTCATAACGTATAACGCCATATAGTAATCCGTCATAACGCATAACGTCATATAGTATTGCGTCATGACGTATAACGTAGAGTAAAATTACGACATAACGTACTACATCAAATAGTAATACGTCATAACGTATAACGTCGTATAGAATTAGGACATAAAGTATTGCATCAAACACTAATACGTCATAAAGTATAATGTCATATAGAATTACGACATAACGTATAACGTCACATAGTAATACGTCATAACGTATAACGTCATATAGAATTCCGGTTTAACGTATAACACCATACAGTAATGCGTCATAACGTATAACGACATATAGAAATACGGCATAACGTATAACGTCACATAGTAATACGTCATAACCTATAACGTCATATAGGATAACGGCATAACATATAACGTCACATAGAATTACGTCATAACGTATAACATCACATAGTATTACGTCATAACGTATAACGTCATATAGAATTCCGGTTTAACGCATAACGAGATATAGCAATGCTTCATAACGTATAACGCCATATAGAATTACGGTTTAACGTATCACCCCATATAGCAATGCGTCATAACCTATAACGACATATAGAATTCCGGTTTAACGTATAACGAGATATAGCAATGCGTCATAACTTATAATGACATATAGAATTGCGAAATAACGTATAACATTATATAGGAAGGCGTCATGACGTATAACGTCATATCGAATTACGTCATAACGTACAACATCACATAGTATTACGTCATAACGTATAACGACATATAGGAATGCGTCATAACGTATAACGTCACATAGTAATACGTCATAACGTATAATGTCATGTAGAATTCCGGTTTAACGTAAACGAGATATAGCAATGCGTCATAACGTATATCGCCATATAGAATTACGTTTAGCGTATAACGCCATATAATAATGCCTCATAACGTATAACGTCATATAGAATTCCGGTTTAACGTATAACGAGATATAGCAATGCGTCATAACGTATAACGCCATATAGAATTACGGTTTAACGTATAACGTCACATGGAATTACGTCATAACGGATAACGTCACATAGTAATACGTCATTACGTATAACGTCATATAGGATTACGGCATAACATATAACGTCACATAGAATTACGTCATAACGGATAACGTCACATAGTAATACGTCATAAAGTATAACGTCATATAGAATTACGACATAACGTATAACGTCACATAGTAATACGTCATAACGTATAACGTCATATAGAATTCCGGTTTAACGTATAACACCATACAGTAATGCGTCATAACGTATAACGACATATAGAAATACGGAATAACGTATAACGTCACATAGTAATACGTCATAACGTATAACGTCACTTAGGAATACGCCATAACGTATAACGCCATATAGTAATGCCTCATAATGTATAACGCCATATAGAATTTCGGTTTAACGTATAACGCCAGATAGCAATGCGTCATAACGTATAACGTCACATAGTAATACGTCATAACGTATAACGTCATATAGAATTATTGTTTTACGTATAACGTCATAGTGTAATGCGTCATAACGTATAACGTCATATAGAATTATTGTTTAATGTATAACGTCATAGTGTAATGCGTCATAACGTATAACGCCATATCGAATTACGTCATAACATATAACGTCATATAGAAATACGGTTTAACGTATAACGTCATACAGTAATGCGTCATAACGTATAACGTCACATAGTAATATGTCATATCGTATAACGTCACATCGAATTACGTCATAACGTATAACGTTACATAGCAAAACGTCATAACGTATAACGTCACATAGTAAAACGTCGTAACGTATAACGTCATATAGAATTACGGTTTAACGTATAACGTCATACTGTAATGCGCCATAACGTATAACGTCATATAGAATTACGTCATGACGAATAACGTCATATGGAATTACGGTTAAAGGGTTAAAGCCATATAGAATTATGTTTTAACGTATAACGTCATATAGAATTACGGTTTAACGTATAACGCCATATAGTAACGAGTCATAACGTATAACGCCATATAGTAATACGTCATAACGTATACCGTCATACAGTATTACGGTTTAACGTATTACGTCATATAGTAATACGTCATAACGGATAACGTCAGACAGTATTACGTAATAACGTATAACGTCACATAGAATTGCGGTTTAACGTATAACGTCATATAGTAATGCTTCATAACGTATAACGCCATATAGTAATGCGTCATAACGTATAACGTCATATAGAATTACGGTTTCACGTATAACACCATACAGTAATGCGTCATAACGTATAACGCCATATAGTAATCCGTCATAACGTATAACGTCACATAGTAATACGTCATAACGTATAACGTCATACAGTAATGCGTCATAACGTATAACGTCACATAGTAATATGTCATATCGTATAACGTCATATAGAATTATTGTTTATCGTATAACGTCATACAGCAATTCCTCATATCGTATAACGTCACATAGTAATACGTCACAACGAATAACGTCATATAGAATTACGGTTAAACATATAACGCCATATAGAAATACGGTGAAACGTATAACGCCATATAGAGTTACGGTTTAACGTATAACGTCATACAGTAATGCGTCATAACGTATAACGTCATATAGTATTGCGTCATGACGTATAACGTAACATAGTAATACGTCATAACGTATAACGCCATATAGTAATACGTCATAACGGATAACGTCACACAGTATTACGTAATAACGTATAACGTCATATAGAATTGCGGTTTAACGTATAACGTCATATAGTAATGCGTCATAACGTATAACGCCATATAGTAATCCGTCATAACGTATAACGTCATATAGAATTACGTCTTGACATATAATGTCATATAGAATTACGGCATAATGTATAACGTCACATAGTAATACGTGATAACGTATAACGTCATATAGCATTACGGTTTGACGTATAACGTCATACAGTAATTCGTCATAACGTAAAACGTCATATCGAATTACGGTATAACGTATAACGTCACATAGTAATACGTCATAATGTATAACGTCACATAGTAATACGTCATAACGTATAACGTCATGTAGAATTGTTGTTTAACGTATAACGTCATACAGTAATTCCTCATAACGTATAACGTCACATAGTAATACGTCACAACGAATAACGTCATATAGAATTACGGTTTAACGTATAACGTCATATAGTAATGCGTCATAACGTATAACGCCGTATTGTAATGCGTCATAACGTAAAACGTCATATAGTATTGCGTCATGATGTATAACGTCATATACAAATACGTCATGACATATAATGTCATATAGAATTACGGCATAACGTATAACGTCATATAGAATTACTTCATAACGTATAACGTCATATAGAATTCCTGTTTAACGTATAACGAGATATAGCAATGCATCATAACGTATAACGTCACATAGGAATACGCCATAACGTATAACGCCATATAGTAATGCCTCATAACGTATAACGTCATATAGAATTCCGGTTTAACGTATAACGAGATATAGCAATGCGTCATAACGTATAACCCCATATAGAAATGCGTCATAACCTATAACGTCATATAGGATTACGGCATAACATATAACGTCACATAGAATTACGTCATAACGGATAACGTCACATAGTAATACGTCATAACGTGTAACGTCATGAAGAATTACTTCATAACGTATAACGTCAAATAGTAATACGTTATAACGTATAACGTCATATAGAATTTCGGTTTAACGTATAACGCCATATAGCAATGCGTCATAACGTATAACGTCACATAGTAATACGTCATAACGTATAACGTCATGTAGAATTGTTGTTTAACGTATAACGTCATACAGTAATTCCTCATAACGTATAACGTCACATAGTAATACGTCACAACGAATAACGTGATATAGAATTACGGTTTAACGTATAAAGTCATATAGTAATGCGTCATAACGTATAAGGCCATATTGTAATGCGTCATAACGTATAACGTCATATAGTATTGCGTCATGATGTATAACGTCATATAGAATTACGTCATGACATATAATGTCATATAGAATTACGGCATAATGTATAACGTCACATAGTAATACGTGATAACGTATAACGTCATATAGCATTACGGATTAACGTATAACGTCATACAGTAATTCGTCATAACGTAAAGCGTCATATCGAATTACGGTATAACGTATAACGTCACATAGTAATACGTCATAATGTATAACGTCATATAGAATTACGTCATAACGTATAACGTCACATAGTAATACGTCATAACGTATTACATCATATAGAATTTCGGTTTAACGTATAACGCCATATAGCAATGCGTCATAACGTATAACGACATATAGAATTGCGGAATAACGTATAACATCATGTAGTAAGGCGTCATGACGTATAACGTCATATCGAATTACGTCATCACGTACAACATCACATAGTATTACGTCATAACGTATAACGTCATATGGAATTACTTCATAACGTATAACGTCACATAGTAATACGTCATAACGTATAACATCATATAGAATTAAGACATAACGTATAACGTCACATAGTAATACGTCATAACGTATATCGTCATATAGAATTCCGGTTTAACGTATGTCACCATACAGTAATGCGTCATAACGTATAACGACATACAGAAATACGGAATAACGTATAACGTCACATAGTAATACGTCATAACGTATAACTTCACATAGGAATACGCCATAACGTATAACGCCATATAGTAATGCCTCATAACGTATAACTTCATATAGAATTGCGGCTTAACGTATAACGTCATACAGTAATGCGTCATAACGAATAACGTCATATAGTATTACGTCATGACGTATAACGTCGTATAGAATTAGGACATAACGTATTACATCAAATCGTAATACGTCATAATGTATAACGTCATATAGAATTCCGGTTAACGTATAACACCATACAGTAATGCGTCATAACGTATAACGACATATAGAAATACGGAATAACGTATAACGTCACATAGTAATACGTCATAACATATAACGTCATATAGAATTTCGGTTTAACGTATAACGCCATATAGCAATGCGTCATAACGTATAACGTCATAAAGAATTACTTCATAACATATAACGTCACATAGTAATACGTTATAACGTATAACGTCATATAGAATTACGGTTTAACGTATAACGTCATATAGTAATGCGTCGTAATGCATAACGCCATATAGTAATGCGTCATACCGTATAACGTCATATAGAATTCCGGTTTAAAGTATAACGAGATATATCAATGCGTCATAACGTATAACGACATATAGAATTGCGGAATAACGTATAACATCATATAGTAAGGCGTCAAGACGTATAACGTCATATCGAATTACGTCATAACGTGTAACGTCACATAGTAGAACTTCATAACGTATAACGTCATATAGAATTACGGTTTAACGTATAACGTCATACAGTAATGCGTCATAACGTATAACGTCACTTAGGAATACGCCATAACGTATAACGCCATATAGTAATGCCTCATAATGTATAACGTCATATAGCATTTCGGTTTAACGTATAACGCCAGATAGCAATGCGTCATAACGTATAACGTCACATAGTAATACGTCATAACGTATAACGTCATATAGAATTATTGTTTAACGTATAACGTCATAGTGTAATGCGTCATAACGTATAACGCCATATCGAATTACGTCATAACATATAACGTCATATAGAATTTCGGTTTAACGTATAACGCCATATAGCAATGCGTCATAACGTATAACGTTACATAGTAATACGTCATAACGTTTAACGTCATATAGAATTATTGTTTATCGTATAACGTCATACAGCAATTCCTCATATCGTATAACGTCACATACTAATACGTCACAACGAATAACGTCATATAGAATTACGGTTAAACATATAACGCCATATAGAAATACGGTGAAACGTATAACGCCATATAGAGTTACGGTTTAACGTATAACGTCATACAGTAATGCGTCATAACGTATAACGTCATATAGTATTGCGTCATGACGTATAACGTAACATAGTAATACGTCATAATGTATAATGCCATATAGTAATACGTCATAACGGATAACGTCACACAGTATTACGTAATAACGTGTAACGTCATATAGAATTGCGGTTTAACGTATAACGTCATATAGTAATGCGTCATAACGTATAACGCCATATAGTAATCCGTCATAACGTATAACGTCATATAGAATTACGTCTTGACATATAATGTCATATAGAATTACGGCATAATGTATAACGTCACATAGTAATACGTGATAACGTATAACGTCATATAGCATTACGGTTTGACGTATAACGTCATACAGTAATTCGTCATAACGTAAAACGTCATATCGAATTACGGTATAACGTATAACGTCACATAGTAATACGTCATAATGTATAACGTCACATAGTAATACGTCATAACGTATAACGTCATGTAGAATTGTTGTTTAACGTATAACGTCATACAGTAATTCCTCATAACGTATAACGTCACATAGTAATACGTCACAACGAATAACGTCATATAGAATTACGGTTTAACGTATAACGTCATATAGTAATGCGTCATAACGTATAACGCCGTATTGTAATGCGTCATAACGTATAACGTCATATAGTATTGCGTCATGATGTATAACGTCATATACAAATACGTCATGACATATAATGTCATATAGAATTACGGCATAATGTATAACGTCACATAGTAATACGTGATAACGTATAACGTCATATAGCATTACGGTTTAACGTATAACGTCATACAGTAATTCGTCATAACGTAAAACGTCATTTCGAATTACGGTATATCGTATAACGTCACATAGTAATACGTCATAATGTATAACGTCATATAGAATTACGTCATAACGTATCACGTCACATAGTAATACGTCATAACGTATTACATCATATAGAATTTCGGTTTAACGTATAACGCCATATAGCAATGCGTCATAACGTATAACGACATATAGAATTGCGGAATAACGTATAACATCATATAGTAAGGCGTCATGACGTATAACGTCATATCGAATTACGTCATCACACACATCACATAGTATTACGTCATAACGTATAACGTCATATAGAATTACTTCATAACGTATAACGTCATATAGAATTCCGGTTTAACGTATAACGAGATATAGCAATGCATCATAACGTATAACGTCACATAGGAATACGCCATAACGTATAACGCCATATAGTAATGCCTCATAACGTATAACGTCATATAGAATTCCGGTTTAACGTATAACGAGATATAGCAATGCGTCATAACGTATAACCCCATATAGAAATGCGTCATAACCTATAACGTCATATAGGATTACGGCATAACATATAACGTCACATAGAATTACGTCATAACGGATAACGTCACATAGTAATACGTCATAACGTGGAACGTCATGAAGAATTACTTCATAACGTATAACGTCAAATAGTAATACGTTATAACGTATAACGTCATATAGAATTTCGGTTTAACGTATAACGCCATATAGCAATGCGTCATAACGTATAACGTCACATAGTAATACGTCATAACGTATAACGTCATGTAGAATTGTTGTTTAACGTATAACGTCATACAGTAATTCCTCATAACGTATAACGTCACATAGTAATACGTCACAACGAATAACGTGATATAGAATTACGGTTTAACGTATAAAGTCATATAGTAATGCGTCATAACGTATAAGGCCATATTGTAATGCGTCATAACGTATAACGTCATATAGTATTGCGTCATGATGTATAACGTCATATAGAATTACGTCATGACATATAATGTCATATAGAATTACGGCATAATGTATAACGTCACATAGTAATACGTGATAACGTATAACGTCATATAGCATTACGGATTAACGTATAACGTCATACAGTAATTCGTCATAACGTAAAGCGTCATATCGAATTACGGTATAACGTATAACGTCACATAGTATTACGTCATAACGTATAACGTCATACAGTAATTCCTCATAACGTATAACGTCACATAGTAATACGTCACAACGAATAACGTGATATAGAATTACGGTTTAACGTATAAAGTCATATAGTAATGCGTCATAACGTATAAGGCCATATTGTAATGCGTCATAACGTATAACGTCATATAGTATTGCGTCATGATGTATAACGTCATATAGAATTACGTCATGACATATAACGACATATAGAAATACGGAATAACGTATAACGTCACATAGTAATACGTCATAACGTATAACGTCATATAGAATTATTGTTTAACGTATAACGTCATAGTGTAATGCGTCATAACGTATAACGCCATATCGAATTACGTCATAACATATAACGTCATATAGAATTTCGGTTTAACGTATAACGCCATATAGCAATGCGTCATAACGTATAACGTCATAAAGAATTACTTCATAACATATAACGTCACATAGTAATACGTTATAACGTATAACGTCATATAGAATTACGGTTTAACGTATAACGTCATATAGTAATGCGTCGTAATGCATAACGCCATATAGTAATGCGTCATACCGTATAACGTCATATAGAATTCCGGTTTAAAGTATAACGAGATATATCAATGCGTCATAACGTATAACGACATATAGAATTGCGGAATAACGTATAACATCATATAGT